>NC_053027.1:76047146-76647146 GCF_003073215.2 Triticum urartu | reverse complement strand
GGCCCCATCCTTCATCGTCGATGTAGAGCTTACCGTGACGACTCTTGGCCATCCGGCCCACAACGTATCCCTTGAGCCCTTCGAAGTTGCCCTTCAAGAACTCGAATCCACCATGCGCTGGCCCCATGGTGGGCGCCAACTGTCGTGGAATTGTCATGGAAGATGTCCTAGTGAAAGGTCTTAGTCGTGGAGCCATCGCACCTAGGAATCTTAAAGGGGTTAATTGGGATAAAGGACACGAGAGGTTTATACTGGTTCGGCCCCCTGCGGTGAAGGTAAAGCCTAGTTCAGTTGTTGTGGTATTGATAGGTTTCGATGACCAAGGAGCGAAATACGCTAGCTTGGCTCTCAATCTGTTGTTTCTTGCCCTAAGCCGCCGCCGGGTCATCCCCTTATATGCACGGGTTGACGCCCTGCGGCCTACAGACTCCCGGCCGGCTCATACAACGTGTCCGGCTCGGTGACGTCTTTTACATGCCTTACTTTACAAGTCTTTTCATACATGGCGGTTTATACTCATGGGCCTTAAGCCGCCTCTAGGCTTCGGCCTACTACAACCTTATCATAAACCGTCACCTTGTATATTCTTCGAGCTTCCTTTAGTTAACCCGCCATTGCTATTGACCCGGCCCCTCCTGGGAGGGTCATACTTGGTAGTTATATCCCCAACACCTTATATTGTTCTTGCAAAGTTAATACTGCTATCATCACTATTACCGTTACTGCTGCTACTATTATCAAAACTATCATACTACTTTGCTACTGATCACTTTGCTGCAGATAATTAATCTCCAGGTGTGGTTGAATTGACAACTCAGCTGCTAATACCTTCAAATATTCTTTGGCTCCCCTTGTGTCAAATCTATAAATTTGGGTTGAATACTCTACCCTCAAAAACTTTCGCGATCCCCTATACTCGTGGATTATCAATCTCTACTTAAAGTTTTGACCTCCCCAATCCCACATTTATCAATTTTTGCATTAAGATCTATAAACTCTGAATCATTGGGAGATAAAGTTGACTCATCTCCATTCCCATATTTATCAAGATTTATATTAGAAAATAAAGATTCAATAGGAGTCACACCAATCACTTTTATATCTTCATCATTATTATCACAAGAAATTGAACAACACACTGTTACAAACCAATCTCGCTTAGCAAGCATCCTAGCGGTTCTTTCTTTGCACTCATCAATAGAAATTGTAATAGCTTTAATAGATTCATTAATATCATGCTCGTGTGTCATAGATCTAATTTTCAAAGAATCAATCTCAAGAGAAATTCTATCAACATTCCTAGCTAAATCATCAATCTTGAGCAATTCTTCTTCAACCATAGCATTGAAAACTTTTTTGTGAATTAATAAATTCTTTAATATTGTTCTCAAGATCAGAGGGCATCTTATTATAATTTCCATAAGAATTATTGTAGGAATTACCATAATTAATAGAGGAATTACTAGGAAACAACTTAGGTTTGAAACTTCCTCCATACGCATTATTACCAAAATTGTTCCTACCAACAAAATTCACATCCATAGATTCATTATTTTTCTCAATCAAAGTAGAGACAGGCATATCATTAGGATCAATAGGACCACTCTTACTAGCAAAAAAATTCATAAGATCATCCATCTTTCCACTCAAAGTATTAATTTCTTAAATCGCATGCACTTTTTTACTAGTGCAAGATCTTTCGGTATGCCATTGAGAGTAATTAGCCATAATATTATCTAGGAGTTTAGTAGCTTCTCCTAATATGATTTTCATAAAAGCACCTCCTGTGGCTGAATCTAAAAGATTTCTAGATGCAAAATTCAATCCGGCATAAAAAAATTGTATGATCATCCATAAACCATAAACTTAACCATGGAGTAGGGCAATTTCTTATCATCAATTTCATTCCTCTTCCCAAGATTGGTGCAACATGGTCATTGATCAAGTTCCTTAAAATTCATTATATCATCCTAAGCGACATGATTCTGTAGGAGGAAAATACTTGGAAATAAAGCATCTTTTACACTTATTTCCATGAATCAATACTATTTTTAGGCAAATATGAAAACAAGTTTTAGTGATCTCGTAGTGAGAACGGAAATAGTCAATTTAACAATACCATTATCCGGTATACTTCTTCTTTGCATATCACACAACTCAACAAAAGGTAATTTATATGGGATGCGACATTCTTCACTAGGAAGACCGGAAAATTGATCTTTCATAACAAGATACAGGCAAAACGGCATTAATTTCATAAGATTTCGCATTAGTGGGGAGCAATTGGAATCCTATAGATTATTATTATTAGTATAGGAAAATTCACACAACTTGGGTATTTTCTTGAGACATTGTGACAAAGCAAGCGAATCTAGCACACGAGCAACCAAAAAGTAAAAAAAAAAAATATGAACGCAAGAAGGGCGAATAAAAAGGCAAATCTTTTTATCTTTTTCTTGAAATGTTTTAGAAGTGAGAAAGAAACGAGAGAGAAAATGGTAGGTGTCATCACCCCACTGGCCGGGGCCACTATGGCCATCACCCGCCCCGCGGCCGGGCGAGAGGTGGTCTCGGCCGTCCAACGCCGGTCGTCGCCGCGGTCAGGCGCCAGCGGGTCGACGCGCACCGGGGGTCATCACCCTCTCCGCCACCGCCACCCAAAGGCGGGAGGCAGAGGTGGATGCCCGCACGTGCGACAGCGACCTTACGTGCTACACCAAGTTCCGCGGGAGGAGAGGAAGAGCGCCTCGTCGAGCACACAAAGAGCCTTACCGCCACAGTGGCAGCGGCAACACGCCGGCCTCAGAGGCGAGGAAATCAGGAGATCTACGAGGGGAGAACACCGCTTCGAAGGGGTTCGTAGAGCAGAAGAGGGTGTCGAGCAAGCATTCATTGAAGCTGCATTAGCGGCAGCACCGCATTGCGTTTGCCCAGGCTCATCGGTAGGACTCCTCCTCCTCGCCTCTTACTGAGCACGCTCGGAAAGGAGAGGCAGCCGGAAGTAGTACAAAGCCACTCCACAATAGTAGTAGTAGTATTTAGAGGCTATTTTGTTCAGTTCATCTGACTATAGATTGTGGTGGAACTGTACAATGTACTTTAAAATAACTAGTATATATAGTGAACTAGCGATTTAGTACGAGGTTGGCAAACATTGGGGAAAAGTTCGGTTCGGTTCAGCTTGGTCGAGTTGAACTGTTTGTATAAATTTAAGAATGACTGCTTAAATCTATGAATGAAATATATGCTTAATACTGAATTTTAGTTGCAAAAAATTAGGATACTGTTGGTGATTTTAGCTTCATATTTTGACAAAATCGCAGTGTTACAAGGATTGGATAAATCTTACCAAATTGTTGTACGTGGTTCCACACGGGTCATCCAAACAATCGTTTCTGTGAAAGGATGCACAAAATTCCTGCGTTGCTCTCACTTTGCATACAGGGTGTTCTATCTAAAATCGTTTGCGATCAAGAGCTGCAAGAATCATGCTCTGCACATTTTCCTGGCTCCTGGGGAAAGCTGTCGCGTTTCATACGGTGGTTCTAACTAAAACCGTTTGCGACTGAGTGTTTTATATTTAAAGCGAATTAAACTGCGGCTTGGGCCATTAATGGAGAGGATGCGAGCAAGCGGGCGCCATTGGAAGTCCAAAGGGCTCGCTTTTGAAGTGAGCATGCGCAACGTACAACTCGCACGCTTCCCGATGAGCCTGCGCACTCAAGGACAGCTTGCACACCTCTTCGGTTAGCCTGTGCACCAGACGGCGGCTCGCACACCACCCGTTCAGTCAAGGTCAAGAGTTGTCCGCCATGGCACCTCCTACAGCCATTAAAACCAAGACACTGGGCATCACGATGAATGGTAAACAGAATTTTGGATTACCCGAATCATAAAAACAAGAATCTCAATGTTTTACCGGCAATCAAGGGATGCCCTGGTATTTTGAATTCATTCCCATTTCTTGCATGGGACCTAAAAGCATGCACCCAAGACACAGTATTGATTTTCAACCAATTTATATGCACTTGGCATGTGCATGTAGTTCAAATTTGAACTATGCACATAAATTCATTGAAAACTCAGTTAGTGCATAAAAATGTCCAAACGAACCCCAAAAAATCACAAAAAATCACACAACACTCCTGTTGTTCTATGCTAACACGAGAAAGAAATTTGAAAGCAATAAGAGGTAATGGATATCGTTTCATCCACAAAGGTGGGACGTTCCCTACCGAAAACCATCATGCTTGTTGTGAGAAGCTCCGGTTTGTGAGAAGCATATACCCAAACCTGCACCAAATGGGACAAAATTTGTACCATGGCATGTTGATGCCGCTCCATGATAGCATGCCAAGTTTCATGAATTTCAGATGAGTTTTGGATTTACTAGAACTTAAAAACCAGGCATCTCAATGTTTTGTTGGTAATCAACGGTGCCCCGGTGTTTGAAATTCATTCCCATTTCTTGCATGGGACCTAAGCATGCACCCAAGGACACAGATTGATTTTTCAACCAATTTATATGTAGTGGAGCATGCGCATGTAGTTCAAATTTGAATTATGCACATAAATGCATTAAAAACTCACATAATGCATAAAAATGTCCAAACGAACCCCGCATCCCGAAAAATCACAAAAAATCGCAGAACACTCCTGTTGTTCTATGTTAACACGAGAAAGAAATTTGAAAGCAATAAGAGGCAATGGATATCGTTTCATCCACAAAGGTGGGACGTTCGCTTCCGAAAACCATCATCCTTGGTGTGAGAAGCTCCGGGTTTGTGAGAAGCATATACCCAAACCTGCCCCAAATGGGACAAAATTTGTACCACGAGCATGCCAAGTTTCATGAATTTCAGACAAGTTTTGGATTTACTAGAATTTAAAAACCATGCATCTCAATGTTTTGCCGGCAATCAACGGTGCCCCGGTGTTTGAAATTCATTCCCATTTCTTACATGGGACCTAAGCATGCACCCAAGGACACATATTTGATTTTTCAACCAATTTATATGCACTGTTATATGCACTTGAGCATGTGCATGTAGTTCAAATTTGAATTGTTCACCTGAAATGGCTAGAAAACCAATTTAATGTATAAAATGTTCAAACGAACCCTGAATAATTCCAATTCTTTTACGACACACATATAGTTGCATGTTCACTCTAGATAAAAGGTCTAGCAATTCAAACACTGTCCATTGCCGCTGTGACCCCATTATGTAATTCAAAATCAAGATGAAAAATCAAGTAGATCGCACACAATTTATTATCAGCAACCGTGTGAGATGTAGTACAAAATATCTTGGAGCACCATCGATGTATAGTACGCATATGGCTTACGCGAGAAGGTGCTTCAGGTACAGTCCACAGCCGGCGTATTAAGCACACTAGCTCGCTCCCCAAATATCATTTCACTGTTCAATCGTCACCAGTGAAAGATGGGCATGTGGACCCACGTCGTGAGGGCAACTTCGGTGGCCCACTCCGGTGAGAGCACGGCCACAGCCGCCATGCGCGTGCTAACAAGGTGCATGAGCGTGGCCGCAATTTGCGATCGGGCGGCAAAGGTAGCCTAAACGGCCGATGGTTCTTCTCAGGTGGCGGCATCATCATCTGCCTTGGGGATAGAAACTGGCGAGAGCGGCACGGCATCTGTCCGTTCCGCGGCACCGGCCTTAGCCCTGATGGAGGCCGACCATGACCATGTCGAGGCCGCCCATGCCCAGCTCCTGGCGGTCACTGCACAAATCGAACGAAGCTTCTCCGACAATAGTCGGCAACCCACGGCCGAAGAGCTGGCAATCGCCGAGAGCGTTCGAGCAGCCATTCGTTCCTCCGCCGCATACCTTGAGACGATGGAGCCCGTCCAAGCCCCAGATCGCGTCCGCCCACGCCCAGTTCGTGACGGCCTTTTCCAAAGAGATGGCGGACGCGGATGGCGAGATGCTTGTCGAGTATGGTGCGATGGATGCCATGGAGCCCCTTCCCTAGGAGACCGTCGGACGCGAGCTGGACATGGAGGCAGCGGCGGAGATCGACGAGCACCAGCCATTGTAGTACTCTATGTTTTGTTTAATTAAGAGCGCTGGTATTTAATTTGTTAGAGTAATGTTTAGGTCAGCTAGCTCTATTTATTGCTAAACTTGCTTGATTAAGAAGTGTGGGTGTGCTGTAATCTCCTTTGTGTACCCAAATTATGCAATGACGTGGATGACCACTGTAACCATGGAAATTCGAACCAAAACTTTTGACGTTCAAACTCATCACACACGGGTTAAGCTATCTGAATCATTTGTGATGTCCACATATCATACATAGTTCTGAATAAGGGACCGTGTCTGATGACACTTTGCGCACCAGTTTTTTGGCTGAAGTGATTCCGAATTTTTGGCTTCCGCAGAAATATCTACCTCCCCGCCCCCTCCCCCTTACCAAAAGCCACATTTCCCCTCTTTCCGCCTTCCTTTCCAAGTTGAAACCTTCACTCCTAGCTTGCAGCGCCGCCGCCTCCTCGCCAGCGACCCTCCTTCACGTTGCTCGGCCTCCTCTATCCAGGCAGGTAATCCACACACCCCCCATCCTCCTCCTTCCACATCCCACATGCCCCGACCGCCAGCGCGAGCGCGACACCTTCCACCCAAATCACCAACCCCTCCACCAAATAAGTGTCGGCCTAATCCATGGTGCACGTAGTATAGCCAGGACCTCAAGGATAATTTGGCAGCGGAGAAGCAAATCGTAGCCGCACGTGCGGATGAGGTCACGATGGCTGCCATTCGTGCCGACCCCCAGATCTTGGAGGAGCACCTTGCCAATTGCTAGCTATGTCGGTTAAGCATGCTCGGTTTACCCGTTGTGTGTGCTGCTCCTGCCTTTCCTTCACAAAATCTAGTGAATTGTGCTATCTAATTTCACCATGCAATCTGTTGCTCTAGTGTATATGTTCTATATGTCGTGCAGTGTGGTGCTCAATTATTAATTGTTTTGTTAATCAGTTGTCGTCCTCAGTTAACTATTTGGTTCAATCCTGCAAATGTGATGTTCAATTCTTTAGGCTGCAATTTGGTATTGTCTTCCATGTGAGAAATAAACCGAATTTATCTTTACAAAATTATTGGTGCATTCTGTTATTGTATACCATGTGAGGAATAAATTGAATTTGGCTGTAGTAAATACATGAGAAACAAATACAATTGCTACAATTGGTTGTAGTTAACTGTTTGGTTAACTCTCTGATCTTCTATTAGGAGTATGTTATATTGTGCAATGTGGTGCTTAGTTAATGTTTGGTTCATTTGTTGTGGTGTTTAGTTAACTGCTTGGTTCAATGTTATATTGTGCAATGTGGTGCTCAGTTAATGTTTGGTTCATTTGTTGTGGTGTTTAGTTAACTGCTTGGTTCAATTCTGCAATACGATGTCCAATTATCGTGGGTAGAATTTTGTATTGTTGTGCATGTGAGGAATAAATCGAATTTGGATGCACTTAATACATGAGAAACAAATGCAAGTGCTATATTTCCTAGTTCTTAATCATGCTTGGTTTGGGTAAATGGGTTTTCCGTGTGGCTTCAATTAATTTGATGAATCTGCAATGTGCATATTTTTCATCAACATATTTTACTGATAGCATGCGAACCCTTAGTTAACCTGATGACTAACTACCTTATATGTGTTGCATGGAAACGATGGGAAGCATTGAGGTTTACACTCGAGGTTAGCACGTGCATGGTCCATTATCTAATAGCACATTATTGTGCAATTGCAGGAACCATTCTAATATTTTGGTTTTTAACAATTTGGTCTTGCACACGTAGGTCCTGCTGTCACAGGTTTTGACCCACTGTTCGACCCTTTTTGCATATGGGGAAATGAGTTGTCTATGAATATCAATCAAATCAAGAAACTGAGAAAGATTTTTAGGATAAAGAAATTAGCGACAAAAAACAACAAGATCTTTGTCTGCACAATGAAGAAGACATCAGTTCACTACAAGATGGTACTAACTATTATACCTTGCCTTTTTTTATTCCTTTGCCCCATTTCCAATATAGAGAAGATATTTATGCACATCCTTGTTTTCAGGCCTTTCCAAAGCAGTTCACTCATGATTACCTCTCAAACCACCTCTATGGTCAGGAGGCGAGGAAGGTTTTCATACAACACCCACGGTTCAATATTGAAGTGTTCCTGAAGAGGTCGAAGGATGGACGGTCAATCATCCACACGCACTATCCTAAAGTTACAAAGACCTTCAACATGAATGAAGGCTCAATATTCGCCTTCCGCTTCAACAGTTTTCCAGATGAGATGCATCTGTCTATATACTGCCTATGATGTTAATTTTGAAAGGTTCTACATGTTGCATGTGGAACTTGCTGCTGGTATAGTTGTGTAATGGGGTAGCTGAGTGCTGAAGCTATATCATGTTGTACTCTGATGTATTTCAATTATGAAATTCTGCTTCCTTAATATGGAAATGAAATATATTGTGTGCTTAATATGAATGTCAATTAGATTAATAAATGGATTATTAATAATAGGGCAATTAGCCTACTAATGGCGAATTAGCCTGCTAATTGGGTTTTGATATTGCAAACGTTGTTGAAAAAATATCGTGGGCGATAACCTCAGGCAACGCACACAGTTTCTAGGAATAAACCGTGTTGGATCAATGAACAATCACACACGACTTTCTCTTGAAAACTGTTTGCGTTAAGCCACCTTGCGCAAACATTTACCACATAAAAATTGTGTGTCATGGACAGCCTTTACCACACAGTTTCTTCTATGGACCATGTGTGCTACATTCAATAATGCAAATGATTTAACGGGAAAAATTATGCGTGATGTACCTATGAACGGAAACATTTTCCTTGGAGCGACTGTGTGGGATGTGCATACGAACGGGAACGTTTAGCGGGGACTGACTGTGTGGGATGTACTTGCGACTGAAAACAATTTTGCCGTATAATTGTATTTCTTTAGCTCTACTCTATGTATTTCCGTATTTGAGTGCTCGTCGGTCGCACACGACCTCATTTTGCCGAACGTGTGTGCCAGGAGGGCATATCCCTGACGGTTTCTAGGTCGTGTGGGAAGGACCCCCCCCCCTATCGCCCACACTCACTTGGCGATGGTTCCAGATGTCGTCGCGGAAAGGGGTTTTAAACCGTTTGTTTAGGACCGACGCGCACCAGTGGGACGGGCTCATTGTTATAAAGGTTTATCTCTTGCATTGTCCACAACGAACACCTAGTGTACTAGTCCGGGCCGGATGCCCGCAGCGCGATGACCTGAGTTCAAATTCTCTCCTAAACTTTAGCTTTTTATATATATTTTAATATATACTTCTTTCGCTACTGTACTGGAGTGGAACCCACAGAGTACTTAGAATACAAGATTAAGGATGGATTTGTTTCGTTTTAACTTTCTGTACGAATCTGTAGCCAGCCTGCAATTCATGTACACTGTACTGACAGCGTACTTAGAATACAATATTAAAGATGGATTAACTTTTTATAGAGGGAGAATCATACACGCAATTAACTCAAATGGATTCATGACTCTATTATTCTCCAACGGCAACCGGCAAATTTCCTCCCGCAAGCCAGAGTAGGTTTCTCGGTTTGCATGCGGGTTCAACGGAGGGGTTTGATGGAGGCGAGGAGGCGTGTTCAGCCGGGCGTGTAGAGGACGGCGCAGTACTATTTGATTTGACATCTACAACTAGTATATTTAAAAAACAAAGAAGAGTAGTAGAGATAGAGATAAGAGTAGAGACTAGGGAGGGGAACTATCTACTGCTTCATGGGCTACTCCTACGCTCCATTCGGCAGCCGCAACGTCCCCTATAGCCACTCCCTCCTGTGCTCCATTCAGCGAGCGCTGTTGAAATTTGGGGAGCGCACTCTCGCAACTGCTGGCAGCGATGACTTCACCGATGACGACTTCTTCCCCAACCTCGGCAACCTCTTCCTCAAAAACATGGGTGACAACCTCAACGCCAATGGTGTTGTTCCCGTTGCACCGTATGTGTTTCTGTCCTTCCTGTTCAAAATTGTGGTAGAATTCATGTTTCTAGTCTGTGTCCTAGATTCAATCTATTCATCTACTATGCTAGTCCACATGATTAGTTTAATCTCTATTATAGCCGGCATGATTTATTTTGTGCTTATTCGGACTAAATCTCATAGTAACTTGCTCATATATTCAACTGGCGGAATGTCCCCTACAGCCACTCCCGTTTCATGTACGGCATGGTCGATGCCTCCAAGGAGCCCTTCGTCTACTGCTATGAGTGCCTGATGCCGTTTTGGGGCTCGCCGGCGGACATCGTGCATCACCTCACGCAGGCGTGCGGCGATCACTACTGGCCCTGGGTGGAGAACATCAAGTACGAGACGTCACCATGCCGGAGTCGCTGGAGGATCACCACCGCCTGCTAGTCTCAGAGGAGGACGGCGGCGTCTTCCTCTTGATCGTGGGCACCGGCAAGGCCCGCGCAGGCCGCCGCCCCGTCTCTGTAGTGTGCGTCAGGGGCGACACCGCTGACGCTGACACTTACACGAGACCGATGTATGGGTGTGTGCTTACTATTACTACCCCTCGGAGGTACGTGGGCGGCGACACTGGCTACGTCAAGCTGACTAGGACTGTGCCGAGCTGGGACCTTCCCGCCGATGTGGACATGGAAGACGCATGGCATGATTTGACCCCCAACAATGTGCACGGGGACTCCAAGGAGGTTCACCTGGACATATGCATTACCAAGTTAAATGTTGATCATTAGTCTTCGCTCAATGTAATCCGTTGTCTAAGCATGTGGAGACTTCCATGCATGATACTATTGCTCTATTGGAGTATCGCGCATGAATAAAAGTGTATCCATTTATGGTTTAGTCTAGAATCTTCCATGTATGAAATTATTACTACAGTACTGGTGAAAAACTTATGAGGAACCATTTCTTACATCTCCTCTGCCCCCTTCCAAGTCATCCTGATTTAATGCCTCTGTCTAGGTGTATAAGGGCATGGTTAATACTTAATAGTATAGCCAACTGTTGACTATAAGAAAGTGCCATGTTATCTGTAGCCAACATATATAACAATCGATACTCAAAAACTAATTCTTACAGAATATTTCTTGCAAAGCACAATAAGTGTTATTTCTTCACAAGTTTTGGATGCAGGTTGAACAGTTGAACGCTTTTGTTTGCAAAAGATACTTCTTTATCTATTTCACCCGGATGTTTGTGAGCTCTAGAGATGAAATAATATCCAAAGAAACCTATCGATACCCGTTACACATGATATGACCCCCACATCCTTTGTCAAAATAAAAAACTCCCCGATCAATGCATTTCACTATTCCGTGCAACGCACGGGCACCTTACTATAGATTGGTCCGACCAAAAATTGAACTAACATTATATATAGTACGATAAATGCTGATGCATGTCACCTAAAATTATATCATCGAAAACTATGTTCAAATACGAATCCAACGATATAGTTTTTGTTAACATGCACTAACATTTTGTCAGTTAAATCTTCAGTCAAATTCAATGGGGGACTAATAAACCATGGCCGATGTAGTACTAGTGTAGAGGGCGGCGCTGCACGCGAGTCTCACCACGCTCATGGCGCGGCAGTGAAGCCGTCATATCACAAAACCCAACCACTCCCAGTAATAACTGGCCTGGTAAAATAAACGGACAAGCAACCATCACATCCCTCCGTCTTTTTTGCATTTCATCTCTCTGCATTTACTTTCTCCGGTTCATCTCGCACACTCGATCCCTAGCTACTATCCTAGTATCCCTAGCTACTACTCCTAGGGCCAGTTCTTTTGGCGGCTTAAAAAATAAGTTGTCTCTTCCCCGGCTTTTCCCATAAGACTAGTCACAGTGGAGAGTAACACTAAAGGTGCCTCACTCATTTATTTGGGCCTCTAAACTACTACTAGTACCTCCATCCTGGTTTATTCGTCACCATTGTAATTTGTGCTAAATTTTGACCAAAGATTTAACTGATAAAATGTTAGTGCATGTGACATGCACTAACATTTCATTAGTTAAATATATGATCAAACTTTGGCACAGATTACAATGGGGACCAATAAACTAGGACGGAGGTAGTAGTTACGGGATTACAAATTTAGAAGCCTAAAAGAACTGGCCCATGGTAATCCTACTAGTAGTAGTTGACGGTGTCCTGGACTAGGGGGTACTCACCACGTCGTCTCACGGTCAGTTAGATTGGGCCGAGGACCCCCATGGCCGTATACTCATGGGCCAGTTCGGACAGCTGTCACATACAAGGAAGATTCCACAAGACTTGGTGGTCAAGACAAGGACTCCTCCCCCACCGGCGTATTCGGCTAGGACTCTTGTTATCCTAGGCCTCTGGTGCATTATATAAATCAGGGCCAGGCTAGTCGATAGATATACATACGATCATACCATAGGCTAGCTTCTAGGGTTTAGCCTCTACGATCTCATGGTAGATCAACTCTTGTAATACTCATATCATCAAGAACAATGAAGCATGACGTAGGGTATTACCTCCATCAAGAGGGCCCGAACCTGGGTAAACATCGTGTCCCCTACCTCCTGTTACCATCCGCCTTAGACGCACAGTTCGGGACCCCCTACCTAAGATCCGCCGGTTTTGACACCGACATTGGTGCTTTCATTGAGAGTTTCGCTGTGTGATCGGCAAAAGGATCGATGGCTCGTCTGCAGATTGACTGCGAGGTCGACATCTTCGTCACCGGCTCGACTGGTCACCTTGGCTTGACCGAGTACTATGCCCTGCCTCTGATCGTCATGTTCGGACGAGGGCCTTCATCAACACCAACTCCGATCTGTATCAAGATCATGGAGGAATCATCCATGGAGCTCGGGGGCTCAACATCAACATTGCCCTCGGGCGACCGTGCTGTTTTTCTGGACAGCGAACACGTATCCGCCGCCACCGCCTCCTCAAGTGTCGTTTTAACGATCGCTTCAGTGGAACTATGCGGAATCGAGTCTACAACAACCCTGGAAAAAATTTCGTCGAGTTCCGATGGAGGAATCTCTGACAATCTACGATATACCAGAGCCCTGTCAAATTCAGACGGGAATCTGGACGAGTTTAGGGCGTGGTCTCCAGAGCTCAGCTCGGATGTCCTTTGGAAGATCCAACCGTTCATCTGCTGTGGAATTCCCATATATACCACCCCTCAAAATTTTAGCTCGATCCGACCGTCCAAACTCCAGGAACCTTCCAATTAGTGCATCACTTTTCAGATCGGTTTTCTGCGCGAATACGGATCCGACTTGAATTCATGTTTCTTTATGAACGTGATATTTGACAACCTTTTTAAAAGGAATTTTCTTCTGAGGTATTATGTGTTGTTTTTAACATGCGCCCATAAAATTTTAATCCTCCTCTGAGGTAATCTTCGCCATCACGCTGGTGTCAAACCAGTCCGGCAATATAGCTCCACAACTGCCGACCTGCGCTAGACATGTCATCGCTTTTTTAGCCGAGCTCAACTTCTTCGGATCCTCACATCGGCGAGCCGAATAAGAGTTCGAAATCGCCAAGGATAAATCATCACCAACCGGCATCGCCGCATGGTCACTTCATCAGACCAGCATTGGCCGCGTCACAAGTTACAACCTGGGTCGGCATGGCCGTACTGTTGCTTCTTCGAGCCAATGTCCATCACGCCGAACTACTTCAACACCTCGACTGACATGGCAGCCACAACAACTCCTCACCGGCCTGCTCCATCACCTCGGCTAGACCGGGGACTTGGCTATTTCTTCATCAACATACTCCGGTGACTTCGGCATCACCAGCCGGCCAGCTTCGGCACGTTAGCTGGACCGAGGGCTTCGCCTCGGCAAGCCAACCTTTGCCAGCATCACTAGGCCATCGCTTTATCGCCCATCAGGCAATGGATGTGCGGATCGATTCCCGATTTTGGGAGTCGCTTTTCTTCGGAATGCTTCAACAAATAAACCAGGTGCTATTAATCGTAACAATTTTTGCTTGTTGGGTTTATTTTTCTTAAGGAATTATTACTCTGGTTTGTTCCATCATTTGTACACAGGTCTATCAAATGGCAGCCACATTAAAAACGGTTGCGTGGTGGTTCGGTCAGTTTCCGTACATAGTTCGGCGAACGCCGCATCCGGAGCCCGGACCGCCCTACAAATTCAGGCTTTGTCACGCCTTCACTGCGTCACGCTGACGCCCTGCATCGACATGGCTTCAGCACCAGGCCACATTTCTTTAAATAAATTATTTTTGCATAAAGCAATTATGCAACGATTATATATATTATTATTATTTCGTGGACCGCACTGTTTTATGTGTGCAGGTAATCGATTTTGACTGCGTTAGGTGGTCACTACTCCGGAGTGCCGAACTCCTTGCTCGGACACCTCGGGCCTGGGGGCTGGGACCTCGGCTATGCCGAGGACTGCGAACCTTGTCGGATCTGTCACAGATTAATGGGCGTCTTTGTCCCACCACAAGTCCGAATCGCGTCATCAACACCAAGCACATTTACCAGCTAAGTTGCTTTCATGCTCAAAAACTTTCAGTTTTAAATTTTGTTCGGTTCGACCAAGCATTATACTTTTCGGCACAAAGTTGTTTGTGACAAAGTTCCTTGTCAAAACTTTGTTTGTGACGCGCATATTCGAATACCCTGTTTATTTGGGGGCTCCCTTGATGGAGCTTTTCCTCTTGCATATGATTGTACTTGTATGGCTTCGTTCCTTGTTCGTGTATTATGCCACAATATGCACCATATTGACCTAAGCGATTTGAAAGCTGGGTTGCGTGGCTCCTGTGCTTACCCCTACGTTCTCGATTGTTCAGCTAGGGAGTAAAGGGAGTACCTCTGCGATTGTCACGACCGGGTCATCCGAGCTCTGGCCTCAGACTGGGTGAAGCCAAAAGCTAGCGCTCTTATTGTTTTCAATCATGGTCGGCAAACAACGGAACTCATGAGTACAAAAAATCTATTTCACAAGTCACATAGTAATAATGAGCACTGAATAAAGGTATTGGTGGGGGTACTGTTTTCTTCGAAGATGCTTCTTACACTTCGTTAGTAATATAGCATAAGTTCCCTGAGCGCGCTTTGTCTGTTACAGCCTTATGGCCTGATTGTCTGGTCATCGGAAACACCGTCAATACTCTCGACAGGTGGAGTACATGACACTTTTCGGCCCTTGGCCGAACAGGGAGAAGCCGACGGTCGGTTAAGACGCGTTTAAATTTTGGGTGAACACAGATATCATATAAGTACTTCGGTACATACAATCATTATACATAAAATTCTTTTACCCAAGTCACTTGGGGGCTCTTAAAATTTAGCTGTTTTATAGTAAATGTGTTTTCTTCTTGGTCATTGCAAAGTCTTTTTGTACTGCTCCTTTTTCGTCTCGAGTTTATCGTTAATAGCCGGATAGCCTGTATTCTCTCTAAAAATCTGCTTGAGTTTAGTGTGCTAAACTGACCTCAGAGAAGTACTCCGCCTTTGGGATAAGGAGCTTGAAGCCGTAGGCTGACCCGTGTGAAGTCTTGACATCGGATGTGTCATGTTAAAGCATGACATAAGCACAATTTTTTTCCAATTTTCGGATTGGCACCGAACACTTGATCTTGTTTGGACGTCAAGTTTTTACTGACATTTTTTTGGTTTTCCAAGCTTATGGCACTTTCAAACTATTTGTGTGTTTTCAGCACAAGTCTCGCAGTGCAACGCCGGACACCTTTAGAGATTCGGCAAAAACATTCTCAGATATTACTATATATGCATCGGTTTCGAATTGTGTCTTCAATCAATAGTTGGGTTGCCGGCTCCTGCGCTTGCCTCCTACATTCCGCTTTGTTCGGCTAGGTGTGCAAAGGCAGAACCACTGTGATTGTGCTTCCAGCTCACATGGTTAAGCACCTAAGTGGAGAAAGCCGAAAACTGACTGTCACAATAAGCGTAAACTGGTCAGCGATCCGATGACTTTGTTAAATGACGGGCCATTCATAACATTGGCCGAAGTGTTTACGGCTTGACCTCGACTGTCGCCGAACACTACCGGGGGCTAGTAACTGGCCTCCCGAACTAAATCCTCAATATTTTGCTCTTACATTAGAGCTGAGGTTTCATGATCATGCTTAGCATAGCAACCCAAAGAAAGGAACCGATAGCGGGACTATTTTCTTTGGAAGACATTTCTTATGTTAAACAGTAATATAACATATCTCTCTGTGTACCTTTGTTTATAAAACCCGTATGGCCAGATTTCCTTGTTTGTCGTAAATCTTTGCCCTCATAAAGGCTTTATAAAGGAAGACAAACACTCCTCGGCTACTGGCCGAGGAGGTGGAAGCCGATGGGCGGTCAACACAGTTTTGTACAATGCGGATCCGAGCATTAATGACGTAAAGTACTTGGATACATAGAGTCATTACACATAATTTGTGATTTCACTATGGATATTGATCCTTAATTCGGCCACCCGTGCTCGCATTAAGGCTCGAGGGCTACCGGGCTTCGGCCTTATTATTTACAAATATTAAAGGGGCACATCGATCCCCTGATCTGGTGTTGCCACCCGACCAGTGTCTCGGGGGATACTGCATTGCATGTCCAATGCAGAAAATTTTAAGTGCAATACGGTTTCCGAGGAGATTTTGATCCTCAGGTTGGTCGGCCGCACCCAACCCGAGTCTCGAGGACTGAGCACGCTGCTTTTTGTGTCCCGAAGTATTCTGCCGAGCTAGGACTTGAACCTCAGGCCGATTTTGCAAATCAATCTGAGTCTCAGCGGCTACTGGGATCAGCAGTCTTACGTCATCCTTCAGGTGCATCTCGGGTTTTAGACCGATACACACCTTGAGGGCTACTGGCTATATATCTCGGCAGAGAATAAATTGCACCAATAAAAAATATTGACAAAAAATTGACCCACAGTCAAGGTGGAGCACCACCCCGGAAACAGTCTGGCATAAGGCTCAGGCACGAGTGGCTGGCTCCATAGAGGGCATTTTCGGCATTAAGCTCGGCTAAACTCCTTCGAATTTTTTGAACCAAGGTGACATGACACCTTGGATATAGTCCGACGTTGGAGCCCGGATACAGTCCGGCGTTGGAGTTTGGACATAGTCCGGCATTGGAACTCAGATACATTCTGGCATTGGAGCTCAGAAAGTGGTTCGGCGTTTGTGCTCGGCTACAAAAGATACCTCGAATGCAATCCGGCGTTGGAGCTCGGACGCAAGAGGACGCTGCCGCCTGGGAACAACTTCAAACCCGAGGTGTGGCATAAAAATAACAAGGCATTGATAAAGGCTGAAGACTTAAAGGCCTCCTCAGATACCCAACATGTGAGATCTTCAGATTTAGATCGGCAATCCTGAAGATAGAAGATGGGAAGATTTGTTGAACCAGTTTTCAAGACCAACGACCGAAGACAAAGAACAGTTCGGAAGAACCGAGGAGCGTCCCCAACTTGACGACCGATTTAGGGGGCTACTGACGGTGTCCTGGACTAGGGGGTACTCACCATGTTGTCCCCCGGTCAGTTAGATTGGGCCGAGGACCCCCATGGCCGTATACTCATGGGCCAGTTCGGACAGCTGTCGCATACAAGGAAGATTCCACAATACTTGTTGGTCAAGACAAGGACTCCTCCCCCACCAGCGTATTCGGCTAGGACTCTTGTTATCCTAGGCCTCTGGTGCATTATATAAATCAGGGCCAGGCTAGTCGATAGATATACATACAATCATACCATAGGCTAGCTTCTAGGGTTTAGCCTCTACGATCTCGTGGTAGATCAACTCTTGTAATACTCATATCATCAAGAACAATCAGGCAGGACGTAGGGTATTACCTCCATCAAGAGTGCCCGAACCTGGGTAAACATCGTGTCCCCTGCCTCATGTTACCATCCGCCTTAGACGCACAGTTCGGGACCCCCTACACGAGATTCGCCGGTTTTGACACCGACAGTAGTACTCAAGTTGGAATTCCAATTGCACGGCACAACTTGTTAGGCAAAAAATTCGATACAGGGTGTAGGAAGCGGTTTCGGAACTTGCATGCCTTTCCGACCAGTGAGATACTCCGTACAAAGTACGACAGAGAAATAACCACAGAGAAGGAAGCTAAAAGTAAACAATCAAACGAGCATTTTTGCATTTGTTTTGCATTGAATCGTTTCACAAGCTTGACTAGTGTTGTTTTTCTACTTTTACAAAAACCACATTGTAATGTTAAAACGTGCATTTTCATGTACATAAGTAATAGTAGTACTCCCTCCGCCTAGGTGTATAAGTCTTCCCTCCTTCTTGGTCACGGTGCACAACCAAAGATGACTTATTCACCTGGACGGAGGGAGTAGCACAGTCTGCAAGCATATATAGAGAGAGACGTGTAGTGCGATAGTATATAGGAGTAGTAAAGTTTGTGCTATATGCACATACTTACAAAATACGTACGGATACACAAGGTTTCCAAACTTCCCCTTTTACATACTTAATTAAGGACACTAATAATTCCTGAACGTTCGGGATTTATCATTTGCGTCCCAAAACTAATGAGATCGCCTGACGAAACTAAATTATACTCCTACTAAAATCCACGGCGCTCGCAGGAGCGCTTGCCATGAGTGCCCTGGTGCACGGCCGTTTCCCAGCGCGCTGACACAACGCCTCTTCCTCAGCCTCGCAACTCGTGAGGTGCTTATTGGTGACTTGCCGGCGGGCGAGTGCGATCTCACCGGTGTGTCGATCCGGCGCCAACAGGTACTCCTCCTTGCTGGAAGCGTGCACCCGGTCCACGTACCGCCAAGCGTAGATGAGGCACTTGGGCCCGACTGCACTCAGGGCTTTGGAACGGGCGTCCTCCACCACCCTCACGGCCCTCGCACGAGCCTTCTGCCAAAGAGCCAATTGCCTGACTCTCTCGGACGCGACATAGGCCTGCCAGGCAGCTTGTCCCGCGGCGCGCTTCTCTTCCTCAGCCTTCTTCTCTGCCTCTATTTTGGCGTGCTCTGCCGGAGGAAAAAGGCTCCCACAAGGCGACATCCATTTCTTTCTAAAGCTCATCAAGGCTGGGGGGGCTCGGCATTCTCCTCATAGCGGGGAGCCGATGCATCCTCCGACGTGCGTGCTGGCGAGATTGGGAATGCTGGCGCGTCCACCTCGTCGCATCGCGGCGAGGAGCGGAACACCGACGCGTCCTCCTTGACTAGTGGCATCGAGGAACGAAATGGCGACGCATGACCGTCCGCGCGGTGCAGCGAGGGGAGCCTAGGGCTTGGGAGGGGCGATGCCATGGTGGTCGACGTGAGAGGGAGGGGAGGAGATAGCAATGAACATGAGCGTTCTTCCGAATGCCGTGGGAGGCGCAGTATTTATAGCGAGCAATGGCACACCTACGTAAGATACGGACTGAGATGCACTAAATTAACTGCAGGTCCAATTGCATCACTGACATGTGGGCCAGTCCCCTGTTGGGCCCATATGTCAGTGACCCAATGCACCTGTAGTTAAGTAACTGAAGCAGCGTCCCTTAAGATATGTTGCGTGATTAACATAACAGCTACGTGGGCATATTTGTTGGAGTAAATTACGGGGGAGGGAAGGGGTGGAAATATTGTTGGTCACAATGGATTGGACGAGCGCGGGGGGAGGAGAGTCATGCATGTAGATTTTTTCCACACGGGGTGGAGTGGTGGGATCGCCGGAGGGAGAAGGAGAGTCAAGCAGGCATATTGTTTTCACACATGGAGAGGAAAAGATTTGGAGATGAACGGGCTTCCTGCAGGTATGGGGAACGGTGCATAATAAGTCATCTTGCATGTCGGGCTAGGTATAATCCCAAGTCATTAAAAACATACACGCCCCACACATGTTCATATTTGAAGGTGCACTAAATTAGTGCATGCGATGATTAAGGCTGGCCATAATGGTGGTATCTTAGCTGGTATCATGCACATGGGAATAGCAAACATGCTGATGTGGTAAAGAATTAAAGAAGAGAGGGGGGTTAGAGTAACTAGTGTTCATGCATGCATGCAATGTGATAATGCATTGGTAAACACATTTTTTGTGACGAACGACGGCATTAATTGAGTACTTTTGCATACTACAAAAACTATTCCACCGCCTCTATCTTGGTAAGATTAGGTGAAAGTTTTGAATCGAGCCCTTTAAAGTAGAAGGGAGGTAGTAGTACTCTAATAGCTAACCTTGTTGTGATGACTAGATAGGGCATGGCATGCACCTAGACGGAGGAACTAGTCTACATTGTGCATTTAAGTTTTGTCTGAAATCAATGTACCTCTACTTTGACCAAACTTATAGAAAAATGTATTAACATTCACAATGTCAAATCAATATTTTTATACTCATTATGAAACGTAGTCCTTATACTCATTATAATCAGTATTGTAGATATTGATATTTTTAGTATAAATTTGGTCAAACACTTTGCAGACGGTTGACCGGAGTAAAAAGGACTAGAGGGAGTATGATGCATGCGGACTAGGCAAAAAATTGCTCATTTATAGTCGGTCGAAGTCTCAAAGGGCGTGACCGCGCAAGGGAGGCGAAGGTCGTGGGAGGCGTGACGGTTGACGGAATTAAGTGAAGTTAAATCCACGCGCCGGCATGGCGTGTGAATAGGCAGAAGCTATATCAGCAGGCCTACGATATGGGTCTAGTAGACATGACATCTAGTGGGTCCGGCATAGTACTAGAGAACTCTTTGGGGGCTTGCAGCCGTTTATCTACCGAGAAAGCCAACAACCCCGCGCCGTTCGCATGCCCTACTTGTCCCCGTCTTCTACTACTACCTTACAACAGTTCGCTCACAGTCGTCCCATCCTTTCACATTACACCAGTTCAACTTCTCTGAACCCTCCTCCAAAATCCATGGCCTCCCAAATCTCCATGGCCGCCGCTGAGTACTAGGTTAGAGCCATCACCGGTGATGAGTTCATCATCATCTACACACGTGGATCCGCGACGGTGAAAGCATGCGTTGCTCGCTTCCTACGCATGCTCAACAGTTCAAAGGATGAGTGGGTCGCTGGGCTAGATGTTGAGTACACGACAGTCCTAGAAAGAGAGAAGATTCTAAAGGAGGCAGAGAAGAAGAAGCCCGCCATGATCCAAGTTTGCGTACATAATGTGTGCTTGGTCTACCACATATGCCATGCCGACATTGAGTGCCAGGATTTTCAGAACTTCCTCAAGGACGAAAGAGTGAAATTCGTTACTGTAGACTTAAGGAACAACAGGGATGTCCTGAGTCGGATAGGCCTTGTTGTAGGCCAGCCCTTCGATCTCCATAAGGCAGGCCTTGTGTCCTCCTCCCAGCCTTCAATGCTGACCCTGGCAGCAGCCATGATTGATCCTTCATATGCTAAACTGAAGAAACCTCATCACGAGTTTCATCATGCATGGGATTCGAAGACATAGATGAAGATCACATCCTGTACACAGCAATGGATGCCTACCTTTGTTTAAATATCTACAAGGGTTGGATGAAGAAGCAGAGCCTAGTGTCTGGTTCAAGCAAAGAAGCGTCGGCAAAGAGGAAGAGGAAGAGGGACGAGGACGAAGTCGAGGACATGGACTCGAACTCTGACTCCGAGTAAGGTGGCAGTGTCGTCGCTCATGCTGGTTCTACTGCAGTGTCAAGCGGACTAGTTGCTTAGTTTTTTTCAGGGGTGTGTTGTGCTGAGCCCCCAGCAGAACTATGTTTATGTTCTTTCTCGTTATTTAAACTTTATGTTCTTTCTCATTATTTGAACTCTTTAGTATGTACAGCAGTACTAGTACTAGTATGTCTTACTACTGTTCTTCTTGCAGTTGGTACTGCTGTTTGTATCTTCGAGTTCCTACTATACTTAATACGTTCGTACTAGTGGTATAATTTGGGTCAGTCAATTTGTGAAAGAAGTTCGACAGAGCGAAGGAAGAAGACGGCAAAGAAGCTACCCCAGTATCTATATTAGGGTGATAGGGTGCCTGTGGCACCCCAGCTCAGAGCAACCGGTTTACCATGCATTGCCAGCCCAGAGACCATGTCTTCTGGCAACACACAACATCTTGCTACAGAAAACAACCGCTTTATTGATGCTAGAGGATCAAGGTTTACATTACAACAGGTAGCGAGGCCAAGCGGCACACGCGGTGTGGCTGAACCATATGTACATTATTTAGTGAACATAAAGGCCTCGATCATAACAAGTACGCGGCAGCGGAACAACGTCGTAGCGAAACTCATAGCACAGGGACACCGATGTGGACACGATCTAGACCCGGACAGCACTCCTTACAACACGGCTTTCCTGAAATCTGACATGACATGCCAGGTCAGTACATGGAATCTACTTGCAAGCTCACAATGGACATAAACATATTGACAAACAATATCATGATAATTAACCAATTATTGACGATGCAACAATATAACCAACATGCTGTGATCATACTCTGGTGAGAAAAATCCTTCTTACCAACGGTGATCACTTCTTGGATTACCACCGTGCCAACCTCAAAATCTTAACTATGAACATCTCGTGATCTTTCCGGCGATCACAACCACGACCCATACTTGGTCTAAAACAATGATCCTTCTGGCGATCACAACCACGACCAACATTTGGTCTTATCCAACCTGATGGCCTTCTCGCCATCATCAATAGTGCAGAGTTCATAACTTAGTGTGCAAGTTTTATTAAATGTTGACCCATGGTGTGACCTACTTTCGAGCATGTTCGTAACCATGGACTTGGCTATCGATAGATTAATACACTCTGCAGAGCTAGCGCACTGTACCCACACCACGGAACCCATGGCCTCGTACTCCCATTCGGGTGGACCAACGGCATTCCGACGAAACCCCTCCATTGCCATGACACTATCTCGGCCACTCCGAACCACTCCCAACTGGGCTAGTCCTGGGTGGCCCCGTGTCTACCAAAGACACAACGACCACCGTCGTGGCCAAAACATAAACGTCGCTTACGGGGACCGGTACCAAAATCTCAACAACGGGCACACAAGGTTATGTCTGCTTACCGGGCCAGGGTACCGCACGCCCATAACCATCCCTAGTTGGAGGCACCGACCAGAGGCATGACAACGGACCGAATAAAGGCCTTCCCATAAAGGCAAATGTGGTTGCACTGGGAAAAACTCGATCCAGTGGCACCATGACTCGGTCAACGATATATTCAACTTGTATTATTATCAGGTTCAACTTAAATTGCAAATAACCAGTGTCATTGTATTCCATGAAGTGCAACAATAACATATACATCACATATTAACGGAAAAGACCGAGTCAACTATATTCACACTAAGCATAACCATCAACAACTCTTGCCACTTCTCTGGTCAAGATTAAACCTCACATTAAGCAGAATCTTTTCTAACCAATTTTATCATTTTTCTTATGCAAGAAAAATAAATCCAATTAATTACTTATATCCATAACCATATCATTTCTTTCATAGCAAAAATTAATTCTAGTCTCTTTACCAACTTAGTTAGTTTTAAACTTTCTATAACACAAGCATATTAACTTGGACAAGCATTTAACAGAATATAAACAGCATAATAGTGATCTATATGCATGGATTAAATCATTCATTCAAGTAGGAAAATCACAAATATTGCAATGGCACCATGAAAATGTTGTTGTGGCTTGCCTTAGTGCATATGAGGCTCGCAAGCGTCCTGGTGATCCTCAAGACAAGCTTCACTTCTGTGAAAACCTTTATAAACACAAAAAGAAAACATCAAGAACCCTTCTGAAAATCACCAAAAAGTCTAGACAGTAGGGGAAAATCCCTTTTTGGTGAGCTGCTAGATTTCTTTACAAAGAACACAATGCAAAAAGAATCAATTCATTTGGACTTATGGTTGAAGAGTTATAGCTGTTTGAAGCTCTCTGGATATAAATGAAACTTGAATTTAAATAAAGACAGACTGGGGGTGACGTCGAAGGCGTAAAGCCTCGGGGCGCCACCACTCGTACCGCTTCACGCGCGTACTGTGTGGCTGACTAGCGGGCCTCGCTACTCAGGTGAGGGGACAGAGAGGGAAAGAAACAGGGGATGGCGCGGCTTCGCCGAAGCAAACGCCGGCGACGAGGGTTCCTTGGCCAAAATGAGAGGGAGGGATCGAGAGAGGAGATGGAGGCGCACCTGCCCGTACCTGTAGAGTAGCTAGGGGTGGTCGGACGGTGTCGGAATCGTCCTCTCTAGCGGAGACAAGAAGCAGAGCTCGCTGGATACGAAGATGGCGGTGAGCCGAGGCGACTCCAGGGGCTCCAACCGGGCGGAACGGCACCACCGCAGAGTGGCGGAGGCCCTGGAAGGGTTGCCCAGGCCTGGGAGGGGCCGGAGCTACGGAGACGACCCGAGGGGATCGCCGGCGATCTCGAGCTCGGGGACGGCCGCCCGTGGCCTGCCCGGCCGGGCTATGGTTTCCTACGAGGTTGTGGAGTGTGTGGGAGTGGGGGATGGTGCTCGAGGAGGTTGGGGAGGGCTCTATTTATAGCCGAGCATCGAGGGGGGTTCGGCCTCCGCCGGTGGACACCTGGACATGGCGCCCGGCGACGAATGGCGTCAACGAGAGGGGAGAAGGAGACGCAGATCACGCGGGGACTATGGGCGAACGGGGATGAGCACAAGATGGAGAGGAAGGCGACGAGCACAGTGCGCACCGCACTGTTATGTTGGCCAGACCGCGCCCGTGCTCGCTGCGGCGAGCTCCGGCGTCGGGGGGTGCCAGGGGAGAGTTAAGGGAGCTAGGACGAAGATGGTGGCGAGGTTTGGCAAGTTTAGGCAGGCGGGGAAGCGAGCACGCGATCAACAGAGGCTCGGGCATGTCGCAGAGCTTGGACGAACGCGGTCACGGCGTGAACTCTGACCTCAGGCTTTCCTAAGCCCAAACTTCATGTCTGGCGTGTTGTTTGTGGTAGTTTTGAAGTTTACCACGCTATGGTTTGGATCCAGACGTAGTAGAAAAGATTTCACAAGCCTAGTAAGTTTCTAATCAGTAAGTTTGAGAGGTTAGTGAGGTCAAACGGCTGAGAGTTGGGAGCTGGGCTTTGGAGGTTAGCAATCATCTACTAAGGTGATGATGCACAAGAAAAATCAGCCCCAATGGAGCAAGTAAAATGGTAGTTGCTGTAGAAACCACCATTTCTATCCAGAATAGAAAATATTTTCTGTAGAAAAAATATTCCAAAAAGTTATGCAATATTTTTGCTCAGGAAGGTGCCCTAGGGTTCCAAGAATATTTTTGAATTTTATCAGATTTTTGTGGGCAATAAAAATTGGGGTTGCTTTGGAGCACATTGATCTAGCTAGGGTTTAAGAGAGGGAAATGAATATTTTTCATTTAAGAAAAATATTCCAATAATTATTTTGAGATGAACCAGAGTGGGAATGATGGTTAGAGAGGGAAATGAGACACTTGGGTGAAAGCCAAGGGGTACCCAAGTGGATAAGTCCAGATGAAAAGATTCAAAACTCCAAATTTCAAAATCAATCCAAAAGAAAATCAAGCAAATAAAAGAGGGCAAAAACTAGGCTGTCACAAACCTCCCCCACTTAGAATGAATCTCGTCCTCGAGATTCGGTTGCTTGGTAAAACCATTCTGGATAATGTGACTTTAGAAATTCTTCCCGTTCCCACGTGGATTCTGACTCTGTGTGATGCTCCCACTGAACCTTGTAGAACTTTCTTACTTTGCTACGAGTGACCCTTTCCATCTGATCCAAAATTTTAATCGGTCTCTCTTCATATGTTAAGTCCTTTGCCAATTCTATCTCAGTCATAGCAGTCTTTTTCTCAGGCGGCGATATGCATCGCCTCAACTGTGAAACGTGAAACACGTTGTGCACGTCTGATAATTCAGGGGGTAGTTCCAACTGATATGCAACAATACCCACTCGTGACATAACTGGAAATGGACCAATAAATCTGGGTGCCAACTTTCCACGAGTCTGAAATCTCTTGACTCCTTTCATAGGAGTGACTCGGAGGTATACCTGTTCTCCGGGTTCAAAACTGATATGTCGGTGCTTTGCATCATAGTAACTCTTCTATCAAGATTTCGCCAATTGCAATCTGTCTCTGATTTCCCTAACTTTTTTCTCAGCTTCCATCATGAGATCCGTCCCAAAAATGCAGCTATCTCCAGTTTTAGACCAATTTAAAGGAGTGCGGCATTTACGGCCATACAAAGCCTCATATGGTGACATTTTTAGGCTGGTCTGGAAGCTGTTGTTATAAGAGAACTCGGCATACAGCAGACAGTCTTCCCATTTAGATCCTTGGGCCAAAGCATAGGATCACAGCATATCTTTGAGTATTTGGTTTACCCGCTCTGTCTGCCCATCGGTCTGAGTATGATAAGCGGTACTGTATTTCAGTGTTGTCCCCAAGGCTTGATGGAGACGTGACCAAAAAGCGGAGGTAAAAAGTGAACCTCAGTCAGAAGTGATGGTTCGGGGTACCCCATGCAGACTGACTATCCTGGATACATACAGCTGTGCAAGTTGATCTACTCGATATGTGGTTCTGATTGGGATAAAGTGAGCAACCTTGGTTAGGTGTCCACTATGACCAAGATTGCATCATTGCCTCGCGAAGTCTTGGGCAGTCCTGTGATGAAATCCATGCAGACATCATCCCATTTCCATCGTGAGACCGGTAGGGGTTGGAGTAGTCCGGCTGGCTTCTGATGGTCTGCCTTCACCTTGTTGCATATCTCGCAACAGGCTACAAAATAAGCGATGTCTTTCTTCATCCCATCCCACCAGAACACTTGTCGCAGATCTTCATACATTTTCGTACCTCCAGGGTGAATATAATACGAAGATTCATCTGCTTCCGACAGGATTTTCTGCTTTAGATCCGCCTGATTTGGTACATAAATTCTTCCACGAAATCGGAGAGTACCAAATTGATCCCTTGAGAAATCTGAGGTCTATCCTGCTACCTTATTCTTGGCACGTTTCTGCAGAATGGTGTCATCTGGCTGTGCCTTGCGGATCTCTTCCTCAAGGGTGGGGGCGACTTCCAAAATATTAGCAAGGCTAGCATCAACTATGACCAGGTTGAGCTGAGCAATCTCCTCTTGAAGTTCAGGAGGCAAGGATTCCAATATGATATTCAGGCTGACAGGCTTTCGACTAAGTGCATAGGCGACCACGTTGGCCTTACCCGGGTGGTAATTTATTCCAAGATCATAATCCTTGACTAACTAAAGCCACCTTTGTTGACGGAGATTTAAATCTGGCTGAGTAAATATATACTTGAGACTTTTGTGATCGGTAAAAATTTGGCACCTCTTCCCGATGAGATAGTGTCTCCAAATTTTTAGGGCATGAACCACCGCGGCCAATTCCAAATCATGAGTGGGATAATTTCCCTCGTGGGGTCGTAGCTGTCGCGATGCATAGGCTACTACCTTGCCGTCTTGCATAAGTACACATCCAAGTCCTTGTCTGGAGGCGTCGCAGTACACATCAAAACTGCAGTAGATATCTGGAAGAGTTAACACCAGTGCAGTTGCCAGTCGTACCTTTAGCTCATTGAAACTTTTCTCACAGTCCTCAGTCCATTCAAACTTCTTATCCTTTCTTAGCAGCTCCGTCATGGGTTTAGCAATCTTGGAAAACCCTTCAATGAAATGACGGTAGTACCCGGCTAATACAAGAAAACTTCGAATCTGTGATACAGTTGTAGGTGGCAACCAATCGAGCACATCCTTTACTTTGTTTGGGTCCATGGCTATACCTTCGGAGGATAGCACATGTCCAAGAAATCCAACCTGCTTGAGCCAAAATTCACATTTACTGAATTTGGCGTATAGCTGATGGTCGCGGAGTCATTGTAACACTGCTCGGAGGTGATCTTTGTGATCTTCCTCACTCCTTGAGTAAATAAGTATGTCGTCGATGAAGACTGCCACGAACTTATCGAGGAAGTCCATGAATACTTTGTTCATCATATGCATGAAGAAAGCAGGGGTGTTGGTGAGACCAAAGGACATAACTGTATATTCATAAAGACCGTATCGAGTGGTAAAGGCAGTCTTAGGAATATCTTCCTTTTTAATATTAAGCTGATGATATCCTGTCCGTAAATCAACCTTGGAGAATACCTTGGCCCCACTGAGCTGATCAAACAAATCATCGATCCTTGGCAGCGGATATTTGTTTTTGATGCTGACATCATTCAGGTGATGGTAATCCACACACATGCGGAGGCTGTCATCCTTTTTGTCCACGAAGATAGCAGGTGATCCCCATGGTGAAGAGCTGGGACGGTTATATCCTTTCTGGAGCATTTCATCAAGCTGTTTCTTTAGCTCCACTAATTCTGATGAGGGCATCCGGTAATACTTCTTGTATAACGGTGCAGTTCCGAGTACAAGATCTGTGGCGAACTCAAGCTCTCGATCTGGTGGCATGCCTGGCAGCTCTTCTGGAAATACATCAGGAAACTCACTGACCATAGGAATTAATTCCAATTCAGCCACAGCGGTGAAGGCCATTTCTTTCTTGGGTATGCTTCTGCGAGCATAGAATTGGGTAGTCTGCCCCTCCTGACTGGTCAAAGTGACTTCTCGGGTCGCGCAATTTATGCATACTTGGTATTGTGTCAGCCAATTCATACCCAAGATAACATCCAGTTTAGCAGACTCAATAATTATCAAAGAAGTTGAAAAGCAGACTCCATTATTGATTTCCAGATTACGGCAAACCAGATTGCTCTTGATTAAGGATCCCGGGGTTTGTACCATCATATTCTTGCCCAAAAGCGAACAAGGAAATTTGTTTTGGGCAACAAAACTCTGAGAGATAAATGAGTGGGAAGCCCTAGAGTCAAATAAAATTACTGCAGGTATGTTGTTAACATGAAACATACCAATGACGACTTCGGGGTTTTCTTGGGCTTCATGTGTGGAGAGGTGATGAACGTGCCCAGTGATGTGTTGCTGGTCTGGGCATGATTCCATAAAGTTGACTTGTGGCCTAAATAGAGCATTTGCCTTGCTGTTATTGGGACACTGTCTGGCATAATGTCTGGTTTGCCCACAACTGAAGCAAGCATTGATGTGCGGGCGCTCCTTATGCAGTGGGTTGGTCACGACATTCTTGACTTGGGTGGTGTTCCTGTTAACATTAGGTTGCCAATTGGGCTTGTATTCCACCTAAGTCTGCTGCCAGGTACAAGCCTTTTGCACGGGTTGCCCATCCTTCTTTGTCTCAAACTTGCGCTTGTGATTGTTATTGACAGGCCTGTTTTCTGATACGAGCTTGTGCTCCCTTTCTGCAATGAAATCTTTGTTCACCAGAATTTGAAAATCTGGGAAATCAAACATGCTGAGAGTACACCGGAGTTGCGGGTTTAATCCACCAAGAAATCTATCAATCTTTCTTTCTTTAGTGGCCACGTCATGAAGGGAGTAACGTGACAAATGATTGAATTTTTGCAAATATTCACCCATAGACTGATTTCCTTGGAGGAGCGTGATAAATTCTTGTTGCTTAGTCTTCATAATTCCAGTAGGGATATGATATTTTCGGAACTAATCTGTGAATTTTGACCAGGTGATTTCTTCATCAGCAGGCCACATGGCTTTTATATTTTCCCACCATATGGCTGCAGCGCCTTCAAGATAATGAGTTGAAAATGGAACTTTATCACCTTCTTCAGTCTGAGCAATCTCAAGTTTCCTCTCAATGGTTCGCAGCCAATCGTCTGCTTCCAAGGGGTCAATGGCCTGACTGAAATTGGGAGGCTTGGTCCTTTGAAAATCTGATAGCTTTGAGTGATGACCATTCTGATTCCCATTCTGCCCCACCATAGCTTGCACACTTTTTAAAATCTCAATCAGATCATTATTCCATATTTCCTCAAACATACGTAGCATTTGCTCGGTGGAGGGTGGATTTGGCAGTGGAGGCGGTGGTGGAACGTACGGCTCGGGGGAGTGTCCTGCCTGTCGTGCGAAACGACGAACAGGAGTGCCCTTGCGAACGTTGCTACTGCTGCCTCCCCGCGGCATCCTATTGTGTTTTTCCCAAGATAATGCAACCGAGATGAGAAGTATTCAAAATAAATTGGGGAAAGGCCAGCAACAAAAGCCCGAGAAAAACCGAAATGACGAAGAAAATACGGCAAATAAAATAGAGTTCCAACATAATTATACATAGACTCATACATGAAAGATACATAACATGACAGGTCCAACTACTCTCATACATGAAACGAAATCTCATGACTCGTACGACTACACTCGTGCATCATTCGGACGACTGCGAGTACTCAGAAGCTCTACTACTCGGCCGGTGCTGCAGGGTCCTCTCCTGACTCGGATCCTGAACTGACGTGGTTAACTGAGACCTCCGGGTTAAAGGTAACACGGCGACGTTGCCTCAAGGGCTCTCCCTCAGGGGCGGGTGTAGGGTGAAGCATCGGGGCTACATGAGTAGAGATAAGTGAAACCCACTCGGCAGGAGCACTGAGAGGATTCACGGTCGAGGCGCCCGAGCTACTCGGAGGAGTAACCAGTGAAACAGGGGAACTAGAACTAACTGGAATATAAGGAGTAAATCCCAGGGAGGATGGAGTAGTGGCAGTTCTAGTAGAGACTAGAGCAGATGCTAAAGAAGTACGGGCACGAGTCAGCTCTCGAGCCAGCTCATGGATCATAAGATAGCTAGCGGTGATGTAATGAGCAAGATGGCTAGCAACACTATCGGACTCCGGATCAATGATAGGGAAGCAGACACGGCCATTGTCGTGTAGAGAAGGATAGTAGTAGAAACCTGGGTGGTTCTGCATCCGGACCTCGTTGTAACGAAGCTCAACAAGGACCTCGAATGCAGCAAACTGGACAGCTTGGGAAGCAGTAGAAGCGTAACCGCTCCGAGAGGTACGAGTGTAAGTGCTGCAGTCAGAACTGGTGCGCAGAGTTACCATTGCGTGATACTCATACACTGAGTCGGCTAGACGCTCCCGGTAAACACGATAGACTGGATCGTCACTGAGGGGGTACAGCCGGCGCCACACGTTATGAAGAAAATGCGGCGACGTGTACGGCATCAGCTGCAACTGGCACGGATACGGCACCGGAGCAATCTACACTCACAACCATTAGTAGGTTAGCATAAAAATAAGACAAGTATATGCAATGCAACAACCAGCTACCAATGCTACCAGCACTCAACGTAAACTCGTATCTACTGTCCAGTCAACACGTCGTAGCCTAGCGTGACCTACGGTCAGCGTGGCTCTGATACCAAGCGTTGTGGCACCCCGGCTCAGAGCAACCGGTTTACCATGCATTGCCGGCTCAGAGCAACCGGTTTACCATGCATTGCCAGCCCAGAGACCATGTCTTCTGGCAACACACAACATCTTGGTACAGAAAACAACCGCTTTATTGATGCTAGAGGATCAAGGTTTACATTACAACAGGTAGCGAGGCCAAGCGGCACACGCGGTGCGGCTGAACCATATGTACATTATTTAGTGAACATAAAGGCCTCGATCATAACAACTACGCGGCAGCGGAACAACGTCGTAGCGAAACTCATAGCACAGGGACACCGATGTGGACACGATCTAGACCCGGACAGCACTCCTTACAACACGGCTTTCCTGAAATCTGGCATGACATGCCAGGTCAGTACATGGAATCTACTTGCAAGCTCACAACGGACATAAACATAATGACAAACAATATCATGATAATTAACCAATTATTGACGATGCAACAATATAACCAACATGCTGTGATCATACTCTGGTGAGAAAAATCCTTCTTACCAGCGGTGATCACTTCTTGGATCACCACCGTGCCAACCTCAAAATCTTAACTATGAACATCTCGTGATCTTTCTGGCGATCACAGCCACGACCCATACTTGGTCTAAAACAATGATCCTTCCGGCGATCACAACCATGACCAACATTTGGTCTTATCCAACCCGATGGCCTGATCGCCATCATCAACAGTGCAGAGTTCATAACTTAGTGTGCAAGTTTTATTAAATGTTGACCCATGGTGTGACCTACTTTCGAGTGTGTCTGTAACCCTGGACTCGGCTATCGATAGATTAATACACTCTGCAGATGTAGTGCATTGTACCCACACCACGGAACCCATGGCCTCATACTCCCATTCGAGTGGACCAACGCCATTCCGACGAAACCCCTCCACTGCCATGACACTCTCTCAGCCACTCCGACCCACTCCAAACTGGGCTAGTCCTGGGTGGCCCCGTGTCTACCAAAGACACAACGACCACCGTCGTGGCCAAAACATAAACGTCCCTTACGGGGACCGGTACCAAAATCTCAACAACGGGCACACAAGGTTATGTCTGCTTACCGGGCCAGGGTACCGCACGCCCATAACCTTCCCTAGTTGGAGGCACCGACCAGAGGCATGACAACGGACCGAATAAAGGCCTTCCCATAAAGGCAAATGTGGTTGCACTGGGAAAAACTCGATTCAGTGGCACCATGACCCGGTCAATGATATATTCAAGTTGTATTATTATCAGGTTCAGCTTAAATTGCAAATAACCGGTGTCATAGTATGCCATGAAGTGCAACAATAACATATACATCACATATTAACGGAAAAGACTGAGTCAACTATATTCACACTAAGCATAACCATCAACAACTCTTGCCATTTCTCTGGTCAAGATTAAACCTCACATTAAGCAGAATCTTTTCTAACCAATTTTATCATTTTTCTTATGCAAGAAAAATAACTCCAATTAATTACTTATATCCATAACCATATCATTTCTTTCATGGCAAAAATTAATTCTAGTCTCTTTACCAACATAGTTAGTTCTAAACTTTCTGTAACACAAGCATATTAACTTGGACAAGCATTTAACAGAATATAAACAACACAATAGTGATCTATATGCATGGATTAAATCATTCATTCAAGTAGGAAAATCACAAATATTGCAATGGCACCATGAAAATGTTGCTGTGGCTTGCCTTAGTGCAGATGAGGTTCACAAGCCTCCTGGTGATCCTCAAGACAAGCTTCACTTCTCTGAAAACATTTATAAACACGAAAAGAAAACATCAAGAACACTTCTAAAAATCACCAGAAAATCTAGAGAACAGGGAAAAATCCCATTTTTGGTGAGCTGCTAGATTTCTTTACAATGAACACAATGCAAAAAGAATCAATTCATTTGGACTTACGGTTGAAGAGTTATAGCTGTTTGAAGCTCTCTGGATATAAATGAAATTTGAATTTAAATAAAGACAGACTGGGGGTGACGTCGAAGGTGTAAAGCCTCGGGGCGCCACCACTCATACCGCTTCACGCGCATACTGAGTGGCTGACTAGCGGGCCCCGCTAGTCAGGTGAGGGGAGAGAGGGAAAGAAACAGGGGACGGCGCGGCTTCGCCGGAGCAAACACCGGCGACGAGGGCTCCTTGGCCAAAACGAGAGGGAGGGATCGAGAGAGGAGACAGAGGCACACCTGCCCGTACCCGTAGAGTAGCTAGGGGTGGTCGGACGGCATCGAAATCGTCCTCTCTAGCGGAGACAGGAAGCAGAGCTCGCCAGAGACGAAGACGACGGCGAGCTGAGGCGACTCCAGGGGCTCCAACCGGGCGGAACGGCACCACCGCAGAGTGGTGGAGACGCTGGAAGGGTTGCCCAGGCCCGGGAGGGGGCGGGGGTAGCGAGACGGCCCGCCGGCGGCCCGCGGCCCGCCCGACCGGGCTACGGTTTTCTACGAGGTTATCGAGTGTGTGGGAGTGGAGGATGGTGCTCGAGGAGGCTAGGGAGGGCTCTATTTATAGCCGAGCATCGAGGGGGGTTCGGGCTCCACCGGTGGACACCTGGACACGGCGCCCGGCAACAAATGGCGTCAGTGAGAGGGGGAGAAGGAGACGCATCTCACGTGGGGACTATGGGCGAACGGGGACGAACACAGGATCGAGAGGAAGGCAATGACCATAGTGTGCACCGCACGGTTATGTTGGCCGGACCATGCCCGTGCTCACTGCGGCGAGCTCCGGCGTCGGCTAGTGCCAGGGGAGAGTTAAGGGTGCTAGGACGAAGATGGTGGCGAGGTTTGGCAAGTTTAGGTAGTCGGGAAAGCGAGCACGCGATCAACAGAGGCTCAGGCGCATCGCAGAGCGCGTCGACCGTATGCCAACACGCCTGGACGCATGCGGTCACCGCGTGAACTCTGACCTCAGGCTGACCTAAGCCCAAACTTCATGTCTGGCATGTTGTTCGTGGTATTTTTGAAGTTTACCACGCTATGGTTTGGATCCACACGAAGTAGAAAAGATTTCACAAGCCTAGTAATTTTCTGATCAGTAACTTTGAGAGGTTACTGAGGTTAAACGGCTGGGAGTTGGGAGCTGGGCTTTGGAGGTTAGTAGTCATCTACTAAGGTGATGATGCACAAGAAAAATCAGCCCCAATGGACCAAGTAAAATGGTAGTTGCTTTAGAAACCACCATTTTTGTCCAGAACAGAAAATATTTTCTGTAGCAAAAATATTCCAAAAAGTTATGCAATATTTTTGCTCAAGAAGGTGCCCTAGGGTTCCAAGAATATTTGTGAATTTTCTCAGATTTTGTGGGCAAGAAAAATTGGGGTTACTTTGGAGCACATTGATCTAGCTAGGGTTTAAGAGAGGGAAATGAATATTTTTCATTTAAGAAAAATATTCCAATAATTATTTTGAGATGAACCAGAGTGGGAATGATGGTTAGAGAGGGAAATGGGACACTTGGGTGAAAGCCAAGGGGTACCCAAGTGGTTAAGTCCATATGAAAAGATTCAAAACTCCAAAATTCAAAATCAATCCAAAAGAAAATCAGGCAAATAAAAGAGGGCAAAAACCAGGCTGTCACAGTGCCCATGATCTATCTTATGAGTGTTGGGTGTGGAATGCAGTTCGCCGGAAAAAATGGATCGTGCCCGGGGTTAAACGGATGGCATGGGTGGGGGGATCATGGCGGTGGCAGGCGGTTCAGGGGAGGGCTGAGCGGCGGCGGCAGGCGGTTAGGCATGTGGCGGGCAGAGAAGATGAACAGTGCATTTGTTTCGGAGGTTGAAGAAGCCCTTCTAGCCATCCATGTTGCATCCAACGGCTCACAAGAGTCGACTGACCCAAATTGTTCCTTCAGATTGCAGGATCCACGTGGCATTCAAGGTCTCGAAGGTAGATTCCGTCGTGGACCCGGTTTGCGGGCTCGGCGCGGCGTGACCGGCTTCCGCCGCGACAGCCACCATGCGCGCCTCCTCCCGCGGGCGGAGACAACAACGGCATGCTAGTTCCTCCTCGCCTGCGTGCTGGGGCACGCGCTTATCCTCCCCTTCGTACGTTGCGTGCATAGACGTGGCTCCTCCAGTTGCTCGCGTGCTTGGCAGCGCGGCGGCATCACGAGGAGGGATGCAAACGCATGAGCGGGCGAGCCTTTGGCTTCATGGCACAGGGATGGCGGCGACACGGCGGTGATGGGCGAGAAATTGTTGGCTGGAGCAGGCGGGCGCCGGCATGCGCAACGGCGGCGACGGCATATTGATGAGTGCGCGTATGGGAGCTTAGTTTAGTTTTATATAGGGTTGGTCAGAATTAAAAGAAAACCTTACTAGTACACGTAAACATTAGACTGAGGCAGTGCTTATATTAGTTACTACAGCCACGATATGGAATCCTGTGCAAGCACGTGAACCGTGGCCGCGCGGTCGATCGAACGGTGCTTCACCGTGTCGCGCTCGAAGGACATCCACCGAACCTTTTTGTGTGTGTGAAAACAATCCCCGAATATTACTCAACTTTTTTTCCTGGAAAAGTTCTTGATGCTACAATATTTCCATATATTTGAATTTAGCTCCAGTTCGTGTTTATTTGGATTTGGACGTTTTAGGTGCGCCCTAGTTTTTTTAATACTGATTTTGTGTGTGTGACTGAGAGAGAATGTGTGCATGTGTCCATATGTGTGTTGTGGCGGAAGGGAAATGTGGAGACGGTGTGCGTGTGATAGAGACATAGAGAGGTGTGAATGTGCAAATGATCGTGCATGAGTGAGACATAGACAGATGTCAATACGTTGTGTATACATGAGAGAACGGTCTTCTATTTTATTTGTGTGTGAGAGAGAGAGGGGGGGAGCATCTGTAACACAACAACCATCTCTCTCGATTCCTCCGTCCCTCGCACGATCGCATGTAACACATGCATCAACGCACACATTTTGACACCCTCACCCGGCCCCTTCCCACCTCAAGGCCCGCACATCGTTGTCTATCTCGCACGCACGATCTCTTTGTGAAAACCCTATTTAGCATGTAGCTTTCCGTCACATACACACACATTTCTCTCCATAGGTTTGATTTCTCTCAATATCTGACACACACACACACACACCGCACACACACACCCCCTCCCCCGAGCACACAATTCATCCCCATCCAAGGTTATATGGCGACCACTCTCCTTGTGCTTCTCTGCACCCCAGCATGCACAACACCTCAATCTTCAAAGAGGGCATCGAGGAGATCGAAGACGCGACCACACTGCACTAGAGAATGCAGGGCCATTTGGAAGCAGGATGATGTGACGACGGCTGACTGACTCCTCCCCCCCCTGATTCCTCCCCCCCCCTCTCCCGCACAAAATTACCAATCCCTCTCTCCCCCGCACAAAATGATCAATCCCTCAACCCACGAGATCCTTCCCCTCTCGTCCATGTTTTTCCAGCTCTCTCATCAAACTTGTTGTCTCTTCTCCTTCCACGTGTACAGAATCCTGATGCACACGCATCTCACGTATATTACTTGTCTCCATCTTTCTCACAAACCTAACTTGTTCCTCTCTCTTTCTCTCTCTATCTCTCTCTGTCTCGTTAGGTTTGTCTCCTACTCTCTCGTCCACATACATACAATCTTTCCCTCCCTATCTGCTCCATCTTCGCAAGCTCTCTCTACACGTTTCATTCCCACATTGGGATGTGTTCAAAATGTTGCTTTTATAATGGATGATGTAGAGTTATGGTTGGTTTTGTTGCATCCTACAAAGTAATAACTATGAAATGCATTTAGATTCTCATTTGACTGGGATTATGTGAGTTTGAGCATATTGTGAAGTATTATAGACCCCATATACATCTTGGAATTCAACAATGATTGCAACTATTGAATTGTATAGACCATTACATTCGAAGTCAGTAGCCTAATATATTTATTTCACAATTACAAAAAATAATTAATTCAGTACAAACTAAGAAAACAAATGTGTACTCCCTCTGTTTTTATTTAAGTCCGTGTACTAGCATTGGTCAAAGTCAAGTTTTGTAAACTCTCAGAAAGTTTATAACAAAAAATATTAACATATACAATACAGTAACAAATAAATACCATTAGATTCATTATTGAATGTACTTTCACATCATACATATTTGTTATGGTAAATGTTTATATTTTTCTATAAACTTGCTCAAACTTTAGGAGGTTTGACTTCGTTAAACCTAATATGAAAAGTTAATAAAATGGAGGGAGTACTAGTAGTTACTAGTACTACTCGCTAGTTTCTTAACCCAATGACCTAGCACGCCACATGGGGAGTTCAGTGTCACAAAATTTTGACATCGGCGGGAAAATCCCCCGCGACCCTGATTCGAGCAGTGCAAAGTTACCATCATAGCCTTCGGAACAGGCCTACGGATGACGCTTGGTAGGGGGTTGTTTTCGTAACTTTAGGCTCAGCCTACCTAGCCAACCCCACCATGGCACCCAGAGTAGTACACCTGAATACTCCCCATTTTCTATACCCACCGCAAAATAGACTTCTCCACGGCACCACAGCCTTTGTGCTCCTCCCCTTCTACATCGGCGCACTCGTTCACCACAGCTCATCTGCCTCATCGACGACCTCGTGCGCCGCACTGGAGCCGGTCCACCGTTGTCGTCATACACGGAGCCTCTTCCCCGGCACCGTCTTCCACGATCTCGGATCTGCTTCCCGGAGGCCAACGCCAAGCACAGAAGCACCACCGTCATGTAAATGAACTGACTCCCATTGCCGACCATGATGCGCAAAGGCCGCCGCAGCCATTGTTCTCCTCCTCTATAGGTAATGTGTGTATTGAACCACTTAGCAGTACATGTGCAGTTCCAATTTTGTTCATACCTACCCTTCAAATTTCCTGGTTGCTATTGTTCCCGTAAAAGTAATTGGTTATAGCCTCCATTGTCCAACAGAATATCAGCTTGTAATTATGCGTCGCTCATGTATCGCATTATGCTTGGGTAGGTTATTCATCTGCAACCAGTAGTGTGGCAAATGATGAAAAGTTTTTTGGAACTAGCAAGATGCCCATGCGTTGCACGCATAAATATGCATTTGTATGAGTAGTTTATCTTGTGGGAGAAATGGATGAACGAGGGAAGGCCTTATTTGCAAATCTAGAGAGGGGTGTGGGTATCTTTCTGCAAAATTGCCATAGTTTCCTTCCTATCCGTCGGATATAAATCGGACGGCCTATATTGCAGGATGGCAGGCACACCATCATCACCAACTCTGTTTTTTAAAAGAAAAAAGAGTAGAGAGTAGAGAAGTAGAGATAAATATTAAATATAAAATAAATATAACAGTAGAGAAGAGAGTAGAGATAGTAGGGACGTCGGGAAAGGATCGTGCGCGCACGGGAAAAATCGTCCAGGTGCGCACTAGTTTTGGCGCGCGGCGTCCGGCACGCTTTATTAAATCCAACGCCCTCCCACCGCTCTGTGCCTTGCCACCACTCTCTCCCCGCTTTGTGCCTTGCCACCGCTCTCTCCCCGCTCTTTCTTGCCTCGCCGCCGCCGCGCCACCATGCCGCCGCGTCGCCGGGAAACTTGGGGATACCGCGGCGTCCACGCGCGCCCCTCCGGTGGCTTTTCCGCCGAGATCCGGTTCCGCGGGATGCGCCTCGGCCTCGGCAATTACGACACCACCAACGAGGTCGCCCGCACGTATGACGCGGCGGCGTGGTGCCTCCGGTGGCCTCATAGAACATTGAACTTCCCCATCATGCCGACGTGGGAGCGGGCACAGGAGCTCGCACCTCTGCCATGGCTTATCACCGACGAGGATCGTCGCGACAACCAGAGGCGGGAGCACCGTCTCGGCATCGCCGATATGGACGAGGAAGCCATGGCGCTCTGGCGCCAACGCTCCCCGCAGGACATCATCAACGAGCGTGAGTTCTATGCACAAAGGAGGGCGGAGAGGGAGAAGAGGAGGGCGGTGCGAGCCTCCTATCGCGAGGACAAGCGTACGCTAAAATCAGACGCTCAATTCAACATGAGGCTAGGAGCAGCGTCGCCCTGCGAATCCGACGACGATCGGTATCTTCACGCCTACATTGAGACGTCGGAGGAGGACATCACCGAGGAGGAGTCGGACTATGAGGAGTAGTTGAACTATCTATTTTTTTATCTATCTATGCTATATCTATGATGAGAACTATCCTCTACTCTCTACTCTCTATCTCTACTTCTCGATCTCAGCGCTGTAAATGCTTTTTTAAAGTGTCATGCGTTGCGCTTCTGTTGGAGATGCTCTAACATGGCATACGAGTGCTTTAATGTTGCCCACAAGATGCGTGAGTATTACTAGTAGTATATTTTTCTTGCCATGTTGAGATTTTAAAACCACGAGTGTGAACATGCAGAGGAGCAATGAAGACCAAACACGGGATATTGGGGACATCTTCAAGGAGTGTGGCAAGTTAAAGAGGAGCTGCACCGAACCTGTAAAACGAGCTTTGGTAAGTAACACCCTTTCAATTACTTTCGTTTAGCCTCGTGTTCTTCGATGTGTATATGTTGTAGTTCTTGTTTCTCTTAGCCTCGTGTTCTTCAATGTGTAATAAGAAGAGTCTTAATCATCCTAATGCTTCCATTTTTAGCTTGATGTAGGAAGTGGGTGTTCTCACCTTGTAGTCTATTTTTATATTTTTCCTTTTGAATTCACTTCTGCGAGTCCTGTTTATCTGGATTCTACTAAATGGATCTGGGTTGCTCTGAGTATTGATCTAAAAAAGAAGTAACTTCATGTCAGGATGTAGTTCCTGCGAGGAGGGAAGTATGGTCAACCTCGAGATCATGTTTCCAAAATGAGGCTCGATTACACACAAGGTGCCAGTTCCCTAATGATGCTGGATTGGACACAAGGTGCAAATTCCCAGATGATGCTAGATTACACACAATCCAGGTGGAGTCGTTAGCTGTTCATGTCCTCGTGGCTCTAGTAAAGGCTGAAAGAAAGCATGCAGCAGCCCTTGAGAATGTAGCTGAGTTCCTGAAGAAGCGAAAAGAGCAATCATATGCTCTCTTCACCGAAGCCAAAGAAGAGATGGAAGGAGCCAGAAATAAGCTAGCAGAGATAGAGCAGGCTAGGCATCTCCTGCTATCTAAAACTGTTGTCAATACAAAATTTCCTTCATAATAGCTAGGTTCAAATGTTTATCCAGTCAGCATGCCTGTTGTGATGTCCGTGCATCTACTCATGTGGCACAAAATAATATTTTTTTGGGTCATGTAATAACAGCAATTACTTTCCAAACAATAACAGACGAAGCATTGGACATGGTATAGTTCATGTGCATGCCCGACATTCCAAGTTCAACTTCCACATCAAACTCATGTTCACGGATATTTGCACATTCATAGATAATGTCCACAACCATGATTCACTTCAAAGCCAAAAAATGTGAGGAGAGTTATAATTAAAGAAAAACCTCTAGTTCCTGCTACCACTGCAAGCACAACAAGTCAAGACCATGCGTAATTAATTATATTTTGGTCATTTTTTGTGTTCTAAAATGCCAATCGGCTCGCGGAAGGACGTGTTGCTGGAACACACGCGGATTCAATGGAGGCAGGCGGGGCAGTCTGAAGCCGGCTGCATGCGGCAAGGAGGCGTGTTCAGCTGGGCCTGCAGCGAGTGGGGCCCTCTTGGCCGGCGCGCTGGTTCAATGCATGCGCTATGAGAGGTCGCGTACGTGTCAGAGCAATCACTCCCTCTAGTACTTTTTTGTTTGGGTATAACAAAATTTCATTTTCCATTCACATTTTACAAGTAAAATTCATGGAAAAACTTTGACCCAAACTACAATGGGGACTAGTAAACTGGAACAGAGGTAGTAGTTTTTTTTATCAAAGAAGCGTTTCCCTCTTCTGATTTTCATTGCTGAAAACCAACATCTAAACCATAGTATTTGCCCTAGAACTACCAGGTTCAACATCTCGCAACATAAACCCATACAACCATACGCCAAGGAGCTAGTAGTTATGAATTCCATTTTTGGTCCATACCAATCATTCTAAAAACTACTTAGTACTTATAACGCCCCATTGAATATCGGAACTCTTACCCCCGCTAAAAATGATATTTTAAACGTGGCTACTTGATCCTTGGCAACTGGCGAGCCACCGCCTCCAGGTCGTTCACCTGTAGCCCCGACCATCAACTCCTACGGATCAAATTATCACGCGAGCTGACTATTCCTACAAAGGTGCGCTCCACCACGTAGCCGGTACCTGCGCATACAGCAATCATGCACCTAGGGTTTTAGGGTTTATTTGTTAATGGTGCCTTTACGTAACTCTCATGTGTGCGAGACAGCGAGAGACCGACTGCGTGCGTGCGCCTCTTCTCTTCGTATATGTACTCCACCGTTTGGCTGGTGTCCAAAAAATTATACAATGGTAATAACTACTCCTTCCGTTCCGTAATGTAGTGCCTATAGATTTTTTGAAAAGTCAAACCTCACAAACTTTGACCAAGTTTGTGGAGAAAAATATTTACATCTAGAGTGCGAAACATATATCACTAGATTCATCATATGATGTAGTTTCGCATTATATATTTTTTCTATTGTAGATATAAATATTTTTCTCTACAAACTTGGTCAAAGTTTGCAAACTTTGACTTCTTAAAAAATCTATAGGCACTACATTGTGGAACAATGCGTTGCCACACGATCAAAGTTGATTAATACATATTCACTGATTTGATAGAAAAAAGAGTCTAGTTTTGAAATACGTATATCACTAAAAATATGTTATGTTTCACTCAAAATATATTCCTTTGGTGGTTTTGATGAGATAAGGGAGGAATGTTGTTGCTTTCAAGATTTGAGAAGTGGTATATGTCTAATTTCTACTATTACTAGCAAGATGCCCGTGCGTTGCATGGAACATCAAGATCTTGTGGGAGAAGAGGATGAACGAGGAAAGGCCTTATCTGCAAATGTGGAGAGGAGTGCGGGTAAATTGCCATAGTTTCCTTCCTATCCGTTAGATATAGATCGGACGGCCTATATTGCGGGATGGTAGGCACACCATCATCACCGACTATGCTTTTTTATAAGAGTAGAGATAAAAAACAGAGTTGGTGATGATGGTGTGCCTGCCATCCTGCAATATAGGCTGTCCGATTTATATCTGGAGGACGGGAAGGAAACTACGGCAATTTTACAAAAAGATACCCACACCCCTCTCCACATTTGCAAATAAGGCCTTCCCTCATTCATCCTTTTCTCCCATAAGATAAACTACTCATGCAAATGCATCTTGATGTTCCATGCAACGCATGGGCATCTTGCTAGTTGTTGCAAAAAGCCCATGTGTGTGTGAGAGAGGGAGAGAGGAGGAGGACGGAGTGCATGCGCGAGAGGTATCAGCTTAAAATGGGGCGATAGTATGTGTGTGTGCACGATCGAGAGGGCGTGTCTCAAGAAGGGAAGAAAAATCTACATAGATACAAGGAGCGCGAGAGAGACATGTATGCGATAGTGGAAGCATGAGTGTGCGGGTGTATAAACCTATCTAGAGGCTAGTCGATAAATGTTTGTGACAGAAATACGAGTAGGGGGTGCGAAAGCGAGAGTTTTGTGTGTGTGAGAGAGAGACGGTAGTCGGGAAGGGGAGTGGAAGCAGGAGTTGTGTGTTTGTGTGTGTGTGAGAGAGAGGGGGGGGTTGTCTGATCGGTAAACAAATGAATAGTGTTAGTTTTATAACTGGGATGGAGACGGAAAGGAGACCACAACAAATGTTGTGCCTGGAGGAGAGAGTAAGTTTAGTGGTATGAGTCATATCTAGAGACATATAGGGTGTGTGAGAGAACCCCATAGAGAGAAAGACAAAGTGAAAGACCAGTGAGACTATGTGTGTGGCAGTGAAAAAGAAAGCTTATGTACCTAGTGATACCAGAGAACGGTAGAGACATGAGAGATAATGAAAACCGTGTAATGTATAACGATAGGGAGAGTGTGACACTTCTCAAGGGAGACGTCGAGAGACCATGTTTGCGAAGATAGGAGAAACATGAAGTGAGCGTGCGGGTGAGCTCGAGAAAAGAGAGTGATAGCTACATGAAGGAGCATGCATGCGAGAGAGATGGGCGTGAAAGGAGTCAACATAAAAGGGATTCAAATATTTGAATTCGAGATGATGATACATGTAATTAATACTCGAACCAAAATTGATCTATCAAACATGCATACTCATATGAATTCACGCACATCTATGTTATTTAATACGTAGATATTACTGATCCATACATTTTAGTAGAACATAATTTGGTTTAAATTTTTTGAATTCAACCTTATGATTTTGAGATCATTGTATTTGTAAATCATATTATACATATAAAGGAGCAGAATTCTTTGTTGTGCTTTTGAAAGTATATATATAAATGATGTATATAGAATTTTATTCCAATCGAAAATGGATCCTGCCCGAACAAAAATAGAATACAAACTAGATTCGAATTGAGTTGGCACGGTAAACGTGCACTCTTGCTCTGCAAAAATTTGAACGAAGCGGGGAAAGTCATAGTAAGTGCCCGAAACCAAAATCTGCAAGATGGAAATTACTGCCTATCCCTGCCATGCAAAGCCTATCGGCTTGATTTCTATAGGTTTCGATAGGGGTAGGTTTGTAATTTCACTCAAACGTGACATAACCGCCTCTCACCCAGATTCATACACGGTGGGCGCCAAAACACAGTGTCTCCTCGGCCGAAATCGACACCCTCCCCAATTCATACACGATGGGCGCCAAAAACAAACTCTCGTCGGCAAATATTCCATGTATGTGAGATTACCGTCCTATCCCCAACCGACTAATATTGTTGTGATGTAGGAAATTTTAAACGGGGGCTAAGTTTGTAAATTTCCTCACATTTGAGACAAGCGCGCCCTAAAGACATGGTTCCCCCCTTCCTCTCTCCCTCCATTTCCCCATTCGTACTCCATGGGCGCCAAAAACACCCTCTCCACCCCAGCCTCCTCCGTCCACCACCCCATCCACCGCCGTCCTCCTCCACCATGCCGGAGCTAATACCCCGACGCCGTCGGCCATTAAAGGATATCGACCTCTCTCATCCACGGCTTCGGACCGGGATCCTTGCATCCCATCCTCTCGCTTCATCCCCGTTGTCGTCCACCTTGCCGGCGCCGCTTCCACGACCGTCTCGTCTACTGCGCCTATGGGAGTCCTGGATTAGGGGGTCTCTGGACAGCCGGACTATCTCCATTGGCCGGACTGTTAGACTATGAAGATACAAGATTGAATACTTCGTCTCGTGTCCAGATGGGACACTACTTGGCGTGGAAGGCAAGCTAGGCAATACGGATATGGATATCTCCTCCTTTGTAACCGAACTTGTGTAACCCTAACCCTCTCCGGTGTCTATATAAACCGGAGGGTTTTAGTCCGTAGGACAACAACTACAACATACAATCATACCATAGGCTAGCTTCTAGGGTTTAGCCTCTCTGATCTCGTGGTAGATCTACTCTTGTACTACCCATATCATCAATATTAATCAAGCAGGACGTAGGGTTTTACCTCCATCAAGAGGGCCCGAACCTAGGTAAAACATCATGTTCCCTGCCACCTGTTACCATCCGCCTTAGAAGCACAGTTCGGGACCCCCTACCCGAGATCCGCCAGTTTTGACACCGACATTGGTGCTTTCATTGAGAGTTCCTCTGTGTCGTCGCCATTAGGCTTGATGGCTCCTACTATTACCGATGGCGATGCAGTCCAGGGTGAGACTTTTCTCCCCGGACAGATCCTCGTGTTCGGCAGCTTTGCACTGCGGGCCAATTCACTTGGCCATCTGGAGCAGATTTAAAGTTACGCCCCTGGCCACCAGGTCAGGTTTGGAAGCTTAAACTACAAGGCCGATATCCGTGGAGACTTGATCCTCGACAGATTCGAGCCTCTGCCTTGTGCGTCACACGGTCACGATGAGTACGATTTAGCTCTACCATCGGAGAGTGTTCAAGAGATCGCACAGGCAGCCGCTCCGACCCTCAATTCGGAGCCAGGTGCGCCTTCCGCGGACGGGTGGATGGACCCCGCCACAGAAGGCTTACCCTTAGCGGCAATCGAGCCGAACATCGACCTTACCTTGCATGAGAGCCGTGTTATTAAACTGTCGGATCCTCCTCTGGACACGGACTCTGAACCGCCTGCGCTTGTTCCTATCGAATCCGATTGGGTGCCGATCATGGAGTTTACCTCCGCGGATATTTTTTAGCACTCGCCCTTTGGCGACATACTGAACTCATTAAGGTCTCTCTCCTTGTCAGGAGGATCCTGGCCGAACTATGTCCGGCAAGACTGGGATGTGGACGACGAAGAAATTTATGGCCCACCCACCACCCACTTAGTAGCCACTGTCGATGACTTAAACGACATGCTCGACTTCGACTCCGGAGACATCGATGGTATGGACGACGATGCAGGAGACGTAGAGGAACCATTGCCCACAGGGCACTAGACGCCCACTTCACCACATGACGTATACATGGTGAACACACCAAAAGCAAATGATGACGAGGAACGGAAGGACGCAACGAAGGGTTGTCCCCTCGAGAAGCAGTCAAAGCGGCGGCGTAAACGCCGCTCCAAATCCCGCCTCGACAGGAACAACGATCATACAGACCCAGCGTTAGAGCAGGGGGAACCATTGCCGGACCACAGCAACACAAAGGATCAAGCCGAACAACCTAACTCTGTCAAAGATAATAGGTCCGGACGACTTCACACCGGACAGACACCCGGAGCAACAGAATGCCCGTCAAAGGCTTGTTGCCACCGTGAGCAGTCTAAAAAAGCAGAAGCAAAGACTCAAGGCTACACAAGACACACTCGGAATCAGATGGAGCAAAGTACTCAACGCAGCAGCGAAGTACGGCGGTAATCACCCCGCCAAGAGCTACCCGAAGTGGAAGTTGCTACCCGAATTTGATGAGGAGGCCTTAGATCCCCCGCAACCAAAAATTAAAACGGCCACTTGGCCGGATAGACGACCTCACGGCCAACATAGAGCGGCAAGCAATGCCGCACATAAGTCAATACGCGATCCATGCGAGGGCTCGCATCAAAAGGACAGCAACCATATCCATCTATGGACCACGCAGGTGCGCTCCAGCATACGATGCAACACAACAAACATCCGAACACTACGATACACCCAGATACAGGGGTGCCGCACACCCCCTATGTTTCACCGACGAGGTACTGGACCATGAATTTCCAGAGGGATTCAAACCCGTAAACATAGAGGCATACGACGGAACAACAGACCCTGGGGTCTGGATTGAGGACTATATCCTCCATATCCATATGGCTCGAGGAGATGATCTCCACGCCATTAAGTATTTACCCCTTAAACTCAAAGGGCCAGCTCGGCACTGGCTTAAAAGCCTCCCTGAAAGCTCCATTGGAAGCTGGGAAGAGCTCGAAGACGCTTTTCGGGCAAATTTTCAAGGGACTTATGTCCGACCCCCGGACGCGGATGATTTGAGTCATAGAACTCAACAGCCCGGAGAGTCAGCCCAAAAGCTTTGGAACAGCTTCCTTACTAAGAAGAACCAAATAGTAGACTATCCGGACGCCGAAGCCTTGGCCGCTTTTAAGCATAGCGTCCGTGACGAATGGCTTGCCAGACACCTCGGCCAAGAAAAGCCGAGAACAATGGCAGCATTAACAAGCCTCATGACCCGCTTTTGCGCGGGTGAGGATAGCTGGCTAGCCAGATGCAGCGCCGGCAACCCTAGTACATCTGAAGATAGAGATGGATACGGGAAATCACGACGCAACAACAATAATAAACGTCGGAATAAAGAAGACAGCAAGAAGAGCGCGGAAGTAAACGCCGGATTCAAAAGCTCTTGACCAAGTTAGCAAAAGCCACCCTCTAAAGGCGCCAGAGACAAACTGTCCAGCCTAAACAAAATTCTGGACCAAGCATGTCAGATCCATAGTACCCCCGGTAAACCTGCCAATCATACCCACAGAGAATGTTGGGTCTTCAAGCAGTCCGGCAAGCTCAACGCCGTACACAAGGGGGAAGATACACCAAGCGAAGACGGGGATGAGCCTCTCAAGCAAAACACTGGGGAACAAAGAAAATTTCCACCAAAAGTCAAAATAGTAAACGTGTTACACGTGATAAAGGGGAGAAACAAAGCGGCACTCCCAGATAAATATGCCCAAAGGCCTATCACCGCGGAGTCCTGCCACTGGTCGTTTCAACCAATCACTTTTGACCATCGGGATTACTCAGCAAGTATCCGGCGTGCAGGATGGGCTGACCTGGTATTAGACCCAATAATTGACAGATGCCACTTTACACGAGTCCTGATGGATGGTGGCAGCAGTTTAAACCTGATATACCATGATACAATCCGCAAAATGGGGATAGACCCAACGAAAATTTGCCTAAGCAATACTACCCTTAAAGGAGTAACGCCAGGCCCAGGGGCTCATTGGACAGGCTCCCTGCTACTAGAGGTTATATTCGGCTTCCCCGATAACTTCCGTAGCGAACATTTAACATTCCACATTGCTCCATTCCAAAGTGGCTATCAAGCACTACTTGGACGTGAAGCTTTCGCTCGCTTTAATGCAATACCGCACTACGCTTCCCTTATGCTTAAGATACCCGGTACACGTGGCATCATTACAGTAAATGGAAATATTAAGCGCGAAAGGGCCTCACCAGCTAAAGCATTTGATAGGTCGTTAAGACCATGGACACGGTTAGACGAGTCCAGCGCAGCCATATGTAACTCACACAGGTTGGATAAGCCACACCCCTATTACAAATACAAGGGGCTCAACACGCGCAGACAAGTGACAATTTTTACTCATCTTGAATTATAGATGGTTTCTTGTAACATCCCAAATTTTCAATTTGGAATGTTATACATTAGATCATCAATGCATATCATATTTTATTTTGCATTTTGGTTGATCCTAGAAATTCTACGCAACTCAATGACCCACGGAGAGAGTTGGGGATTTTTTTATTTTCATATTTGAGTTTTCTCAAATTTTGAGAATAGGATCATTTGATTTTATTTATTTTATCATCAATTATTTCTATTACAAAAATATGAGAGAGGGAATAAAATGACTTTCCCAAAATAGAGAAATATTGAGGATTTAATAATAATATCAAATAAGATTTTATTTCGGAGTTTTTCGGTGTTTTATTTGAATTTACGAAAAATGTGCGTTTTTCAAAATTGCATTTAGGTCCCAAATAAATGTTCACCTTGTGCGGCTTGATTTTAGAAGCCCGTGAAAATTTATTTCGGAATTTTTGGAGTCCGCTTAGTATTTCTTTTTATTTTTCTTCTGCGCGTAATTATTTAAAAAAAATTGTGCACCGACCTACGGGCCGTGTCCGACCGGGACACCGGCCCGGGCAGGCTTTATAAGCCGGGACAGCCCACTCGGGGAAACCCTAGCCGCCCCAGCCGCTAGCCGCCGCCAGCCGCCGCCGACGCCGCGCCATGCCGCCGCCGACGCCGCCGACGCATGCTCGCCGAGGTGCGCCGCCGCCTCGAAATCCGCGCCGGTTTTTTTTATTTTTTTCGAAAAACCGTTCGGTTTTCCCGTCGGTTTTTCCGTCGGTTTATTTAATTTAGCGAGCGTTCGTTGTTTTTTTCTTTTTCTCGGATTAAATCTGCGATTTAAATCCGCGATTTTTCTGATCGCGATTCCTGATCCGATTTTCGTTTTAGTATAACTTTTCGCTCGTTTATCGGAATCAGGCGATTCAAGCGCCTAGAGTTTCGTCTCGAAACCCTCTATCCGTTTAACCAACTTAAACAAGTTTTTGCTACTGTAAAATTTCCTAGATCCAGATTAGTAGAACGAAGTTGTTTTCTTTCGCCGTTTGACTTTCGTTGCTTCGTTCGATTTGATTCTTTTTGCCAACCGGAGTTCTTAAGTTGAACCTTCTGGTTAGATCTCTTATTTGAGTTTTACCTGTGCATTAGATGAGTACTTATTGTATGCTTGTTTGTTTGTCTACGATAGAATACCCGGAGTGCGCCGCTTGTTACTTCGAATCGCTAGGTTTCCCGGATCATCAGCAAGGCAAGTAACACTTTGATCATACCTTTTCTACTACCCAGTTTTATTGCATTAGATCAATCCTCACACATTGCATGATTAGGATCTAATTAAATTGTGGGATGGGAAGTAGATGAGGTAGTACCTATTACCTGTTTATTATCAAACCTTTGGGAGTTACTTCTACGTTTGCTTATTATGCCATGCTATGCTAGTAGACGTGGATTGGGTGAGTGATATCCATGACAGATGTGAGTTTGTTAATTAATGGTTTATCTAAGGTGGCAACTTAAACACACATCTGGGTGGATTGAGGCACCTGGGTATTCCAGGACTTGCCTGTTTTCTTTTGGACCGCCACCCAGGCTCAAAGGGATCATGAGACTATTCATACTAGAAACTTCCGTGTGCAGCCACAAGCTATTATGGGCTCTAGCATAGTTGACTAAGTCGTGCGAACTCTTACAGTGGTAGACTAGCAGATGTAGGGGATGTAGGTGGTACGGTCTACCGTAAGGTGCTAGCGCTTCTGAAAGACTATGTCTCGGTCATCCGTCTTCTCAAACACCATGTAGTGCGAGAAACCAAACGGAGGCGATCGAGTCTTGTGGGGAAAAGTGCGCAAACCTCTGCAGAGTGTAATAACTAATCATGGTTAGCCGTGTCCCCGGTTATGGACATCTTGAGTATCTAGTACTGGATTATCATGTGAATCTCAACATGTTACTCTAAATTAATTTTGTTGGGTTATGTTTAATGATGATGCTTAATTGGGATTGAGAATGCTGTCAACCATTCTCAATGTTTAACAAACTACCATGATAGTTAAATAAATTTATTCCTTTGAAGTAGGGAAAAATTGGCTTTACGCAAAACTGTAACCATAGAGCTTTCCACCAGCCAAATATGCATATAGTATAGCTGTTTCATTCCATTACTCTCTATGTGTTACTTGCCAGCATATTCCATGTGCTGACCCGTTTCGGGCTGCAACGTTAATGTTGCAGACTTTTCAGACGACGATTAAGGAGTTTTTAGGTCGTGGTTCTATACTCAGTGATGCCGTTGGAGTTGATGGACTCACTTATCTTCCAAGCCTTCCGCTGTTCATTATTAGATGGCCTTAAGCCATATTTATTGTAATAAGTTCTCTTTTGAGACATTCGATGTAATAAGTGTGTGATTGCTACTCTGCTATAAATCCTCCGAGTACTGTGTGGTGTCAGCATTACTGATCCAGGGATGACACCGGAGCACAGAGATCAGACTGTTGAGGTCTGGTCGCTACAGAGATGGTATCAGAGCACACGCTGACTGTAGGACACGACCACTAAGCTAAAGACCTAGATCACTATTCACTCTCTTCTCTTCTGACCTCTCATCTTTTCTACTCTTTAGGATGGCGGATGCAAGGAACAAGTTCACGCAACCGGATGAAGATACACCCTTTGGACGTCACTTGAAGGAAGTCACTAGATACCTGAACATAGGAGTACCAAGCTTCACCGGAACCTACAACGCCACTTTACCTGAAGAAGAGCGTTGGATGATTCAAGTTCAAGTTCCAGGAAGGACGTTCATGCCAGTCACTGAGCCCATAGAGTTTTCTTTTGATGCACCAACTTGGAGTCTAGGAAAGAGCATGGCAGCTCACATCGCCATGGGACGCATTGGAGAAGTCTACCGCAAGGATCTCAAGGATACTATCTACCAGATTTGTGGGCGCCGAGATGAACACTGGGAGATGATCAGCACCAGGAAGGATAGATCAATCGCAGCTTTTATCCAGGAGTTAAACCAGCACATTCGACGACAGGAGAACCAGATGTGCGCCGACATGATAGATCTGAAGAAGGCTAAGACTAGAATCAAGGAACTGGAGGAAGAACTCAAGGCTACACGTGAAGATTATGAAGAAAAATTGAAGTATTGGTGGAGAAGAATGACGACCTGATCAAGAAGATTGGAATATTTATGGGAGGCCCTACACCAGTAGATGAAGACGAAGAACCCAAGGAGATTAGCCCGGAAGACTACATCATCATCGACGACACCGACTCGGATCTAGATAGTAGCGATGATGACTATGTTGATGAAGCTGGAGCAGATATCATGGAGTCTGCAACCGAAGAATATTTCTAGTAGACCACCTCATCAGTAGTAGTAGTCCACCATGTAAATATAGTAGTCCGAGCACTTTTGCGATAGATAGATCGATTGTATGCCCTTGTTTGATTGAATGAAGTGAATTGTTTGTTTTGCCTCATGTGCATATGGGTAGTGTTTTCTCTTTAGACCCCCTCTATTCTTACATCTCATCTTTTCTAAACCCTCAGATGCCTCCGAGACGTGACCCCGGATTTGCCTTTCCACCGGAGCTCACCCAGTTGATCCAGCAGCAGAACACATTGATGCAGTTGCTAGTCCAGAATCAGAATCAGGGGAACAACAACAACAACACCACCACCACCACCACCACCTGTTGACCACTTAGCCCGTTTTCTTAGGCTGTTTTCTTAGGCTAAATCCGCCGGTGTTTTCCAGTAGCACCGAGCCAATAGTAGCAAATGATTGGCTCCACAAGACAGCTAGGGAGTTGACTACAGCAGGATGCACAGATGCGGAGAAGGTGAAGTTTGCCGCACATCAGTTAGAAGGACCCGCAGCATCATGGTGGGAGAATTTCACCGCCACTTTCCCAGTCGACACTGTCACATGGGACCAGTTTCAGCAGGCTTTTCGTACTGCCCATGTTTCAGCAGGAGCTATGGCCATGAAGAAGCGTGAGTTTTGCAACTTGCGCCAAGGAGGATGGACCGTTGGCCAGTATGTGGAGGACTTTAGTAAGTTAGCACGTTATGCCCCAGATGACGTTGCTACGGATGCAGCTAAGCAGGAGAAGTTTCTGGAAGGACTGAATGATGAGTTGAGCATGCAGTTGATGGTAGCAACCTTCAACAACTATCAGGAGTTGGTAGACCGTGCTCTTATGATTGAAGGCAAGCAGCAGCAAATTGAGAATTGCAAGAGGAAGTATGGACAAGGAAAGTACAATTCAGGAGCTCAGCAGAAGCCACGTTTTACCCCTAGACCGGGAGGACATTTTCAGCATACCCATGGAGGAGGTAGCTCGCACAATCACAATGGCACCAAGAATGGGAATGGCAATGGAGGAAGCAACGGCCAGAATCGCACCAACCCATCAACCCCAGCCAAGAAGGACCTGAGCCAAGTCACTTGCTTTAAGTGTCAGAAGACCGGACATTATGCCAATGAATGTCCTGAAGGCCAAAATGGCAATGGAAGTTCTGGAAAGAAGCCGAACCCTTTCAATAGGGGATAGGTGAACCACGTTAGCGTGGAGGAGGTTGAAGCTCAGCCCGATGCAGTAATAGGTAAGTTTTTGGTTAAGTCATTTACTGCACTCGTTCTTTTGATACTGGTGCATCACATTCATACATCTCAAGGGGATTTGTGGATAAGTATAACCTATCAACCCAAGCCCTTAGGTCACCCATGTTAGTAACCTCGCCTGGAGCAGAGTATGTGGCTAGTCTATGGTGTGATCGGTTACCATTAAGGATTGGTAACTATGTTTTTCCCTCAGACCTAATAGTATTGGAATCTCAAGGATTGGATGTGATATTAGGCATGGATTGGTTATCAAAGTATGAAGGGAATATTGAATGTGCTAGTAAGTCAATTTTGCTTACCACCCTAGAATATGTATCCCGGCATGTGCCAAAGAGGACTCAAGTAAATTGCCTAACAGGAGTTGTGCAGGAGGAAGTACCAGTGGTAAGGGATTTTCCTGAAGTATTTCCAGAGGAGTTGCCAGGCATGCCACCGGATAGAGATATTGAGTTTTTGATTGAGCTATTGCCAGGCACAGGGCCAATATCAAAGAGACCATATAGGATGCCAGCAAAGGATTTGGTGGAAATTAAGAAGCAGATTAAGGAGTTACTGGATAAAGGATATATTCGCCCAAGTTCTTCGCCTTGGGGATCGCCAGTACTTCTGGTAGAAAAGAAGGATGGATCGTTAATGATGGTTGTTGATTATCGAGGATTGAATGAAGTAACAATCAAGAACAAGTACCCACTACCAATGATCAATGATCTGTTTGATCGATTGCAAGGAGCTAAGGTATTTTCCAAGATCGATCTGCGATCAGGATACCACCAGTTGAAGATTCGAGAATAGGATATTCCGAAGACAGCTTTTACCACCAGGTATGGGATGTATGAGTATACCGTTATGTCATTTGGTCTGACTAACGCACCTGCCTATTTTATGAACATGATGAACAAAGTGTTTATGGAGTTCTTGGATAAGTTCATCGTAGTGTTCATTGATGATATCCTGGTTTATTCGAAGAATGAAGAGGAGCATAAGGAGCATTTGCGTTTGGTACTTGGAAAGCTCAGAGAACATCTATTATATGCCAAGTTCAGCAAATGTGAGTTTTGGTTGAAGGAAGTAGGATTCCTCGGACACGTTATATCTGGAGAAGGTATAGCAGTTGATCCCACTAAAGTTGAAACCGTGACCAAGTGGGAAGCACCAACCACGGTTGGAGAGATCCGAAGTTTTCTTGGACTCGGAGGATACTACCGGAGATTTATCGAGAATTTCTCAAAGATTGCGAAGCCTATGACTGAGTTGTTAAAGAAATATACCAAGTTCATATGGACAGAGGAATGTGAGGCTAGTTTCCAAGAGTTGAAGAAACGCTTGGTTACCTCACCAGTGTTGATTTTGCCAGACCACACCAAGGATTATGAGGTGTATTGCGACGCTTCATGTCAAGGACTTGGAGCAGTGCTTATGCAGGAAGGGAGAGTTGTTTCATATGCCTCAAGACAACTGAAGCCTCATGAGTTAAATTATGCCACGCATGATTTGGAGTTAGCAGCCGTAGTGCATGCACTGAAAACATGGAGACATTTCCTCATTGGAAATCATTGTGAGGTGTACACGGATCATAAGAGTTTGAAGTACATTTTCACACAGAAGGAGTTGAATCTCAGACAAAGGAGATGGTTGGGGCTTATCAAGGATTATGATATGAAATTGCATTATCATACCGGGAAGGCTAATGTAGTAGCTGACGCATTAAGCCGTAAGAGCCATGTCAATACGTTAATGACGGGAGAAATAACCAAGGAGTTAGCAGAAAATCTTCGTGAACTATGTCTGGAAATAGTTCCGAGAGGCTATGTAGCAGCATTGGAGATTCAGTCAACTTTGATGGATAAAATCAGGGAAGCTCAGAAAACTGACAAAGAGATTGCCGATATAAAGGAGAAATTGAGCAAAGGAAAAGCTAAGGGATTTCGTGAGGATGAGCACGATACCCTATGGTTTGAAGACCGCGTTTACGTGCCCAATGACCCGGAGATCAGGAAGTTGATACTGCAAGAAGCACACGACTCACCGTATTCGATTCACCCAGGAAATACCAAGATGTATTTGGATCTGAAGGATATTTTCTGGTGGACTGGAATGAAGAAGGATATTGCGGAGTATGTAGCAGTTTGTGATGTATGTCAGAGAGTAAAAGCAGAGCATCAGAAGCCAGCAGGATTGTTACAACCATTGCCGATACCCGAATGGAAGTGGGATAAGCTAGGCAAGGATTTTATCACGGGATTGCCCAGGACTCGTTCAGGCTATGACTCGATTTGGGTTGTAGTCGATCGATTGACGAAAGTAGCTCATTTCATCCCATTAAAGACCACTTACACCAGTGCTAAGTTGGCAAAGATATACATGACCAGGATCGTATGTCTGGATGGAATTCCAAGGAGGATCGTATCAGATAGGGGAACCCAGTTTACCTCAAAGTTCTGGAAGTAGTTGCACGAAACTTTGGGTACCAGGCTAGAATTCAGTACAGCTTTTCATCCACAGACAGATGGACAGACCGAGAGAGTCAATCAGATTTTGGAGGATATGCTGAGAGCTTGTGCGCTAGATTATGGATCTAGTTGGGACGATAATTTGCCATATGCAGAGTTCTCTTACAAAAAAAGTTACCAAACCAGTTTAAAGATGGCCCCTTTCGAAGCTTTGTACGGAAGGAGGTGCAGGACACCGTTGTCATGGGACGAAGTTGGAGACCGCCAGTTGTTTGGACCTGACCTGATTAAAGAGTCTGAACAGAAGGTGAAGTTGATTCGCGATAGGCTCAAGATAGCCCAGTCCAGACAGAAGAGTTATACAGATTCTAAACGCAAGGAGACAGTTTACGAAGTCGGAGATAGAGCTTATCTTCGAGTATCTCCACTTCGGGGAACAAAGCGTTTTGGAGTTAAAGGGAAGTTAGCACCACGATTTGTAGGACCATATCGAGTTTTGGAGCGTATGGGAGAAGTGGCCTACAAGTTGGAATTGCCTGAAGGATTGTCAGGAGTTCATGATGTGTTCCACGTTTCCCAGTTGAAGAAGTGTCATGCGGAGATGGCTGACATACCATTGAGAGACACAGTGCCATTGGAAACTATTCAGTTGGATAACGATTTGACCTATGAGGAGAAACCAATTAAGATTCTCGAGTTTGCCAGCCGAGTTACCCGCAGCAAGGTTATCAAGTTTTGCAAAGTTCAGTGGAGCCACCACACAGAGGATGAAGCCACCTGGGAGCGAGAGGAAGATTTGCTTAAGGACCACCCTCACCTATTTTCTAGCCAACCCGAATCTCGAGGGCGAGATTCATCTTAAGGGGGGTAGGTTTGTAACATCCCAAATTTTCAATTTGGAATGTTATATATTAGATCATCAATGCATATCAAATTTTGTTTTGCATTTTAGTTGATCCTAGAAATTCTACGCAACTCAATGACCCACGGAGAGAGTTGGGGATTTCGTTATTTTCATATTTGAGTTTTCTCAAGTTTTGAGAATAGGATCATTTGATTTTATTTATTTTATCATCAATTATTTCTATTACAAAAATATGAGAGAGGGAATAAAATGACTTTCCCAAAATAGAGAAATATTGAGGATTTAATAATAAAATCAAATAAGATTTTATTTCGAAGTTTTTTGGTGTTTTATTTGAATTTAGGAAAAATGTGCGTTTTTCAAAATTGCATTTAGGTCCCAAATAAATGTTCACCTTGTGCGGCTTGATTTTAGAAGCCCGTGAAAATTTATTTCGGAATTTTTGGAGTCCGCTTAGTATTTCTTTTTATTTTTCTTCTGCGCGTAATTATTTAAAAAAAATTGTGCACCGACCTACGGGCCGTGTCCGACCGGGACACCGGCCCGGGCAGGCTTTATAAGCCGGGACAGCCCACTCGGGGAAACCCTAGCCGCCCCAGCCGCTAGCCGCCGCCAGCCGCCGCCGACGCCGCGCCATGCCGCCGCCGACGCCGCCGACGCATGCTCGCCGAGGTGCGCCGCCGCCTCGAAATCCGCGCCGGTTTTTTTTATTTTTTTCGAAAAACCGTTCGGTTTTTCTGTCGGTTTTTCCGTCGGTTTTTTTTAGATTCGGTTTTTTTAAATAGATCGGTTTTTCCGGTTTATTTAATTTAGTGAGCATTCGTCGTTTTTTTCTTTTTCTCGGATTAAATCCGCGATTTTTCTGATCGCGATTCCTGATCCGATTTTCATTTTAGTATAACTTTTCGCTCGTTTATCGGAATCGGGCGATTCAAGTGCCTAGAGTTTCGTCTCGAAACCCTCTATCCGTTTAACCAACTTAAACAAGTTTTTGCTACTGTAAAATTTTCCCTAGATCCAGATTAGTAGAACGAAGTTGTTTTCTTTCGCCGTTTGACTTTCGTTGCTTCATTCGATTTGATTCTTTTTGCCAACCGGAGTTCTTAAGTTGAACCTTCTGGTTAGATCTCTTATTTGAGTTTTACCTATTCATTAGATGAGTACTTATTGTGTGCTTGTTTGTTTTTCTATGATAGAATACCCGGAGTGCGCCGCTTGTTACTTCGAATCGCTAGGTTTCCCGGATCATCAGCAAGGCAAGTAACACTTTGATCATACCCTTTTCTACGACCCAGTTTTATTGCATTAGATCAATCCTCACACATTGCATGATTAGGATCTAATTAAATTGTGGGATGGGAAGTAGATGAGGTAGTACCTATGACCTGTTTATTATCAAACCTTTGGGAGTTACTTCTATGTTTGCTTATTATGCCATGCTATGCTAGTAGACGTGGATTGGGTGAGTGATATCCATGATAGATGTGAGTTTGTTAATTAATGGTTTATCTAAGCTGGCAACTTAAACACACATCTGGGTGGATTGAGGCACCTGGGTATTCCAGGACTTGCCTGTTTTCTTTTGGACCGCCACCCAGGCTCAAAGGGATCATGAGACTATTCATACTAGAAACTTCCATGTGCAGCCACAAGCTATTATGGGCTCTAGCATAGTTGACTAAGTCGTGCGGACTCTTACAGTGGTAGACTAGCAGATGTAGGGGATGTAGGTGGTACGGTCTACCCGATCGTAAGGTGCTAGAGCTTCTGAAAGACTATGTCTCGGTCATCCGTTTCTCAAACACCATGTAGTGCGAGAAACAAAACGGAGGCGATCGAGTCTTGTGGGGAAAAGTGTGCAAACCTCTGCAGAGTGTAATAAACTAATCATGGTTAGCCGTGTCCCCGGTTATGGACATCTTGAGTATCTAGTACCTGGATTATCATGTGAATCTCAACATGTTACTCTAAATTAATTTTGTTGGGTTATGTTTAATGATGATGCATAATTGGGATTGAGAATGCTATCACCCATTCTCAATGTTTAACAACTACCATGATAGTTAAATAAATTTATTCCTTTGAAGTAGGGAAAAATTGGCTTTACGCAAAACTGTAACCATAGAGCTTTCCACCAGCCAAATATGCATATAGTATAGGTGTTTCATTCCATTACTCTCTATGTGTTACATTGCCAGCATATTCCATGTGCTGACCCGTTTCGGGCTGCAACGTTAATGTTGCAGACTTTTCAGATGACGATTAAGGAGTTTTTAGGTCGTGGTTCTATACTCAGTGATGCCGTTGGAGTTGATGGACTCACTTATCTTCCAAGCCTTCCGCTGTTATCATTATTAGATGGCCTTAAGCCATATTTATTGTAATAAGTTCTCTTTTGAGACATTCGATGTAATAAGTGTGTGATTGCTACTCTGCTATAAATCCTCCGAGTACTGTGTGGTGTCAGCATTACTGATCCAGGGATGACACCGGAGCACAGAGATCAGACTGTTTGAGGTCTGGTCGCTACATTTCTTCAAACCTACCTTTTTGCACGACAACTTTTCACCTAAATTTCTCTCTTTTACAGATGACCATCGTGCTACACTCGTCTAGGATACGGCACAATGGAGACACAGGCGCAGACGTGCAGCAGGGACCCGCCCCAAGGATTCTTTTTAGATTAAGACCCTGCGTCAACCTTTTTTACTGTCTCTTGTTGATACATCCCTCGGATTCTCAGTACAATTGAGAAGGATGCTTGCGTCTTGGCATGCGGCCACGTCAGAATAATGCACGTACCTGGACACCAGGGGCTTCTTACAAAGGGCACTATTTAGGCCCGGTTTATACCATAAAGACGGAATACCTTAGGGAGTGTTCGGCATCGCGAGTTTGGCCTTATATGCATCAGCTCCGAATCATGTCTTTGGTCAAATGTTGGGTTTGCCCGGCTCCTATGTTTTGGTACCTTACGTTCCGCTCTATCGGCTAAGGTAGCACTAGGAGAACTACTGCGATTGTGCCCCAGGTCATCCGGAGGAGCACCTCAGTAGAGAAAGCCGAAAACTGACTGTCATGATATAGCGTGAGACTAGTCAACCACTCGATGACCTATCGGAATGTTAGAATTCCTCCGCCTTAACGAAGGGCCGTTTCCCGGCCAGGCATGTACGCACCCCGAATTCGGGAGAGTGCGGAGCCAACAGGGGCTATATAGTAGCCCCACCGTCAAACTCCTATGGCTAAGTGAAAGTGTTAAAGCATTATAGTCCGGTTGCCTCGTTCGCTGCGCTATCACCTCCTTAATAGGACCAAGACGTTGGGTTAAGTGTGAACACGCGTCTTCTGCGAACACCTCCGCATTATATGTGTGGGGGCTGAAGCCGACGACTGCAATCTTTCAGGTTATACACATGTATACATAAACGGCCGCACAGGAGGCATCATATTACTTTCAGGCAAAAAGTATAAACACAGCCTTAATAAATTTCATAAAAATATTGTGTTTACAATGGGAATACATGTCACTCAAACATAATATTCCTCGAGCACTAGGCCTCTATCAAACAGCACCCTCGAGAACCTCTTCGAAATAATGCTCGGTAGCCACTCGGCCTATGGCCGAACCCTGCACCGCAACAGTGGTAGCATCCATCTCCGCCTAGTATGCTTTAACACGGGCAAGGTCCATCCGCGTGCCTTCTATGCACACCGACCTCTTCATCGCATTGATGCGCGGCGCTGCACCAAGGAACTGCTGCACTAAGCTAAAATAGTTGTTCGATTTCGACTTTTTTGGCCACAGCTGATCCACGACAGACCTCATGGCGAGTCCGGACAACCTATTCAGTTCGGCCCATTGGCTAGCTGATCGGTCAATGGAAGTGGAGGCTCTGCAACATTGAATTGCGACTAGAACAGCTTGTCCACTTCATGATCTGTTTGACCTTGGAAGTATTTGGCTGCATCGGCAGTGCTCGCCGCCAAGTCCATATATGCGTCTGCAGAACTCCATAGCCGATCCAGAGGGGCATACCGTGGATCTCCGAACTGTCTCTGTAGCATGAACGGCTTCCCAGCCGCAATATCCCCGGCTTCACGCAGCTCCTCCTTCTTCGCCCTTATAGCAGAGCGGGTGTCTTTGTTCGCCATCGTGGCCTTTTCAAGGTCCGCTGACTTCAATCGGTTCTCTTTTTCAAGGACCTGGCAACGGTCGGCAGTGTCTTTTAATTCTACGGCCATCTTGGCCATCTGCTCTTTGCTCTCGCAATGCGCGGCCTTCTCGGCCTTCAACTCTTCGGCCGCCTTCAAAGCAGCCGCATTACTAATCCTTGCTTGTTCTTTGGCTCGGGCAAGTTCCGCCCGCAAGGTTTCCACGGTGGCAGCTCCATCTGCAGTCACAACATATTAAAGATACTGGCATCATGTTGCTCTTACTATGTGGCATTCACCAGAAAATAACACTTACCCTGTGCCTCGTCAAGCCTATTGTTAACAAGCTCGATGTCGGCATCCGCCGCATCCAGTTGCCGCTTCAGTTCGGCAAATTCTTGAGTCCGGCTAACCACTGGAGCTCCCACTACCTGCACATTAAAGCGGTATGGTTATTGGCTGGGACTACGATCCTCTATTTGCCGCCGTTCTCGGCGACAACCAGAGTCTCTGGGGCTACTATCTACACAGTGCACATCTAAAAATACATGGTACCATCACAAATGTACATCATTTTACGTACCTCAAAGCCCGTCAGTAGACTCATAAAGGCATCATGCAACCCGCTTTCGGCAGATGAGATCCTTTCCATCACCATACCCATCAATGTATGGTGTTCTTCTGAGATGGCCGCTCGCTCCAACAGCTCTCTCAGTATGTCCGAGCGCATACCAGCCGGTGCCGGACTCTTCTGTTTGCTCTCTTTGAGAGCCGGACGCTGGGGACTTCGGGTGACTATAGGATTATCTTCTGGCCTCACCGGAGCCGGAGAGGCCCTCCGTGACGACACTTCAAGGTCGCCCGCTTCTTGAGCGGAGGAGTCCGGGGGAGGCGTTTCGCTCTCCATCATCTCCGGAAGAAGATCCCCCGAAGATGAGCTCTGCTAAGAAGGGCTTAGATCCAAACTGCAATAAAATTCTTCGGTTATTTTCCTCAGAGGCAAGGTAGTATATCTCCACTATTAAAGTACTTTCTGGTTACTTACAGCTCGTTGGAGGGCTGATCCCCGTGCGGACTTTGTGCGGCAAGAGCACCCTCCAAGGCAGGACCCTCTGGCGGAGATTTCTTCTCCCGCTTGGAAACCTTGGTTTCCGGATCTTCAGAGGTAGTCCTCTTCCTTCCCCGGGGTGAGAGAGTGTCCGATTCCTCCCCTCGGTTATCCTCCCTCACGGAGGCGCTCGTTCCCTCGGTCGGAATGGGTAGCGATGGAGGTCCGCTTCCGCCCTCATTATTCCCCCCTTTGTCTTCCTTTGAGGGCTCCGGGCAAGGTGCTAGCTCGAGCATCTTTTCCAGTACCGGATTTTCCAAACCCTCAGGAAGGGGGGGGCGAACACCGAATCATCTTCGCCTTTGTTATCCAGTCCTGGTCAAAGAGCGATTTCTCAGAATGACGTCGTGGTAAACAAAAGAAGGTGTGTTCGGCTGAAGGATTACTTAGTTGGTCGGCGGTACGGTTGCTGCTCAGGCCCACGTCCCCGGTGGTATCCGGACACTCTATTTGGGGTCCGAAGAATGATTTGTACATCTCCCCGTGCGTCAGGCCGAGGAAATTCTGAATAGTACGCGGCCCTTCTGGGTTGAACTCCCACATGCGGAGGGGCCGGCGTTTGCAGGGCTGGACTCGACGAACCAGCATGACTTGCGCCACCATAATCAAACTGAAGTCTCCTTCGAAGAGATTTTGGATGTGGCTTTGCAGTACAGGCACGTCCTTGGCAGGACTCCAGCTCAGCCCTTTGCTAATCCATGACATCAGTTGTGGTGGAGGGCCTGAGCGGAAAGCAGGGGCAGCCACCCACTTGGCACTTCTGGGAGCTGTGATATAAAACCACCCCTGTTTCCATCCGGACACCTTTGGAAAGGAACCTTTGGGCCACATAGCTCCTGCTATCTTGCTTATTAATGCGCCTCCGCGCGCTGCATACTGCCCCTCGACCATCTTTGGCTTCACATCAAAGGTCTTGAGCCACAGGCCAAAGTGAGGGGTAATGCAGAGGAAGGCCTCACACACGACAATGAATGTCGAGATGTGGAGAAAGGAGTCCGGGGCTAGATCGTGGAAATCTAGCCCATAATAAAACATCAACCCCCTAACGAAGGGATCCAGAGTGAGGCCTAGTCCTCGGAGGAAGTGGGAGATGAACACGACGTCTTCGTTGGGATCAGGAGTAGGGACGGCCTGCCCTCGGTCAGGCAGCCGATGCGAAACCTCGGCGGTCAGGTATCTAGCCTCCCTCAACTTCTTGATGTCTTCTTCCATAACGGAGGAGGGCATCCACCGGCCTTGAAGGCTAGATCCGGACATGATTGAAGATCCGGAGCACCTGACCTGGGCTTTCGGTGTTAGAACTCGAGGCGGGGGAAGGATTCAATTGAGCACGGGAGGGAAAAAAGTAAAAGCCTTGTCCCTTTTATAAAGAGGGTGAATATCAAACGTCCTCTCCGTAGCCGTTTGGGACTTGCCTCTAGGAGTCCTAGACACGGTTGGGTTACCCACGCCCATATTGATGAGAATCCCATAATAAGGGGACACGATCTTTTCTTTGACAAAGACGTGTCGAAAAACTGCCTCGCGTTATGTGCGGGGCTAGTTAAAGGAAACGGTTTGAATAATCACCGGGCCATGGCATAATGTCGTGTTGCCAAAACAAGTCAGCAAATTAGATTTGTGAAAATGTTATTCTCTCTACGGTGGTATGTGGAACTTATTTTGCAGGGTCGAACACTATCCTTATATTCAAATTCTTCCGTGGTATATCCGGAGGAGGAACCCGCCTTGCAATGCCGAAGACAATACTGCGCGCCGGACTCATCGTCATTGAAGCCTGGTTCGGGGGCTACTGTGGGAGTGCTGGATTAGGGGGTCTCCGGATAGCCGGACTATCTCCATTGGCCGGACTGTTAGACTATGAAGATACAAGATTGAAGACTTTGTCTCGTGTCCGGATGGGACTCAACTTGGCGTGGAAGGCAAGTTAGGCAATATGGATATGGATATCTCCTCCTTTGTAACTGACCTTGTGTAACCCTAACCCTCTCTGGTGTCTATATAAACCGGAGGGTTTTGGTCCGTAGGACAACAACTACAACATACAATCATACCATAGGCTAGCTTCTAGGGTTTAGCCTCTCTAATCTCGTGGTAGATCTACTCTTGTACTACCCATATCATCAATATTAATCAAGCAGGACGTAGGGTTTTACCTCCATCAAGAGGGCCCGAACCTGGGTAAAACATCGTGTTCCCTGCCTCCTGTTACCATCCGCCTTAGACGCACAGTTCGGGACCCCCTACCCGAGATCCGCCGGTTTTGACACCGACAGCGCCCCACTGCCACCGTATACCCTCCTAGATCTGCTTCCACGCCGACGGCAGCCATCGCTACCGCAGCACCATCAAATTCTCAGCAGATGCATACACGGCGCCGCAGCAGAGGCGGTACTCTTTCGTATCTGCTCAACTTATTTATCGCAGCAAGAAAATAGATCGCCACTTCTTTACTCTGATTTCTTGTCCATCACTTACTTGTTAGTTGAAAGCAAACATTGGTTGCAAAGTTGCCTTTATCCGGTATGCACCTTCAGATCCGCCATGGCACGCTCAACACTATACTCGCAATGCTTATGGTTTTCCCCTTTTATATTCCACACTAGTTAAATGACAATAGACTAAATTTCAAAATTGGGTCAGTCGATTTTTGAGAGCTCGTCGGAGTTCGCCGGTGTGAAGGAAGGGGCTCGGGTGGAGATGGTGGTTGTGGGGGCAGTGGTGGGACCTCACCGAACTAAGAAAACTCGACGCGGGTGGGGGCAGGGGTGGCGGAGGAACACGGACAGTGGGGGCCGGTGGTTCGGCCGGCGGCCCGTGCGGTGTTCTGTATGGGAAGAATCACAGACGAGGAAGAAGGGTTAGGAGACGTAGGATCTTCATCCAACCGCCTGAAATGGTCGACTGGCCCAAATGACAAAATTCACGCAACTTGCATGCAGACATGCCTTTATATTCAGTACCATCATCTTATCTGCTTAGCACTGCTCCTGAATCCATCAAGCTAAACAACGTGCCACTCATAATTCCAAAATTGTTGCTCAAATACGAATCTGATATGATGCTGATATTACTAAAATAGATAATGTTTAATTGGTCAGCTAATGTTCCTACTTTACTTTCAAAAAGCACGTGCACCACATATAGAGAGACAACAGGGGGTTGCATTCTTAATGTGCTCTGGTTCATCATGTGTGGCACTGCACAACGAACATTTTATTATCCAAAATCTGCTTACTCTTCTTTAGCATGTTCCTCTTCCATTCTTCTTTAATAAGTACTATCTCCGTTCCTAAATACAAGTCTTTGTATAGATTCCACCATGGACTACATATGGAGCAAAATGAGTGAATCTACACTCTAAAATGTATTTGTATACATCTGTATGTGATCCATAGTGGAAATCTCTACAAAGACTTATATTTTGGAACGGATGGAGTATGATAGTAGTACAGTATGTTCCTTGTAGTGAAGATGAGCAGGGACATTTGCAGTCTAGAGGTCTATATATACGGTCGGTTGTGATGGACACTTTGAACTCTTCAGGCCTCTTTGATTCGTAAGATTTTGTAAACATAGGAATATGAATTGTAGTGGCCTGCCCACTTGAATCCTATAAGATTAGCAAGGAAATGCGGGGAGCTGTGTCGCCTTTGAGAGTTACACGGATATTAACAGTACCGCACCTTCAGTTGAAGAGAGCTGGTATCTGAAGCCTTTCTAGCCGTATCGGCAATACTAGCACATATATTCCAGCATGTTCCACTTTGCTGATTTTACTTGTGATGCTTACGGTTTTCCCATTATATCTACACTATGATCTGCGTAGCTGCTTTGTGTCGCACTAGCAGCAGTCCACTCTTGAAGCTAAACAACACACCAATCATAAGTCCAAAGCTTAGTTCTTCAAATACGAATTATGATATGATACTGATATTAGTTAACAGACACACATTTAATTGGTCAGGTAATGCTCCCACTTGATTTTCCAAATGCATGTGGCCACATATAGAGAGACAGCATGGAATTGCATTTCTTTGGGCGATGTGATTCATCATGAGTGGGCAACCAACATTGTATGCAATGAAGCGGAACCTCAAGACTATGCTTCCTCTTCTGTTCTTTAAAATGTTACTTTTTTGTTATTTTGTATTTAGTACGTACAGTATGTTCCTTGTCAGGAAGGGGAGCAGGGACATCTGCAGTGAACAGCTGATAGAGCTGGCCTGTACGTGATAGATAGGCTTTCAATTAGTAGAGGCAGTACAACACCGTAATTTCCAGCCAATTCCACTTTCCCGATTTATATATCCTGATTATGGTGTACCCCTTTTATGTAAACTACGATCTTCCTAGTTGTTGTGTGCTCTTGTTATCATGGTTTGGCAATAAACTCTCTATACAGTATATTATGAACCTATCATCTGCCAACTATCCTTACTTCTGGAGCCTATTTTTTTGTGTACTTGTGCCAGATTATATTAATGCACGCACCATATTACAGCACACATGGGCTCTCTCATCAGAATTCAGTGATAGCACACAAGGATTTACAGGGGCACCCCTATATTAGAATATCCTCTGCATTACAAAGATAATCTCACTACTATTTATGTTTTCATGCTTCTCAGATATTATGCGTAATCACAGTGAATATCAGAATCCGCGCATCAGAAGAATATTGTGGAACACTGCAACGACTTACAAACTTGGCACCAAGGCATTGAGTGCCATTCTGGATGCAATGAAACTCATACGCTCCCCACCTGTAGATTCTTGTTCAGAATATGATCCTAATGACTATTCTAACCTCGAGGAGTCAAAGGCAGATGGCCTGTCCTATTCACCCATCAAGGTGCCTGTTCTAATTTGGAAAGGTTTTATTGATTGCGCATATCTTGCATAAGTTGTCTTGCATTTCTTCTACTTTGTAGCACCGCAATTTGCTTAGTTTACTCATCATATATGTCAAGATGACATGCCCATCCATTATCAATACATATTCCATCTGTCATCATACCATGTTTTTTCACTCAAATGATGTTCTTGTGCGCCAGACATCAGAAAGGAAGAGGGTGATTGTCAAACCTGAAGGAGCACCAGCAAAGTCCTTGAAAAACATGGTGGTGCCGGAGAAATCAGACAGCACCCCACTTATATTGGCTCTACAACCAGTGACACAAAACGTAGGACCGACTCCAGCAGACTGTACCCATACTTCACTGGCCACACCACTAGCCCCACCAGAAAGGACCTGCACTCCAGCAAAAGGTATGCTGATTTCAGTTGCCATAGCACCAGCCATACCACAGAAAAATCCCACTCCAGCAAAAAGTACAGCAAGTCCATCAGCCAAAGACCTATCCCAATTGTAGAGACGACCAATTCCTGCAGATTGGTACCCCATTCCAGTTACTCCCAGTTTAAAAAACAATTCTTTCAATATTTTCAGGGACTATGTGCATATATTCCCATCATGGGAAGATTATAGTGAAGACAAACACCATTTTCACATCTTCCTGTCCCACTTACGTGTAAGTGCTATTATTCATGGTGATTATTTTCCTGTTTTCTTCTGATTGAACACATCAATGATTTACATTACATTGTTGTAAGTAGGTGAGGGTCAATCTGGATAGTCATGATTGAAAGTGCGTTATATCGACTAGAGGGGGGGTGAATAGGCGATTTTTATGAAAGTCTTCAAAACGTGGAAGTTTCGAAGACAAACGATAGAAATAAACCTATTACCATGCAGCGGAAGGTAGACTACACTAGGTAAACCATAGTCATGTATTCAATGAAGTGAAAGCACAATGACTAATAGCAGCTAGGTAGTAAGGATCAGGTAGGAAGATATTAAGAAGCCAAACAGAACACGCAGTCACTCAGTGAAGACAAAATATAGTGCAATCATACAATGACTTCACAAGGACCAACAGTAAGTAAAGGGAAGGGAAGGATGAAACCAGTGACTCGTTGAAGACAATGATTTGTTGGACCAGTTCCAGTTGCTGTGACAACTGTACATCTGGTTAGGGCGGCTAGGTATTTAAACCTGAGGACACACAGTCCCGAACACCCAGTCCTGAACACGCAGCTCAGGACACCCAGTCCTCACCGTATTCCCCTTGAGCTAAGGTCACATAGACCTCGCCCAATCACTCTGGTAAGTCTTCAAGGTAGACTCCCAAACCTTCACAGACTTCGTTCACCGGCGATCCACAATGTCTCTTGGACGCTCAGAACACGACGCCTAACCGGCTGGAGGATTCACAGTCCTCAAGTGTAATAAGTCTTCAGATCACACAGACAAGAAGACTTAAGTGATGCCTAACACTCTTAGGCTCTGGGTGGTTAGGGATTTATCCTCGCAAGGAATTCTCTCTCAAAGGCTTCGAGGTGGGTTGCTCTCAAACGACAAAAGCCGTACTCTAACTCTGAGGAGCCAACCGTTTATGGTTGTAGGGGGTGGGCTATTTATAGCCACTAGGCAACCCGACCTGATTTGTCCGAAATGACCCTGGGTCACTAAGGAACTGACACGTGTTCCAACGGTCAGATTTCAAACTCACACGGCAACTTTACTTGAGCTACAAGCAAAGCTGACTTGTCCGACTCTGGACAAGATTCGCTCTCATAGCCTTCACTCGAAGACATAGGTTTTGGTTAAGCATCACTTCAGTCATTCTGACTGGTTCTCTTGGACCCCACTTAACAGTATGGTGGTTCCTATGACTCAACAAAGAAGAAAAAGAACTACGAAAGATCTAAGTCTTCGAGCTCCATAGGCTTCATGCGATGTCTTCTCTTGTCATAGTCTTCAATGTGAATATCTTCATATACCACCTTTGACATCAATGTCTTCATACATTTTCAGGGGTCATCTCTAGTAGGAAAACCGAATCAATGAGGGACTTCTACATGTGTTATCCTGCAATTCTCACAAACACATTAGTCCCTCAACTAGGTTTGTCGTCAATACTCCAAAACCAACTAGGGGTGGCACTAGATGCACTTACAATCTCCCCCTTTTGGTGATTGATGACAAACTAGTTGAAGTTTTCAACGGGGAATATAATATGTGAAATTGTAGAGGAATTGTCTCCATTAGTTGCAAGGGCTCCCCCTGAAGATGTGCATATAAGTAATTTGCTTTTGGAATGCAAATGCACATGGCAGGTTGTACTCATGGAGATCCTCTTCAACTTATGATGACAATTCATTATGCATGAGAAGGTATGTGAAGATAATGACATGCATAATGGAAAATGGACGTCTGCAAAATGATCTAAGTGCAGAATTTATCGTCGCACATGCGGAATTTATCGTCGCATCTTGAAGTAGCAAATAAGTAGCAGACGACCATCGAGTTTAAGTATTACAACTCAAAGAACCAAATGTATCAAAACGAGAGTTGTAAACATGAAGCAAAATATAAAGCAACCGCCCATATGGACCCGCTTGAAGACTATCAAACTCATATGCTTCTCCCCCTTTTGTCAGTAAGGACCAAAAAGGTTTGAAGACATAGAGCATCTACTCGTTCCCATGAAGAGTAGGTGAAGCAGCAGGGTCTTCGGTGGTGTTCGGCGGTGCAGAAGAACTTGGAGCAATGTCGAAGCGTGTTGAAGTAGGTGGCGGTGAAGTAGCATCGTCTTCATCCTCGATCACTCTGGCATTCACAGTTGCAGCAGAGGAAGAGAACTCAGAGTCTTCAAGAGATGGAGTTCATCGCAGCACTGCCCTTCGAGGAGGTGTGGAGTCAAACTTGAAGCGTTCAGAGAAGCCATCCTCTTGAAGATCATCTTCAGAGCACATAAGCGTTAGCCCTTTCCATGTGCGTCGAGAGGTTTCATGTGCAACAAAGGCATTCTTGGTGGCAAGATTGCGAATACGGTTGACATCCACCAAGAGGCTTTGCATTTGGCGCTTCAGCCAGTCATGATGCTTATCCTGTTTCTGACGAAGAGCCACTAGAAGCTCTCGGTCATTGAGAACACGAGTGCGCTTCTTAGGTCGTTGGGCAATTGTGCTATCGGTGGCTTCAGTAAGGGCAGGATGTGGTGCACGTGTAGTTCCAGCCAAAGGATACACACGAGTGACAACTTCAACTCCTTCAATGTTCTGAGAAAAACTTTGATGCTCCGCATTCTGAAGACTTAGAGGTTCCTTGGCAGGCTCAGGATAAATGGCTTCAACAGACATATCCACATCAGGCAGAAAGATCCGATGATTGCGAGCAGATGGCTGATATGAGATAGCGGAGTGAAGTTTAATCAGCCGCATTATCCATGGAGCGTAGAACTTCAAGCCAAAAAGATCAGAGCCTGATGCAGCAAGTTGGCGGATGAAGAAGTCCTGTGCATTGAAGCATTTGCCATGAAGAATATAGAAGACCAAAGTCTTCATTGCACCTTCCAGCTTGGCATGTGGAGAATGTCCTTTTATGGGCCAGAGAGTTCGCCTTATGATGTGATAAATAGTCCTTGGCAGATACTCAAGGTCTTCAACGAAGAACTCCTTGGGATATGCAGCATCTTGGGGCAATGGATTCATCATACTGAGCATCTGACTCATGTTAGGTTCAGGCTTCTGAAAGATGCTCTCCACAGCTTCACTGTGAAGCTGACAGCCATGTTCGTAGAGATCGCCAGGAGTGGGCAGACCAGTGAGCTCAATGATATCAAAGGCTTTGGCTTAGTGATGAACATTTCCTGTCATCCACTCTAGGACCCAAGTCTTCGGATCTCTGTTGTACCCACGGATGTGAAGTGTGGCATAGAATTAGAGCAGCAACTCTTCATTCTAGTGCTCCTGGTCGATGACAAACGGCAGCAATCCAACCTCTTTGAAGCAATCCATAGCTTCTTCCAGATAGGGCAGACCAGCTATTGCTTCGATGTCAAGACGCTTATGTGGGAAGATGCGACCTTGATTGTATAGAATGCAGGAGTAATAGCTTCGCTGCGGATAGCTCCAGAACCGATCAGATGATATCCTTTCCCTTGAGTAGGGGTTCCTGGAGCTATTGAAGAATGTGTTGTTTGCTTTGAAGCCATTGGCATTGAAGGATCCAGGTGCTGATGTAGGACCTGGAAACCTGGGCAATCTGGGAATTGGCTTCTGTACCTGAGGCCTGTGCTCAACATGGTAGTCAAACTGAGGACCAGCAGTAGGCGCAGGAACAGAAGCAGTAGCATCATTGGCTTCGCTGACTTCTGGTGCTTTTGTTGGTGTAGGCTCCACATTGGCTTCAGCCATGACAGCGTCAGTGGCGTCGGTGGCAGCCTCAAAATTCTCAACCTCCACTTGATGAGATGGAGGGTCGGTCACAGTCACGTTCTCCTTGAGAACAGCTTCTTGGTGATACGGGGGTGTAGCAGTGCTTGGGGTTTCTTCTTCATCGGCTGATGCAGTCGGAATGTCTTCAGTAGCTTTAGCTTCAGACTCAGAGACTGGAGGCCTTGGTCCTTTGTGAAGCATGCGTAACGCTGGCGCCACCTGTGGAGTTGGAGTTGGCTGGGCCTCAAAGTCTTCTTCCTCTTGTTCTTGTGGTTGATCAGCCCATGATGCATCCTGAGCAATTGGCGTCAGAGGACGACCAATGCTGATGAGCTCGCTGTGCGTGAGCACAGGCGATGATACCTGTTGGTGCTCGAGCTAAGGAAGAACTGCATCATCTTCAACATGGTCATGGTGACCAATGTCTTCAGCAGCGGTGGGATCAGCTGCTGGAAAGTCTTCAGCTTCATGAACCCCTGTGAAAGCAGGCTCATGGACAGTCAGTTGGCGCTCTTGAGGTTCTGCGTCAGGGCGAACCATGGAGATGGGTTCAACAATCAAGGGCTCTGTGGGAGCAGCCCGTTCCTTCTTGGTCTTCCGCTTCTTCTTGGAGGGGGCAGTAGCAGAGGCTTCAGGATGTTTTCTCTTCCTTGCTTCAGCCTCAGCAGTCCTCGTCTTCTTCAGTTCTGAAGCGGTTGACCAGGCCTTTGGCTTCGAGCCAGTCATGCTAGTTGGGAAGACAATGGGATCTGCTTCTTGCCTTGGTGCGTTGGGTTCGCCCACAGTGGGCTCCTTCTTCTGCTTGGCAGCCATCCTGGGATCAATGCCCGGACGCCCAAGGGCCTTGCGCTTCTCAGCCTCGTTGTAGCCTTGCACACACTTGTCAGCCAGGACCTTCATGCGCTCACGAGAACCCTGAGCTTCTGCATGTTTCTTGAGAAAGGCTTCTTTGAGCTTGTGCAGCATAATGTTGAAGTTCTTCACCTCTTGCACGCTGAGCTTGGCCATATGCTTCTTGAACTGAGATTTCTCAAAGTCAATCTTCTGCTTCAGTTCAACAATGCGCTGGGCGATAGCTAACTCTGAAGCAATGGCGCCATGGAAGGCGACACTGAGGCCAATGGGAAGTTGCAGATCTTCGAAGCTGATGTTGGGCATGTCAAACCACTCATCAATGAAGTTGTGTATGATTGTCATGTCAAAGAGAGGCAGATCATTGAAGATTTCTGCTTCTTCTTTGCTCTTGATGAGTTGCTCAAGAGCGTCATCTGCAAGATCTTCATCACTGGACAGATCAATGGCATCGTTTCACAGAATGGCAGCAGTAGTCAGTTCTTGGCCGGTGTGTGGCAGAGGCATCTTGACTTTCTGGGGCTTGGAGATGCGTGACAAATCTTCAGACTGCACACTGTCTTCAGGAGGTGCAGTTGCCAGTGGCTTCACCCGTGAGATTTTTGGTGCAGAGGCAGGCTTTGAAGCTTTAGGCTGCTTCTTTGGCTTCGGCGCTGCAGGCGCTTCATCTGATTCAGCGTCATCTACAGGCTCATGCACGGCTGTCCCTTGAACTATGATGTGAGTGATGAGACCTTCCAAGTTGTAGAAGGGCCCAAGAAGATTGGGTTCAGCTTCACGAGTTCCATCGGCACGGGGAGCAGAGGGACCAGGGTTGAAGTCTAATCCCAAAGACTTCTTGTTTTGCTTCGCTGAGTTCTGGGCAAACTGGAAGTTGTGCTTAAACAGATTGTCGTCACGACACCATAGCAGTGACGATGGGTCAGCATCCGCAGGCTGTGGTCCACGGACCATGCAGGGATAGAAGCCTTGTTCAATGGCTTCATCTCTGGTCCTGAGTTGAAGATTTTTGTAGAGGATGTCTCCCCATGGTCGCTTGATGGCATTCTTTTCAGCATATTCCTTTGTCACAAATCTGTACTTGAACCACTGTTCTGCCCAATAGCGTCGAATCCATTGGATTCGTGTCTTGCGCTGATTGTAATCCTCTTTAGGATCTATCTTGTACAGCTCTGATAGGTCATCGGGCAGATCTCTTGATGTTTCTCCTCGACGCTTTCTGCCACCCTTCCTTGCTTATTTCTCTGAAGCCATGAACTTTAAACTGAATGGCTTCAATACGTTCAAAGGCTTCAAAGGCTTTCGCTTGCTGGACAAACAGGAACTGGCTTCGGGAGAATTTATGTGATACTGTAAGAATTATGCAAATGAATGCAGACTGTGAGAACCAAGGGATTCTCCCACGTACATGTACCTGTGACAGCATTAAGGTGCGAGGGAAGGGGAAGAGGTCATATGCATTATCAGAAGATTTTGAAGATAAATCAGTTTAGAAGACATTGACCTCATCGTGCGAAGACATTCACTCATAGATAAGGAGTTGGTTCCAGATTTGTACGAATCCACGGATCAGTATAAGTGAGGAATCTAACTACTTTGTGAAGCATAAGTGAATATACTAGGCATATTATGAGATGCAGTTTGAAGTGGATCCAACATGTGTGAACAAAAACCACTTGTGGTAGAAAGTGATGAATCTATAGGATCAAAGAGGCCGTAAAAAGGAAGTTTTATTTACCACACGTAGAACTGCTATATGGAGTGGAAGAGGAGGTCGAGCAGTTCGATCGTCCGTGCCCTAACTTGGCGACGGAGGACACCTACGGCAACGGCGGAGAGGACGATGTCCGCGGTCGGCGTGAAGACAGCGTCGGAGAGGTTGCGGCAGCGAAGCGCTTCGTCGCCGGCGTCGTCGAGGGCTAGCGGTGGCGCTAGGGTTCGTGCGAGAGTGGAAGAAGAGATAATGACTGTGGTGAGGCGTGTATTTATAGGGACACGGGTGGCTTAGTGTTATTACACAGGTGCCCCTGGCGATTCGCATCTGAGGAACACGTGGCCATCATGCAGCATATCGGGGGGTTGTTCCACGTCCCACGCACGCCTAGATTGTCGGGTGGTCGTTCCCACTTCTCCGGGTTTCAGGTGAAGGAATGAGCATTGAAAACGGACTTAAAGTTTGTCTCTGTATCTTCTGCTGACAAGGACGCAGAGAAGACATTTGACAGTTTCAATAGAATATATATGATTTGGAGAGATAGAGTTTGAGATAGAAAGCATAGAAAGGTTAGGGTCCGATCACATTCACTTAGTTCAAAAGATTCAACAAGAAGACATAACTATAAGTGAATGCTGTAGAGGACAGAACACTAGTATATATATATTCAACATAGTGAAGATAATTATGAGGACATGTTGAGATTGAAGCCAAACCAAATGTGAAGACATAGCAAATGTAACGCCATGAGTGAAACACTTCAAACAGAACATTTGGTGGTGGCGTTACCCACCGTATAGGAAGTATTAGACCCAGACACGGCGCACAATTATCGTGGCGCTCCGAAGTCAAATTCCACATTAATGTATTCACACTTAGAATGTATGTCTTCATTGATTGAAGATATACTTTACTTTGTGTGTTGCACATCTAAGTCATCAATATGCATAAGTGTTAGGATGTGTGCCTGATCACAGGACATTTGAGGATTCCAAGATATTTAGCTCACACTATAACTTGCACAATCTCTTCTCATCCAAGGGCTTGGTGAAGATATCTGCCAATTGCTCTTCAGTGTTGACGTGTATGACATCAATATCTTCCTTCACAACATGATCTCTCAGAAAGTGATGACGAATTTCAATGTGCTTTGTCTTCGAGTGCTGAACTGGGTTGTTGGCAATCTTGATGGCGCTTTCGTTGTCGCAGTAGAGTGGCACTTGCTTCAGATGAATGCCATAGTCCTTGAGTGTTTGCTTCATCCACAGAAGCTAAGGGCAGCAAGATCCAGTAGCAATGTATTCAGATTCAGCAGTGGAGACAGATACACAGTTCTGCTTCTTTGAAGACCAACATACAAGTGATCGTCCCAGAAAATGACATGTGCCTGATGTAGACTTGCGATCCACCTTGTCACCAGCATAATCAGCATCCGAGAGTCCAACCAGATCAAACTCTGAGCCCTTTGGATACCATAATCCTAGACTTGGGGTGTGAGCCAAATATCGAAGAATTCGCTTCACAGCTAAGTGATGCGACTCCTTTGGTGCCGCTTGGAATCGAGCACACATGCAAACACTAAGCATAATATCTGGCCTAGATGCACATAGATAAAGTAAAGAACCAATCATGGAGTGGTATACCTTTTGATCGAACTCTTTACCATTGTCGTCGGGACCCAGATGATGTTTGGGTGGCATTGGCGTCGTGAAGCCTTTGCAGTCTTGCATACCGAACTTCTTCAGGAAATCTTTGAGATACTTCTCTTGAGATATGAAGATGCCGTTGCGTTGCTGTCGTATTTGAAGACCAAGGAAGAACTTCAGCTCACCCATCATGGACATCTGATATTGCCCTTGCATCATATATCCAAACTCTTCACTGTACTTCTGATTGGTGCAGCCGAAGATAATGTCATCCACATATATTTGGCACACAAACAGTTCACCATCATATGTCTTCGTGAAGAGAGTGGGGTCGAGGGAACCAGGTATGAAGCCTTTTCTCTTCAGGAAGTATTTGAGTGTGTCATACCAAGCCCGAGGGGCTTGTTTGAGGCCATACAGTGCCTTGTTGAGCTTGTATACCATGTCAGGATGTTTTGGATCTTCAAAGCCAGGCGGTTGTGCAACATACACTTCTTCTTCAATCTTGCCATTTAGAAAAGCGCTCTTCACATCCATTTGATATAGAAGTATGTTATGATGATTTGCATAGGCCAGCAGTATGCGTATGGCTTCAAGTCGAGCCACAGGAGCAAATGTTTCATCGAAGTCAATCCCTTCCACTTGAGTATACCCTTGAGCAACGAGACGAGCTTTGTTTCTGACAACTTGACCATGCTCATCTTGCTTGTTGCGGTATATCCATTTTGTGCCTATTATATTGTGCTTCCGAGAGTTAGGACGCTTAACCAGTTCCCATACATTATTCAGCTCAAACTGTTGAAGCTCTTCTTGCATAGCTTGAATCCATTCAGGTTCCATGAAGGCTTCTTCAACTTTCTTGGGTTTGGTTATTGAGACGAATGCGAAGTGCCCACAGAAATTTGCTAGCTGAGTTGCCCTTGAACGAGTGAGCGGACCTGGTGCATTGATGCTATAAATTATTCTCTCAATCTGCACTTCATTGGCAACACGAGGATGTACAGGGCGAAGATTTTGCTCTTGCTGATCATTGTCATTGTTAGAGGGATTGTCTTCAGGCTGAGCATTGTCTTCAGGTTGATCAGGTGCGGATATGATAAGTTCCTCTTCAGGTTGAGCTTCAGAGGGTATGATTTCTCCAGTTCCCATTAGTTTGATTGATTCACTGGATGGAACTTCATCTAGCACATTTGGCAGGTGCTCTCTTTGTGAACTGTTAGTCTCATCGAACCGCACATCCACTGTTTCAACCACTTTATAATGAAAGAGATTGAAGACTCTGTAGGAGTGCGAATCCTTTCCATATCCAAGCATAAAACCCTCATGTGCTTTTGGTGCAAATTTTGAAGTGTGATGTGGATCCTTGATCCAGCACCTGGCGCCAAATACTCTGAAGTAACTGACATTTGGCTTCTTGCTAGCAAGGAGCTCATAAGATGTCTTGTTCAGAAGCTTGTGAAGATAAACACAATTGATTGTATGGCATGCAATATCAATGGCTTCAGGCCAGAATTTTCTTGGAGTCTTGTATTCATCAAGCATCGTCCGGGCCATCTCAATAAGTGTTCTGTTCTTGCGTTCGACGACGCCATTCTGCTGTGGCGTGTACGGGGCTGAGAATTCATGTGTGATGCCCAAGGTATCAAGATATGTATCAAGGTCAGTGTTCTTGAATTCAGTGCCATTGTCACTTCTGATGTGCTTTATCTTAGCGCCATAGTTGTTCATTGCTCGATTGGCGAAGCGTCTGAAGACATCCTGCACTTCAGTCTTGTAGAGGATTATATGCACCCAAGTATATCTTGAATAATCATCAACAATGACAAAGCCATAGAGACAAGCAGTAGTAGTAAGAGTTGAGTAATGAGTGGGACCAAAAAGATCCATGTGGAGCAGTTCGAAGGGTTGAGTCGTTGTCATGATTGTCTTCGAGGGATGCTTGGCCCTCGTCATCTTTCCTGCTTCACAGGCACCGCATAAGTGATCCTTCTTGAACTTGATGCCCTCGATGCCTATGACATGCTTCTTCCTTGCAAGGGTGTGGAGGTTCCTCATGCCAGCATGCCCTAGCCTCCGATGCTAGAGCCAGCATTCAGAAGCTTTTGCTAGAAGACATATGGCAAGTTGTGGTCCTGCTGAGAAATCTACCATGTACAAATCATCTTTCTGATACCCTTCAAACACTAGAGACTTGTCAGATTCCATTAGTACAAGGCAACGATATTTTCCGAACATCACAATCATGTTTAAATCGCAAAGCATTGAAACAGACATCAAGTTGAAACCAAGGGATTCAACAAGCATGACTTTATCCATGTGTTGATCCTTTGAGATTGCAACTCCACCTAGACCCAATACCTTACTTTTACCAGTGTCAGCAAATGTGATGTGACTCTTGTCGGATGGACGTAAGGTTGAGTCCATAAGAAGGCTTCTTTTGCCAGTCATGTGATTGGTACACCCACTATCAATAATCCATTCTGAAGACGCTGGTGTCGTACCCTACAGTGCAGTTAGGGGGATAGGCTTCACGAAGAGAATTGTGAAGCAAAAACACTTGACGAACCAGTGGGTTATTAAAGCTTAGATCCAGATTAGGACTGATAGGGAGAGTAGCAAGCGATTCAGGAATGAAGTACATAGTAAGACCATTCGGGCATTTGATCTTGCGCCCTACAAGATGTTTAAGGTCCCCAGCAATAGCGTCAGACGATTTTGGTTTTCTGCTGGAGACCTTTCCCTGCAAAAGAGAGTTAAGCTTTCTTAGCCACCCACATCTTCAAGGGTGGCTTAGAAGCGATAAGTCTAAGTGCAGCGTCTGAGAACTTTGGCTTTGGAGCCCTAGAAAAAAGTCTTGCAGGAGGACAATAGTACTCATAAGAATAAGCAGAATAGTTCTTGGTCTTATGAACATGGCGGTTCAATGAACCACGCTCATATTCATAGGCCCGAGTGTGGTTTCCCTGCAAAACATTTGCGTTAGTGCGACTCAGGTGAGTCCTCTATCTGTATGAAGCCTTTGGACCGTATGAAGCCTGTGGTCTGGGGTTTGTCTGCTTCACCTGTGGTGTCATGATGACATTCACAGGAAGATTTTCCAAACACTTTTTCGGCACCCAGATCTTCTTCATAGGCGGCCCATTCCTGCAGTTAGTACCAATATACGTGGCAAACACTTCACCATTCTGATTCTTAAACAGTTTATAGTTTGCATCAAAGGATTCATCAATGACAATGGGGTTAGCACAAGTGAAGCCAGATAGATTGGATGGATCTGCTGAAGGTTCCTTTGCAGCAACCCATGTGGTTTTGGGGTACTGCTCAGGTTTCCAGTAAGAGCCATCAGCATTCATTTTCCTTACGAACCCAGCACCCTCTTTCCTCGGGTTTCGGTTCAGAATCTGCCTTTTGAGGACATCACATAGTGTCTGATGCCCTTTAAGACTTTTGTACATCCCTGTTTCAAGCAATGTCTTCAACCTAGCATTCTCATCAGCAATAGCAGTGGTATCCTCAGTAGAGGGGTTAGTTACCACATCAACAGTTAAAGACATTGCAACAGTAGCAGCAGTAGAACATTCAGCAACAGAAGTAGCATTATCACGCTCAATGCATTTAAGACATGGTGGTTCAAATCCTTCCTGAGCGGAACTGATCTATTCGGCATGAAGTGACTCGTTTTCCTTTAGAAGATCTTCATGAGCCGCTCTCAATTTCTCAAGATCTTGCTTCCTTTAAAGATAATCATAGGAAAGCTTTTCATGAGTTGTTGAGAGCATTTCATGACGACTTTCAAGTTCCTCATACTTAACGTGAAGATTTTTTATGTCTTCAATTAAGGACTCAGATCGAGTCATTTTAGCGCCTAACAGATCATCGCTTTTGTCTAACAGTTTTTGAATATGTTCCATAGCTTTCTGTTGTTCAGTTGCAATTTTAGCAAGTGTTTTGTAGCTGGGTCTTGAACCATAATCAGAGTCATCTTCACTAGATGTTTGATAGTGAGTAGTGCGTGTGTTTACCTTGGCACCGCGTGCCATGAAGCAGTAGGTAGGAGCGGAGTAGTCCTTGTCATTTGCATCGGTGTCGGTGATGAAGTCATTGTCTTCAGTGTTGAAGATGGACTTGGCAATGTATGCTGTAGCCAGACTTGCAACGCCAGAATCGGACTCCTCCTTAGACTCCACCTCCTCCTCCTCAGAAGCGGACTCCTCCTCTGAATCCATTTCCTTGCCAACAAACGCATGTGCCTTGCCAGATGAGCTCTTCTTGTGTGATGAAGACTTTGAGGAAGACTTGGAAGAAGACTTTGAGTATTTCTTCTTATTCTTGCCATCAGAGTCATATTCCTTGCTCTTCTTCTTATTTTTGTTCTCATTGTCCCACTGCGGACAATCAGATATGAAGTGGCCAGTTTTCTTGCACTTGTGGCACGTTTTCTTCTTGTAGTCATGAGCAGAAGCTTCATCATTCCTTGAGCTTGATCGTGAAGACTTCCTGAAGCCTTTCTTCTTGGTGAATTTTTGGAACTTCTTCACAAGCATAGCAAGTTCCTTTCCAATGTCTTCAGGGTCATCAGAACTGCTGTCAGATTCTTCTTCAGATGAGGAGACAACCGTAGATATCTCTTTCTCAGAAAGCTGAAACTCATGTGTGTTGAGCCTCTCCAAGTATGTCAGACGGATCGAGTGTTCTTGAAATCAAGGACGTTCTTGGAATCATCAGGGCTAGGGTGTCAAACAACTGTCAAGTGGATCTCAGAGTAGTGTCTTGACGACTCATGCTTGTGATCTCAGGCCGAGGGCTTGAAGCTCATTTGTGATGTCAGTGAGTCGATCAAACGTGAGCTAGACATTCTCATTGTCATTTCGCTTGAAGCGGTTGAAGAGGTTGCGAAGGACACTGATTCTCTGATCTCTCTGGGTTGAGACGCCTTCGTTGACCTTGGAGAGCCAGTCCCAGACTAGCTTAGATGTTTCCAAAGCACTCACACGGCCATACTGTCCTTTGGTCAGATGACCACAGATGATATTCTTGGCAGTAGAGTCCAGTTGAATGAACTTCTTGACATCAGCAGCAGTGACACCTTCTCCAGCCTTGGGAATGCCGTTCTTGACGACATACCATAGGTCGACGTCAATGGCTTCAAGATGCATGCGCATCTTATTCTTCCAGTAGGGATATTCAGTTCCATCGAAGACGGGGCACGCAGCGGAGACTTTAATTATCCCTGCCGTCGAGATAGCTAAAACTCCAGGTGGTTAAACCGAATCACACAGAACAAGGGAGTACCTTGCTCTGATACCAATTGAAAGTGCGTTATATCGACTAGAGGGGGGTGAATAGGCAATTTTTATGAAAGTCTTCAAAACGTGGAAGTTTCGAAGACAAATGATCGAAATAAACCTATTACCATGCAGCGGAAGGTAGACTACACTAGGTAAACCATAGTCATGTATTCAATGAAGTGAAAGCACAATGACTAATAGCAACTAGGTAGTAAGGATCAGGTAGGAAGATATTAAGAAGCCAAACAGAACACGCAGTCACTCAGTGAAGACAAAAGATAGTGCAATCATACAATGACTTCACAAGGACCAACAGTAAGTAAAGGGAAGGGAAGGATGAAACCAGTGACTCGTTGAAGACAATGATTTGTTGGACCAGTTCCAGTTGCTGTGACAACTGTACATCTGGTTAGGGCGGCTAGGTATTTAAACCTGAGGACACACAGTCCTGAACACGCAGCTCAGGACACCCAGTCCTCACCGTATTCCCCTTGAGCTAAGGTCACACAGACCTCGCCCAATCACTCTGGTAAGTCTTCAAGGTAGACTCCCAAACCTTCACAGACTTCGTTCACCGGCGATCCACAATGTCTCTTGGACGCTCAAAACGCGACGCCTAACCGGCTGGAGGATTCACAGTCCTCAAGTGTAATAAGTATTCAGATCACACAGACAAGAAGACTTAAGTGATGCCTAACACTCTTAGGCTCTGGGTGGTTAGGGCTTTATCCTCGCAAGGAATTCTCTCTCAAAGGCTTCGAGGTGGGTTGCTCTCAAACGACAAAAGCCGTACTCTAACTCTGAGCAGCCAACCGTTTATGGTTGTAGGGGGTGGGCTATTTATAGCCACTAGGCAACCTGACCTGATTTGTCCAAAATGACCCTGGGTCACTAAGGAACTGACACGTGTTCCAACGGTCAGATTTCAAACTCACACGGAAACTTTACTTGAGCTACAAGCAAAGCTGACTTGTCCGACTCTAGACAAGATTCGCTCTCATAGTCTTCACTCGAAGACATAGGTTTTGGTTAAGCATCACTTCAGTCATTCTGACTGGTTCTCTTGGACCCCACTTAACAGTACGGTGGTTCCTATGACTCAACAAAGAAGAAAAAGAACTACGAAAGATCTAAGTCTTCGAGCTCCATAGGCTTCATGCGATGTGTTCTCTTGTCATAGTCTTCAATGTGAATATCTTCATATACCACCTTTGACATCAATGTCTTCATACATTTTTAGGGGACATCTCTGGTAGGAAAACCGAATCAATGAGGGACTTCTACCTGTGTTATCCTGCAATTCTCACAAACACATTAGTCCCTCAACTAGGTTTGTCGTCAATACTCCAAAACCAACTAGGGGTGGCACTAGATGCACTTACAATGATGAGCAAAGCTTGCTTGCACTTTTCAAGGAAGCATTGCAGCAGTATCGATGTTACCTGAGGAAATCATGCTTTGATGGCAAGTCTATAAACGGATTTCTGGTGAAGTCTCCTGTGCTAAATTTAGAAGACATTGAATGGAAAAACCTTGTTATGCACTGGTCTCGTTCCCAGGATGAGGTGTTGTCTATGATATCACATGACAATTTGAACTTCTACTTTTCCGCATGTGCCTTACGGATCTTTTTTGCAGGAAATCTGCTCGAAAAAGAATCCCGGTTTGAAAAGGACGACAGGATATCGCAAATATGATGCCCGCTGCTTTGCTCTTGTTAGTACATGTTGCCCTGTATCACTATACTTGCATACATACCTGGTTCATTATGTGATGGCTTGCTTATCAATTGTTCGCCCCAAATTATCTGATCTATATGAATGGTTACATTAGTGTAGAATATATCGAATGCCAATGAATTTTTTTAGCTCTGCATTGTTCTTGTAAGTACTTGTTGTCCTTTATCAGTGTACTTATATTGACAGCTAGTTGTACATGTACCATCACTCTGCAGCTTATTTCCCTTTGCCCTCCATTTTATACACATCAGATCTATATTTACTCTTACCATAAGGTTGGATAACACCGATGGTACTGAAGAAGTTTAGCTCTGTATTGCTCTTTGTACCTTTTGCATGTATCGTTGTACTTACATTTATAGCTACTTGGTTATGTAGCATCACTCTTCATCTAATCTTAAATATTCTCCATTTTATCTTATATTATCACATCTATATTTACTCTTACCAAAATGTAGAATAAAGGCAATGCTTATGAACAAGATTTTGTGGTAAACTTCTTGAATTGCCCCCCCCCCATTAGCATGGACAAGGGCTTTATAGAGCATGTCTTCATCAATAATGTAAGTTTGTCCTTCTCAAGCCTTCAAACTTTGTTGTGTATATTTGGTTAGGCATGACTGCATTGGTGTTTGCATCAAATTGCATGTTTAAAGTCTATTATGTAGTTCATAAACAAAAGTTTGTCCTTCTCAATTTAAGTTTTTAGTTGTACAACCAAGTTCCTTCTTCATACCATGTAAATTAAACTATACGGAGCAAGTGATCTTCTTTTGCACTGCATGTATGCTTCTGTTCTTGATCCGTAATCAAGTAGTGTCGTGAACCTACCCACTACATCACAATGTCATATTCTGCAATGTCTTAACTATGAACAATGTCATATCATTCTACTATTATTTAAACCGTATCTTTATTTGCCAATCTGAAATGGGATAAATTGACAGCACACTAACCATTGATACTTATGAGTTCTTGATCTGTAATCCAGTGGTGTGGTGAAGCTGCCAACTCCTTCACAATGTCATTTCCTGCCATGTCTTGACCTGAACAATACCATATTCTATTAATGCTATTTTAAACTGTGTTACTTTATTCATCAGTAAGAAATGTGATGAATTGTCAGCACTCATACTTATATGTGCAAAACTTGTCATCTATCTGCTTGTTTATCTTTCAAAGTGAGGAGGATATAAGTGTCAAACAAGCACAGTCTCATTAGCACCAACTTGTGACGCCCCTGATTTGACCGTACACTAATCATACACGCAAACGTGTACGATCAAGATCAGGGACTCACGGGAAGATATCACAACACAACTCTACAAATAAAATAAGTCATACAAGCATCATATTACAAGCCAGGGGCCTCAAGGGCTCGAATACAAGAGCTCGATCATAGACGAGTCAGCGGAAGCAACAATATCTGAGTACAGACCTAAGTTAAACAAGTTTGCCTTAAGAAGGCTAGCACAAACTGGGATACAGATCGAAAGAGGCGCAGGCCTCCTGCCTGGGATCCTCCTAACTACTCCTGGTCGTCGTCAGCGGGCATCACGTAGTAGTAGGCACCTCCGGTGTAGTAGGAGTCGTCGTCGACGGTGGCGTCTGGATCCTGGGCTCCAACATCTGGTTGCGACAACCAGGAAGAAGGAAAGGGGGAAAGGAGGGAGAAAGCAACCGTGAGTACTCATCCAAAGTACTCGCAAGCAAGGAGCTACACTACATATGCATGGGTATCAAATGGAGTAAGGGTATCATATGTGGCTTTTAGGAGGCTGAAAAGTAGGTTGGGCATGAAACGTGCCGAACAGCTCACGGGCCGGCAGCAGGCCGAAATAGACCCTGGCCCATGATTGTGCCAATCACATCACGGGCCGTTAACAGGCCAAAATTGTCTCGGTCCTTGTTTGGCCCAATCAGATTATCAGCTGTGAGCAGGCCGGATGCAAACCGGGCTGTAGTTAGGCCCAACTATATGGCGGGCTTTTAACAGTCCGAAAGAAATATAGGGCCGAAATGTTAAACGGTCCTTTAACAGGCCGAAACTAATATCAGGCCTAATTACTAAATGGGCCTTTAGCAAGTGGGCCCAAAAGTATAGTGTCTAGTTGACGGGCCGAATCTGATATGGGCCATAATTTGGCCCAAAGCCTCTTAGAGGGTTGGATCTTATCTGGGTCGTAATTTGGCCCAGAAAGTGGTAGGCTTTTAACGGGCCGGATCTCATATGGGTCTTTATTAGGCCCGGAACGTGGCAGGCTGTTAATGGACCGGATCAAATATGGGTCGGCATTTGGCCCAAAACATGCCAGCCTGTGAATGGGCCGGCCCAGTAGTGTCCTCAAAATCTTGTGGGCCTTTAGCTGGGCCGGCCCATTATGGTCGGCAAAAATCTTGTGGGCCTTTAGCTGGGCTGGCCCATTATGGTCCGCAAAATCTTATGGGCCTTTAGCTGGGCCGGCCCATTATGGTCTGCAAAATCTTGTGGGCCTTTGGTTGGGCCGGCCCATTATGGTCCGCAAAATCTTGTGGGCCTTTAGTTGGGCCGGCCCATTTAACCTATATGGGCCTTTGTTGGGCCCTACCACGTGTCGACGTATCATAGGCATGTCTCCTCCAATGGATGGGCGACATCTAGCCCACCGAGGAGCAGACACATGTTTCCTCCGGTCAATGAGAATTTTACACGTGCAAAATCACCATTGGTCTGGGTTGTTAACGGGTTATCGGGTCCAAAACCGGACCCAATAGCTTAATGGCATGTCGTTATGGTGGATGCCACGTGTCGGTCACCCTTGACGAAAGCACTTCTATGACGCGCGATTTATCGTCATGGAAGTTGACACTTCCATGATGATAATTTTGGTAATGTCATGGAACACTTCTACGACAGCACAGGTATGACTATCTTGATTCTGTCATAAAATCGTCATGGATGTACATGCATGACAGAAAACGTGACCTACTGTGACAAACACGTATCATCATAGAAGTGTATTTTTTTTGTAGTGAAAGTACTGCACGCATGCTCCTAGGGGGATAGATTGGTAGGAAAAGACCACCGCTCGTCCCCGACCGCCACTCATAAGGAAGACAATCAATAAATAAATCATGCTGCGACTTCATCACATAACGGTTCACCATACGTGCATGCTACGGGAATCACAAACTTTAACACAAGTATTTCTACCAATCCACAATTACTCACTAGCATGACTCTAATATCACCATCTTTATATCTCAAAACAATCATAAGGAATCAAACTTCTCATAGTATTCAACGCTCTTTATATGAAAGTTTTTAGTATATCCCTCTTGGATGCCCATCATATTAGGACTAAATTCATAACCTAAGCAAATTACCATGTTGTTTAGAGAGAATCTCAAAATAATATAAGTGAAGCATGAGAATTCAACAATTTCAATAAAATAAAGCCACCACCGTGCTCTAAAAAGATATAAGTTAAGCACTAGAGCAAATTGCCTAGCTCAAAAGATATAAGTGAAGCACATAGAGTATTCTAATAAATTCATGATTCATGTGTGTACCTCTCAAAAGGTGTGTGCAGAAAGTATGATTGTGGAAAACTAAAAGCAAAGACTAATATCATACAAGACGCTCCAAGCAAAACACATATCATGTGGTGAATAAAAATATAGCCTCAAGTAAATTTACCAATAGACGAAGACGAAAGAGGGGAAGCCATCCGGGGCATCCCCAAGCTTAGATGCTTGGTTGTCCTTGAATATTACCTTGGGGTGCCTTGTGCATCCCAAAGCTTAGACTCTTGCCACTCCTTACTCCATAGTCCATCAAATCTATACCCAAATCTTGAAAACTTTACAACAGAAAACTCATGAGATCCATTAGTATAAGAAAATAAATCACCATTTTTGGTACTGTTGTGAAATCATTATTTATTTATATTGGTGTAATATCTACTGTATTCCAACTTTTCCATGGTTCATACCCCCCGATACTACCCATAGATTCATCAAAATAAGCAAATAACACATAGAAAATAGAATTTCTCAAAAACAGAACAGTCTGTAGCAATCTGAAAACTTCGTATACTTATGTAACTCAAAAAATTCTGACAAACTAGAACAACCTAGGAAATTTGTATATCAATCTTGTGTAAAAAAACTGAGATCAAAAGCACGCTTCTGTGATTTTTAAAATTGTTTTACTAAGCGTAAAAGTTTCTGTTTTTCAGCAAGATCAAATCAACTATCACCGTAAGCCCATCCCAAAGGTCTTACTTGGCTGAAACACTAACTAAAACACCGAAACACAATTACTACAGAGGTAATAATGTGTATTTATTGAAAACAGAACCAAAAACAACAAAAATAAAATTGGGTTGCCTCCCAACAAGCGCTATTGTTTAACGCCCCTAGCTAGGCATAAAACATATATCTAGGTATTGTCATCATTGGTATGCAATCCATAAGTAGCCATCATAATAGATTTGTATGGCAACTTAATTTTCTTTTTGGAAAGTGTTCCATGCCCTTCCTTAACGGAAATTGAAATCTAATGTTTCCTTCTTTCATATCAATAATTGCACCAATTGTTCTAAGGAAAGGTCTACCAAGAATAATAGGACAGGTAGGACTGCAATCTATATCAAGCACAATGAAATCTATGGGCACATAATTCCTATTTGCAACAATAAGAACATCATTAATTCTTCCCATAGGTTTCTTAATAGAAGAATTCACAAGATGCAAATTTAAAGAATAATCATAAAATTCACGGAAACCTAGCACATTACATAAAGTTTTTGGAATCATGGAAATGCTAGCACCCAAATCACACAAAGCATGTCACTCATAATCTTTAATTTTAATCTTAATAGTAGGTTCCCACTCATCATAAAGATTTCTAGGGATTGAAACTTCAAACTCAAGTTTTTCTACAAAAAAAATCATCATAGCATCAACGATATGTTTAGTAAAAGCTTTATTTTGATTATAAGCATGAGGAGAATTCAACATGGATTACAACAAGGAAATACAATCTATCAAAGAACAATTATCATAATTAAAATCCTTGAAATCCAAAAGAGTGGGTTCATCGCTGATACGTCTCCAACGTATCTACTTTTCCTAACACTTTTCCTCTTGTTTTGGACTCTAATTTGCATGATTTGAATGAAACTAACCCCGGACTGGCGCTGTTTTCAGTAGAACTACCATGGTGTTGTTTTTGTGCAGAAATAGAAGTTCTCGAAATGGAATGAAACTTTGCGAGGATTTTTTATATCAATAATAAGAATTTATGGAGCCAAGACCTACCGGAGAGGGGCACCTGGGTGGGCACAACCCACCAGGGTGCGCCCCCCTCTCCTGGTGCGCTCAGGTGGGTTGTCCCCACCTGGTGGCCCCGCAGACCCTGAAACCGACGCTATAAAATCCTATTTTTTCCAAAAAATTCGGGGAGAAAGAATTATCGCGATCCACGAGACGGAGCCGCCGTCACCTCATGTTCTTCATCAGGAGGTCAGATCTGGAGTTCGTTTGGGGCTCTGGAGAGGGGGATCTTCGTTCTTCGTCATCACCAACCGTTCTCCATCGCCAATTCCATGATGCTCCCCACCGGGAGTGAGTAATTCCTTCGTAGGCTCGCTGGTCGGTGAGGAGTTGGATGAGATTCATCATGTCATCGAGTTAGTTTTGTTAGGGCTTCATCCCTAGTGTCGGTGGAAACGACACCTATGGGGTCACTGGGATCCCTTCTACGGCTGGTGAGCACGAGGTTGTGCAAAGAGCGGGTCTGACACGAAGCACACGGATCGTTTACCCAATTTCAGGCCGCGAAGATGCGTAATACCCTAGTCCTGCTTTGGTGGATGTATTTGAGTGTTCTTGTGTTCTTGAGCTAGCTACGGGGTGTAACTTGCCCAAAAGAGCCGAATCCCTCCCCTGGTCGCCTCGGGCCTCCTTTTATAAGTATCCCTCGTAATAGATTCATATGGCAACTTAATTTTCTTTTTGGAAAGTGTTCCATGCCCTTGCTTAATGGAAATTGAAATCTAATGTTTCCTTCTTTCATATCAATAATTGCACCAATCGTTCTAAGGAAAGGTCTACCAAGAATAATAGGACATCTAGGATTACAATCTATATCAAGCACAATGAAATCTATGGGCACATAATTCATATTTGCAACAATAAGAACATCATTAATTCTTCCCATAGGTTTCTTAATAGATGAATTCGCAAGACGCAAATTTAAAGATCATCAAATTCACGGAAATCTAGCACATTACATAAACTTTTTGGAATCATGGAAATGCTAGAACCCAAATCACACAAAGAATGACACTCATAATCTTTAATTTTAATCTTAATAGTAGGTTCCCACTCATCATAAAGCTTTCTAGGGATTGAAACTTCCAACTCAAGTTTTTCTTCAAAAAAATTCATCATAGCATCAACGATAAGTTTAGTAAAAGCTTTATTTTGATTATAAGCAATTGCAACAAGGAAATACAATCTATCAAAGAAAAATTATCATAAATAAAATCCTTGAAATCCAAAAGGGTGGGTTCATCGCTACTTAATGGGTTGACCTCTCCGATCCCACTTTATCAATTTTTGCATTAAGATCTATAAACTCCGAATCATTGGGACGCCTTATAGCTAAAGTTGCCTCATCTCCAGTCCCATATTTATCAAGATTTATATTATAAAACAAAGATGCAATAGGAGTAAGACCAATCAAATTAGATCTTCGTCATTATTATCACAAGAAATTAAAGAACACGCTTTTACAAACCAATCTGATTATAAAGGAGCTCTACAGGTGTCTCCAAAGGTAAATGTTGGGTTGGCGTATTTCGAGATTAGGATTTGTCACTCCGATTGTCGGAGAGGTATCTCTGGGCCCTCTCGGTAATGCACATCACATAAGCCTTGCAAGCATTGCAACTAATGAGTTAGTTGCGAGATGATGTATTACGAAACGAGTAAAGAGACTTGCCGGTAACGAGATTGAACTAGGTATTGAGATACCGACGATCGAATCTCGGGCAAGTAACATACCGATGACAAAGGGAACAACATATGTTGTTATGCGGTCTGACCGATAAAGATCTTCGTAGAATATGTGGGAGCCAATATGAGCATCCAGGTTCCGCTATTGGTTATTGACCGGAGACATGTCTCGGTCATGTCTACATTGTTCTCGAACCCGTAGGGTCCGCACGCTTAAGGTTTCGATGACAGTTATATTATGAGTTTATGAGTTTTGATGTACCGAAGTTAGTTCGGAGTCCCGGATGTGATCACGGACATGACGAGGAGTCTCGAAATGGTCGAGACATAAAGATTGATATATTGGACGGCTATATTCGGACACCGGAAGTGTTCCGGGTGATTTCGGAGAAAACCGGAGTGCCGGAGGGTTACCGGAACCCCCCCGGGAGAAGTAATGGGCCTTATGGGCCTTGGTGGAGAGAGAGAGGAGCAGCCAGGGTGGGCCGCGCGCCTCCTCCCCCCTGGTCCGAATTGGACTAGGAGAGGGGGGCGGCGCCCCCCTTTCCTTCTCCCTCCCCCCTTCCTTTCCCAGGAGGAGGACTCCTCCTCCTTGGCGCTCCATAGGGCCGGCCGGCCTCCTCCCCTTGCTTCTTTATATACGGGGGAAGGGGGCACCCCTAGACACACAAGTTGATCCACGTGATCGTTTTCTTAGCCGTGTGCGGTGCCCCTTCCACCATAATCCTCGATAATATTGTAGCGGTGCTTAGGCGAAGCCCTGTGACGGTAGAACATCAAGATCGTCACCACGCCGTCGTGCTGACGGAACTCTTCCCCGACACTTTGCTGGATCGGAGTCCGGGGATCGTCATCGAGCTGAACGTGTGCTAAAACTCGGAGGTGCCATAGTTTCGGTGTTTGATCGGTCGGGCCGTGAAGACGTACGACTACATCAACCGCGTTGTCATAACGCTTCCGCTGTCGGTCTACAAGGGTACGTAGATCACACTCTCCCCTCTCGTTGCTATGCATCACCATGATCTTGCATGTGCGTAGGAAATTTTTTGAAATTACTACGTTCCCCAACAGTTCCTACCAACAAAATTCACATCCCTGGATTCATTATTGTTCTCAATCAAAGTAGACAAAGGCATATCATTAGGATCAATAGGATCACTCTTACTAGCAAACAATTTCATAAGCTCATCCATCTTTCCATTCAAAGTATTAATTTCTTCAATCGCATGCACTTTTTTACTAGTGGAAGATCTTTTGGTATGCCATTGAGAGTAATTAGCCGTAATATTATCTAGGGGTTTAGATGTCGAGCTCTATGTTTGCTTTGCTTTCGTTCAAACTATCTATGTATGCTATGTGTGGTACTTAATTATGAGATTCTATCTATGAGACTATGAGTTGATGATGTATCTCATATATTGGCTATTTACCTATCAACATAAGATTCATTGTTCACTATGGGTTGTCTTCGACATGGTTTAAAGTGTGTCTTAACTACTCTCCCTTTCGCATACATACAAAATTTGCATTGAATTATTGATAAGCATCTTATGCACACATTAAGGGGGAGGTCAATCGAAAATTATATATGTGTTACATTGAAAAATATTTTTATTCGGTACTACATGTATGATTGTCATCAACAAACAAACAGGGGGAGATTGAAAGTGCAATCATGCCCTTACATAATATTTTGATGTTGATGACAATATACATGTAGGGGACTAACTATGTTTATCAAGTAAATCTCAGGTGTTAGCCCTCGGATGACACATGTGTGTGGATCATGGACGTACGAGATTGATATGACTCAAGGAAGAAGGAACATTAGATCAACGGTCCTTTTATTCGTTTTCTTGAGTATAGGGACCCCCGCACTATTAAGAGGGGATCGATAGGGTTAGCAGAAGACTTGCTCAAGTCATTACATTTTCCCCTCAGATTTCCTTCCTTCCACATCTCCTAAATATACCAAACTCATTTGGACCACTGGTAGGATCAACTATCATCACATACACTCACTCTCTCACTTCTTCATTTGTCTCTAGCCTGGAGGTCACCGTATGTTCGGGGCTCTTGCCGGAATCCGGCTCCCATCATAGTATGGAATCATTTGCTGATCCCTGGCTGCCGGATGTCCGGGCCGCCCCCGTAGCACCGGATGTCTGGCTCTTCGCCGGATGTATGGGCAGCCATATGACGCCGGATGTCTGGGTGCTCCTCGGAAATCCGATCCATTACTCCAGGAGCTTTGCTTCTCTAGGGTCTGCATGAAACGGATGTCTAGCCCTCATGCCGGATGTCCGGGGCCTCACTAATATGTCGGATGTCCGGGTCCACCCCCGGATGTCCGGCCCCTCTATTTTTCCTCTGCTCTTTATGTTTCTTACTTGGTCGTCTCACTGTGCCAGACGTCCAGCCTCTCGCCCGGATGTCTGGCCTAACCTTATCACTTATACTACAACAGCCATATTTGCTCCACCACTATATATAGTCTTCTTCCTCCACGGGATTAGGTTGACCATTCACTGTGAGCAAACCCTAGAACACACTTTTCTCTCTCTCTCTCTCTCTCTTGCTCATACACCAAATCTTAGATCTCGGAGGGATTTGAGAGCATTTGTGAGAAGTTGTCCATTCAAGTGATAGATCCACTCCTTCCCCTTCTTCTCACCAAAGGAATTCATGATTTCAGCAAGTCTTGAGCATTTCCCCACCGTTCTTGTTCCTCTTGGAGGTTGGAGACTCCAAGGCGGTAGGAGTTCTTCAGAGAGGAATCAACCGTTGTGATTACCCCCTAAAAGTTTGTGAGGGTTTGGAGACCACCCGAAGGTCTACCACTAGTGGTTGAGAATCGCCTTCGTGGTGATATCTCAAAGTGATAATAGGGTGAGCCTCGTGGGGTTGGTGTGCCTTCGTGGTAACATCCACCTCTCTAAACGGTGACGTAGCTTCCCTCCAAGGAAGTGAACATCGGCATACATCCTCGTCTTTCGGAGTTGCAGTTATTCCTAACCCTAGCTTCCTACTTGTGGTTACTTGTCTCTTAGCTTGCAATTACATTATATTGTGATTGCTTGTTTAAATACTTGTTGTATTCACTCTCTTGCTTAGCACTAGTATCCCCTTTGAAATTTTTAGGCTCACACTCATATTCCGCATTAGTGCCTAAAATTGCTAAGTAACAATTAAAATTTGGAATTGTACCTATTTGCCTCCCTCTAGGTCCATCTCGATCCTTTCATCCGGCATATCTTAGTTCCGTATGGCAAAACTCTGCTAGAATGGTAGTTCCATATGCGTGGATACCTACGAAGGCATTGTATTTTCGGTGCTCGATCTACAAATCTATTCGAGGGGCAAAATTCAGTTGGCTGGGAGGAATATAACCTAGTTGTGGGAATCTGCAACAACTCGCATCACCAACTATCCTCTCCGACGCGTTACGTTAGTAAACAAAAAAAAATTAAGATCCATATGTACTTGCATCTTCATAGTGATCCTTTTTTATGCGGGTCGTAATAGTGGATTTTTTTTCTACTATGTTTTCTAACACGATAAAATTTGGTAAATTTTGTGAGCCATAGAGTCTTGTTTTATTGGGTTGATGAACCCCAAGCCTTTTGATCTGTCATACAGTGAACGACGTAACTATGTGTATGAATCAATAAATTAGCATAGCGGTGTTCCGAATGCCCCATGAACATTATTTGTCTTTGTTTATTTCTCTTTTTTTGTGGCATTTTTATTTTTGTATGTACATGTTTCAATATTGTTACTCTTTTATTTTTAAAAGTTTATATCAAATTTTAAGAAAAGAACATGTTTTTTATACATGAACACATTTTTTCTAGAATATGAACAATGTTGTGTAAATATTTTGTTAGTCATATGCACATCTTACAAAAAATGTCTGGACCCCTTTAAAATTACAGAAATATTTTTTCATATTTGGCGTGGTTTTATAAAACAAACCACTTTATTCTAAAAAATAAATTATGAAAAAAGGAGAAAAAAGAAAAAGGAAAAAAAGAAAAGGAAGGAAAAGGCAGGCCCATGGGCGACCCAAGCGGTGTTCATAAATAGCCCGCCCGCACGCCGGGGTCGTTCTTCCTGTTCCCTCCCGCTCTGTCAGACATTTGCCTTCGCCATGATGGAGGCATACGTGGAGACGCTCTTGTTCTCCGACGAGCTCGACGCGGAGTGCTCCCCGACTTGGTTCTGCGTTCTCTGTAGGAGGTCGTTTTGCCCGAGCTGCTGCACGGATCACGGAGAGTTCCACGCTGATCCTGAGGTGCACGCGCACGCAGATGCAGAGGCGCTGCTGCTTGAGGTATGAAAAGAAACCAAGAAACCTCGAAATTCTTGTGGCTTAGTTAATCAACTGCTCTCGTTTTTTAGACGTTCGTTGTAGGAGGGTCACCCGCGCTCTCGTATCGTGATGTGCGAGAGCATAGTCTGGGTTACAACTGGCGTGGCATCCAGAGGGTGCCCGTCGACGGCGAGAGGGACAAGTTCGTTGTCCTCAGGAGGCAGCCTAACTTCAACCGAAGATTCAAGGCCCAGTGTCGCGTCTGCGCTGACAAGATAGTGACGGGGAAGGATAATGAGTACTGCAGTCCCTTTTGCAAGGTAATTTCTTGGTTTTTGTTGCCGCTGTTCTTTCTTCCCCCTGTTCTTTCTTCGCCCTGTTGTTTCTTGGCTTGGCGATTTGATGTTCAGTTTTTGCGTTACCCAGCTCGATTCGGTTCACCATGGCGGCGGCAGAGCTGTAGTTCGCGCGATGGTCGACGCAGAATACCAGACGCTAGCGCAGAGAGACGGGCTGTGCACCATCTGTGCACTCGCGTATTCGTCCGACCATTGTCCCGACCACCGTCTCCATCACGGTGGCGGCGACAATGGCATTCTTCATCTCACTCACCTCGACGGGCGTATCCTCGTCCACGAGGATCAGCTACCGGGGTTTCTGACCCAGGGAGTCATGGTAGGCTAAATGTTGTTTGTTATTTAGTCCTTCAATTCAATCTTCTGAAGAATTCTCAAATTGTCTGACTCTGACGCTAACTGAACTTCGTGCAGCGTGTGAATGTACAGGGGGAGCTCTTCGTGCCCGTCCGACCCCGGCAAGTACTCCTTCCGGGCCCTGCACCACCACAGGAGTGTGCCCGGCAGGGCTGCTTCCAGCCCGTGGATGCCCAGGGCCAGTCCTGCAGCCTGGTGTGTCGTCAGGTGAGTTCGTAAGTGAGAACGATGATTGCTTCTTCCAATTAACTGAATCACTGACCAATTTGATTCGGTTTGCAGCACGCAGACTGATCTTCGAGGCAGGGGAGCAGCGACGAAAAAAGCAGGAGCAACAATTTGGATTCGGAGCTTCGGAGGCAGAGTTTTGGATGCGAGCTTAGATAGTAGAATTCCACGTTCTGAATTCAGAGGCACAGCAGAGATTTTGTTTCGTTAGAAAAATCGATTTGGATGCGAGCTTAGTAAGGTGCTCCTTTAGCACATTGTCTGAATTCAGAGTTTTGAATGCGAGCTTAGTTAACTGAACATTTTGAAACAATTCAGTTGCTGTGACGTTCACTGTCGACATTTTATATTCAGAAGAAGAAGGTGTTCCTTTAGTACTACATTGTCTCTGTTTGCTGAGATTGGTAGGTTACAGCAGAGCGAGAGGAGAGGAGGGGAGTGGAGAGGGGAGGAGGGCGGCGGCCGGATAGGCCGCCGAGTGACGGCTCCGCAGTGGTGGGCTCGGCGTGCGGCTCTACTCTGCGACGGCCGTGGAGGGCTGCTCTGGGCTCCGCGGCGGCGTCGCGGCGGTGGGCTCGGCGTGCGGCTCTGCTCTGCGACGGCCGTGGAGGGCGCTGGCTGCTCTGGGCCTTGCGGGAGGTGGAGCGGCGGCCCTGGGGGTGAGGTCGCCGGTGGGCCTCGTGGTGGCTTGCGTGGGGGGCTCGGATCCAGAGCCTGGGTGGATCTGGCCCTCCCTTCAGGCGTGGTGCTTCGCCGCGGGGAGGTGCCCCGGCGGCCAGCGGCGGAGTTGTTTATGTGCAGCAGCATGCTCGCTCCCCTTGGAGCTTGGCGATGACCATGATAGTGGAGCGCTGGCTACTCCGAAAATGCAACTGACTGCATGCTGTTCGATATAATTCTCTCACAAGTCAGAACTTCATGTCCTGAATTGATATGCTGTTTCATATGCAGAAACTGTTGTGGACCAAAATATTGTGATTCTGATTTCCTTTTATTTCTTCACTTCTGCAGCTGAAACATTAAATCGAACAGACTCTTATGGAAGCTGATAGTAACCACCAGAGATGCTGGCTCAAGTGCGTCAACAGCTATTCTTGTCACTGGTCGCTTGGTGGTCGCAAATGTTGGTAATTCTAGTGCTGTTGTCTCTAGGAGGGAAGGGTGAATCCAATGTCTGTCATATTGTGATTTGTGGACTCTTGATTTCAGTGGAAAGTTCATATTGTTGTCCCCCGTGGATACTCGTCAGTTGAAATTAACTGCATAATATGATCTCATGTTAATCTCATTTCGTTTGCATTAGATGATAATGATGTTTGCTGCATCCCACCCTTTCAGCAATTGCTGTTTTGAGGGATCACAAACCTTACCAGACAGAGAGATAGAGAATTGTGGAAGTTCATATTAATGATGAATCCAATGTTGATTTCAGTGGAAAGTTCATATTGTTGTGGTTTTCTCCCTGGATACACGTCAGTTGAAATTAACTGCATAATATGGTGTCATGTTAATCTCATTTCGTTTGCATTAGATGATAATGATGTTTGCTGCATCCCACCCTTTCAGCGATTGCCGTTTTGAGGGATCACAAACCTTACCAGACAGAGAGTAGAGGATTGTAGAAGTTCATATTAATGATGAATCCAATGTTGATTTCAGTGGAAAGTTCATATTGTTGTGGTTTTCTCCCTGGATACACGTCAGTTGAAATTAACTGCATAGTATGATCTCATGTTAATCTCATTTCATTTTCATTAGATGATAATGATGTTTGCTGCATCCCACCCTTTCAGCGATTGCCGTTTTGAGGGATCACAAACCTTACCAGACAGAGAGACAGAATTGTGGAAGCTGGAGGATTTTTGTGAGGTGGGCTGGTACTTCTATGTGGCCTCTGAAACTCTATACTCCAGTATGTGCTCATTACTTCAAGAAGAATCATATTATTTCTGTTTTTTACTTTTTTTTTAATTATTTTTGCAGGGATGTGGTGTGTTGGTGGTGTTCTTGCTGTTTTCTTGAGCATTTGGTGATAAACTTACAAAGCAGTATGTTATCGGTGATCGAGAGATCAATGCTTGACTTTACTTTTCTTCCTAAGTTCTCAACTACAACCTAGACTTGTAGGTTTTTTATTAGATATTCTAGGCAGTCATTACGTCATCATAACTGAACGGTAGCCTCTTTATAGAGATTTCTGATTTACCGGTGCACATGAACTCCTCATCCAAGATGTTGGTTGTTTTCGCATGAAGAACAAATAATGGTCACCCATTCTCCCTTAGAAGAGGAAGATCAAGGCTATTACAATTGGTGATTGAACCTTTTATGAAGTCAACCTTCTTAATCACTTTGCTCCACTGTTATTTACAGGAGGAGGTAGTCAACAGCTGACTAGAATTCCTCACCCATGCTAGTGATGGCCTGTGGGGTTTTGTAACTAACGATGTTTTTACTGAAGATTCTCCTTCACATAGTGATATTTTCCTGTAGTTCTCAATGGGTTGTCCCGGATTTTCTATTTCCAGGAAGTTGTTGCCATGGCCAAGCCAATAGAGGATCCTGAGCAAGCGACGAAGGGACTAGTTCAAGAAGCTTCCCAAAGAGCAAGCGCTGACACATGACCGTTGTCATTTGTTCCCAAAGGATGGAACAACGTCGAGCGGTGATGTAATGAGTGAGGAGGTTTGCTAATGAACCAATCCTGATAGTTGTTATTGTTCGTCCGTGGTGCTGTATCTGCTGTTGTATCTGATGTCATGTGGCGGTGGCACCCTCCCGTGCTGCGAAACCAAACTGACTTGGCCTGAGTTTCGCCTTGGTTCCATCCTCCTGGCTATCCTAGGTGGTGGTTGATGTCGGAGCAGACGGATGGTGGGGCCAGTGTTGTTACCATATGATCCAAGGGGTACTTTTCTTCTTCTTGCTGAACCTTGCACTTCGCAGCTTCTATGCTGGTGCTTCATGCTAGTGATTTTTAGCATCAGTAATGTAAATGCATGTAACTCTACTGCTTGAATGATTTTGCTGCATCTCACCCTTTCAGCGATTGCCGTTTTGAGGGATCACAAACCTTACCAGACAGAGAGACAGAGAATTGTGGAAGCTGGAGGATTTTTGTGAGGTGGGCTGGTACTTCTGTGTGGCCTCTGAAACTCTATACTCCAGTATGTGCTCATTACTTCAAGAAGAATCATATTATTTCTGTTTTTTACTGTTTTTTTTTTGCAGGGATGTGGTGTGTTGGTGGTGTTCTTGCTGTTTTCTCGAGCATTTGGTGATAAACTTACGAAGCAGTATGTTATCGGTGATCGAGAGATCAATGCTTGACTTTACTTTTCTTCCTAAGTTCTCAACTACAACCTAGACTTGTAGGTTTTTTATTAGATATTCTAGGCAGTCATTACGTCATCATAACTCAACGGTAGCCTCTTTATAGAGATTTCTGATTTACCGGTGCACATGAACTCCTCATCCAAGAGCAAATAATGGTCACCCATTCTCCCTTAGAAGAGGAAGATCAAGGCTATTACAATTGGTGATTGAACCTTTTATGAAGTCAACCTTCTTAATCACTTTGCTTCACTGTTATTTACAGGAGGAGGTAGTCAGCAGCTGACTAGAATTCCTCACCCATGCTAGTGATGGCCTGTGGGGTTTTGTAACTAACGATGTTTTTACTGAAGATTCTCCTTCACATAGTGATATTTTCCTGTAGTTCTCAATGGGTTGTCCCGGATTTTCTATTTCCAGGAAGCTGTTGCCATGGTCAAGCCAATAGAGGATCCTGAGCAAGCGACGAAGGGACTAGTTCAAGAAGCTTCCCAAAGAGCAAGCGCTGACACATGACCGTTGTCATTTGTTCCCAAAGGATGGAACAACGTCGAGCGGTGATGTAACGAGTGAGGAGGTTTGCTAATGAACCAATCTTGATAGTTGTTCTTGTTCGTCCGTGGCGCTGTATCTGTTGTTGTATCTGATGTCATGTGGCGGCGGCACCCTCCCGTGCTGCGAAACCAAACTGACTTGGCCTGAGTTTCGCCTTGGTTCCATCCTCCTGGCTATCCTAGATGGTGGTTGATGTCGGAGCAGACGGATGGTGGGGCCAGTGTTGTTACCATATGATTCAAGGGGTACTTTTCTTCTTCTTGCTGAACCTTGCACTTCGCAGCTTCTTTGCTGGTGCTTCATGCTAGTGATTTTTAGCATCAGTAATGTAAATGCATGTAACTCTACTGTTTGAATGATTTTAACAAAGTTGCTCTGCCTGTGATGTCATACCTAAGAGTTCAGAATGGTGCGTGGTTCTTATTCGAAAGCTTTCCTCTTAATAAAGCAGAGCCAAAAAACCAACTCTTGTATCTCTCTTTACTAGAATGCTGGTATTACCACATCCGGGACCAATTATGGATTCAGAATCACGCTGACATAGTTCAGCATATTTCATAGGTATTCTCAGACATGATCCATGCCGTTGAACTCTGTAAGTTTCACATAAACCGTAGAACCAAATGATTATCCCAATCGTTGAAAAACTGACATCAGCTTTTTAGATGCCTAGCGCGAACTCTGTTTCTGTCGTTCGATATGACACACAAATCTTGGAGCAGAGGGTTGTGGCATGTCAGATTTCGTTTCAGATCGCGCGGGAACAAAAGAAGCTCGAATAATATAATTTGAACACACAAGCCCACCCCACTGGCCAGGGCATCTAGATTCCACCTAGGACATCTTAGTTCAATCGTACCCCCTCTTCTATTTTCATCCTTTTTACAAAGGGAATATGCAAAGAAAAAAGATACTTGGCAAATTTACAACATTTCTTTTTCACTAGGTGGCAAAATATGCCAAAAATAGTTTTAGGTGCATGGAAAAATTATTTCCTTCTTTAATTCATTCATGGAAATTTTATTAATTCATTTTTGTATTTTATCATGGCAAAAAAAATTGAACCATGCCAATTTTATTTTTTAGTCTTGCAATTTTAATTTGTGAACCATGGCAAAAAAAAGATTCATAGCATGAAAAAAATATATTTTTGATCATGGAAAGCATGGAAAATTTATTTTTGGATCATGAAAAATTTACAATTTTTTAGCACAAAACGCCATGGCAAAATTGCCATGGGTATAGAAAATAGCTTTCCTTCAAGTCATTGCAATTTTTGTAATTGTATCGTCTTGGTTACATGGCAGTTTGTAATGTTTTAATAGTTTATTTCATATAGTCTCTTGGCAATCGCACAATTTTCTGGTTTAAAACATGGCACCTCTTTTGCATCTTACTATGCATTTTTATTATTTTTACATGGCGATTCCTATTTCTTTAGAAAACAGCAAATTGGGCCTAGCCCATTTTTCCTACATGTTCATAGTTTGTTGGGCCATCAAGGGCCGCTGCAAAACTCCTCCCGGAGTGGACACATAGGTTCGCTTGATCAGACCCCTAATTGTTGAATAACCCCAGCACATCGTCTAGATTTAAAACATTATTTCAAATTCTCGAACATTACTTTGTAAACATGAATATTTAATTTCCAAACATTTTCTGGAAACATGGATATATTTTCTATTTTACAAACATTTTTTGAAAACGCGAACATTTTTGCAAATTTGCGATTTTTTTCTGAAAATGCGTTTTTAATAACTTGTGAATGTTTTTGAAAATGCGAAATTTTTCCAAATTTACCAACATTTTTTAAGACTGGTATTTCACGAAATTTGTGAACTTTTTGAAAAAAATAATATTTTTTCAAATTTTCGCTTTTTTAAAACATGATTTAAAAAAAATCAAAAGATTGAATTATGAACATTTTTTGATATTTGTGATTTTCTAAAAAACAGAAAAAAAATCTAAATACTAGTAAAAAACCCGGTTCAGGAACCTCCTATATGGTTCCCAAAACTAGTTAAAACCAGCTTGGAACCTCCTAGGAGGTTCCCCAAACCTTTAACAAGACACCCCCGCTCACCGTTCAATCGCCAACTCTTGTGAGAAAGCTTGACGATGTGATGCAGAATGTGTTAGGGCATTTCCCAATTGAAGTCCATGATTGTTGATTGAAAAAAAAAAGGTTAGGGCAGTCCAAATGCTTCAATCCTCTATAACACTAAGCTCCTAAATTTTAAAGAGTCCACATTTAGTTGAGGTCTCCAATTAGAATTGGGTCACTCGATTTTGGCCGGGTCATCAGTTTCTCAAAACTCTCATTCAATTCTTTCATAGTATACACCGTGCTTCTTAAATTTTAAAGCCTCAAACTTAATTGAGGTATTCAATTTAGAATTGGGCCAACCGATTTTGACCGGGTCAACACTTTCTCTAGCTCTCCCATTCAATTCACTATATTTCCTGATTTTGAAATTGTTCCATTCAATTCAGGTATATAATTTTGGATTTCGTTTATGATTTCGACGGGGCCAACAATTTTTTAAATCAATCAGGAGCAATCGGCCTATAAAAGCATATTAATCCCGCGCACCTCCCACCACCAAGAAAAAATAAGTGTCACCATGTGATATTGTAGCACTAATATAGTAGTACAAGCGACCACCGACACAGAAATTTTCCCACATAAATATAGGTTGATTAGCGGATAACAAAGAATCACGTCACTAAAGGCCCACCAAATCACTGCACTATAAAAAAACACTCTATCATCCCCCTCACCCACCAAATTAAATATTCCATCTATTCCAAAATATAAGGGGTATTAGTTTTGTAGAAAGTCAAATTTCTTTAACTTTGACCAAGTTCAGAGAAAAAATACCGACATCCACAATATTAAAAAAAGTATGTACATTCATTTCATGGTGAATTTAAAATACCTATTTGATATATTTCTCTACAAATTTGATCAAACTTAAAAGGTTTGATGTTTTAAAAAACTAATATACCATATATTTTTGAAGAAATCTATCAATATCAACAACGCAGCAAAGCGTGTCCAACCCTTCTAGAGAGAGAGACAGGGGGCTATGTGTGTGGGGTGGGGGGGGAGTGTTTGTTTATGAAAAAAAAACGCTTGTTTCTACCATTCAAATAATTTGTAATATCAAGGGAGTAACGTACATGGCTTGTTCGTGGCAGGAGCGTGCCTTCCCAGTTGCTGCAGATCGAAAACTTGCGGAGCTCCTATCGTGTCGCCGAGGGGTTCTCCTCGAGCAGGAAATCAGCGCCCAGAAGATGGTGGTAGAGATGGACTCGCAGACAGCCATGGGTAAGATCAACAATAAGCAGAGGGACGTGTCGGAGAGTGGACAAGTCGTCCAAGAGAAGGAACTTCTAGCTCAGTTTCTGGAGTTTAGAGTTGTCTGGGTGTGTCGTTCCACGAATAAAGTCGCGCATAGACTAGCTAGGGGGGGTTGATGTAAGTCGTTGTGTAAAACTTGGCTCCATATGGCGCCGGAGTGTATAAGCTCGGACATTGCCGCTGAAGCGGCGATGGACACTGAATAAATAAGCAGCGTTCCCCTCAAAAAAAGAAAAAAGAGAGTAACGTACACGTTTAGTAAATGGAGTTGTCGCGAAAGTGCAGTTAGAAATCTCATAATTCGGTACATTATCTTTGCATGTGTGATTCATATCTGGCACAAATCGGCCAAGGGGGCAAAATTCCGCATGTTGTATTTGACAAAATCGCATTAAAACAGTAGACTCTAGTCCTTGCCGGTGGACATAGCTAGGGACTCCGATGGGATTCGTCCAGGCACACGTGGAACTTGAGCTCGTCGTTCCCGTCAGTGTGGTCGAGCACGTGCATTAATCACGGGCGTCCATTAATCACTCTTTCTTCAGCTGCAGGCCTGCAGCAGCCAGCATCCAGGCGCGTTGGTGTCCCCCTCGATGTTTTACGAGGTGCGCGGAGTCGCCGCTCATGAATTGCTCCCAGAAACCCCAGAGCATGACGCCCTCCACCGCCGGGTCCGTGCGCACCTTCCGCAACATCATCTCCACGTAGACGGCGCGCCACGGACTCGTCTGCCATTGACATGTCCAGCTGAACGGGAACGGCATGCCGATCTCCGTGAACTGGGTTGCTCATGTGCCCCCCATGCAGCCTGACGCCAGCCACCGCTGCGCTCTGCTCCTGCAGACAGATGATCTGCTCCCTCTATATGCGCCCTGTTGAAATATGAGATAGGCCTAGAGCCCGTATGACAATTTCAGATTTAATCTCTAAGGACCCATGTAAATGACATGACAAGGTGGTGAGAAGTTTAGTCCCATCCTGAAAGTGGAAGGAGAGTTGGAACGGTTTATAAGGGATAATCTCCCTCATACTATTGGAGTTTGAAAAGAGATGAGGCCTCCCCTCACCCCCCGCAAAAACCAGATCTATAATCTCCGGGTGAGTCATGCAGCATGTCGTAGTGACAAAACTCCCCCCCCCCCCCCCCCCCCCGGGCTGTGGGAGCAGCCCTGTTGACTCGGTTCTTCACTTCCCCTCAAAAAAGCCCGTGTGGAAATAAACTAGCTGTGATAGGCATGTTGGAATTTTGCTAGTAGGTCTTTGGCCCAAAGCCCAACTAAAATTCAGAAATTATCTTGGCCCATTCATGCACACATGTGAGTGGAGTGAGTGAGGCTAAAGTTTAGTTCCATCCCGAAAGTTGAGAGAGAGTTGCACCTCTTTTATAAGGTGAGCTCTTCTACCACTTGTATGAGCATGAGAAGAGGAGACCTACACGCGCGCTCCTCCTCCTCGCACGCGACGCGGGTTGCGGGATTGAGCCGAGCCGAGGACAGAACTATGCACGTTGGGTTTACTCCCACGACCTGCGCTCCTCCTCTCTCTCGTAATCCTGTATGGGAGAGGGGCGATCAGGTTTTTGGGGAGCGCACTCGCGCGACTGCCCTCGACGACATGGGCGACAACGTCAACGCCGGCGGTGCTGCTCCCGCTGCACCGTATGTGATTCTATCATTCCTGTTCGAGATCGTTGATGACCCACAAGTATAGGGGATCTATCGTAGTCTTTTCGATAAGTAAGAGTGTCGAACCCAACGAGGAGCAGAAGGAAATGATAAGCGGTTTCCAACAAGGTATTCTCTTCAAGTACTGAAATAAGTGGTAACAAATAGTTTTGTGATAGGATAATTTGTAACGAGCAACAAGTAACAAAAGTAAATAAAATGCAGCAAGGTGGCCCAATCCTTTTTGTAGCAAAGGATAAGCCTGAACAAACTCTTATATAGAGAAAAGCGCTCCCGAGAACATATGGGAATATCGTCAAGCTAGTTTTCATCATGTTCATATGATTCGCGTTCGGTACTTTGATAATTTGGTATGTGGGTGGACCGGTGCTTGGGTACTTTCCTTACTTAGACAAGCATCCAACTTATGATTAACCTCTATTGCAAGCATCCACAACTACAACAAAAGTATTAAGGTAAACCTAACTATAGCATGAAACATATGGATCCAAATCAGCCCCTTACGAAGCAACGCATAAACTAGGGTTTAAGCTTCTGTCACTCTAGCAACCCATCATCTACTTATTACTTCTCAATGCCTTCCTCTAGGCCTAAATAATGGTGAAGTGTCATGTAGTCAACGTTCACATAACATCACTAGAGGAGAGACAACATACATCTCATCAAAATATCGAACGAATACCAAATTCACATGACTACTAATAGCAAGACTTCTCCCATGTTCTCAGGAACAAACGTAACTACTCATAAAGCATAATCATGTTCATAATCAGAGGGGTATTAATATGCATATAGAATCTGAACATATGATCTTCCACCAAATAAACCAACTAGCATAAACTATAAGGAGAAATTAACACTACTAGCAACCTACTAGTACCAATCCCGAACTTGGAGACGAGAATTGGATACAAGAGATGAACTAGGGTTTTGAGAGGAGATGGTGCTGGTGAAGATGTTGATGGAGATTGCCCTCTCCCGATGAGAGGAGCGTTGGTGATGACGATGGCGATGATTTCCCCCTCCTGGAGGGAAGTTTCCCCGGCAGAACAGCTCTGCTGGAGCCCTAGATTGGATCCGCCAAGGTTCCGCCTCGTGGCGACAGAGTTTCGTCCGAGAAGATGGCTTATGATTTTTTTTCCTCATCGAAAGACTCCATATAGCAGAAGATGGGCATCGGAGGGCCACCAGGGGGCCCACGAGATAGGGGGCTCGCCCAGGGGGGGTAGGGCGCGCCCCCATCCTCGTAGGCAGGGTGTGGCCCCCCTGGGTGAACTTTTTGCGCTCAGTATTTTTTATGTATTCTGAAAACGTCTTCCGTGATGTTTCGGGACTTTTGGAGCTATGTAGAATAGGTCTCTAATATTTGCTCCTTTTTCAGCCCAGAATCCCAGCTGTCGGCATTCTCCCTCTTTATGTAAACCTTGTAAAATAAGAGAGAATAGGCACAAGTATTGTGACATAATGTGTAATAACAACCCATAATGCAATAAATATCGATATAAAAGCATGATGCAAAATGGACGTATCAACTCCCCCAAGCTTAGACCTCGCTTGTCCTCAAGCGAAAGCCGAAATCGAAAAATATGTCCACATGTTTGGAGATAGAGGTGCCGATAAAAGTAAAATACGGACATGAGGGCATCATGATCATTCTTAGAACAACAACTTACATAATTCTTGTCATATGATTTTTTTATGCTAGAGTAATAATTCAATCACAATTTCAAGTATGAATCGTAAACTTCATTGAAAACTAACAAATTATAATCTCAGTCATTGGAGCAAATGCAATTTATCATAACATAGGAAAGAGTCAATATATAAGAGCTTTTCAGCAAGTCCACATACTCAACTATCATATAGTCTTTCACAATTGCTGACACTCACGCAATACTTATGGGTATGGAGTTTTAATCGGACATAGAGAAAGATAGGGGCTTAAGTTGGGTAACGCCAGGGTTTTCCCAGTCACGACGTTGTAAAACGACGGCCAGTGAATTGTAATACGACTCACTATAGGGCGAATTCGAGCTCGGTACCCGGGGATCTTTCCAACATAATGTGCTTGCCAAAGGATAAAATGTAAAAAGGAAGGGTGAAGATCACCATGACTCTTATGCAAGGTAGGAGGTAAAAGTAAAAGATAGGCCCTTCGCAGATGGAAGCAGAGGTTGTCATGCGCTTTTATGGTTGGATGCACAAAATCTTAATGCGAAAGAACGTCACTTTATATTGCCACTTGCAATATGGACCTTTATTATGCAGTCTGTCACTTTTATTTCTTTCATATCACACGATCGTATAAAGCTTATTTTCTCCCACACTAATAAGTCATACATATTTAGATAGCAATTTTTATTGCTTGCACCGATGACAACTTACTTGGAGGATCTTACTCAATCCATAGATAGGTATGGTGGACTCTCATGGCAAAACTGGATAAGGGTATTTGGAAGCACAAGTAGTATCTCTACTTGGTGCGATGAATTTGGCTAGCATGAGGGGGAAAGGAAAGCTCAACCATATTGGATGATCCATGACAATATAATTTATCTCAGATGTAAGAAAACATAACCCATTACGTTGTCTTCCTTGTCCAACGTCAACTCTTTAGCATGTCATATTTTAATGAGTGCTCACAATCATAAAAGATGTCCAAGATAGTATATTTATATGTGAAGACCTCTCTCTCTCTCTCTCTCGCCGACAATCTTCAATTCTGTCGCACACATCCGACACAAAAACCTTGTTCGTCCCTCTGCCTTTCTCTCCATCTCTCTCTCTCTATGTGTGTGTGTGTGTGTGGGGGGTCTTTCTAGTTCGCATGCATATATACACCATCTATAGGTCTCTCTCGCACACTATGTATGATACTCTAGCTAGTCCAAGCTAGATATCTTGGGTGCACTCATCGTACGCACACATATTCCTTGGCTCTTTGCCTGTAACTCTCTCATGCACCACTATGTCGTCTTGGAGCTCTTCCCTCCCTCTCTCAAACTCTCCATCCGCCTGGGTCACACATACACATGCATATCTCACTCGCACTCGATAGGCCCATCTAAAACTCTATCTCTCCCCCTCATTCTCTCTCCATCTCACATGCGCACACACACAATCTCATGCCCAGCTAGCCAAGTATGATGGTCTCTCACTCAATTGTAGGCACACGCAGTCCCCCCTATATGTATATGACTAGCTAATCTTAGTCTCCATCACAAACATGTGCATGATCTATCTCGGTTTCTCTCAGGGCATCTTTCTATCGTGCACGCACTCCCTCGATCTCCCACCCATATAGTCCCCTCACGATCTCGACGGGATCTCTCTATCACAAACACACCCTCTCTCCCTCCTCATGCGTCCATGCCATCCATGTGTCCCTCTCGACCTTTGTTCCTTGTTGGCCACACCTCTATTGGACATGTGCTACAGGGGTGTCTCTCTCCGTTGCAAACAATCACACACTAGCTATCTTCGTGTATCGCCTCGCCTCGCTTTTCCATCTCGGAGATGCATGCGTGATATGTTCGCATAAGAAACGAAAAAACACACACTCTCTCTCTCTAATTTATCATTTGTTGTCACTTTCTCTTTCACACACATACTCTTTTTGCACACTTACTCATTCTCCTTCACACGCACTTGATCTGTCTCGACTAAGGCACTCTCCTTGGTCCATAGCATATAGATTTATTGAAAAGTCAAACATCACAAAGTTTGACCATGTACGTGGAGAAAAAGAATTACATCTAGTACGGCAAACATATGCCATTAGATTCACCATGAGATGTAGTTTTGTATGATGTATCTTTGGTATTGTAGATATAAATAACATTTGCGTAAACCTAATCAAAGTTTTCAAAGTTTGACTTCTAAAAAATTTACATGCACTGCATTATCGAGTGGATAGAATATCTCTTTCCCCCTCTCAGCTATCTGACGCACCACTCAGCCTTATCGGGGCTCCTCAATCTCTCTCAAACTTTATTGGTCAGTTTGGTTCGTGACCTGACCCTCATGCCTTGATGGCCGGTACTGCCTGGTGTGGACGTGAGATGTAAAATATTTCTGCCTGGCCAGGCTTGTGTGGTGCTGAAGCGTTTGGTTCATGCTTGGGCCAAGCAAAGCATCAACGTCCCATCAATCAATCCATGCATCAATTATTTAATGCTAATATCCATCCATGTTGCTGTTAGCCTTGTGGCCACACGACCAGGCACGACTAGCCGTTCGAAATCGGTCGCATGGGCCAGGCTACTTGCAGTGTCTGGAGTTCAGCCAGGCTAATTAAAGTGCAAGGGAACCCAGGCCAGGCGGGCTTTCTTTTTCACAGGGTAGCAACCAAACAAGCGTGCATGAAATCCAGCCACAACCCCAGGCCAGGCAAAAGATGCTCAGGACGCAAGCCAAACTGGCCTTATATCTCCCTGGTTTACACATACACATGTCTCGCTCGCGCTATACATATAGACCCATCCAACACTCTTCGCCCTTGTTCTCTCTCCATGTGACACGCACCACCCTAAGTACCATAATCCCTCAATCCATCATAGGCGCAAGCACTCCCCCCTCCTAAGTATGATTATCTGTTACTAGCCAACAGGAACACACGTATTATCTCCTTCCATCCATACGTCTATCTCGATATCTCTCGGGGCATCTTCTATCGCGCACACACCTTGTCACTCGATCTCCCACCCATGTAGTCCCATCACGATCTCCAAGGGATCTCTATATGACAAACATACACTCTCTCCTCCCCATGTCTGCATTTTCTCCGTACGTCTCTCTCGACCTCTCTCCCTTGTTTGTCAGACCCCTCTTGGCCACGTGCTAGCTTAGGGGTCTTGCTCTCTCGGTTCCAAACAACCACACACTATCTCCTCACCTTGCCTCCGTTGTCGAAGATGCATGTGTGCTATGTTTGCGTAAGACACACACGCTTTTTATCTACTTTTATCGTGTGTTGTCCATGTCTCTTTCACACACGCACACACACTTTTTTCACTCTCTCTCTCTCTCTCTCTCGCTCTCTCTCTCTCTCTCTCTCTTGTTAGGGACTCTGTCACGTCCATAAGCATATGGATGTTTTGAAAAGTCAAACCTCAGAAACATTTGACCAGGTATATGTGGAGAAAAACATTTACATCTGGAACGATCATTAGATTCATCACAACATGTACTTACTTCATACTATCATTTATCTTTGATATTGTAGATATAAGTAATTTCTTTATAAACTTGGTCAAAGTTTCAAAAGTTTGACTTAAAAAAATGTTGGAACTACATTATCGAACGGAGGGAGTAGCTCTTTCTCTCTCTGCTATCTCTCACGGGCCTCCCCTCTCACTCGAACTCTCTATACCGACGGATTATACGCTCACTGTCAGCGTATAGCTCCGTATATTGTTTAGTTGACCGGTCAACCAATCCACATGCTGCCTTGTCAACTCGTGTTCTATATCTTCGTGTGCTGGCCCATGTGGCAGTGGGTGAAAATAAGTAAACTAGAGGCCCATCTGACACGCGGTGAAGTAAACAAAGTTGAAACCACTCGGGGTAGCACCCCGCATGCTAGTAAATTGAGGGCGCATTGAGGACAAACTTCTTGTGCGCGAAGGACGCACTCACGCACAATTCACCATTGCGCGGCGGCATGCACAGAAGGATGCACTCGCGCACACCCAGCACACAACACACACCAGCACACGTGTACACATCTAGGAGTAGAAGGCCGTGGAAAAATTTGGCGCGATGGCCGCTGCCGGAGCCGTCCACCCCCAATCTTGGTGTTCCATGCAATGCACGGGCATCTACGCACGGGAAATTATGTCGAACAGGGCTAGTTGTAAGCAGGCTAGCTCTACAGCCATGATGATAGTGACAACAGACGATGAGGCTGACTATGGTATGCGGAACACGGCGCCTATACTCAGGTGTCATCTCCGGCGCAGGGTCTTATCACTTCACTGTGAGGAGCAGCACGTAATAATTTGACCAACGGGTAGTACAGTGCTAGTACTCCTACTACTACATTGGTAGTACTACTACTAGTACTAGTAGCACCACCGTCTGGATTTAGGAGTACTACCACGTCCACCGGCACCGAGGAACGTCTCCAGGTAGTATTGCTTGAGGCCGCCAGGGCGAGGGGCCGCTTGGATGACAGCTTCGTCTCCTTGTTCGACGAGGTCCTCGTCGGTTTCCTCAACAAGTTCACCGTCGTCAAGAAGCTTGTGGACAACTTTGACGTAAGCCTCCAGCCAACGCGCCCAGGCTCTGCGATGCCCGCCACCCTCAACGGCCACTATGGTAACAACCTCATCGACGCACTGGTGGCCCTGCGACTGCCCACCGTTGTGCCGGAGAATGTCCACCTCGAGGTCGCGCTCGCCGCGCAGCGCCTGGCGCAGCAAGACACCATCGACATAATCATCCACGTCTACGCGCAAATCATCCACAAGGACTACTACATGCAAGAGGAGGATAATAGGACGCTGGCCTTCTTGGAGCGCAGGGCAACCTTGGACGGCACTGTTCAGAAGCACGTTGAGCTCGCCGCCAACGCTGCTGCTCCTCACACGTCGGTTGGTGACCCGGCGCACTAGGGCGTGAGGATGTCGTTGAACGTTGATGGATCCGTATGTATTTTTATCTTTCTGTCAAATCCATGTAGTAGTATATGATACTATGGTAATTATCTTATCTTTCGCATCAACTTCATAATTTTCGTACGTACTCCATGCATGAACGGCGCCATAACCAAACTTATCATTACTCTAGGCAAAATCGTTATTTTCTATCTATCGGTCGCGCCATGGAGCAGAACCAAATTTTACAAGTTACGAGTTCAAAAGGAAAAGCCTACCGTGTTCGCGTCGCACCCCCACACGGTTGGTTCGGCACGCCGCTCAAGCGGGAATGCATGCGGTGTTGCATTTTCACTTACAAGTGGGACCGCAGTTGAGCAAACCGACTATCGGCAAACCCCACCCCGCCCACCGCGCGATGGCTGAGAAAACAGGAGGGAGAAGAGATGGCTGTAGCACGGACTCCAAGAAAATTGGTGTCGGATGGGACTCGTGTGGGTGGCGTGTGCCGTACTGCTAGATGTGAATGCTAGTTATGGCCCATGCCACCCCACTATATCGAGCCTATATCGAGGTACGTAGAACAAATTTCCTGCAGTCCGTGCTCATCCCTCCTCTATCTCTCTTCTCAGCCAGCCAGCAGACGCGCGGAGCCCATCGTATGTTTGCTCACATGCGGCCCCACATGTCAGTGAAAACGCAAGAGGACCCACTGAACCTGCACATCTTTCACCTCGACATGCTGGTGATGAAAAACAAATCCAATAAAGATCTTCGGTGGCCGCTTTTGGAGTTACTCAAGAGTAGTAAGATTCTATTTACAGTTTAACCCAAGATGCACATCTCGTGGCTTCAACTACCACTCTATTTTCTTTCATGACACGACCTGGATGCTGGATGTCCCACGTGTCGGCAAAAGGAGGAAGAACCCAACCAAATCTTCGGTTCTGCTCTCGGATTAGACTAGTTATGCTAACTTAAAATTTTTATTGTGTACTCCCTCCGTTCCAAAATACTTGACTTCCATTTGTCCAAAAATGGATGTACCTATATACTAAGACATGTCTAGATACATATATATTTTGACAAATAGAAGGCATGTATTGTGCAACGGAGGGAGTAGAATGGATGCAAGTTTTTGTATTGGGAAGAAGAGTACATCCATATATTGATAGAGCGCAATTTAGTAGATGTTCTATCATTTTTAGCTAGCACAGACGCAAGATCGAGCCTCCGCAGATCAACAATCAATGCATCGAGAAGGCACTAATCCAACTTACAGGAGTAGTAAAATGTATTCTTGTGGTTCTTGTTTTCTTTGGTCTTGCTTTTCTAGTCAAAATTATCGTTGGAGTCCGTGCAAAACGGAGGTGCGTTTGGGGTCGTGCGTTGGAGTTGGCCTTACAAGTGGGACCGCAGTTAAGGAAACCGACTATCGGCAAACCCCCACCTCGCCCGCCGCGCGATGGCTGAAGTTAGAGAAACGACGAGGTTGAAGAGATTGCTCTAGCACGGACTCCAAGAAATAATATGGTGTCACATGGATGTCGTGGTGGTGGCGTATGCCGTACTCCTGGACGTGAATGCTTGTTCTGGCCCATGCCACCCTACTACTCCCTACTACTTACTCCTACTATATAGTACTAGTATCGAGGATTCGAGGTGCTGGTTATGTACAGCGAACACATTAACATATGGCTACAGTAAAAACACCCGCCCGACGCGCGAAGCATCTGAAGCTAGTACAAATAGTGTACTACTATTGTTGATTGGCCTCATCCGATAACCTGTTGCAATGCATGTACAATTATGTATTCAGAAAATATTTTTTTGCCTCGTCGCACCACTCACTCAGAGAAGCGACTCGAAAGCCATTCATAAATTTAGTAAGTTTATCACACACATATCATTTTATTACATACAACAGGTCATCAACCCACATCGAGAACGAGGATACATTGTAAATACTAAAGTTTTCACCACACAACAAATAACAAGCAATGAAATGAATTTCAACTCAACCATTCCTTGGCGTTGGAAATGCTTGCTTTGAACCACAAGTGATTCTCTGGGACGGGCCATCGATTGTCGATCTGGAAACCAACGCAGGACTTATCATCCAGGCTGAAGCGGCCTACTATATCCCTACCAGGGTAGGGAACCACACAAATGTCTGAGGTATAGACATAGTTGCTTCTCATAAATGTGTCAACAGCAGTTGGATCGCCTTTCACCATCATCGGATAGTTTTGTCCAAGGAAGAGCGAGTTTTCTCCAAGACTATCAATTCTGTACCAGGGAGAAGGAGTTGGCGCTAGCACACTAGTATCCATCCCGAATACCATGCAACGGGTGTTGGAATAGGTCCGGAGAGTGCGACCATGGGAGACACCTGCTTCCTTACCAGTAACATCATCAGTGGGCTGTATACACACAAGAAGAGGTGATCCATCGGAATTAGTTGCCAGGCGCCACAGAGTATATGGGCGCTGCTCGTCCTCATGCTCGTGATCATCACCATCGTCATCTCCCCCTTGGTTATAAAATTTTTCAAGTATAGGCGGTGAGATGTTCACAGGACCTTGGAAACACAAGAAGAAGGTTAATTAGTAAAGGGAAAATTGCTAACCCGCATGCATGTGGACGAAACAATTATAATTATGGTGGAAGACAAATGTACCGAAACTATGAGGATGCCATGCAAAAATAGTGCCACGAGTGGTGGCAGCAAACACAAGGCGCTTGTATTGAATTGTAGCACAGTACTCATCCATGTACAGAAATTGATTATTGAGCAATATCCATCGAGTGAAACCATCAAGGAAGGCAACAAGCTTGTCGAAGATAGCAACAACATCATAGTCGCTGTAATTCCAAGAGCGGTTGGGAACTCGACAAATTGCTATCTTCCGTAGAATACAGTCACCATGATCGTATTTGAACGTGCATACATTACCGGTGTGCTCAACCTCTAGGCAGTGTGCTGAGATTTTTGGAAGTGGAACCCGGTGACGAGTGTACACATTCACAAGTTCCCACTCGCAGTTGGACCCAATGTAAACAACCCAATCTCCATTTGTGCCCGCCCAAGCCTTGCCCTCAAGCGATGGCATCTTAACATCATACGTATCATTATCAAGAAGCATCAACTTGCACAGGGCGAGGCCTCCGTCATGCCGGCGCCAGTCATCATTAGGGTCACGGCGAAGAAGATAGGGGAGATCAAACCGCTCCTTGACTCTTGGGTTCTTTGTAATGATGTTATTAGTTGAGTCGAGAATGGGCTTGAACGAACCTGCCATGCTAGCCGAGGTGATGACATCGCACCGATCATTGAGTTCCTCCACCACGTCATCTTTCAGATCGGGGCAAGAATAACAGGGTCGTTTCCGGCCTATTCCCTCCATGGAGAAGACGATCGAACAATGGCAGAAGAAAGGGTGAAGGGCTGAAGGAAAATGGAGGGAGAGGAAGAGCGTGCAACAACAGTTCCAAATCGAGAGGGAAAGGCGAAGAGTCGATGGACGGTTGCGAGTTTGCCACGGTTCACGAAGAGGCGCCCCGGCCTACACGTACGTTCAAAAATACTCCTACTACTCGCCGTCGTCTCACTGATATGTTGGAACGGGACCACATGTCAACGAAACATGGTGTGTAATTTCTCATGCAAAATGCGATCTGGCCGCGTTGGGCCAAGGTGCCGCATTAGTTATCGACCTTTATTTTTTTAATGGCGTGCCGATCAGTTTTGAAGCACGACTAACTGGTACTGTACGCAGAGAAAATATAAACTACTCTACCACTACTCCACCTCCAGTACTAGTAGTATAAAAAGATATATATAGGCTGGAGCTTGAGTGCTTTCTTGCTAAGGGCTGCCCACTTGCTTCTCACACTACCACCCTCTCTCCAGATCTAAAAAAGACGGCCCCTCTCTCCCTCCTCACCGGTGGTCACAGATCCACCGGGGAAGAAAAGGACGTGCAGCGTTGACGCACTCGTCGTCGGCGAGAGAGGTTACGCACTGACGACAAGGCCGTCCTCTCAGACCTAGCGCCCACGCGGGATGGCCTCCGTCCCCAAGCTCGCTGCCGTAGTGTGTGCGGAGGACGACGACCACGAGCGAAGCCACTTCCCGCCGACCCTCAGGTATGCCACCTCTTTTCAAACCATAACCTTGTTCTATTGCCCCATCTGCCACGTCGTTGCATGTGGATCTTTTTCCACTCCACCATCTTCCCAATTTGCTATCCTCTGCTCTGTTGGCCACACAGACGAAAACCATAATTTGCACTATTAAAGGAAACCCTACTTCATGCAGACTAATCCATGTCTGGGTTGAATAAGGAAAGGAAGGGAGACTGTACTGTCCAAGAGAGTAGGCATCGAACCCGCATCTAGGTTGAAAAGGGGAAAATCAGTAGCTAAGGAACCAGTCTCGTGTCTCTTGGTTGAAGAAGGGTAGAAAGGCATGACAACGCAATAGAGAATGACCAGGTCGATCAGTTTGTTGTCCTCGCATAGGAAAAAGGTGGCTAAATAGAGCAAAAATGGGACGTAATCCACATATGCTGCCTGGATATTTGTTGCTCTGGGTAACCATACCTCCCTCACCACTCTGCGTCCGTGGAGGTACATCGTACTAGTGCGCCCACTGTCCGAATGGGCCTCCCATGCTCTTATTGCCACTTTTTTTGCTGTTAGTATAACGCCAGCAGTCAAGTCAAGCAATGCTACTGCTAAAGTGATGCCACATTTAACTAATGCTGCTCTCAGTCTAATGCCATCGATAAATTTAAGCAATGCCAGCAGTCTAAGGCATTCTAATGTTGTTGCACAGCCAGTATACCAACGATGAAACTTGTTACTACCTTCAGATTTTTGCACTGTTAATGCTTATAGATTACATACCTCACTTTCATGAGATAAGTTAATTTTTTTGTACAGTGTCACCAAAATGCCAAGGCGCTGATGTCATTTTATTTTGGTTAAACTGCACAGACAATTATGAAGACAAGAGGAAAGGTCAAGAGTGGGCACCTCCTCCTCCGGCTATTTTCTTGATTCGTTCGATCAAGTTTTTATGTTTGATTGATTATCAAGATTGGGATAGCAATTTTTAAGGTCCCCCCGAGTTCGAAATGATATTTACCTTGGAGGTACATGGTTTGCAATTTTTTTATACTGTCATTAGTTAATAATGCTAGTTACCTTCAGACTTTTGTATTTGGTTTAATGCTCATGCAGAGCTAGTATACCAATGCTGAAACTTGTTACCTTTACATTTTGTATTGTTAATTCTTATAGAAACCTTCCAGTGCTAGAGTTTATTGAAATCTGTTCAGTAAAACCATTGTACTGTACCCTGTAATAAACTAACTACTCTACTGTTGCACTAGCCACTGGATTAGTGTATATTTGTAGTATTTGAATGGTGTTTCATTAGCGTATGGACATAAATAAAGTGTGGCAAGCTTTCCCAGATATGTGCTCAAGAAAACTACTACCTATTTTTCTAAATACTAGACGTTTGGGTACTTTAAATTGAACCGCAAAAACGTCTTATATTAAGGAACAAAGGGTGTAGAGTTCACTCAAATTATCCCAGTAAAGCTAGTCACACCTTTGTTAAAATTAATGTTCATTATGTTATCGGAGGAGGTCTGTATGTTTGTCTCTAATGCCTGTCGACTACATACCTGACATCATGATGTAATGTTAAGTCATTTCCTTTTGTACAGTGTCACTGAATTTTCAAGGCGGTGATGGCATTTTATTTTAGTAGAACTGCACAAAATTTGCTTAAAAGAAGAGGAAAGGTCAGGAATGCCTCAGTTTTTCAGAAAAAACTATGTATGCCTTCCTGACATCAGGCGCTGTTGCTTTATTTATTCCTTCAAACAGGTGGTTAGAAACAGTCTTGCTACATTTTCCCATTATGAAATTGGAATGCTTATATTTGTGAGTCTATGCTTCAACTAGTGCCACTTTTAGAGTAATCACACTTTCAATATCTATGCAAACAGGGATGCTCAATTTTAGTGGAACTTTACAAAAAGTCCAACTGGTTCAACATTAGGAGCATGTTTTTTCCAAACCTTTATATCCAATTGGTGGCACTATGAGCTGTTCATTACGAAGGTACATGGTTTGCTACTATCTTGCTACTCTTTTTGTATTGACATTAGATAGTAATACTAGTGGTTTGCATGTGAATTTATTGGCAGGGTGGACCTACATTAGAGGTGCAGGACAGGATTCAATGATTGGATGCTCAATTTCGTTTGTATTGATTTCACCTCTTCCATCACTGCGAACATGGATATCCTTGGTCTGATGAAGAATAGGCGCTATATTTCTGCTCTGAACCAGCAAATCAATTCAGTATGAAATTGTTCAGGGCAAAACATAATTGTATCAGATTGTCCAATGCAGAACATGACAGATGCTAAGCGGAAGAGACATGTTTAAACCAAAAATACAAGGTGTGGTATATGTTTACTAGCTGCTTGATATTTGTGCAGACAGATATGTCTGCCCGTTGCTATTTGGCAAACAAACAAAGTGTCTGCAATTTTGGTTGAACTGCACAAGAGAATAGTATAGTCACTGCATGCAGTGCCATTTGAAAATAGACACAAAAAGATTGGATAGTCACTTCATGGACTGCAGAAAAGTAGTACTGTACTATTTATTGGCCAACACTAGGTGCTTCATTGCTTTGGTCTGATTATACAATGGGCATCATTTTGCCTAAGTTAAAGTTTGTATTCTGAAAATAGTCTCGCGGTGTGATCGAGAGAAGACCAAATCATATTGCAGTGGATGTTCCTCCATCATGTGTGGTTCATTCTCATGGTTCCAGCTGTTGGTGAAACCACTTACGTTTGCAAGAGGAATTGTAGACTTCACAAACAAATTTGTCTTTCAGTCTGTACTGAATGTTGGCCAAGAGAAACATCTATGTTAGTAGGAAGAACAGATGTTTTTTCTAGATCTCTGCTTTTGGAGCTACATATTTATATATGATTTGTTATTGTATATCTTAATATTTTTGTTGTTGATTTGTTATTGTATATCTTAATATTTTTGTATATAAACTTGGTGAAAGTTTGTAAAGCTTGACTTTGACCAAACCTAATATGCGAACTAAATAAAAATGGAGGGAGTACCTCCTTTCCGGTTTGCAGGCTTAATTCAAACCTCTCACAAACCAAGGTACTCCCTCAATCCGGGATTTATTAGTCCCGTGAGCAAAGCAGCAAGACCAAGGCATGGCAATAATTAACGGCATGTAGAATTTTAAGCCTAATTAATTCTAGCGATTTAAGTGGCTGCATGCGTGCCCTCGGCTGTGACTCGTTGCATGCTGCTTCACGTACGCGATTCTGAGTGCCTGCATGCAGCCGGCCGTAATTAAGGCAGCTAACTGATGCGAAAAAAGATACGCTTTAAATCCGTGGAATCATTATTGACAAGGAGGGAGATGATTCGAGTGCACTCGTTTGATCGCCATGCCGGCGTGCGACCCAGACAGGACGGCACAGTCATAATTTCAATTTCTCTAGTTTTCCACGGCAAGCTGGCGCGCTAAGTCATTATGCATTGAATTCCGATGACCGTCGCGCTACCTTCCGCCTATAAGTACTGTTTCCCGGCCTTCTCAGGTGCCACCGTGACCCAACTCGCCATATCCTCATAAGCCCCGACCGGCCCGACGTCGCTCGCCACGTCCGCCATGCCCCCGCCCGTCCGCGGTAGGCGACGCCGGAGGCGGTCACCGCCGGAACTAGTGTTCGGGTTTTCACCGGAAGGCAGACGGAGGGAGGATCCATTCTATCTGTCTTTAGATGGCAATGCAGAGATCGAGGAGTTGTTGGAGCACGACCGCATGGCAGAGGAGCAGGAGTTGTTGGAGCGTGACCGCCTGGCGGAGGAGCAGCGTATCACCGATTTGCGCTGCCAGCGGGACATGGAGCAGCAGCGCATCGACGCTCTGAGTCGCGAGCAGAGCGCCCGCAACTGGGCCGACTACGTGGAGGCCGGTGCCCGGCAAATAGCCCTGGAGGCTGTTGGGCACGCACGCGTTCGCACGCTGATTTTTACTACCAGCTTGTCAAGTGGGTTTCCCGCTTGGAAGCCGAAGCTTCGGTGGACCACGCCGACATGGAAAGGGCCAACGCGCGCGAGCAACACACCCTATCGCACCTCTGGCAAGTCCGAGGCGAGGCGGAGGACACCGGTATCGGCGTTTAGCATGGACAGCAGATGGCGGCCGGCATCGTCTAGTTAGCTAAGAGTAAGTTAGTACTTGTACGCTACTAGAGTGTTAGTGGGAGTAGATAGTTAACTTGGCTATGATGGTTGTCAACGTGGAAGTTCAGTACTCTATATGTGGATCAGACCTGTTACTTTGGTCTGAATGTTGAACTTTCCGTTTGAACGTATGGAATGGGCTGTTATTTTTTTAAATGGGTTGTATTTGTCCTCCACGGTTTAGAGGCTGACTTGTGGGCCTAGCAAGTTGACGCGCACACAATCAGAAGATGATTGTACATGGAGAGGATGACAGTAGGGACCCGCCAAGGTCATGGCAGTACGCAAGCAAGTGCCTCCTTATTTCAAGCCAATAAAAAATGGCTCCTCCTAGTGGATTTCTGACATCTGGGTCCCATGCCATTGTCAACGTAGTCAATAAACGAGAGAATTGCACAACGAGCGGCTGACACCAGGGACCCAGCAGCTCGCCCAGTTATTTTTGTTTTGGGTTAATTTGATAAATGCCAATCCAAATCTGGTGTATCCGAGAAATGCCACTGCAATTTCCAAACTTTGAAAAATGCCATTTCATGCCATTTCTAGTGGCATTTTTCGAAGTCTGGAGTGGCGTTTTTCAAAGTTTGCAAACTGCAATGGCGTTTTTCAAAGTTTGCAAAAATTGCAGTGGCATTTTTCAAAGTTTGGAAATTGCAGTGGCATTTTTATGAATTGCCATAATTGGAGTGGCATTTATCTAATTTGTTTTTGAGACGAAAGCAGGGTGTCAACTGGGCTGTGCGGGACACTCTGGCCTGTCTAGACAGCCTTTTCTTTTATGTTTACCACAGACCAGCCCAGTAGTTTTTTCTTTCTTTCTGAAAATGGCTAGCCCAGTTCTTTTGTGATTTGTCAAGTAAGTCGCTTTATCAGGCCTGTTGGGCTGCAAATCTTTCAAGACGAGGAGAGCTTCATTCGGCTAGCTGAGAAAATGGCCTATCAGTAATAAGAAATGGGTTGTACATTTGTAAAACACATCAAACCGACAATTATTTTCAAATATATTTTTTTCATTTCGAGATTTTAAATTGCATTGATTTTTATGCGTGGACAATTTATTAGATTTTATATTGATATACATTTATTTTTAAAATCAGTCTGAATGTGACCCGAAATTTTGGGATTAAAAATAGTTCAGACCGCACTAACATATGCAAAATTTCGTATAAAATTTTAACCGTGGCCACAATATGGGCTGTAATGCTAACATAAAGAATATGGGCTCCAAAAAAACCCGTAAGAATTAGCAAATGGGCTGTAAATTATTTGAAATAATGACAGATGGGTTGTATGTTGTTTTCCACAGATTTGAGGCTTTCGGTAGATGGCCTGTATACTGTTGGATGTCCATCCAACGGCCGTCGTGCTTCTTCAATCTCTGCTCTTCCTGCTCCAGCCGCTCAAACAAGTGCCGGCGGGACTGCCTGCTCCCTCCTCCCCGCGATCGGCTGTGCTGCCGCGCAGGCCTCACCGCCCCACCGTACTCCCATCGCTGGCCTAACCATCCCTCTACTCACCCACACCTACCGTTATTCTCCAGCGACGGCAGACGAACCAGTAAACCCTCATACAGTCGTACTCCCCTCCGCGTGGGAAACAAAAACAACGGCCGAGTCTTCCCTGCCTCCGTGTCGTTCCCTTCCTAGGCCTCGCCGTCGTCCACCGCCCTGGTGCTCTCGGCGTGGCGTGGTCAGCATGGTCAATGACCGACATGCATCTGAAGTGGACTGTACGTGGAGAGGCTGACAGCTGGGTCCACGGCCGCACGCAAGGAAATGCCTCCTTATTACGCGCAAAATAATGATTTCCTCCACCTGACATCTGGGACCCACTGAAATGGCCTCTGTATTTCGCGAAAAAAATGTTACCGCCCCTGATAGCTCGGACCCACCAGCTATATCTTCGCACGCAAGGAAGTGCCTCCTTATTACGCACAAAAAAATGAATACTCCCCCTGCTAGCTGGGACCCAGTATAGTGGGCCTACTAAGTTGACGGGGACGAAGGGCTTTGTCAACTTAGTCAATATGCACGATTCTAGCTCGACTGACCGTACGATGTCCATCCAACGGCCGTAGTGCTTCTTCAACCTCTGGTCTTCTTGCTCCAGCCGCCCAAAGCAGCGCCGGTCGTGCCGCCTGCTCCTGCCTCCCGTGGCCGGCTATGCTGCCGCGGAGGCCTCACCGCCCCCATACTACTCCCACCGCTGGCCAGGCCATCCCTCCACTCCACTCACCCACACCCCCTGTTATTCCGCGGCAACGGCAGCGCAGCCGAACCAGTGAACCCTCGTACTCCTCTCCGCGTGGGCATCCACTGCCGCGTCTTCCCCAGCTCCGCGTCGTCCCCTTCCTAGGCCTCACCGTCGTCCACCGCCATGGTGCTGTCGGTGCGGCGTGGTCAATGTGGTCAATGATCGAATTCCATCGGAAGAATACTGTACGTGGAGAGGCTGACGGCTGGGTCCATGGCAGCCGCAAGGAAGTGTCTCCTTATTACGCGGAAAATAATTATTCCTCCACCTGACAGCAGGGGCCCACCGGACGCCCACCAGTATATCGCGAAAAAAATGTTTGCCCCTGACTGCTGGGACCCACCCGACGGGCCACCATATTTCGTGAAAAAAACATTCCCCCTGCTGTCAGCTCGGACCCACCGGAAGTGCCTCCTTATTATGCACAAAAAAATGAATACCCCCTGCTAGCTGGGACCCACCTTGGTGAGAGGCTGACTTGTGGGCCTACTAAGTTAACGGGGATGGAGGGCTTTGTCAACTTAGTCAATATGCATGATTCTAGCTCCAGTGACCGTACGATGTCCATCCAATGGCCGTAGTGCTTCTTCAACCTCTGCTCTTCTTGCTCCAGCCGCCCAAACCAGCGCCGGTCGTGCCTCGTGCTCCTGCCTCCCGTGGCCGGCTGCGATGCGGTGGAGGCCTCACCGCCCCCTACTACTCCCACCGCTGGCCAGGCCATCCCTCTACTCACCCACACCCCCTGTTATTCTGCGACGACGGCAGCCTCACACCGCAGCGAACCAGTGAACCCTCGTACTCCTCTACGCGTGGGCATCCACTGCCGCGTTTTCCCCGGCTCTGCGTCGTGCCCTTCCTAGGCCTCGCCGTCGTCCACCGCCGTGGTGCTCTCGGCGCGGCGTGGTCAATGTGGTCAACGACCGACTTCCATCGGAAGAGTACTGTGCGTGGAGACGCTGACAACTGGGTCCACGGCCGCAGCAAGGAAGTGCTCCTTATTACGCGCAAAATAATTATTCCTCCACCTGACAGCGGGGATCCACCGGACGGGCCACCGTATTTCACGAAAAAAGCGTTTGCCCCTGACTGCTGGGACCCACCAGCTACATCTTCGCACGCAAGGAAGTGCCTGACAGTCGGGACCCACCTGGTCGAAGCGTACGTAGCATTGTCATTCTGGTCGCGAACGTGTACGTACATATATACTGGTCGATGTAGAGGCGCGCACGTGTCGTAGTAGAGGCGCGCACGTAGCATGTACACGTACGTACAGCGGCCAGGGTGCAAGAAAGAAAATACGAGCACGTATGTGTACATACGGGCGGGGTCTCGAACGCCTACTCGCACATACGTACGGTCAGGGCTCGTGTACATGGCTGGGTCGGAACGGAGAAACAGCATCGTCGTCGTGTTCATGGGAAGGCAACAGAACGCGTCGTGTTCATGGGGAGGCAACGGAATGCGTCGTGTTCATGGGGAGGCAACGGAATGCGCCGTGTTCATCGGGAGGGCTTGGACGGAACAGGTGATGGAAACGAGGCCTGGCGTACCGCAGAATGGAGGAAACGGCCTTGTGTTCGACCGGCCACGTTCGAAACGGGATCCTGTTGATCGAGAGGGGCCTGGCGTACCGCAAAACGGAGGAAACGGACCTCCTACGGTCGAAACGGGGGTCCTGTTGATCGGGAGGGGTGTGGCGTACCGCAAAACGGAGGAAACGGACTTGTGTTGGAGCGCTACGGTCGAAACGGGGGTCCTGTTCATCGGAAGGGGTGTGGCGTACCGCAAAACGGGACTCCACAGGATATTGTTCATCTCCACCGTCGACCCCCTCCAGCCTCCACGAGCTACTGTTCATCCACCGTCGACCTCCTCCAGCCTCCACCTGCGACTGTTCATCCACGGGCTCCTGTTCATCCAGCCTCCACCGCGCGCTACTCCACCGGCTATTGTTCAACCACCCCTCTCCACGGGCTCCTGTTCAACCACCCCTCCACGGGCTACTGTTCATCCTGCCCTCCACCGTCTACTGTTCATCCTGCCCTCCACGGGGTGGTCCTGTTCATCCAGCCCTCCACGGGGTCCTGTTCATCCAGCCCCAACCGGCTCGATCGATCGGGGTCCTGTTCATCCAGAGGCAACACCACGGGGTCCTGTTCATCCACCCCCACCAGGAACTGTTCATCCAACCCCCCCTGCAATGCTCACTGTTCATCCAGAGGCAGCATCGATCAGCTTCAGTTAGCAGCAGTAGCGAAGGAATCACTCGATCAGGTTCAGTTAACAGCCATTGATCGATCACTCGGGTTCAGTAATGCGTAGCCTACAGTGCAATCGCTCGGGTTCAGTTAGAGCCCAACGCCTCGCTCGGGTTCAGTTAAAGCCAACGCCTCGCACACACGCGCGTACGTGTACGAGAGAAACGTGCATCGCTCGGCCCCCGACCTCCCACCGTAACCGGGAACTCCCCGAAATTTTCCTCCCCCTCACTTCTACCACGGTTTATTCCGTCATGGACGGCCCAAAGAATGTCATGCAGCTGCGTCTCCAGCCCGCCCAAGACGAAAAGCCCATTTTCTGTCATGATTTTTTGTCATAGAATTAGGAGCCCACCACATCTATGATGATACCGGGTTTTGTCACAATTATCATCATAGAAGTGTCATATGTATGACAGAAAAAAATTCTTTCGGCCCAAAATGTCATGGATGTGTCTTTTTTTGTAGTGTGGGTTAGCGGGCTGTAAATGGGCTATATGCGAACAGGCCGTTAACAGGCTTTCCATGGGCCGGCCCGCCACCTTTTGACCAAGTCAAACGGGCCGGCCTTTTCACAGGAATGGGCCTCTGTTGGGCCGTGCCACGTGTCGACGTATCATAGGCGCCTATCTGACCCACTGACGAGCTGACACGTGTTTCGTCCGGCCAATAAGAATTTTACACGTGGAAATTTCCCATTGGTCGGGGCTGTTAACGGGTTATCGGATCCAAAACCCGACCTGATAGCTTAACGGCGTTCCGTTACGGTGGATGCCACGTGTCGGTCACCCTTGACGAAAGCACTTCTGTGACGCGCGATTTATCATCATGGAAGTGGACACTTCCGTAATGATAATTTTGGTAATGTCATGGAACACTTCTACGACAGCACAGGTATGACTATCTTGATTCTGCCATAAATTTGTCATGGATGTACATGCATGACAAAAAAGCGACCTACTGTGACAAACACGTATCATCACGGAAGTGTATTTTTTTGTAGTGTAAGTGGGTGTGCATCCAACTCGCTTGCTCACGAAGACCTAGGGCATTTTGAGGAAGCCCATCATTGGAATATACAAGCCAATTTCTATAATGAAAAATTCCCACTAGTATATGAAAGTAACATAATGAGAGACTCTCTATCATGAAGATCATGGTGCTACTTTGAAGCACAAGTGTGGTAAAAGGATAGTAACATTGTCCCTTCTCTCTTTTTCTCTCATTTTTTTTATTTGGGCCTTCTCTTTTTTTATGGCCTCTTTTTTTCGTCCAGAGTCTCATCCCGACTTGTGGGGGAATCATAGTCTCCATCATCCTTTCCTCACTTGGGACAATGCTCTAAAAATGATGATCATCACACTTTTATTTTTCTTACAACTCAACAATTACAACTCGATACTTAGAACAAAATATGACTCTATATGAATGCCTCCGGCGGTGTACCGGGATATGCAATGAATCAAGAGTGACATGTATGAAAGAATTATGAATGATGGCTTTGCCACAAATACAATGTCAACTACATGATCATGCTAGCAATATGACAATGATGGAGCATGTCATAATGAACGGAACGGTGGAAAGTTGCATTGAAATATATCTCGGAATGGCTATGGAAATGCCATGATAGGTAGGTATGGTGGCTGTTTTGAGGAAGGTATTTGGTGGGTGTATGATACCGGCGAAAAGTGTGCGGTATTAGAGAGGCTAGCAATGGTGGAAGGAAGGAAAGTGCGTATAATCCATGGACTCAACATTAGTCATAAATAACTCATAGACTTATTGCAAAAATCTAAAAGTTATCAAAGCAAAGTATTACACGCATGCTCCTAGGGGGATAGATTGGTAGGAAAAGACCATCGCTCGTCCCCGACCGCCACTCATAAGGAAGACAATCAATAAATAAATCATGCTCCGACTTCATCACATAACGGTTCACCATACGTGCATGCTACGGGAATCACAAACTTTAACACAAGCATTTCTCAAATTCACAACTACTCAACTAGCATGACTCTAATATCACCATCCTCATATCTCAAAACAATTATCAAGCATCAATTTCTTCTTAGTATTCAACGCACTCAAAAGAAAGTTCTACAAATCTTGAATACCAAGCATATTATTATTAAGCAAATTACCATGCTATTAAGACTCTCAAAATAATCTAAGTGAAGCATGAGAGATCAATAGTTTATATAAAACAAATCCACCACCGTGCTCTAAAAGATATAAGTGAAGCACTAGAGCAAAATTATATAACTCAAAAGATATAAGTGAAACACTAGAGTAAAACTATAGAGCTCAAAAGATATAAGTGAAGCACATAGAGTATTCTATCAAATTCCAAATTATGTATAGCTCTCTCAAAAGGTGTGTACAGAAAGGATGATTGTGGTAAACTAATAATAAAAGACTCAAATCATAAAAGACGCTCCAAGCAAAACACATATCATGTGGTGAATAAAAATATAGCTCCAAGTAAAGTTACCGATAGAAGTAGACGAAAGAGGGGATGCCTTCCGGGGCATCCCCAAGCTTTGGCTTTTAGGTGTCCTTAGATTATGTTGGGGGTGCCATGGGAATCCCCAAGCTTAGGCTCTTGCTACTCCTTGTTCCATAATCCATCAAATCTTTACCCAAAACTTGAAAACTTCACAACACAAAACTTAAAGTAGAAAATCTCGTGAGCTCCGTTAGCGAAAGAAAACAAAAGACCACTTCAAAGTACTGTAATGAACTCATTATTTATTTATATGGGTGTTATACCTACTGTATTCCAACTTCTGTATGGATTATAAACTATTTTACTAGCCATAGATTCATCAAAATAAGCAAACAACACAAGCAAAACAGAATCTGTCAAAAACACAACAGTCTGTAGTAATCTGAAGCTAGCGCAAGATCTGGAACCCCAAAAATTCTAAAATAAATTGATGGACGTGAGGAATTTATCTATTAATTATATGCAAAAAGAATTAACTAAATATAACTCTCTAAATAAAAATGACAGCAGTTCTCGTAAGCGCTAAAGTTTCTGTTTTTTACAGCAAGTTCAACAAGACTTTCCCCAAGTCTTCCCAACGGTTCTACTTGGCACAAACACTAATTAAACGCAAAAAAAACAACCAAAACACAGGCTAAATAATTTATTTATTACTAAACAGGATCAAAAAGCAAGGAATAAAGATAAAATTGGGTTGCCTCCCAACAAGCGCTATCATTTAGCGCCCCTAGCTAGGCAAAACAAGCAAGAATAGATCTAGGTATTGCCATCTTTGGTAGGCAATCCATAAGTGGCTCTCATGATAGATTCATATGGTAATTTTATTTTCTTTCTAGGTAAGTGTTCCATGCCCTTTTTTAATGGAAATTGAAATATAATATTCCCTTCCTTCATATCAATAATTGCACCAACCGTTCTAAGGAAAGGTCTACCAAGAATAATAGGGCAAGAAGGATTGCAATCTATATCAAGAACGGTAAAATCTACGGGAAGATAATTCCTATTTGCAACAATAAGAACATCATTAATTCTTCCCATAGGTTTCTTAATAGTGGAATCCGCAAGATGCAAGTTTAGAGAGCAATCATCAAAATCACGGAAATCTAGTAAATCACACAAAGTTTTGGGAATAGTAGAGACACTAGCACCCAAATCACACAAAGCATAAAACTCATAATTTTTAATTTTAATTTTAGTAGTTGGTTCCCACTCATCCTAAAGTTTTCTAGGGATAGAAACTTCCAGTTAAAGTTTTTCTTCATAATATTGCATCAAGGCATCAACGATATATTTAGTAAACGCTTTATTTTGACTATAAGCGTGAGGAGATTTTAGCATGGATTGCAACAAGGAAATACAATCAATCAAAGAGCAATTTTCATAGTTAAATTTCTTGAAATCCATAATAGTGGGTTTAGCAACATCTAGGGTTTTAATTTCTTCAATCCCACTTTTATCAAATTTAGCATCAAGATTAACAAATTCAGAATTATTGGAACGCCTTCTGGGTAAAGGTGGATCATATTCAGTCCCATCATTATAAAGATTCATATTGAAAAACAAAGATTTAATAGGGGACACATCAATAACTTTTAGATCTTCATCATTATTTTCATAGGAACTAGAAGAACACGCTTTAATAAAGGCATCTTTCTTAGCACGCATCCTAGCGGTTCTTTCTTTGCACTAGTCAATGGAAATTCTCATGGCTTTGAGAGACTCATTGATATCATGCTTAGGTGGAATAGATCTAAGTTTCAAAGAATCAACATCAAGAGCAATTCTATCAATGTTCCTAGCCAAATCATCAATCTTAAGCAATTTTTCTTCAATCATAGCATTAAAATTCTTTTGCGAAGTAATAAATTCTTTAATATTAGATTCAAAATGAGAGGGCATATTATTATAATTTCCATAAGAATTGTTGTAGGAATTACCATAATTATTAGAGGGATTACTAGGATGAGGCCTAGGGTTGAAATTTCCTCTATACGCGTTGTTACCAAAATTGTTCCTACCAACAAAATTCACATCCATAGATTCATTATTATTCTCAATAAAAGTAGACAAGGGCACATCATTAGGATCAGAAGAAACACTCTTATTAGCAAAAAAATTCATAAGTTCATCCATCTTTCCACTCAAAACATTAATTTCTTCTATCGCATGCACCTTTTTAGTAGATCTTTCAGTATGCCATTGAGAATAATTAACCATAATATTATCTAAGAGTTTAGTAGCTTCTCCTAAAGTGGTTTCCATAAAAGTGCCTCCCGTGGCTGAATCTAAAAGATTTCTAGAAGCAAAATTCAATCCGGCATAAAAATTCTGAACAATCATCCACAAATTTAAACCATGAGTAGGCAATTACCTATCATTAATTTCATTCTCTCCCAAGCTTGTGCAACATGTTCATGATCAAGTTGCTTAAAATTCATAATATTGTTTCTAAGAGAGATGATCTTAGCGGGAGGAAAATACTTAGAGATAAAAGCATCTTTGCACTTGTTCCATGAATCGATACTATTTTTAGGCAAAGACGAAAACCAAGCTTTAGCACGATCTCTAAGCGAAAAAGGAAATAGCTTCAATTTAACAATATCATTATCGACATCTTTCTTCTTTTGCATGTCACACAAATCAACGAAGCTATTAAGATGGGTAGCGGCATCTTCACTAGGAAGGCCGGAGAACGGATCTTTCATGACAAGATTCAACAAGGCAGTATTAATTTCACAAGATTCAGCATCGGTAAGAGGAGCAATCAGAGTGCTAAGGAAATCATTATTATTGGTATTGGTGAAGTCACACAATTTAGTATTATCTTGAGCCATCGCGACAAACAAGCAAACTAACACACGAGCAAACAAAGAGCAAACGGGCAAAAGAGGCAAATAGAGAGAGGGCGAATAAAACGGCAAGAGTGAAGTGGGGGAGAGGAAAACGAGAGGCAAATGGCAAATAATGTAATGTGGGAGATAGGGATTGTGATGGGTACTTGGTATGTTGACTTTTGCGCAGACTCCCCAGCAACGACGCCAGAAATTATTCTTGCTACCTCTTGAGCACTGCGTTGGATTTCCCCGAAGAGGAAGGGATGAGGCAGCAAAGTAGCGTAAGTATTTCCCTCAGTTTTTGAGAACCAAGGTATCAATCCAGTAGGAGGCTACGCTCGAGTCCCTCGTACCTACACAAAAACAATAGCTCAACGCAACCAACGCGCTTAGGGGTTGTCAATCCCTTCATGGTCACTTCGAAAGTGAGATCTAATAGAGATGATAAATAATATTTTTTGGTATTTTTGGTATAGAGATGCAAAGTAAAAATTAAAAAGCAAAGTAAAAGCAAAGCAATAATAAAGTGATGGAGATTGATATGATGAGAAAGAGTCCCGGGGGCCATAGGTTTCACTAGTGGCTTCTCTCAAGAGCATAAGTATTCTACGATGGGTGAACAAATTACTGTTGAGCAATTGACAGAATTGAGCATAGTTATGAGAATATCTGGGTATGATCATGTATATAGGCATCACGTCCGAGACAAGTAGACCGAAATGATTCTGCATCTACTACTATTACTCCACTCATCGACCGCTATCCAGCATGCATCTAGAGTATTAAGTTAAAAACAGAGTAACGCCTTAAGAAAGATGACATGATGTATCTTTCTGGTGGAGGGATGTTTTCAAGCTAAATGATTCTTACAGGGCCATTGCTTCTGTTCATATTAACATGGGGGACACTGCTATGTTCTGGCATGATGGATGGCATGTGGCTGGCTCTTCCTTGCCCCTTCTAAGGAGGCTTCCTAGGTTGTTCTCTTTTGTGATTGATGATAAGGTCTCAGTCAGGGATGTGCTTCGGATCCAGGACCTTTTCTCCATGTTTTACCTGCCCATCTCCCAAGAAGCTACTGTAGAGCTAACAATTCTGGAAGGTTGGCTGCTAAACTTGCAAAGAGATCCTCTACTTCCTGATCAGTGGGTGTGGCCTTCCAAATCTGGGTCTTTTCGGCCAAAGGGTTCTATTACTATCATGCACTCTCATATGCCCACTATTATGCCATGCAAATGGTTATGGAAGAGCAGATGCACAATGAAGATTAAAGTCTTTGGTTGGTTATTGTTCTTTGATAGACTCAACACCAAAGATATGCTGGTTCAAAGACACTGGAGGTCCCAAGTGTTGGGGAACGTAGTAATTTCAAAAAAATTCCTACGCACATGCAAGATCATGGTGATGCATAGCAACAAGAGGGGAGAGTGTGATCTACGTACCCTTGTAGACCGACAGCGGAAGCGTTGTGACAACGCGGTTGATGTAGTCGTACGTCTTCACGATCCGACCGATCCAAGCACCGTTACTCCGGCACCTCCGAGTTCTTGGCACACGTTCAGCTTGATGACGATCCCCGGGCTCCGATCCAGCAAAGCGTCGGGGAGGAGTTCCGTCAGCACGACGGCGTGGTGACGATCTTGATGTTCTACCTGAAGGAAATATGCCCTAGAGGCAATAATAAAGTTATTATTTATTTCCTTATAATCATGATAAATGTTTATTATTCATGCTAGAATTGTATTAACCGGAAACATAATACATGTGTGAATACATAGACAAACAAAGTGTCACTAGTATGCCTCTACTTGACTAGCTCGTTAATCAAAGATGGTTATGTTTCCTAACCATGAACAATGAGTTGTTATTTGATTAACGGGATCACATCATTGAGAGAATGATCTGATTGACATGACCCATTCCATTAGCTTAGCACCCGACCGTTTAGTATGTTGCTATTGCTTTCTTCATGACTTATACATGTTCCTATAACTATGAGATTATGCAACTCCCGTTTACCGGAGGAACACTTTGGGTACTACCAAACGTCACAACGTAACTGGGTGATTATAAAGGAGTACTACAGGTGTCTCCAATGGTACATGTTGGGTTGGCGTATTTCGAGATTAGGTTTTGTCACTCCGATTGTCGGAGAGGTATCTCTAGGCCCTCTCGGTAATGCACATCACATAAGCCTTGCAAGCATTACAACTAATATGGTAGTTGTGAGATGATGTATTACGGAACGAGTAAAGAGACTTGCCGATAACGAGATTGAACTAGGTACTGGATACCGACGATCGAATCTCGGGCAAGTAACATACCGATGACAAAGGGAACAACGTATGTTGTTATGCGGTCTGACCGATAAAGATCTTCGTAGAATATGTAGGAGCCAATATGGGCATCCAGGTCCCGCTATTGGTTATTGACCGGAGACGTGTCTCGGTCATGTCTACATTGTTCTCGAACCCGTAGGGTCCGCACACGCTTAAGGTTACGATGACAGTTATATTATGAGTTTATGAGTTTTGATGTACCGAAGGAGTTCGGAGTCCCGGATGAGATCGGGGACATGACGAGGAGTCTCGAAATGGTCGAGCCATAAAGATTGATATATTGGAAGCCTATGTTTGGATATCGGAAGTGTTCCGGGTGAAATCGGGATTTTACCGGAGTACCGGGAGGTTACCGGACCCCCCCCCGGAGAGCTAAATGGGCCATGATGGGCCTTAGTGGAAAGAGAAGAGGCAGCCCTACATGGGTCGCGCGCCCCTCCCCTCCCTTGGTCCAAATAGGACAAGGAGAGGGGGCCGCCCCCTCTCTCTCTTTCCCCCCCTCCGCGAATCCTATTCCAACTAGGATTGGGGGGGGGGGATCCTACTCCCAGAGGGAGTAGGACTCTCCTGGCGCGCCCTCCTTGGCCGGCCAGCCTCCCCCCTTTAGTCCTTTATATACGGAGGCAGGGGCACCCCAGAGACACACAAGTTGATCCACGATCTATTCCTTAGCCGTGTGCCGTGCCCCCTGCCACCATATTCCTCGATAATACTGTAGCGGAGTTTAGGCGAAGCCCTGCTGTTGTAGTTCATCAAGATCGTCAGCACGCCGTCGTGCTGACGGAACTCTTCCCCGACACTTTGCTGGATCGGAGTCCGGGGATCGTCATCGAGCTGAACGTGTGCTCGAACTCGGAGGTGCCGTAGTTTCGGTGCTTGATCGGTTGGATCGTGAAGACGTACGACTACTTCCTCTACGTCGTGTCAGCGCTTCCGCAGTCGGTCTGCGTTGGGTACGTAGACAACACTCTCCCCTCTCGTTGCTATGCATCACATGATGTTGCGTGTGCGTAGGAAATTTTTTGAAATTACTACGTTCCCCAACAGTGGCATCCGAGCCTAGGTTATTTATGTTGATGTTATATGCACGAGTAGAACACAAGTGAGTTGTGGACGATACAAGTCATACTGCCTACCAGCATGTCATACTTTGGTTCGGTGGTATTGTTGGACGAGACGACCCGGACCAACCTTACGCGTACGCTTACGCGAGACCGGTTCCCTCGACGTGCTTTGCACATAGATGGCTTGCGGGCGACTGTCTCTCCAACTTTAGTTGAACCAAGTATGGCTACGCCCGGTCCTTGCGAAGGTTAAAACGGAGTCTATTTGACAAACTATCGTTGTGGTTTTGATGCGTAGGTGAGATTGGTTGTTGCTTAAAGCCCGTAGCAGCCACGTAAAACTTGCAACAACAAAGTAGAGGACGTCTAACTTGTTTTTGCAGGGCATGTTGTGATGTGATATGGTCAAGGCATGATTTTTATTGTATGAGATGATCATGTTTTGTAACCGAGTTATCGGCAACTGGCAGGAGCCATATGGTTGTCGCTTTATTGTATGCAATGCAATCGCGATGTAATGCTTTACTTTATTACTAAACAGTAGTGATAGTCGTGGAAGCATAAGATTGGCGAGACGACAACGATGCTACGATGGAGATCAAGGTGTCGCGTTGGTGACGATGGTGATCATGACGGTGCTTCGGAGATGGAGATCACAAGCACAAGATGATGATGGCCATATCATATCACTTATATTGATTGCATGTGATGTTTATCTTTTTATGCATCTTATCTTGCTTTGATTGACGGTAGCATTATAAGATGATCTCTCACTAAATTATCAAGAAGTGTTCTCCCTGAGTATGCACCGTTGCCAAAGTTCGTCGTGCCCAGACACCACGTGATGATCGGGTGTGATAAGCTCTACGTCCATCTACAATGGGTGCAAGCCAGTTTTGCACACGCAGAATACTCAGGTTAAACTTGACGAGCCTAGCATATGCAGATATGGCCTCAGAACACGGAGACCGAAAGGTCGAGCGTGAATCATATAGTAGATATGATCAACATAACGATGTTCACCATTGAAAACTACTCCATCTCACGTGATGATCGGTTATGGTTTAGTTGATTTGGATCACGTAATCACTTAGAAGATTAGAGGGATGTCTATCTAAGTGGGAGTTCTTAAGTAATCTGATTAATTGAACTTAAACTTATCATGAACTTAGTACCTGATAGTATCTTGCTTGTTTATGTTGATAGTAGATAGATGGCTCGTGCTGTTGTTCCGTTGAATTTTAATGCGTTCCTTGAGAAAGCAAAGTTGAAAGATGATGGTAGCAATTACACGGACTGGGTCCGTAACTTGAGGATTATCCTCATTGCTGCTCAGAAGAATTACATCCTGGAAGCACCGCTGGGTGCCAGGCCTGCTGCTGGAGCAACACCAGATGTTATGAACGTCTGGCAGAGCAAAGATGATGACTACTCGATAGTTCAGTGTGCCATGCTTTACGGCTTAGAATCGGGACTTCAACGACGTTTTGTACGTCATGGAGCATATGAGATATTCCAGGAGTTGAAGTTAATATTTCAAGCAAATGCCCGGATTGAGAGATATGGAGTCTCCAATAAGTTCTATAGCTGCAAGATGGAGGAGAACAGTTCTGTCAGTGAGCATATACTCAAAATGTCTGGGTATAATAATCACTTGATTCAATTGGGAGTTAATCTTCCGGATGATTGCGTCATTGACAGAATTCTCCAATCACTGCCACCAAGCTACAAGAGCTTCGTGATGAACTATAATATGCAAGGGATGAACAAGACTATTCCCGAGCTCTTCGCAATGCTGAAAGCTGCGGAGGTAGAAATCAAGAAGGAGCATCAAGTGTTGATGGTTAACAAGACCACTAGTTTCAAGAAAAAGGGCAAAGGGAAGAAGAAGGGGAACTTCAAAAAGAATAGCAAGCAAGTTGCTGCTCAAGAGAAGAAACCCAAGTCTGGACCTAAGCCTGAAACTGAGTGCTTCTACTGCAAGCAGACTGGTCACTGGAAGCGGAACTGCCCCAAGTATTTGGCGGATAAGAAGGATGGCAAGGTGAACAAAGGTATATGTGATATACATGTTATTGATGTGTACCTTACTAGAGCTCGCAGTAGCACCTGGGTATTTGATACTGGTTCTGTTGCTAATATTTGCAACTCGAAACAGGGACTACGGAATAAACGGGCACTGGCAAAGGACGAGGTGACGATGCGCGTGGGAAACGGTTCCAAAGTCGATGTGATCGCGGTCGGCACGCTACCTCTACATCTACCTTCGGATTAATATTAGACCTAAATAATTGTTATTTGGTGCCAGCGTTGAGCATGAACATTATATCTGGATCTTGTTTAATGCGAGACGGTTATTCATTTAAATCAGAGAATAATGGTTGTTCTATTTATATGAGTAATATCTTTTATGGTCATGCACCCTTGAAGAGTGGTCTATTCTTATTGAATCTCGATAGTAGTAATACACATATTCATAATGTTGAAAACCAAAAGATGCAGAGTTGATAATGATAGTGCAACTTATTTGTGGCACTGCCGTTTAGGTCATATTGTATAAAGCGCATGAAGAAACTCCATACTGATGGACTTTTGGAATCACTTGATTATGAATCACTTGGTACTTGCGAACCATGCCTCATGGGCAAGATGACTAAAACGCCGTTCTCCGGAACTATGGAGGAGCAACAGATTTGTTGGAAATCATACATACAGATGTATGTGGTCAAATGAATATTGAGGCTCTGCGGGATATCGTTATTTTCTCACCTTCACAGATGATTTAAGCAGATATGGGTATATCTACTTAATGAAACATAAGTCTGAAACATTTGAAAAGTTCAAAGAATTTCAGAGTGAAGTTGAAAATCATCGTAACAAGAAAATAAAGTTTCTACGATCTGATCGTGGAGGAGAATATTTGAGTTACGAGTTTGGTGTACATTTGAAACAATGCGGAATAGTTTCGCAACTCACGCCACCCGGAACACCACAGCGTAATGGTGTGTCCGAACGTCGTAATCGTACTTTACTAGATATGGTGCGATCTATGATGTCTCTTACTGATTTACGCTAGTCATTTTGGGGTTATGCTTTAGAGACGGCTGCATTCACGTTAAATAGGGCACCATCAAAATCCGTTGAGACGACACCTTATGAACTGTGGTTTGGCAAGAAACAAAGTTGTCGTTTCTTAAAGTTTGGGGCTGCGATGCTTATGTGAAAAAGCTTCAACCTGATAAGCTCGAACCCAAATCGGAGAAATGTGTCTTCATAGGATACCCAAAGGAGACTGTTGGGTACACCTTCTATCACAGATCCGAAGGCAAGACATTCGTTGCTAAGAATGGATCCTTTCTAGAGAAGGAGTTTCTCTCGAAAGAAGTGAGTGGGAGGAAAGTAGAACTTGATGAGGTAACATACCTGCTCCCTTATTGGAAAGTAGTTCATCACAGAAACCGATTCCTGTGACGTCTACACCAATTAGTGAGGAAGTTAATGATGATGATCATGAAACGTCAGATCAAGTTGTTACTGAACCTCGTAGGTCAACCAGAATAAGATCCGCACCAGAGTGGTACGGTAATCCTGTTCTGGAGGTTATGTTGCTAGACCATGACGAACCTACGAACTATGAAGAAGCGATGGTGAGCCTAGATTCCGCAAAATGGCTTGAAGCCATGAAATCTGAGATGGGATCCATGTATGAGAACAAAGTATGGACTTTGGTTGACTTGCTCGATGATCGGCAAGCCATCGAGAATAAATGGATCTTCAAGAAGAAGACTGACGCTGACGGTAATATTACTGTCTACAAAGCTCGACTTGTTGCAAAAGGTTTTCACAAGTTCAAGGGATTGACTACGATGAGACCTTCTCACCCGTAGCGATGCTTAAGTCTGTCCGAATCATGTTAGCAATTGCCGCATTTTATGATTATGAAATTTGGCAAATGGATGTCAAAACTGCATTCCTGAATGGATTTCTGGAAGAAGAGTTGTATATGATGCAACCAGAAGGTTTTGTCGATCCAAAGGGAGCTAACAAAGTGTGCAAGCTCAAGCGATCCATTTATGGACTCGTGCAAGCCGCCCGGAGTTGGAATAAACGTTTTGATAGTGTGATCAAAGCATATGGTTTTATACAGACTTTTGGAGAAGCCTGTATTTACAAGAAAGTGAGTGGGAGCTCTTTCTGATATTATATCTGGATGGCATATTGTTGATTGGAAATGATATATAATTTCTGGATATCATAAAAGTATATTTGAATAAGAGTTTTTCAATGAAAGACCTTGGTGAAGCTGCTTATATATTGGGCATCAAGATCTATAGAGATAGATCGAGACGCTTAATTGGACTTTCACAAAGCACATACCTTGACAAAGTTTTGAAGAAGTTCAAAGTGGATCAAGCAAAGAAAGGGTTCTTGCCTGTGTTACAAGGTGTGAAGTTGAGTAAGACTCAATGCCCGACCACTGCAGAAGATAGAGAGAAAATGAAAGATGTTCCCTATGCTTCAGCCATAGGCTCTATCATGTATGCAATGCTGTGTACCAGACCTGATGTGTGCCTTGCTATTAGTTTAGCAGGGAGGTACCAAAGTAATCCAGGAGTGGATCACTGGACAGCGGTCAAGAACATCCTGAAATACCTGAAAAGGACGAAGGATATGTTTGTCGGTTATGGAGGTGACAAAGAGCTCGTCGTAAATGGTTACGTCGATGCAAGCTTTGACACTGATCCGGAGGATTCTAAATCGCAAACCGGATACATGTTTTTATTAAACGGTGGAGCAGTCAGTTGGTGCACTTCTAAACAAAGCGTCGTAGCGGGATCTACATGTGAAGCGGAGTACATAGCTGCTTCGGAAGCAGCAAATGAAGGAGTCTGGATGAAGGAGTTCATATCCGATCTAGGTGTCATACCTAGTGCATCGGGTCCAATGAAAATCTTTTGTGACAATACTGGTGCAATTGCCTTGGCAAAGGAATCCAGATTTCACAAGAGAACCAAGCACATCAAGAGACGCTTCAACTCCATCCGGGATCAAGTCAGGTGGGAGACATAGAGATTTGCAAGATACATACGGATCTGAATGTTGCAGACCCGTTGACTAAGCCTCTTCCACGAGCAAAACATGATCAGCACCAAGGCTCCATGGGTGTTAGAATCATTACTGTGTAATCTAGATTATTGACTCTAGTGCAAGTGGGAGACTGAAGGAAATATGCCCTAGAGGCAATAATAAAGTTATTATTTATTTCCTTATATCATGATAAATGTTTATTATTCATGCTAGAATTGTATTAACCGGAAACATTACATGTGTGAATACATAGACAAACAGAGTGTCACTAGTATGCCTCTACTTACTAGCTCGTTGATCAAAGATGGTTATGTTTCCTAGCCATAGACAATGAGTTGTCATTGATTAACGGGATCACATCATTAGGAGAATGATGTGATTGACTTGACCCATTCCGTTAGCTTAGCACTTGATCATTTAGTTTGTTGCTATTGCTTTCTTCATGACTTATACATGTTCCTGCTACTATGAGATTATGCAACTCCCGTTTACCGAAGGAACACTTTGTGTGCTACCAAACGTCACAACGTAACTATGTGATTACAAAGGTGCTCTACAGGTGTCTCCGAAGGTACTTGTTGGGTTGGCGTATTTCGAGATTAGGATTTGTCACTCAGATTGTCGGAGAGGTATCTCTGGGCCCACTCGGTAATTCACATCACTTAAGCCTTGCAAGCATTGAAACTAATGAGTTATTTGTGGGATGATGTGTTACGGAATGAGTAAAGAGACTTGCCGGTAACGATATTGAACTAGGTATTGGTATACTGACGATCGAATCTCGGGCAAGTAAAATACCGATGATAAAGGGAACAACGTATGTTGTTATGCGGTTTGACCGATAAAGATCTTCGTAGAATATGTAGGAACCAATATGAACATACAGGTTCCGCTATTGGTTATTGACCGGAGACGTGTCTTGGTCATGTCTACATAGTTCTCAAACCCGTAGGGTCCTCACGCTTATAGTGCGATGACGGTTATATTATGAGTTTATGGTTTTTGATGTACCGAAGTTAGATCAGAGTCCCGTATATGATCACGGACATAATGAGGAATCTCGAAATGGTCGAGACGTGAAGATCAATATATTGTACGACTATGTTCGGACACCAGAATGGTTTCAGGGAGTTTCGGGCATATACCGGAGTACCAGGGGGTTACCGGAACCCCTCGGAGAGACTAGTGGTCCTATTGGGCCCTAATGGAGAAGAGGAGGGGCGGCCAAAGGGCAGCCGTGTGCCCCCTCCCCCAGTCCGAATTGGACAAGGAGGGGGGCGGCGCCTGCTTGTTGGGGAACGTAGTAATTTCAAAAAAATTCCTACGCACACGCAAGATCATGGTGATGCATAGCAACGAGAGGGGAGAGTGTTGTCTACGTACCCTCGTAGACCGAAGAGGAAGCGTTGACGCAACGTAGAGGAAGTAGTCATACGTCTTCCCGGATCAACCGATCCAAGCACCGTTACTCCGGCACCTCCGAGTTCTTGGCACACGTTCAGCTCGATACGTGCCCCGGGCTCCAATCCAGCAAAGCTTCGGGGAGGAGTTTCGCTGACGGCATGGTGACGATCTTGATGTTCAACCGTCAGCAGGGCTTCGCCTAAGCACCGCTACAATATGACCGAGGTGGAATATGGTGGAGGGGGGCACCGCACACGGCTAAGAAACGATCACGAAGATCAAATTGTGTGTCTAGAGGTGACCCCCTGCCCCCGTATATAAAGGTGCCAGGGGGAGGGGGTGGCCGGCCTAGAAGGGGGCGTGCCAAGGGGAGTCCTACTCCCACTGGGAGTAGGACTCCTTCCTTCCTTGTTGGAGTAGGAGAAGGGGAAAGAGGGGGAGAGGAAGAAGGAAAAGGGGGCTGCGCCCCTTGTCCAATTCGGACCAGAGGGGGGGCGCAGGCCTCCTTCCTTTTGGCCTCTCTCCTCTATTCCCGTATGGCCCAATAAGGCCCATATACTCCCCGGCGAATTCCCGTAACTCTCCGGTACTCCGAAAAATACCCGAATCACTCGGAACCTTTCCGATGTCCGAATATAGTCGTCCAATATATCGATCTTTACGTCTCGACCATTTCGAGACTCCTCGTCATGTCCCCGATCTCATCCGGGACTCCAAACTCCTTCGGTACATCAAAACTCATAAACTCATAATATAACTGTCATCGAAACCTTAAGCGTGCGGACCCTACGGTTCGAGAACAATGTAGACATGACCGAGACATGTCTCCGGTCAATAACCAATAGCGGAACCTGGATGCTCATATTGGCTCCTACATATTCTACAAAGATCTTTATCAGTCAGACCGCATAACAACATACGTTGTTCCCTTTATCATCGGTATGTTACTTGCCCGAGATTCGATCGTCGGTATCTCAATACCTAGTTCAATCTCGTTACCGGCAAGTCTCTTTATTCATCCCGTAATACATCATCTCACAACTAACTCATTAGTTGCAATGCTTGCAAGGCTTTATGTGATGTGCATTACCGAGAGGGCCCAAAGATACCTCTCCGACAATCGGAGTGACAAATCCTAATCTCGAAATACGCCAACCCAACATGTACCTTTGGAGACACCTGTAGAGCACCTTTATAATCACCCAGTTATGTTGTGACGTTTGGTAGCACACAAAGTGTTCCTCCGGCAAACGGGAGTTGCATAATCTCATAGTCATAGGAACATGTATAAGTCATGAAGAAAGCAATAGCAACATACTAAACGATCGGGTGCTAAGCTAATGGAATGGGTCATGTCAATCAGATCATTCACCTAATGATGTGATCCCGTTAATCAAATGACAACTCTTTGTCCATGGTTAGGAAACATAACCATCTTTGATTAACGAGCTAGTCAAGTAGAGGCATACTAGTGACACTCTGTTTGTCTATGTATTCACACATGTATTATATTTCCGGTTAATACAATTCTAGCATGAATAATAAACATTTATCATGATATAAGGAAATAAATAATAACTTTATTATTGCCTCTAGGGCATATTTCCTTCAGTCTCCCACTTGCACTAGAGTCAATAATCTAGTTCACATCCCCATGTGATTTAACACTAATAGGTCACATCTTTATGTGATTAGTTCACATCTTCATGTGGCCAACACCCAAAGGGTTTACTAGATTCAGTAATCTAGTTCACATCGCTATGCGATTAACACCCAAAGAGTACTAAGGTGTGATCATGTTTTGCTTGTGAGAGAAGTTTAGTCAACGGGTCTGCCACATTCAGATCCGTATGTATTTTGCAAATTTCTATGTCAACAATGCTCTGCATAGAGCTACTCTAGCTAATTGCTCCCACTTTCAATATGTATCCAGATTGGGACTTAGAGTCATCTGGATTAGTGTCAAAACTTGCATCGACGTAACCCTTTACGACGAACCTTTTTTTTCACCTCCATAATCGAGAAACATATCCTTATTCCATTAAGGATAATTTTGACCGTTGTCCAGTGATCTACTCCTAGATCACTATTGTACTACCTTGCCAAATCAGTGTAGGGTATACAATAGATCTAGTACATAGCATGGCATACTTTATAGAACCTATGGCTGAGGCATAGGGAATGACTTTCATTCTCTTTCTATCTTCTGTCGTGGTCGGGTTTTGAGTCTTACTCAATTTCACACCTTGTAACACAGACAAGAACTCTTTCTTTGACTATTCTATTTTGAACTACTTCAAAATCTTGTCAAGGTATGTACTCATTGAAAAAAACTTATCAAGCATCTTGATCTATCTCTATAGATCTTGATGTTCAATATGTCAGCAGCTTCACCGAGGTCTTTCTTTGGAAATTTCCTTTCAAACACTCCTTTATGCTTTGTAGAATAATTCTACATTATTTCCGATCAACAATATGTCATTCACATATACTTATCAGAAATGTTGTAGTGCTCCCACTCACTTTCTTGTAAATACAGGCTTCATCGCAAGTCTGTATAAAACTATATGCTTTGATCAACTTATCAAAGCGTATATTCCAACTCCGAGATGCTTGCACCAGTCCATAGATGGATCGCTGGAGCTTGCATATTTTGTTAGCACCTTTAGGATTGACACAACCTTCTGGTTGTATCATATACAACTCTCTTTAATAAATCTATTAAGGAATGCAGTTTTGTTTATCCATTTGCCAGATTTCATAAAATGCGGCAATTGCTAACATGATTCGGACAGACTTAAGCATAGATACGAGTGAGAAACTCTCATCGTAGTCAACACCTTGAACTTGTCGAAAACCTTTTGCGACAATTCTAGCTTTGTAGATAGTAACACTACTATCAGCGTCCGTCTTCCTCTTGAAGATCCATTTATTCTCAATTGCTTGCCGATCATCGGGCAAGTCAACCAAAGTCCATACTTTGTTCTCATACATGGATCCCATCTCAGATTTCATGGCCTCAAGCCATTTTGCGGAATCTGGGCTCACCATCGCTTCTTCATAGTTCGTAGGTTCGTCATGGTCAAGTAGCATGACCTCCAGAACAGGATACCGTACCACTTTGGTGTGGATCTCACTCTGGTTTACCTACGAGATTCGGTAGTAACTTGATCTGAAGTTACATGATCATCATCATTAGCTTCCTCACTAATTGGTGTAGTAGTCACAGGAACAGATTTCTGTGATGAACTACTTTCCAATAAGGGAGAAGGTACAATTACCTTATCAAGTTCTACTTTCCTCCCACTCACTTCTTTCGAGAGAACCTCCTTCTCTAGAAAGGATTCATTCTTAGCAATGAATGTCTTGCCTTTGGATCTGTGATAAAAGGTGTACCCAACAGTAACTTTTTGGGTATCCTATGAAGACACACTTTTCCAATTTGGGTTTGAGCTTATCAGGATGAAACTTTTTCACATAAGCATTGCAACCCCAAACTTTAAGAAACGGCAACTTTGGTTTCTTGCCAAACCACAGTTCATACAGTGTCGTCTCAACAGATTTAGATGGTGCCCTTTTAACGTGAATGCAGCTGTCTCTAATGCATAACCCCAAAACGACAGTGGTAGATCGGTAAGAGACATCATAGATTGCACTATATCCAATAAAGTATGGTTATGACGTTCGGACACACCATTATGCTGTGGTGTTCCATGTGGCATGAGTTTGTGAAACTATTCCACATTGTTTTAATTGAAGACCAAACTCGTAACTCAAATATTTGTCTCCGCGATCAGATCGTAGAAACTTTATTTTCTTGTCACGATGATTTTCCACTTCACTCTGAAATTCTTTGAACTTTTCAAATGTTTTAGACTTATGTTTCATCAAGTAGATATACCCATATCTGCTCAAATCATCTGTGAAGTTCAGAAAATAACGATACTTGCCGTGAGCCTTAACACTCATCGAACCGCATACATCAGTATGTATTATTTCCAATAAGTCAGTTGCTCGCTCCGGAGAACGGAGTCTTAGTCATCTTACCCATGAGGCATGGTTTGCAAGCATCAAGTGATTCATAATCAAGTGATTCCAAAATCCCATCAGCATGGAGTTTCTTCATGCGCTTTACACCAATATAACCTAAATGGCAGTGCTACAAATAAGTTGCACTATCATTATTAACTTTGCATCTTTTGGTTTCAATATTATGATTATGTGTATCACTATGATCGAGATCCAACGAACTATTTTCATTGGGTGTGTAACCATATAAGGTTTTATTCATGTAAACAGAACAACAATTTATTCTCTTACTTAAATGAATAACCGTATTACAATAAACATGATCAAATCATATTCATGCTTAATGAAAACACCAAATAACACTTATTCAGGTTCAACACTAATGCCGAAAGTATAGGGAGTGTGCGATGATGATCATATCAATCTTAGAACCACTTCCAACACACATCGTCACTTCACCCTTAACTAGTCTCTGTTTATTCTGCAACTCCCGCTTCGAGTTACTAATCTTAGCAACTGAACTAGTATCAAATACTGAGGGGTTGCTATAAACACTAGTAAAGTACACATCAATAACATGTATATCAAATATACTTATGTTCACTTTGCCATCCTTCTTATCTGCCAATCACTTGGGGTAGTTCCGCTTCCAGTGACCAATCCATTTGCAGTAGAAACACTTAGTCTCAGGCTTAGGACCAGACTTGGGCTTCTTCACTTGAGCAGCAACTTGCTTGCTGTTCTTCTTGAAGTTCCCCTTCTTCCCTCTTCCCTTTTCTTGAAACTAGTGGTCTTGTCTACCATCAACACTTGATGTTTTTTCTCGATTTCTACCTTCGTCAGTTTCCGCATTACGAAGAGCTTGGGAATCGTTTCCGTTATCCCTTGCATATCATAGTTCATCACGAAGTTCTACTAACTTGGTGATGGTGACTAGAGAATTCTGTCAATCACTATCTTATTTGGAAGATTAACTCCCACTTGATTCAAGCGATTGTAGTACTCAGACAATCTGGGCACATGCTCACTAGTTGAGCGATTCTCCTCCATCTTTTATCTATAGAACTTGTTGGAGACTTCATATCTCTCAACTCGGGTATTTGCTTGAAATATTAACTTCAACTCCTGGAACATCTCATATGCTCCATGACGTTCAAAACGTCTTTGAAGTCCCGATTCTAAGCCATTAAGCATGGTGCACTAAACTATCAAGTAGTCATCATATTGAGCTAGCCAAACGTTCATAACGTCTGCATCTGCTCCTGCAATAGGTCTGTCACCTAGCGGTGCATCAAGGACATAATTCTTCTGTGCAGCAATGAGGATAAACCTCAGATCACGGATCCAATCCGCATCATTGCTACTAACATCTTTCAACACAATTTCCTCTAGGAACATATCAAAATAAACACAGGGAAGCAACAACGCGAGCTATTGATCTACAACATAATTTGCAAAATACTACTAGGACTAAGTTCATGATAAATTTAAGTTCAATTAATCATATTACTTAAGAACTCCCACTTAGATAGACATCCCTCTAATCCTCTAAGTGATTACGTGATCCAAATCAACTAAACCATGTCCGATCATCACGTGAGATGGAGTAGTTTCATTGGTGAACATCACTATGTTGATCATATCTACTATATGATTCACGCTCGACCTTTCGGTCTCCGTGTTCCGAGGCCATATCTGTATATGCTTGGCTCGTCAAGTATAACCTGAGTATTCCGCGTGTGCAACTGTTTTGCACCCGTTGTATTTGAACGTAGAGCCTATCACACCCGATCATCACGTGGTGTCTCAGCACGAAGAACTTTCGCAATGGTGCATACTCAGGGAGAACACTTCTTGATAATTAGTGAGAGATCATCTTATAATGCCACCGTCAATCTAAGCAAGATAAGATGCATAAAAGATAAACATCACATGCAATCAATATAAGTGATATGATATGGCCATCATCATCTTGTGCTTGTGATCTCCATCTTCGAAGCACCGTCGTGATCACCATCGTCATCGGCGCGACACCTTGATCTCCATCGTAGCATCGTTGTCGTCTCGCCAATCTTATGCTTCCACGACTATCACTACCGCTTAGTGATAAAGTAAAGCATTACAGCGCGATTGCATTGCATACAATAAAGCGACAACCATATGGCTCCTGCCAGTTGCCGATAACTCGGTTACAAAACATGATCATCTCATACAATAAAATTTAGCATCATGTCTTGACCATATCACATCACAACATTCCCTGCAAAAACAAGTTAGATGTTCTCTACTTTGTTGTTGCAAGTTTTACGTGGCTGCTACGGGCTTAAGCAAGAACCAATCTTACCTATGCATCAAAACCACAACGATAGTTTGTCAAGTTGGTGCTGTTTTAACCTTCGCAAGGACCGGGCGTAGCCACACTCGGTTCAACTAAAGTTGGAGAAACTGTCACCCGCTAGCCACCTTTGTGCAAAGCACGTCGGGAGAACCGGTCTCGCGTAAGCGTACGCGTAATGTCGGTCCGGGCCGCTTCGTCCAACAATACCGCTGAACCAAAGTATGACATGCTGGTAAGTAGTATGACTTATATCGCCCACAACTCACTTGTGTTCTACTCGTGCATATAACATCAACACATAAAACCTAGGCTCGGATGCCACTGTTGGGGAACGTAGTAATTTCAAAAAAATTCCTACGCACACACAAGATCATGGTGATGCATAGCAACGAGAGGGGAGAGTGTGATCTACGTACCCTTGTAGACCGACAGCGGAAGCGTTGTGACAACGCGGTTGATGTAGTCGTACGTCTTCATGATCTGACCGATCCAAGCACCGTTACTCCGGCACCTCCGAGTTCTTGGCACACGTTCAGCTCGATGACGATCCCCGGGCTCCGATCCAGCAAAGCGTCGGGGAGGAGTTCCGTCAGCACGACGGCGTGGTGACGATCTTGATGTTCTACTATCGCAGGGCTTCGCCTAAGCACCGCTACAATATGACCGAGGTGAAATATGGTGGAGGGGGGCACCGCACACGGCTAAGGAACGATCACGAAGATCAACTTGTGTGTCTAGAGGTACCCCCCTGCCCCCGTATATAAAGGAGCAAGGGGGAGGGGGCGGCCGGCCTAGAAGGGGGCGTGCCAAGGGGAGTCCTACTCCCACTGGGAGTAGGACTCCTTCCTTCCTTGTTGGAGTAGGAGAAGGGGAAAGAGGGGGAGAGGAAGAAGGAAAAGGGGGCTGCGCCCCTTGTCCAATTCGGACCAGAGGGGGGGCGCATGCCTCCTTCCTTTTGGCCTCTCTCCTCTATTCCCGTATGGCCCAATAAGGCCCATATACTCCTCGGCGAATTCCCGTAACTCTCCGGTACTCCGAAAAATACCCGAATCACTGGAAACCTTTCCGATGTCCGAATATAGTCGTCCAATATATCGATCTTTACGTCTCGGCCATTTCGAGACTCCTCGTCATGTCCCCGATCTCATCCGGGACTCCAAACTCCTTCGGTACATCAAAACTCATAAACTCATAATATAACTGTCATCGAAACCTTAAGCGTGCGGACCCTACGGTTCGAGAACAATGTAGACATGACCGAGACATGTCTCCGGTCAATAACCAATAGCGGAACCTGGATGCTCATATTGGCTCCTACATATTCTACGAAGATCTTTATCGGTCAAACCGCATAACAACATACGTTGTTCCCTTTGTCATCGGTATGTTACTTGCCCGAGATTCGATCGTCGGTATCTCAATACCTAGTTCAATCTCGTTACCGGCAAGTCTCTTTACTTGTTCCGTAATACATCATCTCACAACTAACTCATTAGTTGCAATGCTTGCAAGGCTTTATGTGATGTGCATTACTGAGAGGGCCCAGAGATACCTCTCCGACAATTGGAGTGACAAATCCTAATCTCGAAATACACCAGCCCAACATGTACCTTTGGAGACACCTGTAGAGCACCTTTATAATCACCCAGTTACATTGTGACGTTTGGTAGCACACAAAGTGTTCCTCCGGCAAACGGGAGTTGCATAATCTCATAGTCATAGGAACATGTATAAGTCATGAAGAAAGCAATAGCAACATACTAAACGATCGGGTGCTAAGCTAATGGAATGGGTCATGTCAATCAGATCATTCACCTAATGATGTGATCCCATTAATCAAATAACAACTCTTTGTCCATGGTTAGGAAACATAACCATCTTTGATTAACGAGCTAGTCAAGTAGAGGCATACTAGTGACACTCTGTTTGTCTATGTATTCACACATGTATTATATTTCCGGTTAATACAATTCTAGCATGAATAATAAACATTTATCATGATATAAGGAAATAAATAATAACTTTATTATTGCCTCTAGGGCATATTTCCTTCACCAAGATGAGGATAATCTTTGTGTTATATGTAATGCTTATGTCCATGAGGACAGATCTCACTTGTTCTTCCAGTGAATTTCAGCTCCAGAGTGTGGAATTACCTTCAGATTGACTGGTCCCAGGGGTCTAATACCCAGGAGTGTGTTTCCAGTGCCAGAACCAGTTTTGGCCACCCTTTTTTCTTTGAAGTGATGCTCACAGCAGCATGGAATATTTGGATCCTCAGAAATGGGAGGATCTTTAGGGGGGAGCAGGCTCGTTTTGCCACTTGGAGGTGCAATTTTATACATGATATCCTTCTTTTGGCTCACAGGCTTAACATTAGCGTTAGAGCTCAACTCATACCTTGGGTCAATGCCCTTCTGTAAATATAGGTTAGCATCAGCTCTTGCCTCGGGTCATGACCCTTTGTAACTATAGGTAAGTATTAGATAGGACTTTTTTTGTTTTGGCACTTTCTCAGTGCTTTGTATTTTGTTGGACCTTCTCTTTTTTTAAATAAAATGGGCTGTGGGGTTTTACCCTACAGTAAATATTCAAAAAAAAAGATGACATGATGTAGAGGGATAGTTTCATGCAATATGATAAAAACCCCATCTTGTTATCCTCGATGGCAATGATACAATACGTGCCTTGCTGCCCCTTCTGTCACTGGGAAAGGACACCGCAAGATCGAACCCAAAGCTAAGCACTTCTCCCATGGCAAGAACAACCAATCTAGTAGGCCAAACCAAACTGATAATTCGGAGAGACTTGCAAAGATAACCAATCATACATAAAAGAATTCAGAGAAGATTCAAATATTATTCATAGATAGACTTGATCATAAACCCACAATTCATCGATCTCAACAAACACACCGCAAAAAGAAGATTACATCGAATATATCTCCACGAGAGAGGGGGAGAACATTGTATTGAGATCCAAAAAGAGAGAAGAAGCCATCTAGCTACTAGCTATGGACCCGTAGGTCTGAAGTAAACTACTCACACTTCATGGGAGGGGCTTCGATGATGATGTAGAAGCCCTCCGTGATTGATGCCCCCTCCGGCGGAGCTCCGGAACAGGCCCCAAGATGGGATCTCGTGGATACAGAAAGTTGCGGCGGTGGAATTAGGTTTTTGGCTCCCTATTTGATCGTTTGGGGGTACGTGGGCATATATAGGAGGAAGAAGTACGTCGGTGGAGCAATAGGGGGCCCACGAGGGTGGGGGCACGTCTGGGGGGTAGGGCGCGCCCCCTACCTTGTGGCCTCCTGTTACATGCCTTGACGTAGGGTCCAAGTCTCCTGAGTTGTATTCGGTGAGAAAATCACGTTCCCGAAGGTTTCATTCCGTTTGGACTCCGTTTGATATTCCTTTTCTTTGAAACCCTAAAACAGGCAAAAACAACAATTCTGGGCTGGGCCTCCGGTTAATAGGTTAGTCCCAAAAATAATATAAAGTGGATAATAAAGCCCAATAATGTCCAAAACAGTAGATAATATAGCATGGAGCAATCAAAAATTATAGATACGTTGGAGACGTATCATAGTGCTTAGGCAAAGCCCTGCGAAGATTGTTCTTCACCAACACCGTCACCGCCCCGTCGTGCTGCCGGAACTCATCTACTACTTCGCCCGTCTTGCTGGATCAAGAAGGCGAGGACGTCATCGAGCTGAACGTGTGCTGAACACGAAGGTGTTGTACGTTCAGTACTTGATCGGGACGGATCGTGAAGGTGTATGACTACATCAACCGCGTTGATAAAACGCTTCCGCTTTCGGTCTATGAGGGTACGTAGACACACTCTCCCCTCTCGTTGCTGTGCATCACCATGATAGATCTTGCGTGTCCGTAGGAAAATTTTGAAATTACTGCGTTCCCTAACAGTGGCATCCGAGCCAGGTCTATGCGTAGATGTTATATGCACGAGTAGAACACAAAGGAGTTGTGGGCGTGGGTATATACATATTTCTTGCTGTCACTAGTTGATTCTTGATTCAACGGTATTGTTGGATGAAGCGGCCCAGACCGACATTACGCGTATGCTTACGCGAGACTGGTTCTACCGACGTGCTTCGCACACAGGTGGCTGGTGGGTGTCAGTTTCTCCAACTTTAGTTGAATCGGATTCAATGAACATGGTTCTTTCTGAAGATCAAAAAGCAATCACTATACCACGTTGTGGTTTTTGATGCGTAGGTAAGAACGGTTCTCGCTCAGCCCGTAGCAGCCACGTAAAACTTGCAACAACAAAGTAGAGGACGTCTAACTTGTTTTTGCAGGGCATGTTGTGATGTGATATGGTCAAGACATGATGCTAAATTTTATTGTATGAGATGATCATGTTTTCTAACAGAGTTATCGACAACTGGCAGGAGCCATATGGTTGTCGCGTTATTTTATGAAATGCAATCGCCATGTAATTGCTTTACTTTATCACTAAGCGGTAGCGATAGTCGTAGAAGCAATAGTTGGCGAGACAAAAACGATGCTTCGATAGAGATCAAGGTGTCAAGCCGGTGACGATGGTGATCATGACAGTGCTTTGGAGATGGAGATCAAAGGCACAAGATGATGATGGCCATATCATATCACTTATATTGATTGCATGTGATGTTTATCCTTTATGCATCTTATTTTGCTTAGTTCGGAGGTAGCATTATAAGATGATCTCTCACTAAATTTCAAGGTATAAGTGTTCTCCCTGAGTATGCACCGTTGCTACAGTTCGTCGTGTCGAGACACCACGTGATGATCGGGTGTGATAAACTCTACGTTCACCTACAACGGGTGCAAGTCAGTTTTGCACAGGCAGAATACTCAGATTAAACTTGACGAGCCTAGCATATGCAGATATGGCCTCGGAACACTGAGACTGAAAGGTCGAGCGTGAATCATATAGTAGATATGATCAATATAGTGATGTTCACCATTGAAAACTACTCCATCTCACGTGATGATCGGACATGGTTTAGTTGATATGGATCACGTGATCACTTAGATGATTAGAGAGATGTCTATCTAAGTGGGAGTTCTTAAGTAATTTCATTAATTGAACTTTAATTTATCATGAACTTAGTACCTGATAGTATTTTGCATGTCTATGTTGTTGTAGATAGATGGCCCGTGCTGTTGTTCCATTGAATTTTAATGCGTTCCTAGAGAAAGCTAAGTTGAAAGATGATGGTGGCAACTACACGGATTGGGTCCATAACTTGAGGATTATCCTCATTGCTACACAAAAGAATTATGTCCTGGAAGCACCGCTAGGTGACAAACCCGCTGCAGGAGCAACGCCAGATGTTGTGAACACCTGGCAGAGCAAAGCTGATGACTACTCGATAGTTCAGTGTGCCATGCTTTACGGCTTAGAACCGGGACTTCAACAACGTTTTGAACGTCATGGAGCATATGAGATGTTCCAGGAGTTGAAGTTAATATTTCAAGCAAATGCCCGAATTGAGAGATATGAAGTATCCAATAAGTTCTACAGCTGCAAGATGGAGGAGAATAGTTCTGTCAGTGAACATATACTCAGAATGTCTGGGTACCACAACCACTTGACTCAGCTTGGAATTAATCTTCCTGATGATAGTGTCATTGACAGAGTTCTTCAATCACTGCCACCAAGCTACAAGAGCTTCGTGATGAACTATAATATGCAAGGGATGGATAAGACAATTCCCGAGCTCTTCGCAATGCTATAGGCTGCGGAGGTAGAAATCAAGAAGGAGCATCAAGTGTTGATGGTCAACAAGACCACCAGTTTCAATAATAAGGACAAAGGGAAGAAGGGGAACCTCAAGAAGAACAACAAGCAAGTTGCTACTCAAGTGAAGAAGCCCAAGTCTGGACCTAAGCCTAAGACTGAGTGCTTCTACTGCAAAGGAACTAGTCACTGGAAGCGGAACTGCCCCAAGTATTTGGCGGATAAGAAGGATGGCAAAGTGAAAGGTATATTTGATATACATGTTATTGATGTGTACCTTACTAATGCTCGCAGTAGTGCCTGGGTATTGTTACTGGTTCTGTTGCTAATGTTTGCAACTCGAAACAGGAGCTACGGATTAAGCGAAGATTGGCTAAGGACGAGGTAATGATGCGCGTGGGAAATGGTTCCAAAGTCGATGTGATCGCCGTCGGCACGCTACCTGTACATCTACCTTTGGGATTAGTTTTAGACCTAAATAATTGTTATTTGGTGCCAGCGTTGAGCATGAACATTATATCTGGATCTTGTTTAATGTGAGACGGTTATTAATTTAAATCAGAGAATAATGGTTGTTCTATTTATATGAGTAATATATTTTATGGTCACGCACCCTTGATGAGAGGTCTATTTTTATTAAATCTTGATAGTAGTAATACACATGTTCATAGTATTGAAGCCAAAAGATGCAGAGTTGATAATGATAGTGCAACTTATTTGTGGCACTGCCGTTTAGGTCATATTGGTGTAAAGCGCATGAAGAAACTCCATTCTGATGGACTTTTGGAATCACTTGATTATGAATCACTTGGTACTTGCGAACCATGCCTCATGGGCAAGATGACTAAAACTCCGTTCTCCGAAACAATGGAGCGAGCAACAGAGTTATTGGAAATCATACATATTGATGTATGTGGTCCAATGAACATTGATGCTCGCGGCGGATATCGTTATTTTCTCACCTTCACAGATGATTTGAGCAGATATAGGTATATCTACTTAATGAAACATAAGTCTGAAACATTTGAAAAGTTCAAAGAATTTCAGAGTGAAGTGGAAAATCATCGTAACAAGATAATCAAGTTTCTACGATCTGATCATGGAGGTGAATATTTGAGTTATGAGTTTGGATTTCATTTGAAACAATGCGGAATAGTTTCGCAACTCACGCCACCTGGAACACCACAATGTAACGGTGTGTCCGAATGTCGTAACCACACTTTATTAGATATGGTGCGATCTATGATGTCTCTCACTGATTTACCGCTATCGTTTTGGGGTTATGCTTTAGAGACGGTTGCATTCACGTTAAATAGGGCACCATCTAAATCCATCAAGACGACACCTTATGAACTGTGGTTTGGCAAGAAACTCAAGTTGTCGTTACTTAAAGTTTGGGGCTGCGATGCTTACGTGAAAAAGCTTCAACCTGATAAGCTCGAACCCAAATCGGAGAAATGTGTCTTCATAGGATACCCAAAGGAGACTGTTGGGGTACACCTTCTATCATAGATCCGAAGGCAAGATATTCGTTGCTAAGAATGGATCCTTTCTAGGGAAGGAGTTTCTCTCGAAAGAAGTGAGTGGGAGGAAAGTAGAACTTGACGAGATAATTGTACCTTCTCCCTTATTGGAAAGTAGTTCATCACTAAAATCAGTTCCAGTGATTCCTACACCGGTAAGTGAGGAAGCCGATGATGATGATCATGAAACTTCTGATCAAGTTACTACCGAACCTCGTAGGTCAACCAGAGTAAGATCCGCACCAGAGTGGTATGGTAATCCTGTTTTGGAAGTCATGTTACTTGATCATGATGAACCTACAAACTATGAGGAAGCGATGATGAGCCCGGATTTCACAAAATGGCTTGAGGCCATGAAATCTGAGATGGGATCCATGTATGAGAACAAAGTATGAACTTTGGTTGACTTGACCGATGATCGACATGCCATAGAGAATAAATGGATCTTCAAGAAGTCTGACGCTGGCGGTAATGTTACTGTCTACAAAGCTCAATTTGTTGCGAAAGGTTTTTGACAAGTTCAAGGAGTTCACTATGATGAGACCTTCTCACCCGTAGCGATGCTTAAGTCCGTCTGAATCATGTTAGCAATTGCCACATTTTATGATTATAAAATTTGGCAAATGGATGTCAAAACTGCATTCCTTAAGGGATATCTTAAAGAAGAGTTGTATATGATGCAACCAGAAGGTTTTGTTGATCCAAAAGGTGCTAACAAAGTGTGCAAGCTCCAGCGATCCATTTATGGACTGGTGCAAGCCTCTCGGAGTTGGAATATACGCTTTGATAGTGTGATCAAAGCATATGGTTTTATACAGACTTTTGGAGAAGTCTGTATTTACAAGAAAGTGAGTGGGAGCTCTGTAGCATTTCTGATATTATATGTAGATGACATATTGTTGATCGGAAATGATATTGAATTTCTGAATAGCATAAAAGGATACTTGAATAAGAATTTTTCAATGAAAGACCTTGGTTAAGCTGCTTATATATTGGGCATCAAGATCTATAGACATAGATCAAGACGCTTAATTGGACTTTCACAAAGCACATACCTTGATAAAGTTTTGAAAAAGTTCAAAATGGATCAAGCCAAGAAAGGGTTCTTGCCTATGTTACAAGGTGTGGAGTTGAGTCAGACTCAATGCCTGACCACTGCAGAAGATAGAGAGAAAATGAAATGTGTTCCCTATGCTTCAGCCATAGGCTCTATCATGTATGCAATGTTGTGTACCAGACCTGATGTGTGCCTTGCTATTAGTTTAGCAGGGAGGTACCAAAGTAATTTAGGAGTGGATCACTAGACAGCGGTCAAGAACATCCTGAAATACCTGAAAAGGACTAAGGATATGTTTCTTGTTTATGGAGGTGATAAAGAGCTCGTCGTAAACAGTTACATTGATGCAAGCTTTGACACTGATCCGGATGACTCTAAGTCATAAACCGGATACGTATTTTTTTAAATGGTGGAGCTGTCATTTGGTGCAGTTCCAAGCAGAGCGTCGTGGCGGGATCTACATGTGAAGCAGAGTACATAGCTGCTTCGGAAGCAGCACATGAAGGAGTCTGGATGAAGGAGTTCATATCTGATCTAGTTGTCATACATAGTGCATCGGGTCTAATGAAAATATATTTTTGACAATACGGGTGCAATTGCCTTGGTAAAGGAATCCAGATTTCACAAGAGAACCAAGCACATCAAGAGATGCTTCAATTCCATCCGCGATCAAGTCAAGGAGGGAGACATGGAGATTTGCAAGATACATACGGATCTGAATGTTGCAGACCCGTTGACTAAGCCTCTCTCACGAGCAAAACATGACCAGCACCAAGGCTCCATGGGTGTTAGAATCATCACAATGTAATCTAGATTATTGACTCTAGTGAAAGTGGACTGAAGGAAATATGTCCTAGAGGCAATAATAAAGTTGTTATTTATATTTCCTTATCCCATGATAAATGTTTATTATTCATGCTAGAATTGTACTAACCGGAAACTTACTACATGTGTGAATACATAGACAAACATAGTGTCACTAGTATGCCTCTACTTGACTAACTCGTTAATCAAAGATGGTTAAGTTTCCTAGCCATGGATAAAGAGTTGTCATTTGATAAACAGGATCACATCATTAGAGAATGATGTGATTGACTTGACCCATCTGTTAGCTTAGCACGTTGATCGTTTAGTTTGTTGCTATTGCTTTCTCCATAACTTATACATGTTCCTATGACTATGAGATCATGCAACTCTCGAATACCGGAGGAACACTTTGTGTGCTATCAAACGTCACAACGTAACTGGGTGATTATAAAGGTGCTCTACAGGTATCTTCGATGGTGTTTGTTGAGTTGGCATAGATCGAGATTAGGATTTGTCACTCCGTCTATCAGAGAGGTATCTCTGGGCCTTCTCGGTAATGTACATCACTATGAACCTTGCAAGCAATGTGACTAATGAGTTAGTTGCGGGATGTTGCATTACGGAACGAGTAAAGAGACTTGTCGGTAACGAGATTGAACTAGGTATTGAGATACCAATGATCGAATCTCGGGCAAGTAACATACCGATGACAAAGGGAACAACATATGTTGTTATGCGGTTCGATCGATAAAGATCTTCGTAGAATATGTAGGAGCCAATATGGGCATCCAGGTTCCGCTATTGGTTATTGACCGGAGAGGTGTCTCGGTCATGTCTACATAGTTCTCGAACCCGTAGGGTCCGCAGGCTTAACGTTCGTTGATGATATAGTACTATATGAGTTATGTATGTTGGTGACTGAATGTTGTTCAGAGTCCCGGATAAGATCACGGACATGACGAGGAACTCTAGAATGGTCCAGAGATAAAGATTGATATATGAGATAATAGTGTTTGGTCTCCGAAAGGGGTTCCGGATGTTTCCCGAAATGTTTGGGTACGATAACACTTTATTTGGGCAAAAGGGAAAAGCCCACAAGGTTTTTGGAAAAGAGCAAAAGGAAAGTTTCGACCCCAAGGCTCAACATATAAATAGAGGGTAGGGCTAGCACCCAAGACACATCAAGAAACACCAAGCCGTGTGCCGGCAACCCCGTGCCCTCTAGTTTATCCCTCGTCATAGTTTTCGTAGTGCTTAGGCGAAGCCCTGCGAAGATTGTTCTTCACCAACACCGTCACCATGCCGTCGTGCTGCCGGAACTCATCTACTACTTCGCCCGTCTTGCTGGATCAAGAAGGCGAGGACGTCATCGAGCTGAACGTGTGCTAAACACGGAGGTGTTGTACGTTCGGTACTTGATCAGGACGGATTGTGAAGGTGTACGACTACATCAACCGCGTTGATAAAACGCTTCCGCTTTCGGTCTATGAGGGTACATAGATACACTCTCCCCTCTCGTTGCTATGCATCACCATGATAGATCTTCCGTGTGCGTAGGAAAATTTTGAAATTACTGTGTTCCCCAACAATGGTTACATTAATATTAAAAATAGTTTTGAGAGAAACTAGAATTGTTTCGGAGTTCCTGGAAGAGTTTCAGGGTTTACTGGGATTTTTTATATAAGTGAGAAATGTTTTCGATGATATTTAATTGATAATAAAAGGCTCTAATATTGATTAGGGGGCTTTTATAATTAATTAAATATCAACAGGTCAAAGAACATAAAAAAGGCCAAGTGGTGGGAGGTGATTGGGCCCTAGGGTCCAATCTACTATATCTAAATAGGAGCCTCCACTACCCTATTTTCCTGCATTCTCGTGCGTCCACGTCTCTATAATTATTTCCAGTTGTTTGATTAACCATGTATGGCTCAGATATGCACTTGATTCCTCCGTGCATGCTACATGCCCCTCCGGTTGACTCCTTCGGGCTTTCCTCAACCCATGGAAGCGGAAGCGGAAGTAAGTCCAATCGATACGTGTGATGTAATCGAAATTGCGAGTCTCCGAAAACTGCTCCTCATAAAATGGTATCCCCGTCTCTCCCGTTCCCTATCTCTCTTCTCCCCACTCGACACTCACGCGACGATGGATGCAGGAGAACCCAACTGCCTATATGGTTTACGACCGCCGTCGACGGTAGAATAGGCGGCTACAGAGGCACGCCCCCTAGCTTGAAGCTAGAGGGGCCCGAATTGGACCCCCTTAAGCCGACGCAAGGGAAGGACTCCTCCGACTTGTGGCGCCCCCTCCCTCTCCTCCAACCTATATATATTAGAGATTTTTGCCACAATTAAACACACAGCTTTGGAGCCTCCTTTAGTTCTCTCGTTCTAGTTGTAACTAGTAAGATGCCCGTACTACGCTACGGGGTCACAAAAGATCAGGTGAAACATTGTTGTTTATTTAAATTATTTCCAAGATCCAATTCATTTCTATGTCCCGCAAAAAAAAGTTCCTAGACATTGATCAAACGATGTTATATTGTTGATAGGTTGGCATCGAGCACAACCAAAAATACTACTTTTGTGTTTGTTATGTCTTTTTTTTTCTCTATGTTCATTGCTTCTGTTGACTTCAGATTCTGCCTATGGGGAGAAACATCCAATTTTTTAAGACACATCCCGAATATTTGTCTCCTGGTTGTCCGTTGTGAACGTTTTCTTTGCATAGACCTGGTTGATGTAAGAAAAGTTATAAGTAGTCAAATACTAATATTTTTGTATATACATACATGTGCACTCACCCCTTCTATATAAATATGATTCAAGAGCATCTTTTACTTTACATTTTGTTTCTTTGTTCCGTACAAAATGTATTGAAAGTGTTGTCCATTCGGTTTTTTGTTTGCCTAAATAACTTTAGACCCCATAAAGGTTTTTTTCCCTTTGTCTAAATATTCTACAAACCCGTTTATGTACATACCAATTTTAGGTGAGAAGGTAGATGAAGCGAGATCTCGAGGGCTGAGAGCATCTCCAGCCGCGTCCCCAGAAAGACCTCCCCAGACGATTTTCTCGTGCTGACGCCGAAAAAACGGCCCAGTCGCGTCCCAGGAGTCCGATTTTCGCCGGCCTGGGCCGAAAACAGCGCCGAAGGACCCAGGCCGAACCCGGCGCGCTGGGGCACCCGGGGGCACCGGGGCGAGCTGTTTTGGCGCGAAAAAGCCGCGGACCAGCCGCGTCAGCGACACGGCGCCTCGTCTTCCCCCAACGGCCTCGGTTCCCACGGGGAATCAGTGGCAAGGCTGCTGCCGGTCAGCCTTACCATTGATTCCTCACGGGCGGCGCGTCACGGGACGGCGCGCCGATGCCTCCCCTCCCTCGCACGCGTTCACACGGGCGCGGCGCGGCTATATAGCCGGTGGCCTCACTCGCCTGTGCCCACACCAGCCCCGCCCCTCGCCGCCGCCCAGCCCCTCCCTCTCCCTCTCTACCTCTCCCGAGCCCGTCGCCATGGCAGAGCGTTTCCCCGGAGACGAGGCGGCGGCCAACGGCTTCGGCCGCCGTTCGCTGCGCGAACAGGAGTCCTGGCTCCTGTTCCAGGCGAACATCCCGGGCCGCTGGACATGCGCGTCGGGCCGACGGGGTGGAGACTCGGCGACGGGGGAGTGCCCGTTCCCCCGTTGCCCGACGCCGTGGCCAAGCCCAAATACTTCGCCGAGGAGGTCGAGGTCGTACGCGCCTCCCTCACTGACGCCCAGCTCTCCCTCCCCCAGTACGCCGCCGACAACCACGCGGCTTGGGCGGCGTACTTCGAGCGCCGCCAGCAGTAGCGGTTGGCGTCCACCAACGACGCGCCGGTGGTCGGCGGCCAGAAGAACAGCGAGGGGCGCCACCTGTGGTGGGGCGTCCCCGGCCGCACACTCGAGGGCGTGCTGACGTACCTCGAGGGCGGCAACGACCCGCCGTTGGCGTACCCGGCGAGGGTGGCCGCCCCGGCACACCACCGACGCGCCGGGCCATGGGCGCCAAGGAGGTTCAGGTCCTCCTCCTCTTCTTCCTCCTCGCGATCTTCCTCGCACTCCTCCGGTACTCCGGCCCTGCTCGGCGTCAAGGCCGAGCCCGCGGCGGAGACGCCGCTCGGCCGGCGCACTCGCGGCGCCGGCATCGTCATCAACGAGGGCGGCCGGTGCGCCTCCTCGTCGGCTCCTCCTCCGCGCTTCGTCAAGTCAAAGACGGAGTCGGGGCTCGCGCCGGTGAAGAAGGAGCCGGCCGCGCCGGTGAAGACGGAACTCAACGACGACGACGCGGCCCTGGAATGGGCGCGCAGGGACTCCATAGCGATGGAGAAGGAGCATCTGGAGAAGGCGAAGGAGCGCCAGTGCGCCGCCCTGCGCCGCTTCGCGGAGCGCCGACGCGGCCGCGACGAAGGTGGAGTCGTCGTCATCTGCGACAGCGACGACGACGACGCGTCGCCGCCATCAGCCCGCGTTGGCGACGCCGGTCAGGGGTCCACCAGGGACGGCCGTGTCAAGGAGGAGAAGTCCGATGATGGCGGCGATGACGACGACTACTCGACGTTCAGCCAGTTTCTCTTTTAGACTAGTTATCTATTTTGCTACGTAATTAAAATTCACGAACATGTCTAATATATGCCTAAGTTTGCCGAAATTTATCGTGTTTAGCCGAACTTCGCCGAACTGTGCCGAAATTTGCTATACAAATTTTACTTTTAAACGCGCCTGGGGGCGGCCCTGGGCCGGCGGCTGGGGATCAACTCGCCCCAGGCCTAATTTTTACGCCGGCTCACCCTCAGGCGGCGATTTTAGGCGCATCCTGAAAGGCCAACGACTGGAGATGCTCTAATATTGTTGGCATAGATGTTTGGAGCAAATGACTAAAAGAAGGGTATACTATGCTTGGCGGATGATGCCATGGCCTCATAGATGCCTAAAATATTGCTTTCGTTTATGGTGGCGGTGTACGTAGATTCTTGTCGCAGTTAATGGGGTGCGGACTAGAGATGGATCTTGTGTTAACCAACAGCTGGTTAGGGTGTGGTCGCAATTGCCAAATGTGTGAACGGATTTTCTATTTGCCGCATGCTCTCTGTCCCCCTCAATATGGGACAAGAAGGAGAAAGCTGTGCAGGGAGAACAAAAAGTCATCTGTAAGGTGAAAATTGAGAAGAAAATGTTTGGTCGGAAATCATACGTCTGATTTTGCTCAATGTGTACCTTACCAACAATATGGCATTGCTTTGAAGGATGTCTTGGTACATCTTTTATTGTTCACTAGACTCTTGACACTTAAATAAACAATTCCCGCCGATTTTTTGTGATTCTATAGCATAGCACGGGCATCTTACTAGTAGGAGTAGAGATTTGGAGTTGATCTAATTAAAGATAGACCTAGAATTCTCTAAGCCTCGTAATAAAGAAGGAAGATCAAATGAAGGCCCACACCGAGTTATAAAAGAAGAAGCTCGAGATCGAGAAGAACGTCCAAAAGAAGAAGCTCAAGATCGAGACGAGCATTGTAAGACAAAAGCTAACGAGGTGAAGCTCACGCTAATAACGAAGGAAGTGGAGATCATGACGGTCAAACTTGAGCAAATGTGTCCCAAGGAAAAAGGTTTGGTTCAAAAAGAGGGGAAAGAAGATGCTCGAGCTATATGAACGAACAATGGCCGAGAGCATAATCATTTTGTATACCGACATGTGTGCCATCATGAACTACGGCTAAGATGCATGAATTATGGCCAATTTTGACTTGACAGGTTCATTTTATTTTTCTAGCTGTGTTGGTCTGATGTCAATTTCAACACGCACAGACATGGATTTATTTTTTATTTATTCGTTTGGATCGGCTGGAGGCGCGTCATCCGTTCGCGTCCGTCTAAATCTGACCATCGGCCACTCCATTTCAACCGAATTTTATTTCGAGAAGTTTATTTATTTATTTCGAGAAGTGAACGGCCACAATTACGCCACGTCAACGTAGCAACACCGACGCGGAAGGAAGGAGCGTCACGGCACGGGATTCCTTCTCCACCCCGGCCGGTCACCAGCGGCCATAAATACCCACCAACCTCCCAGCCCGCAATCCAATCCGCACCACCGCTCCGACGAACGGAACCAACAAATCCCCCAGCCGATCTCGTCTCCGGTCGACTCCAGCTCCCCCTCCTCCGGTCCTCCCCCACCGCCCCAAGGTACGGCGATTCCCTTCCCCTCTCCCCGTACCGTCCGGATCCACGTTTCCGTGGTAGTTGGAGGATTATTGCCGTCGAATTTTGCCCGGCTATGCTCCGATCTGGGGTTGCGGGAACGAAGCTTGTTGTCCCGATCAATCGCTCATGTTAGATAGCTGAAGCTTCAAGCAAATTCGTAGGAATTATGCGTGTATATGAAATCGTAGGGGTTATGCCTGTAGATGTCGTGTTCTCCCAAATCTGTTCGTCTTCGGAGCCAATTCATGATGCCGTCTGATCTCATATGCATGTTTTCTCTCTACTAGGACGTCCGTTCCTGCTTGATAGATTCGCTTAAGTCTTCATGATCGAATCCAGTAGTAGCTTTGTGTGCCAGATCCGTCGCTCGTGATCATGTTCTTGTCGTACCAGGATCGTCCTTAAACTCCTTATAGGCCTAGGACTAGGATTGTTGATTGTTTTCCCTCTCAAAGCTAGGTTTATTTTCTTAGAAGATGATAATATCCGACAGCTATATGGAGCCCTAGATAAAAGATATCTGTGGATTTTCTGTGGTACATGTTCTGTCAGTTCCTCTTTAATCAATATAAGGAAAATATACTGCTGCCCATTGTTTATTCTCTATGGCGTGATGTGTAAAAGCTTACAAAATGCATTAGTATTTATAATGTTAGTTTGCTTGCCTCATATGCATGTTTTCTCTACTAGTTCTGTCTTCCTCCCTGATATCTTCTTAAACTCTCTATGATTGAATCCAATAGTAATTTTGTGTGTCTGGTTTTTTCTCTGATGAGCATACTGCTTTTTTGCAGAAAATATGCTGCTGCTGCTGTTTATTCTCTATGACTTGATGTATAAAAGCATTAGTATTTATAATGTGGGTTTGCTTGGTCTGCTTCTAGAGGCTCATTATCCTGTTTGGTATTATTCTCTGCAGATGCAGATATTTGTGAAGACATTGACAGGCAAGACCATCACCCTTGAGGTGGAGTCGTCTGACACCATTGACAACGTCAAGGCAAAAATCCAGGACAAGGAGGGCATCCCCCCGGACCAGCAGCGCCTCATCTTCGCTGGCAAGCAGCTGGAGGACGGCAGGACCCTTGCTGACTACAACATCCAGAAGGAGTCCACCCTCCACCTTGTCCTCCGCCTTCGGGGAGGCATGCAGATCTTTGTCAAGACCCTCACTGGCAAGACAATTACACTTGAGGTGGAGTCGTCTGACACCATCGACAATGTCAAGGCGAAGATCCAGGACAAGGAGGGCATCCCCCCGGACCAGCAGCGCCTCATCTTTGCTGGCAAGCAGCTTGAGGACGGCAGGACCCTTGCTGACTACAACATCCAGAAGGAGTCCACCCTCCACCTTGTCCTCCGCCTTCGGGGAGGCATGCAGATCTTTGTCAAGACCCTCACTGGCAAGACCATCACCCTTGAGGTGGAGTCCTCGGACACCATCGACAACGTCAAGGCGAAGATCCAGGACAAGGAGGGCATCCCCCCGGACCAGCAGCGCCTCATCTTTGCTGGCAAGCAGCTCGAGGACGGCAGGACCCTTGCTGACTACAACATCCAGAAGGAGTCCACCCTCCACCTTGTCCTCCGTCTTCGGGGAGGCATGCAGATCTTTGTGAAGACCCTCACTGGCAAGACCATCACCCTTGAGGTGGAGTCCTCGGACACCATCGACAACGTCAAGGTGAAGATCCAGGACAAGGAGGGCATCCCCCCTGACCAGCAGCGCCTCATCTTTGCTGGCAAGCAGCTCGAGGATGGCCGTACCCTTGCTGATTACAACATCCAGAAGGAGTCCACCCTTCACCTTGTCCTGCGTTTACGAGGTGGCATGCAGATCTTTGTGAAGACCCTTACTGGCAAGACCATCACTCTGGAGGTTGAGAGCTCGGACACCATCGACAACGTCAAGGCCAAGATCCAGGACAAGGAGGGCATCCCCCCGGACCAGCAGCGCCTCATCTTTGCTGGCAAGCAGCTGGAGGATGGCCGTACCCTTGCTGATTACAACATCCAGAAGGAGTCCACCCTTCACCTTGTCCTGCGTCTCCGAGGTGGTATGCAGATCTTTGTGAAGACCCTTACCGGCAAGACCATCACTCTGGAGGTTGAGAGCTCAGACACCATCGACAATGTCAAGGCCAAGATCCAGGACAAGGAGGGCATCCCCCCTGACCAGCAGCGCCTCATCTTTGCAGGAAAGCAGCTGGAGGATGGCCGCACTCTTGCTGACTACAACATCCAGAAGGAGTCCACTCTTCACCTTGTCCTGCGTCTTCGTGGTGGTATGCAGATCTTTGTGAAGACCCTTACTGGCAAGACTATCACTCTGGAGGTTGAGAGCTCAGACACCATCGACAACGTCAAGGCCAAGATCCAGGACAAGGAGGGCATTCCCCCGGACCAGCAGCGTCTCATCTTCGCTGGCAAGCAGCTGGAGGATGGCCGCACCCTTGCCGACTACAACATCCAGAAGGAATCCACTCTCCACCTGGTGCTCCGCCTCCGCGGTGGTCAGTAATTGCCGTGGGTGCTCTGGTGGGTGCCCCTGTCTTCCATGTGAAGTGTTAGTCTCATTTGTGTCAAGTCCTACTATCATGTCTGGTTTCATGGACCATCGAGTCCCCGTGAGATGTGTGTTGGTTTCGTTTAAACAGTTGCTGGAATAGCAGTACGGTCAAGTATGAATAAGTGAACTTTGAACTAATCTGCCTATGTGTATTTTACTGTTTTTTTAAATATCTTCCGGTTAAATTGGTTGCCACTTCTAGTTTTTATTTGGCAATCTACTTTTGCGGCCTTTTGTGATCTGAACTGTAGCTTAATTCCATTCGACTCCAGTTTATTTATTACTATTTGGTTCTAATATGTTTTGTAGGTTCTTTGTTTTGCTTTTGAGGAGTTCGTTGCAATGAAAACATATTGTTTCTTCTTTAATTTGGTTTGTGTTCACTATCATGTGATGAAACCTTGAAACAATCTTAGGACACCTTCTGACACAGTGCTGTTATACTGTGAATGAGAAGTCTTTATTTTCTGATGATGCTAAATGCTGCTCATTGCATATTGTTGGCCCCCCTTTATTTTGTCAGATTTTGAAGTTTAGCTGCAAGTGTTCTTGGTTTGACTTGTGTCATTGTGTGCTTGTCTTGGTTGGGATCCCCTCATTTCAGTGCTTTCATACAGTGTGCATGATTTTATGTCGGTCCTTATTTTCTGACTTCATTCTTATTGTGATTTGCTGCTGGGAGAAGTATTGACAATGCTGCTAAATTTAAGGCTTGTTTCTCAAAACATTCGCAGTTGCAAGAGCTTTTGCCTTGCCAGGCTTGAGAGCTGATGCTGATAATTCCTTCCTTGGATGTCTGAGCCTTGTTATTTTCCTGGTCAACATTGTGTTTCAAAATGAGCTTCAGCACTGTAAACATAGTATGTTCAATATGCCCCTGCATCGCAAATGATGATAAAATCAAGGCTTGTTTCTCAGAACATTCGCAGTTGCCACGTAAGAGCTTTTGCCCAGCCAGGCTTGAGAGCTAATGCTGTTTGATCCTTGGATGTCTGATGCAATGCTGGGTATATATATTTGCTTTAGTTCCATTTGGTGTTAATTCAGTGGGTGGTAATGTATGCCCAAGGCTTGTTTCTCAAAACATTTGCAGTTGCCGTCTAAGAGCCAAGCTTTAGCTAATGTTGTTAGATCCTTCCTTGGATGTCTAGGGCATGTATGAGTCTCATCTTCTGTCTCCTTTTGTTTTCTTCTTTTGGTTCTATCTTCCTAATCCTTGATATCGTGTATATATTGGCTTGACAGTGATAAAAAACACTAACAAAACATACTTCCTCCGTGAAGAAATATAAGAGCGTTTATAGATCACTAAAGTATAGTGATCTAAACGAGGGAGTAGCATCTTTCGGGACTGATTGCTCTTTGTGCCATGCTGTCAAATCTTCAATTTTGACATCCACCCTCCAGATTTCCTTCTTTTTTTTTTTTGCATTCTTTTGTTTAGATTACCTATATGTTGAAAATTTAGAGACATGGATGTTTTGTGTATTTGTTCATGTTTGTCCAGTGATGAAAAGCATGTTAATAATACCATCTTTTGGGATATGCGTCCACGCTACCCATTCTGCATTTTCTGAAGCCAAATTGAACAACTTCCTGAATTATTTCATTGCTCTGTCTACCTAGTTCTGTCTCAAAGGAATCACTTGGATTCCACTTAAACCTGGTGCATGAATCCGTGTCAGCAAGAACCGAAACAAAGCCTAGGGCTTGGGTTTAGGGTTTTTTGGCGAGATTCAAATCATGTGACTCGCCCCTTGATGACTCACTCACCTTCTCCGTGGCTCAAATCTCCAAAAGATGGGAAACTTGAGTTGCTTTGTCTACTGTAGGTTCTAATTGTCCGTGGTAGGAATGCTCCCATGAAATCGTTCTGAAGCTGAAATGCTATATTTGCTTTGTTGATCCTGCTGCGTTCAATTATGATATGTTCTATAGTAGCCAATTGAAGTGCTTGTATCAACCCGTTCGGGTTAAATTCTTGTCTGCCTTTGGAGTGTGTAGGTCTGCATGGTGGTCAATGCTCCTAGTTCTCTACTCTTGAGGTTCTGGATGCAAAATTTACCATCAAAGTGAGCACAAGCTGAACTGATGCATTTCGTATCAAGATCATGTTTTCACGAAAGAAAAGTATTTTCTGCATGCTCGTTGATTTTCTTTGGTCCTTTCCGTAAATCAACATGGCACTTAGCAACAAATCATTCTAGAGATAGCCGTTCTTCATCGATTTCTCCTTGGAGCAACTCTTCCAAGATGCTTAATTCTGAACCAGGGTGATCAGTTTAAGATTTACTTCGTGGCAGCACAAGAATAGATGGTCCAAGTGACAAAACCATGAAAGAAGAATCTAATAAAGAAAAAGAATCATCAAAAATGGCCCTGACCTCTGGCAAGGGCACGAAAGGATAGTCTGTTTGCTTGGATTTTCTACAATCCATCAACCAATCGATAGTCTGTTGTGCATGGCTTGCATGGCGGGTGGGGCGTGACGAGTGATGGTTTAGCGCATTGCTACACGATGCATAGTGGTGTGCGTACCGCATAGGCACGCGACCAGTGGCACGGTGGTCGTGTTGCACGGTGCGTGGAGATGCTGGTGCTCCATGGGGACAAGTAGAAGTAAGAACATGTCATGGCCTTTTGGGTTTGTTTTGAATCAGAATGATCCAATCTCTTGACGATGGTTTACAGGACGCTTATATATCTCCTGGAGAGACACGACGATCCAGAGGAGGTGTCGGTTCCAGAGAGATGCATCGGTTGCCAGGACACAGGCGTCCGCGGATGCAACCGCTTGGCCGTTGGGCAAGGGAAGATTTCCCTTTTACAGATCTCAACACTTCCCCTAATCTACGCTTGACCATGTAGATTATTTTCACGATTGTCGGGGAAGCTTTATCATCTCAAAATATTCTTCTTTAAAAGTTCTTCATAAAATCTTTGATGAGATCTTGAAACATATACTCACAAAGAAAAATAGCATAATGTGATATCATTAAAATGAGGATATTTCAAGAAGAGACTCCCCCTGACACCTGCAAGTCCCTAAGTCTTCGCATACCAATTCCATAAACACATTTTTGAAATGTAGAATGTGGTAGAAACTTGGTAAATAAATCAGCAAGGTTGTCGCATGATTTGACTTGCAGAATGCTTATTTCCCCGCTTTTCTGAAGATTATGGGGAAAAATCATTTAGGAGAAATATGCTTGGTGATATTATTCTTGATATATCCTGTTTGCATCTGCGCAACACAGGCCGCATTATCTTCATATATAATGGTAGGTGATTTTATTGAACCCATTCCACATGACTGTTGTATGTGGTTTATCATTCTGCGAAGCCATACACATTCGCATGTTGCTTTAAATAATGAAATTATTTCAGAATGATTGGTAGATGTTGCCACCAGAGTCTGTTTGGAAGACTTCCATGATATAACAGTGCCACCATGTAGGAACACGAAGCCGGTCTACGATTTGGCATTATGGGGATCAGACAAATAGCCGGCATCTGCATATCCAATCACATCAGAGTCCTGATTTTTTTGGAACTGGAAAAATAGGCCAAGATCATTTGTGCCTTGGAGATATCGAAAGATATTTTTCACTCCAGACCAATGACGTTTGGTGGGAGTTGCGCTATGTCTAGCAAGTAGATTCACTGCAAATGCAATATCAGGTCTTGTGCAATTTGCAAGATACATAAGCGCTCCAACAGCACTAAGGTATGGAACTTCAGGTCCCAACACCTCTTCTCCATCATCCCTTGGTTTGAAAGGATCTTTCTCTATGTCTAGAGATCGAACCACCATAGGAGTTTTAGATGGATAGGATTTGTCCATATTGAATTTCTCCAATATTTTCTGGATATAGGCAGATTGGTGTACCATGATTCCTGAGGGAAGATGCTCAAGTTGAATACCTAAGCAAAATTTGGTTTTACCCAAATCCTTCATCTCAAATTCCATCTTTACGTGATTGCATGCTTCATCAATGTCTGGTGTGCTGCCGATGATGTTGAGATCATCAACATACACAGAAATGATGCAAAATCCTGTAGAGGACTTCTTGATGAAAACACATGGGCAATCAACACTATTGGAGTATCCTTTCTGAAGAAGGAACTCACTGAGTCGGTTGTACCACATCCGTCCCGACTGCCTTAAGCCATATAATGACTTATTCAGCTTTACACAATACATGTTGCGTTTTGCATTTTTATTCAGGACAGAGATTCCATCAGGAACCTTCATATATATGTCCGAATCTAGTGACCCGTAAAGGTATGCGGTCACGACGTCCATCAACTGCATAGATAGACGATTTTGCACTGCCAAGGATATAAGATATCGGAAAGTGGTTGCACTCATTACTGGAGAATATGTTTCAGTGAAATCAATGTCGGGTTTCTGCATGAAACCTTGTGCTACGAGCCTTGCTTTATATCTCACCGCCTCATTGTTCTCATTCCGTTTCCGGAAAAAACCCATTTGAATCCCACAGGGAAAACACTGGAAGGTGTAGGTATTGCTTCAGTGAATACCTTTCTTTTGTTAAGCGAGGCAATTTCTGCTTGGATTGCATCCTTCCATTTAGGCCAGTCGGAGCGCTTTTGGCACTCAACGATAGACCTTGGATCATGATCAGTGAGAAGGGTATCTGCAATCTTTTCAGCAAAATATATGTCGACTGTCGTAGTCTTACGGTCAAATAATTCTCCAGAATCAACATAGTTGATGGATATTTCCTGCACCCCTAGTGACTCTTCGTGATTTCCCAATACGATCAAGTCTGGGTGTTCCGATGTCCCAGTCAGTTTGTGCATACTGGAACTGGGTTGTGGAGGTTGCCCTTCCACTGGGTGTAAACTGCCCATCAGGTGTTTGTCAACGTTGAGTTGACCTGCATTTACTGACTCCGAGGTTTTTTTCCTCGATTTCCTTTGCTGCTTGCTAGAAGCATGCTCCGGGTCAGAGGCCGTACTACTCCCCCTCTTTTTAGGAATAGGGAGTTGAGTGGTTTTTATTGGTACCTCCACTCTTTCTGGCGCGTTTCTGGCCGGGTTTAAGGATTTTGTAACACCTTTCAAATCAGTAAATGAATCTGGCAGATTATTTGCAAGATGTTGCAAATTAATGATCTTCCGAACTTGAAGTTCGGTCTCTTGGGTACGTGGATCAGAGGATCAAATGGCATGAGCATTCCAATCAATTTCCGAGCATTCTTTCTGGTACTTGAAATCTCCCCCTAATGTCGGAAAATGTTCCTCATTAAATATGCAATCAGCGTGACGGGCTGTGAACAGATCCCAGTCAGGGGTTCCAGGTACTTGATAATCGACGGCGATTTGTACCCCACATAGATCCCCAACTTCCTGTGTGGGCCCATAGATGTCCGCTGTGGTGGTGAGATCGGGATGTATGCAGCACATCCGAACTTACGCGGATGGGAAATGCTTGGAGGATTTCCACGTACCAATTCTAGAGGGGAAGAACTGTGATATGCAGTTGGCCTCAATTGTATCAAGTCAGCAGCGTGTAAAACAGCGTGACCCCAACAAGAGGTTGGCAAGTTGCAATTCGTCAACAAAGGTCTTGCAATGAGTTTGATCCTCTTAATCATTGCTTCAGCCAAACCATTTTGTGTATGGACATATGGAACAGAGTGCTGAACTTCAATCCCCAAAGCCATGCAATAATCATTGAAAGCACGTGAGGAGAATTCTGCAGCATTGTCCATCCGAATTGATTTAATTCGACTTTCAGGATAATGAGCTTGCAACTTAATGACTTGCCTCATTATCTTGGCAAATGCATGGTTTCGTGTGGATAGAAGACACACATGTGACCATCGTGTAGATGCGTCAATCAGAACCATGAAATACCGGAAAGGTCCAGATAATGGCTGAATGGGACCATAAATATCTCCTTGAATACGTTCAAGGAACTGAAGTGGTTCAGCTTGTATTTTGAGGTGCGAGGGCCTCAAAATTAGCTTTCCCGTGGCACAAGATGTGCACACAAAATCAGAAGATTGAGGAAATTTTGACTCAAGCAAATTATGACCAATGGAATTGCTAGTAATTTTTCTCACCATCCCTATTCCAGGATGGCCTAGGCGATCATGCCAGGTTTGGAATGCGTTAACATTCTGAAAAATTACTTTGTATGCAACATGTTCCACGGGTTTGATGTACGTATAGTACACACCAGACGATAGAGAAGGAATTTTCTCATGTACCTTTTTGCCATATCCGTCATCTTTAGTAAAGAGCAGATACTCCTCTTTGTTGTCTTCATGGGTTTCAATATGAAAACCATTTTTACGGATATCTCGATAACTGATCAGGGTACGTGCAGAATCGGAATACAGTAAAGCATCCTCAATTATCACATATGTACCACTTGGGAGGGTGAATATGGCACGTCCAGTACCAACAATCACAGTATCGCGTCCAGCGATAGTTAGAATATCTCCATTTGTCTTTTTCAGAGTTTGGAAATATTTCATCTCCCTCAGTATGGAGTTTGTGGCACCACTGTCCACAAGGCATAATTCCTCTTCCATCGGATTGTCCCCGTAGAAAACTATATAAAACAAAGAATTTTCAATAAGAAAACCTCATAGTAATATATAGAATACAATCTTTATTATATCAAATGTGCTGATACAATACAATATAAAGACAACAACAAACTTATGTTCTTATTACAATCATCACAAATGGACATAATTAAGTAGATCACTAGGAGATTGAGGGACTAGTCGAAGTCGCCAAACACGTTGTTTGCGGTGTACTCAATCAACGTGTTCTCCATTTCAGCAGTAGCCTCAGGCAGATAAGGAATCACGGCGTTGCTCGGTCTAGGAGGAACATCGTGCGAACCACCAGCTCCTTTTGCGCTATCCGGATGAAGGTTGAAGTTGGCTTCAAACCTTTTCCCTTGAGGTGCTTTGCGTCCCTGAGATTGCTGGTACAGCATAACCAGATGCTTGGGCATTGTGCACTTTTCAGTAGAATGCGTGGAGCATCCACACTTGTTGCAAAGCTTAGATTTATCAAACCTGAGCTTTGAAGTGCCTTTTCCCTTGCCTGGGTATCTAGATCTCCTGTTCCCATTGCGCTTTCGCTTATGCTCGAAATTGGATTGTTTACCCCGAGGGGTACCATTAAACTTCTGTCTATTTGCAACATTCAGATGGACTTCAGGTAAAGGTTGTGCCCCAACTGGGTGCTGAGAGCCATTCTTAGTGAGTAGCTCATCATGCTTTTCAGCCTGAAGTAACATGTGAATAAGCTCGGAATAGACAGTGTAGTTACGAGCACGGTATTGCTGTTGGAGGATCCTATCTGAAGGGAGCATAGTAGACAATGTTTTCTCTATCTTCTCCCCCTCAGTAGGTTCCTTCTCACAAAAACGCAGTTTGGAACATATCTTATGAACAACATGATTGTACTCACCGATGGACTTGAAATCCTGAAGACGGAGATGAGTCCAATCATGGAGTGCTTCTGGCAGGACTACTGCCTTCTGCTGTTCATACCTCGTTTTGAGGGCCAGAAACAGAGTACTAGGAGATTCCTCCTGTAAATACTCAGACTTGAGATCTGGATGAATATGGTGCCTTATGATGAATAAAGCAGCATAGTTCTGCTGTTCTGTCAGCGGCGTGACCCCATCCGGGAGAGGAGTCTCCGGGGGTTGTATTGCACGCGCTATCCCACGAGACGCAAGACTGATCTTGATGTCCATAGCCCATGTAGGGTAATTGTGGCCATTGAGGGCAAGCTCCTCAAACTCTTTGGCAGTCATCTTCGCCTACATAGGAGAACCAGAGATAATTAATTTACGGGTGGTAAATTAAAAACCATCATGGTTGTGTAATAAGAATGCAAAAATTTGATACTCAAGTGTAAACTTGAAAAATTCTCAACCTCAATTGTGTGAACATAACACTTTGAAGATCACTTAGATCTCACAGTAATAGGCTACATCGCCATTACCTTGTGTATGCTACAATTCAAATATAAGGAATACACGTTGGAGGTAATCGTTTGTCGAGAATGACAAAGCGTAGACCTCACAGTAAGAGAGGACAGTCTGCAAATAAGCAGTAGATCACAACTCATTACCTTGTGATTCCAAATAAAATGAGGGAGAAACATTCAAAAATTTGCAAGTTTGATATGCGAGAGAAGATCTTAATCGCAAAGACATGTTCGATAAAAATGAGATGTGGTAAACACATGGAACATGTCATTCTTCCCAGATGAAATCCGGTTCTTTATTTATATTATCAATCCATTACATAATATAAACACACCTACTAATAATTACACAAGTCCTAACATAGAATAAATCTAGAACAGGACTAAAATGTAAGTAGTAGTCAACCTAAGTACTAAACAATGCTAAACATAGACTAAAATTGCACAAATACAATAATTAGTACTAATGTTAAGAAAGCAGAGAAAAAAAATAAAAAAATCCACACTTCTGGCCGGCCCACCCGCCACAGCACTACACAGGGGGGAAAACGCGGGCGCCTGGGCCTGGGCCTGCCCAGCCTTTGGCCGGCCCACACGCCGCCACACCGCACAAGACAGGGGGGAGCGGGCGGATCGGAAAAGGGTCGGAGTATCCGAACCCCAAACCACCACCTCTGCTCGATCCCCACTGTCACACGGCGGTGCCAGCGGAAGGAGTGGCCTTCGCAGGCCCTCGCGATTCCGGTGATCACTGGCGTAGCACCGACGACCCCTCCTTGTTCGAAGAATAGTCGACGACGACGTGATCCGGGCGAGCGGTCCCTGGTGCGGCGCTGGCGAGTCCGAGGTTCGCCAGAGCCCACGAACCAGGGCGGCGGCTGGGGCGACGGTCGATGGCGGTGACGGCGCGCCCGAAGAGACGCCCGAAGCGCCATGCGGCTCGGCTGCTCGAGCCCGCAGCCATCTCCTGCCCATGCGTGGCGATGGCGTCAGCGCCCTCCATGCCGGCTCCAAGGCGGACTACTCCAGAGGCACCGGTCAGCGCGGAGATGAAGGCGAGCACCTCCTCCTCGTTCACGACGGCGCGCATCGGTACAGGGGCGTAGCCAGGCGGGCGGAGGCTCGGGCCAGCGGCCACGGCATCAGGCGTCGGCGTTGACGGCGGGATCCATGCGGTCGGCGGAGGAGGTGGTGGGGGCGGAGACCCAGTGGGCAGGGCAGGCGCGTTAGCGGCCCCGTGCATCATGGGGGCGCTCGGGCCGGCCACCAGCCAAGGGTCGTACCCCATGGATGCTTGGCCACGGGCGCGGGGAGCACCGCAGTGGGCGCGTCCGGGAGCACGGGGACCGTGTCCAGGGGCTTGGTGAGCACCGCGATGGGCGCATCCAGCGGCGCGGTGGCTGCCAGGGGCGGCACGTCCAGTGGCGCTCCGACCGAACTATCGGATGGCTTGCATCCGGCGATGGAAACGGCAGTGGCCACCAACTCCATGGCGGCGAAGGGCAATGAGGCTGTAGCGGCGACCGTCCTCGCAGATTAGACGGAGGAAGAAGGAGACGAGGCCTGTCATCTCACTGGCAGCGAGTGCTTTCTCTCTTCTCCTTTCTCTGTTGCCTTTTTGCTCTCGCTGGTTGTTCTACGGGCTGATAACGTGTTTTGAATCAGAATGATCCAATCTCTTGACGATGGTTTACAGGATGCTTATATATCTCCTGGAGAGACACAACGATCCAGAGGAGGCGTTGGTTCTAGAGAGATGCGTCGGTTGCCAGGACACAGGCGTCCACGGATGCAACCGCTTGGCCGTTGGGCAAGGGAAGATTTCCCTTTTACAGAATTAATCACAACAGGGTTCAAACGATTTTAGACCAAAATTTGTACCGGCGACATAAGTTTATGCCCCTCTTGGCCTCTTGGTTCACAACAGTGGAAGGACCGAAGCTCTCGAATAGTCTCCTAGTTCCCAAGCCCACGATAGTTCCACCACAAGCAACTTATTTGTCCTGTCGAGGTTGCTCCATAGTTGCAGCCTCATTGCTTTCCTCTTCTTTCCTGTAGAGTCGCTCGAAAACTTCATCATAGAAAAGATCAACAAGCATCAACACGCTCCCTACATCACCCTTTCCATGCACATTATTTGCATCCATGCCCACCCTTCAATAAACAACATTATTGCCATGTCCTCTACCTCCAAACGGCCTAATCCTCGTCTCCCATTACCTCCTTTGTGAAAGTGAAATTGATACACAAATTTCTATTCATGTTTGAGACGGAAATCGGTGGTAAGAGAGTATCAAAACTGACAACCCATTTGGATTTTGCAGTGGCCCTTAAGCGGTGTATAGGCTTAAGTGGCGTCCTGGATCTGTTTTGGTCACATGAGGTAGATGTTACTTTAAATTACGTTTCTTCGTAACATATTGATGTAAGGTGGAGAATATACCGCAAGGCATGGCATTTTACTGGCTTTTATGCCAAGGCTCAGAGCAGTGAGTGATCATTGAGTTGGGATATGTTGAGATGGCTTAGGGGGGCGAGTGGCCTACCCTGGCTGTGTGGGGAAATATTCAATGAAATTCTTGGCAATGGTTAAATATTCTGGTGCAAATGACATAGTAGAATGGTAGATGAATGGTTTTGGTTCAGTTGTTGACTTCTTTCAGTTCCAAGACCTAGCATACTCTGGTGTACCTTATACATGGGACAGTATGCAGGAAGGAGTTGATATTGTGAAGATTAGGTTGGATCATTTCCTAGCTGATCTGGCGTTCATGCAATTTGTGTGAGGCGACTATGGTTAACATATATTCCCTCGCCAAGGTTGGACCATTGTGTGGTGTCAGTCAAGATTCAATTGTTGATGCACGAGGAGAATGGGAGGGGGTACAAGCCTTTATAATGAATATGCTTGGCATAACCAAGAGCCATGTGATGCAACATTCATGTAAGGATGGAAAAAAAGGCTTGGGTGAGGGCGGTCTAGTTGGGATAAACAACACCCTAATGCACATGCAAGTTCATCTGACTGAGTGGAAGAGTGACAAGTTTGGACATGTTAAAAGGAAAATCAAGAAAGTACGTAAAAAGTTTGAATGTGAGAGATAAGTGTCTTGTATCGTGGAACCTCAAGGAGGGAGTGGGAGCTCGCCAGGAAGCTCAATAAGATTTTCCATACAAAGGAGATCATGGCGCGACGAGGGTGGACTGGTTGCGTGCCAGCCATAGGAATACGAGTTTTTTTCCATACCACAGCAAAATCGTATACATTCTTTGGAAGATGTTCATGGGGGTATGTGAAACAAAAGATGAGATATGTGGAGGCGGTGCTACATCATTTGCCTGTGAAGGTTATTGAGCCGATGAATGAAATGCTTCTCGGCCGTTTCAAGAAGAAGTTGAGGGAAAATTGTTTTCCATGAACCCATCCAAAGGCTAGGGAGTTGATGGGTATAATGCACGTTTTTTCCAGTGCCATTGGAAGGTGATTAAAGACTATGTTACAAAGCGGTTTTGGGATTTCTTAATGGAGGCATTATGCCAAAAGTGATTAACAAAATGGAAATCTATTTAATTCCAAAACTTAAGTTCCCTAGGAATATTACTCAACATAGGATAATTTCTTTGTGTAATGTTATCTATAACTTTGATTAAAAGTTTTGGCTAACCATTTGCAGGAAATCTTGATGAGATTATTGCTGAAGAGCAATGTGCACTGTGCTGAGAAGGCTTGTTACAGATAATGTGTTGATGACATATGAGTGCATTCACTTGATGATGAGGAAGAAGGGTAGACAAGGATGGTGTGCAGCTAAGCCGGACAAGATGAAGGCTTACGACCATAGAGTGAGCTTTCCTGCATGGGATAATGCAACAACATGAATACATGCCCTTACGCAGCCTCCGGTGGTTGATACGTCCATTTTGCATCATGCTTTTATATTGATATTTATTGCATTATGGGCTGTTATTACACATTATGTCACAATACTTATGCCTATTCTCTCTTATTTTACAAGGTTTACATAAGGAGGGAGAATGCCAGCAGCTGGAATTCTGGGCTGGAAAAGGAGCAAATATTAGAGACCTATTCTGCACAACTCCAAAAGTCTTGAAACTCCACGGAAGTTATTTTTGGAAATAATAAAAAATACTGAGCGAAGAAAATACCAGAGGGGGCCCACACCCTGGCCACGAGGGTGGGGGCGCGCCCTACCCCCCTAGGCGCGCCCTCCTGCCTCGTGGGACCCCTGTTGGCCCTTCGGTGCCCATCTTCTTCTATCTGAAGTCTTTCGTCCGAAGAAAAATCATAAGCAAGCTTTCGGGACGAGACTCCGCCGCCACGAGGCAGAACCTTGGCGGAACCAATCTAGGGCTCTGGCGGAGCTGTTCTACCGGGGACACTTCCCTCCGGGAGGGGAAATCATCGCCATCGTGATCACCAATGCTCCTCTCATCGGGAGGGGGCCAATCTCCATCAACATCTTCACCAGCACCATCTCCTCTCAAACCCTAGTTCATCTCTTGTATCCAATTCTTGTCTCTAAGTCTGGGATTGGTACCTGTAGGTTACTAGTAGTGTTGATTACTCCTTGTAGTTGATGCTAGTCGGTTTATTTGGTGGAAGATCATATGTTCAGATCCTATATGCACATTAATACTCCTCTGATTATGAACATGAATATGCTTTGTGAGTAGTTACGTTTGTTCCTGGGGACATGAGAGAAGTCTTGCTATTAGTAGTCATGTGAATTTGGTATTCGTTCGATGTTTTGATGAGATGTATGTTGTCTCTCCTCTAGTGGTGTTATGTGAACGTCAACTACATGACACTTCACCATTACTTGGGCCTAGATGAAGGCATTGGGAAGTAATAAGTAGATGATGGGTTGCTAGAGTGACAGAAGCTTAAACCCTAGTTTATGCATTGCTTCGTAAGGGGATGATTTGGATCCATATGTTTCATGCTATGGTTAGGTTTACCTTAATACTTCTTTTGTAGTTGCGGATGCTTGCAATAGGAGTTAATCATAAGTGGGATGCTTGTCCAAGTAAGGACAGCACCCAAGCACCGGTCCACCCACATATCAAATTATCAAAGTACCGAACGCGAATCATATGAACGTGATGAAAACTAGCTTGACGATAATTCCCATGTGTCCTCGGGAGCGCTTTCTTCTATATAAGAGTTTGTCTAGGCTTGTACTTTTCTACAAAAATGATTGGGCCACCTTGCTGCACTTTATTTACTTTTGTTACTTGTTGCTCGTTACAAATTATCATATCACAAAACTATCTATTACCTATAATTTCAGTGCTTGCAGAGAATACCTTGCTGAAAACCGCTTATCATTTCCTTCTGCTCCTCGTTGGGTTCGACACTCTTACTTATCGAAAGGACTGCGATAGATCCCCTATACTTGTGGGTCATCAAGACTCATTTCTGTCGCCGTTGCCTGGGAGTGAAGCGCCTTTGGTAGGTGGAATTTGGTAAGGAAAAATTTATATAGTGTGCTGAAATTTACTGTCACTTGTTACTATGGAAAGTAATCCTTTGATGGGCTTGTTCGGGGTATCTTCACCTCGACCAGTAGAGCAAAGAGTTGCTCCTCAACCTACTTAAAATGAAAATGTCTACTTTGAAATTCCTTCGGGTATGATAGAAAAACTGCTAGCTAATCCTTTTGCAGGAGATGGAACGTTACATCCTGATGAGCACCTAATATATGCGGATGAAGTTTGTAGATTATTTAAGCTTGCAGGTATGCCCGATGATGTTATCAAGAAGAATGTCTTCCCTTTATCTTTGAAGGGAGATGCATTGACATGGTATAGGCTATGTGATGATATGGGATCATGGAACTACAAATGATTGAAATTGGAATTTCATCAAAAGTTTTATCCTATGCATCTTGTTCATCGTGATCGTAATTATATATATAATTTTTGGCCCCGCGAAGGTGAAAACATCGCTCAAACTTGGGGGAGGCTTAAATCAATGTTATATTCATGCCCCAAGCATGAGCTCTCAAGAGAAATGATTATCCAAAATTTTTATGCTCGGCTTTCTGATAACAATCGCACCATGCTCGATACTTCTTGTACTGGCTCTTTTATGATGAAGACTATTGAATTCAAATGGGATTTATTGGAAAGAATTAAACGCAACTCTGAAGATTGGGATCTCGACGAAGGTAAGGAGTCAGGTATGACACCTAAGTTTGATTGTGTTAAATCTTTTATGGATACCGATGTTTTCCGTAAATTTAGCACTAAATATGGACTTGACTCTGAGATAGTAGCTTCTTTCTGTGAATCTTTTGCTGCTCATGTTGATCTCCCTAAGGAGAAGTGGTTTAAATATCATCCTCCCATAGAAGTAAAAGTAGTTGCACCAATTAAAGTTGAAGAAAAGACTATCACTTATAATGATACTATTGTTCCTACTACTCATGTTGAGAAACCACCTTTTCCTGTTAGGATAAAAGATCATGCTAAAGCTTCAAATGTGGCTCGTAAAAGCAATATTATAACCTATACACCTCCTGAGCAAGTTAAAGTTGAACCTAATATTGCTATTGTTAAGGATCTCCTGGCTGATAATATTGATGGACATGTTATTTATTTCTGTGATGAAACTGCTAGAATTGCTAAACCTTGTCCCAAAGATAAACATAGACCTGTGGTAGGCATGCCTGTTATTTTTGTTAAAATAGGAGATCATTGTTATCATGGCTTGTGTGATATGGGTGCTAGTGCTAGTGCAATACCTATTGACTTATACAAAGAAATTATGCATGATATTGCACCTGTTGAGTTAGAAGATATTGATGTCACAATTAAACTTTCCAATAGAGATACTATTTCACCAATTGGGATTGTTAGAGATGTTGAAGTCTTGTGTGGGAAAACTAAATATCCTGCTGATTTTCTTGTTCTTGGTTCCCCACAAGATAGCTTTTGTCCCATTATATTTGGTAGACCCTTCTTAAACACTGTTAATGCTAGGATAGACTGTGAAAAGGATGTTGTTACTATTGGTTTAGGTATATGTCTCATAAGTTCAACTTCTCTAACTTTCGTAGACAACACCGTGAAGAGGAACTGCCTAGTAAAGATGAAATTATTGGTCTTGCTTCTATTGCCGTACCTCCTAGTGATCCTTTAGAACAATATTTGCTAGACCATGAAAATGATATGTTTATGAATGAAAGAAGGGAAATAGATGAAGTGTTCTTTAAACAGGGACCTATTCTGAAACACAACTTGCCTGTTGAAATCTTAGTGGATCCTCCTCCACCCAAGGGTGATCCCGTGTTTGAGCTTAAACCACTGCCCGATACTCTTAAATATGCTTATCTTGATGAAAAGAAGATATATCCTGTCATTATTAGTGCTAACCTTTCAGAGAAGGAGGAAGAAAAATTATTGAAAACTCTGAAGAAGCACTGTGCTGCTATTGGATATACTCTTGATGATCTTAAGGGCATTAGTCCCACTCTATGTCAACACAAAATAAATTTGGAGAAAGATGCCAAACCAGTTATTGATCACCAACAACGGCTGAATCCTAAGATGAAAGAAGTGGTAAGAAAAGAAATACTAAAGCTCCTTGAGGCAGGTATAATTTATCCCGTTGCTGATAGTCAGTGGGTAAGTCCTGTCCATTGTGTTCCTAAGAAGGGAGGTATTACTGTCGTTCCTAATGATAAAGATGAATTGATTCCGCAAAGAATTATTACAGGTTATAGGATGGTAATTGATTTCTGCAAATTAAATAAGGCTACTAAAAAAGATCATTACCCCTTACCTTTCATTGATCAAATGCTAGAAAGATTATCCAAACATACGCATTTTTGCTTTCTAGATGGTTATTTTGGTTTCTCTCAAATACCTGTGTCAACTGATGATCAATCAAAGACCACTTTTACTTGCCCTTTCGGTACTTTTGCTTATAGATGTATGCCCTTTGGTTTATGTAATGCACCTGCTACCTTTCAAAGATGCATGATGGCTATATTCTCTGATTTTTGTGAAAAGATTTGTGAGGTTTTCATGGACGATTTCTCCGTCTATGGATCCTCTTTTGATGATTGCTTAAGCAACCTTGATCGAGTTTTGCAGAGATGTGAAGAAACTAACCTTGTCTTGAATTGGGAGAAGTGCCACTTTATGGTCAATGAAGGTATTGTCTTGGGGCATAAAATTTCTGAAAGGGGCATTGAAGTTGATAAAGCTAAAGTTGATGCTATTGAAAAGATGCCGTGTCCCAAGGACATCAAAGGTATAAGAAGTTTCCTTGGCCATGCTGGCTTTTATAGGAGGTTCATTAAGGACTTCTCAAAAATTTCTCGGCCTCTGACAAATTTATTACAAAAAGATATACATTCGTCTTTGATGATGATTGTGTATAAGCATTTGAAATACTTAAGAAAGCATTAATCTCTGCACCTATCGTTCAGCCACCTAATTGGAATTTACCTTTTGAAATTATGTGTGATACTAGCGATTATGCTGTAGGTGTTGTTCTAGGGCAAATAGTTGATAAGAAATTAAATGTTATTCAATATGCTAGTAAAACTCTAGATAATGCCCAGAGAAATTATTCCACTACTGAAAAAGAATTTTTAGCAATTGTATTTCACTACAAAAAAAAGACACATCCGTGACATTTTGGGCCGAACGAAATTTTTTTCTGTCATACATATGACACTTCTATGACGATAATTGTGACAAAACCCGGTATCATCATAGATGTGGTGGGCTCCTACTTCTATGACAAAAAATCATGACAGAAAATGGGCTTTTCGTCCTGGGCGGGCCGGAGACGCAGCTGCATGACATTCTTTGGGCCGTCCATGACGGAAAAAACCGTGGTAGAAGCGAGGGGGAGGAAAATTTCAGGGAGTTCCCGGTTACGGTGGGAGGTCGGGGGCCGAGCGATGCACGTTTCTCTCATACACGTACGCGCGTGTGTGCGAGGCGTTGGGATCTAACTGAACCCGAGCAATTGCACTGCAGGCTACACGTTACTGAATCCGAGCGATCAATCGATGGCTGTTAACTGAACCCGATCGAGCGATTCCTTTGCTACTGCTGCTAACTGAAGCCGATCGATTGGATGAACAGTGAGCGTTGCAGGGGGGGTTGGATGAACAATGAGCGGTGGCGTTGCCTCTGGATGAATAGGACCCCATGGTGTGGAGGGCTGGATGAACAGTAGACGGTGGAGGGGTGCCCGTGGAGGGGTGGTTGAACAGGACCCCGTGGTGTGGAGGGTTGGATGAACAGTAGACGGTGGAGGGGTGCCCGTGGAGGGGTGGTTGAACAGTAGTCGGTGGAGTAGTGCGCGGTGGAGGCTGGATGAACAGGAGCCCGTGGAGGCTGGAGGAGGTCGACGGTGGAGATGAACAGTATCCCATGGAGTCCCGTTTTGCGGTACGCCACACCCCTCCCGATGAACAGGACCCATGTTTCGACCTTAGGAGGCCCGTTTCGTCCGTTTTGCGGTATGCCACACCCCTCCCGATCAACAGGACCCCCATTTCGACCGTAGGAGGTCCGTTTCGTCCGTTTTGCGGTACGCCACACCCCTCCCGATCAACAGGACCCCCGTTTCGACCGTAGGATGTCCGTTTCCTCCGTTTTGCGGTACGCCACACCCCTCCCGATCAATAGGACCCCGTTCCGAACGTAGGAGGTCCGTTTCCTCCGTTTTGTGGTACGCCATGCCACGTTTCCATCGCCTATTCCGTCCAAGCCCTCCCGGTGAACACGACCACACATTCCGTTCCGACCCAGCCGGTTGGCTCCCACGCGTTCCGTTGCCTCCCGATGAACACGACGCATTCCGTTGCCTCCCCATGAACATGACGCATTCCGTTGCCTCCCCATGAACACGACGACGACGCTGTTTCTCCGTTCCGACCCAGCCATGTACAGGAGCCTTGGCCGTACGTATGCGCAAGTAGGCGTTCGGGACCCCGCCCGTATGTACACATACGTGGCCGTATTTTCTTTCTTGCACCCTGGCCGCCGTACGTACGTGTACATGCTACGTGCGCGCCTCTACTACGACACGTACGCGCCTCTACTACGACACGTGCGCGCCTCTACATCCACCAGTATATATGTACGTACACGTTCGCGACCAGAATGACAACGCTACGTACGTGTAACACCACGGATATGATTTACCCAATATGTAATCCAACTCTTGCTGTTTCCGACTTTAAGTTATTTTATTTTCTCGGGTTCGGGTTTTTGTCTCCGTGTGTTGTTATCGTTGTCATGCATCTCATATCATGTCATCATGTGCATTGCATTTGCATACATGTTCATCTCATGCATTTGAGCATTTTCCCCGCTGTCCGTTTTGCATTCCGGCGCTTCGTTCTCCTCCGGTGGTCATTTCTACCTTTCTTTCATGTGTGGGGATTAAACATTTCCGGATTGGACCGAGACTTGCCAAGCGGCCTTGGTTTACTACCGGTAGACCGCCTGTCAAGTTTCGTACCATTTGGACTTCGTTTGATGCTCCAACGGTTAACCGAGGGACCGAAAAGGCCTCGTGTGTGTTGCAGCCCAACACCCCTCCATTTTGGCCCAAAACCCACCAAAACCCTCTCCATCATCTAGAGCGTTCGATCACGATCGCGTGGCCGAAAACTGCACCTCATTTGGACTCTCCTAGCTCCTCCTATGCCTATAAATAGACCCCCTCCTCGAAATTCCGGATCCCCTCTTCAAAACCCTAAAAATCTGCTTCCCTTGCCGCCGGACGTGTCCGAATCGGGCCGGATATGTCCGCCCGCCGCTGCCGACCAACGGGCCGCTGCCACGTGTCCCCGGGAGAGCCCCACTTCGCCGCCACCGCCCGCGGCCCGCCGAGCCCGCTCGGGGCCCCCGCGACCCAGGGAGCGCCGCCCGCGCCTTCCTCGCCCAGAGCCGGCCGCGCCTCCTCCCGCCGCCTTCTTTTCCGTCGCCGGCGACCTCAGCAGCCTCCGCCGCCGCCCGCCTCCTTCCCCGGCTGAGCCGGCGAGCTCGGGTCGCCGTCCCGCGCCGGCGAGCGCGCCGCCCCGCCGCCAACCGCGTCCGTCGCCGTCGCCCACTCCGGCCTCCTCCTCTCCCTCGTCTCCGGCAAGTCCCTGACGAGCTCCACTGCCGCAGCTACAGTCCCGGCCGGCGAACATCGGGAAGCGTGCCGCCGGATCTCAGATCTAGATCCCGTTTGGGTTGACTTTCTCCCGAAACCCTAGTTCATATTGCCATGTTCATCATGCTATAACTTTGCATCCGTAACTCCGTTTTGGGCATATAGCATATCAAAAAGTTCGTCTCAGAGAGTATATCATTTCATTCCATTGAATAATTTTCATTTGAGTTCATCTTGTTGCCTGAAATGCTGTTAGAAGAGGGCTACTTGAGATAATTGTCAGATCTGCTGCTCCATTTAGCTATTTGTCATTTTTGCCATGATTATTGTGTGCATGATATGCCCATGAGCTCTACATATGTTTTGTTAAGGGTTTTGCCATCTTTCCAGAGGTACAACCCATGTATTTTTGTGATGTGTGTGGTGACTAGCACAAGCTTGCAAAGTGAGGCACTTGGTAATGCTGATTTCAGGGACTTGGCATTTCCACCAAGTCCTTGAGCTGTTTATCTCATATGGCCATATGTTCATGTTGTTTCCTAGTGATCCGTGCCTCTTTTGAGGATGATCAGTAAGGATGTTTTGTTAATCTTGTAGTGCTCTATCCATCCATGTCTTTGTTTGCAATTATGGAGCACCCTAGCTCAAATCAATCGAGCTCTACTTTTGCTATTTCGTGAATCTGGGCAGATTGTCTACTTGTTAGCAATTTTGTCGAGGATGTTGTAGTTGATCCGTGCATGCCATGCTATTGTTCTTGCCATTTCTAGCTTGCATTTTGTGTATTCTTGATGGGTGTATGCTTAGATTATCATGACTTGCTCCGTAGTGAGTGCATCGAGCTCGTAAACATGCCTACTTGATATCTGTTTTCAGCATGCTCCAGTTTTCACCAAGTCTGTGATCTCATTATGTTTTTGTCATGTTCACATGCTTGCAATTGTATTTTCTGATCCCTTTTGGCTCAAGGTCACTAAGGGACTTTTGTTAAGCTCTTTGATTAGCTCCATGCCATGCTTTACTTTGCCATGTTCAGGTCCTGTAGCATGTAGTTTTGTTGCTCCAAAGAGTGCTACCCGATCTGAAATTCCAGACAAGTGTTAATTTCACTAAGTCTGAGATCTGTTTACCATATGCATTTTGCCATGCTTGTTTGAACCTGTTAATGGATGATTTGGCCGTAGCTCAGTGCTAGACTTTTGTTAAGCATCATGAATGGATTCCTGCCATGTATTTTGATGCCATGTTTGGGTGCTATAGCATGTTCATCTTGTTGCATTTAGATGGCTACTTGCTGTAAATCGCAGAACGTGGCCATATTTGAATCGCTTGCCATTTCCAAACCGTAACTCTGATTCCGGCGTTCTCTATATCGTTTTCAAGCGATTTCATCTAATCTTTCTAGTAGAACACTTGGATTTCCAAGTTGAGGCCCGGTTCATGCATTCCTTGTCAATTCTTGCATATGTATCCCGCGTCGCATCCCGCATAGCATACCATCCTTGCATCATATTGTTTGAGCCTTGCACGTGGTTGATTGTGTCCTTGTTGCTTGTTTGTCTTGTTTGGGTAGAGCCGGGAGACGAGTTCGCTAACGAGGAGCCCGTTGAGTTTGCTTTGGAGGATTCAGTCAACTCTGACAACTTTGCAGGCAAGATGATCATACCCTCGAAATCACTACTATCTTTGCTATGCTAGATTGCTCGCTCTTTTGCTATGCCAATGCTACGATGCCTACCACTTGCTTTCAAGCCTCCCAAATTGCCATGTCAAACCTCTAACCCACCATGTCCTAGCAAACCATTGATTGGCTATGTTACCGCTTTGCTCAGCCCCTCTTATAGCGTTGCTAGTTGCAGGTGAAGATTGGAGACCGTTCCTTGTTGGAACATTATTTACTTGTTGGGATACCATTATATTGCCATGTTATCTTAATGCATCTATATACTTGGTAAAGGGTGGAAGGCTCGGCCTCTCGCCTAGTGTTTTGTTCCACTCTTGCCGCCCTAGTTTCCGTAATATCGGTGTTATGTTCCCGGATTTTGCGTTCCTTACGTGGTTGGGTTATAATGGGAACCCCTTGACAGTCCGCCTTGAATAAAACTCCTCCAGCAATGCCCAACCTTGGTTTTACCATTTGCCACCTAGCCTTTTCCCTTGGGTTTCACGGACTCAAGGGTCATCTTATTTTAAACCCCCCCGGGCCAATGCTCCTCTGAGCGTTGGTCCAACCTAGAGCACCGTGCGGGGCCGTCCCTTGGCAACTTGGGTTACGTTGGCTCTCGTACGCTTAGCTTATCCGGTGTGCCCTGAGAACGAGATATGTGCAGCTCGTATCGGGATTTGTCGGCACAACGGGTGGTGTTGCTGGACTTGTTTTACCATTGTCGGAGTTGTCTTGAAGAACCGGGATACCGAGTCTGATCGGAACGTCTCGGGAGGAGGTCTATTCCTTCGTTGACCGTGAGAGCTTGTCATGGGCTAAGTTGGGACTCCCCTGCAGGGATTTGAACTTTCGAAAGCCGTGCCCGCGGTTATGGGCAGATGGGAATTTGTTAATGTCCGGTTGTAGATAACTTGAATCTTAATTTAATTAAAATGAATCAACAGTGTGAGTTACCGTGATGGTCTCTTCTCGGCGGAGTCCGGGAAGTGAACACGGTGTTGGCGTAATGCTTGCGCAGGTTGTTCTCCAGTTTCTTGCTCGCGCTTTGCCTTCTCTTCTCGCTCTCTTTTGCGAACAGGATAGCCACCATATATGCTAGTCGCTTGCTGCAGCTCCACATATATTTACCCTACCTTACCTATTAAGCTTAAATAGTCTTGATCGCGAGGGTGCGAGATTGCTGAGTCCCTGTGGCTCACAGATTACTATTACACCAGATGCAGGGCCTGATGATTCCGCTCCAGATGACGTGCTTGAGCTCAAGTGGGAGTTCGACGAGGACTCTCAACGATACTACGTGTCTTTCCCTGATGATCAGTAGTGGTGCCCAGTTGGGGTGATCGGGACCGTGTCGCATGTTGGGTTATCTTTTATTTTGGCGCCGTAGTCGGGCCATGAGTGTTTGAATGTTGTAATGCTATTTATGTACCTTGATTGACGTGGCGAGTGTAAGCCAACTATGTTATCTCCCCTTTTATTATCTATATTACATGGGATGTTGTGAAGATTGCCTAACTTGCGACATATGCCTTCATTGCGATTATGTCTCTAAGTCGTGCCTCGACACGTGGGAGCTATAGTCGCATCGAGGGTGTTACAAGTTGGTAATCAGAGCCTTCCCCGACCTTAGGAGCCCCATTGCTCGATCGTTTTAGCGGCGAGTTGTGTCTAGAAAATGTTTTGAGTCATTTAGGAATTATATATCGGAGAGTTTAGGAATTCTTTTTACTTCCCAGTCTCCTCATCACTTTGGTAAGGCATCCTGACGTAGAGTTTTGACTCTTCTGTTCTCAAATTTCACTAATTTTTTTTAGGATCACGCGGGTATCTTGGAATCGTTCCGATGGTTTTATGACGAGAACATTGTCTTGGTGCCTCCTGTCAGGGGTTTTGTGGAAGTGTCCCAGGGAGTTGAGCTCTGAGGTGTTGTCGTCATAATTTTATCGTTGCAGTTCTGGAATACCCGAGTTTAGTACGCCGACATCGAAAATCTCTTTTATGCAGTTCGTTGGTGAGATAACCTCGACGCCACCCAGTACTGGGGCGGGAGTTCGGGAGTATCGCCATAACTTGTATAACGGATGCTTTTCGAAGGTTGAGGTAGATGGTTTCCGAAGTTTTTCTCGGTTATGTGTTGAAGGATGGATACAGCTGGATGTAGGAATTGCTAGATTTGGGTGAGATATTATGCTTCCCCTGTATCCCCAACACCTGATTGCATAACCGGAAAGGTTCGGGAGTTTCATAGGTGGGAATTCTTGTAGCTCTAGTTCTTCTTCCACGGATATTTGGTTTGAGATTGGGATTTCTTACCGAGTATTAGTTCTTGATCCGTACCTTGTTGATTTATGTCTTTACCTAAATTCTAAGTGGCTTCTCAATTTATGGATATGTGACCATTTCAAGAGGAATGCATTCGTTCATTTTGTTCGGATGTGAAGACTTTATGTTGCAATTTTCATTCCGTTGGATTCAGCTTCAATATTTATCTGTCAATGTGCTAACGGTGGTCAACCTCTTCAGGATGGCTCCCTCTAAAAGCACCAATCAAAATCAGAATCAAGATCCGCCACCACCTCCACCTCCTCCGGAGGCATGGCAAGCTGTGATGGCCGCAACCAATGCAAACACACAGTTGATCATGCAAATTCTCCAAGAGCGCAATCAAGGCAACCGAGGAAACCAAGGCAACAATCAGAATCACTTTGCTACACTCAACCAGTTCCTTGCTAACGGGCCAAAGACTTTCAGCAATTGTGTTGAGGCAACCGATGCTGACGATTGGCTCGTGGATCTGTGCAAGCATTTCGAGTGCAGTAACGTCAGGCCTGAGGACTTCGTCAAGTTCGCTTCCTTCCAACTCAAAGATCAAGCTGCAGAATGGTTTCAGTAGTACAAGGATTCCAGAGGTGGACGTGTTATTACCTGGGATGAATTCTGTCAAGATTTCAGAGCTCACCATATCCCTCAGAGCGTGGTTGAAAGCAAGCGTGAGGAATTCCGCAACCTGAAGCAAGGCTCTTTGTCTGTCTATGACTACAACAAGTTGTTTCAGAAGCTCGCCCGCTTTGCCAAGCAGGACGTCCCTGATGAGAAGAGCATGATATACCCGTTCAGGGGTGGTCTCAGAGAAGAAATTCAGCTCGCTCTTGTTCTCTTCGAGCCCTTGAGGTACGATGAGTTCTACAACATGGCACTGAAGCAAGAGGCCGCTCAACTAAGGTGTGATGCTTCCAAGAAGCGAGTCAGAGATGCTACTCCTTCTTCCTCTACTCAAGTGGCCAAGCAGCAGAAGTATTGGCTTCCTCCTCCTCCGTTCCATCAGCCGTATCAGCAGAAGAGCAATGGTGGCAGTGGATCTTCCCACCCACCCAACCCTGGCTTTCAGAACAAGACTTCGTCTCAAGCTCCAAGATCAAGTGCTCCGTATCACCGTCCGCTTTCAGAGGTCACGTGCAACAAGTGCCAACAAAAGGGTCACTATGCCAACAAGTGCTTCAATCCGAGGCGTCTTCCTCCTCCTCCTGTCAGATCGGCAAGTACAGCTGTGGTCAAGCATAACCCCAAGCACGCCAAGGTTAACATGGTGAATGCAGCTCAGGCAGAGGACTCGCCAGATGTTATCATGGGTAACTTTCCAATTAACTCTTTTCCCGCAAAAGTTCTTTTTGACACTGGTGCATTGCATTGTTTCATGTCAAGATCATTTGTTTCCAAGCATGACTTCGTTTCGCAAATGTTGGGTAAACCTATGGGAGTGGTTTCTCCGGCTAAGTCTATGAGGGCTACTTCAATAGTCCCGGATGTTTCTATCATGATGGGTGATTTCAAGTTTCTGGCTTCCCCAATGGTTCTTGGTAACTCGGATATTGATCTTATTCTCGGGATGGATTGGCTTTCTAAGCACAAGGCTCAGCTTGATTGTGCAGCCAGGCAGATTCAATTGACTCATTCGTCTGAGGATGTAATTGTCTTTGCCGCGAATGACGATACCATCCGTCTGTTTTCTCTTAATGAGAAGGGTGAACTGGATGCCATCTCGCAAATTCCAGTCGTTTGCGAATATCAAGACGTCTTTCCAGAAGAGCTTCCAGGAATGCGTCCGCACCGGCCAGTTGAATTTGTCATTGATCTTGAGCCTGGCATGGAACCAGTGTGCAAGCGTCCTTACAACCTTGGACCTGAAGAGTTGAAGGAGCTGAAGAAGCAACTCGATATTCAAGAGAGAATGGGTCTCATCCGGCCTAGTTCTTCTCCGTGGGGTTGTGGCATTCTTTTTGTGAAGAAGAAGGATGGAACGGACCGACTTTGTGTTGATTACCGTCCATTGAACAAGAAGACCATCAAGAACAAATACCCACTTCCCAACATCAACGAGTTGTTCGAACAACTCAAAGGTGCCCAAGTATTCTCCAAGCTTGATCTCCGTATGGGTTATCATCAGATTTGAATCCGTGAACAAGATATTCCCAAGACGGCTTTCAGGACAAGCTATGGTTCATATGAATACACTGTCAAGTCTTTTGGCCTCGTCAACGCTCCTCCGACGTTCTCTCGCATGATGAACTTCATCTTCAACGCCTACACCAATGACTTTGTTTTGGTCTATCTCGACGACATTCTGCTTTTCTCGAAGAACAAGGAAGATCATGCCAAGCACTTGCGTTTGGTACTCGATAAGCTCAGAGAACACCAGTTCTACGCCAAGTTCTCCAAGTGCGAATTTTGGCTCGATGAGGTTCTTGATATTGGTCATATTATCTTTGCCAAGGGCATTGCGGTGAATCCTGAGAAGGTGTCTGCAATTGTGAATTGGGAACCTCCTCAGAACGTGAAGCAACTCCGTAGCTTCCTCGGTCTCGCAAGCTACTGTCGAAGATTCGTTGAAAACTTTTCCAAGATCGCGAAGCCTCTCTCAAATCTTCTCTAGAAGCACGTCAAGTACGTTTGGTCTCCGGAGTGTGACATTGCTTTCAACACTTTGGAAGAGAAATTGATCACTGCTCCAGTTCTGACTCCGCCTGATGAATCCAAGCCGTACGAAGTCTTTTGTGACGCCTCTCTCCAAGGTCTTGGCGCAGTGCTGATGCAAGAGAAGAAAGTTGTTGCTTAAACCTCTCGCCAATTGAAGCCCAATGAGAAGAACTACCCCACTCATGATCTTGAGTTGGCGGCAGTTGTGCATGCTCTTTTGACTTGGAGACATCTCTTATTGGGAAGAAAAGTGGACATTTTCACTGATCACAAGAGTCTCAAGTACATCTTCACTCAGCGTAATCTCAACCTCAGGCAGACTCGATGGGTCGAAATGATTCAAGAGTACAATCTGAGTATCGAGTATACTCCAGGCAAGGCCAATGTGATTGCTGACGTATTGAGCAGGAAGGCTTACTGCAACAGTTTGATTCTCAAGCCTTATCAACCCGAGCTTTGTGAAGCTTTCCGCAAACTTAATCTGCAAGTTGTTCCTCAAGGTTTCCTCACCAACCTTCAAGTCTCTCCTACCTTGGAAGACCAGATTCGCCAAGCCCAGCTTCTTGATGCTATGGTGAAAAAGGTGAAGATTGAGATTGCCAAGAGTCAACCCAAGTACAAGTGCTACCGCCTTGATGACAAGGATACTCTCTTCTTCGAGGATCGTATTGTTGTGCCCAAAGGTGACCTTCGTAAAGTGATCATGAATGAGGCTCACAATTCTCTCCCCTCCATCCACCCTGGGAGCACGAAGATGTATCAGGACCTCAAGCAGGCTTATTGGTGGACTCGAATGAAGCGCGAGATTGCTCAATTCGTGAATGAGTGTGATGTCTGCAGAAGAGTGAAGGCAGAACACCAAAGACCAGCTGGTCTCCTCCAACCTCTTGCCATTCTAGAATGGAAGTTTGACCACATTGAAATGGACTTCGTGACTGGGTTTCCAAAGTCCAAGCATGGCAATGATGCTATATTAGTTGTCATCGACAAACTCACCAAAGTGGCTCACTTTCTGCCTATCAAAGAGTCAATCACTGCAGCTCAATTGGCGGAACTCTATACCTCTCGAATTGTCTCTCTGCACGGTATTCCACAAGTGATCTCTTCAAACCGTGGCAGCATCTTTACCTCCAAGTTTTGGGATTCTTTTCAGAAGGCCATGGGCACCAACATCCGCTTCAGCACAGCTTTCCATCCTCAAACTAGCAGTCAAGTCGAGCGTGTCAACCAGATTCTTGAAGATATGCTCAGGGCTTGTGTGATCTCCTTCGGCATGAAGTGGGAGGATTGTCTTCCTTATGCTGAATTCTCCTACAACAACAGTTTTCAAGCAAGTTCGGGCAAGGCCCCATTTGAAATTCTGTATGGCAGGAAGTGCCGTACCCCTCTCAACTGGTCCGAAACCGGTGAACGTCAGCTTCTCGAAAATGACTTAATCACAGAGGCAGAGGAAATGTGCAAAGTCATTCGAGATAACCTCAAAGCAGCCCAATCCCGCCAGAAGAGCTACTATGATAGTAAGCACCGTGATTTGGCTTTCGAGATCGGAGATCATGTTTACCTCCGCGTCTCTCCTATGAAAGGTACTCGTCGCTTCGGTATCAAAGGGAAGCTTGCCCCCAGATACGTGGGACCTTTCAAGATTGTCAGCAAGAGAGGCGATCTCGCCTATCAACTCGAGCTTCCTTCAAACTTTGCAAATGTTCATGACGTGTTCCATGTCTCTCAGCTTCGAAAGTGCTTCAAGACTCCTGACCGCACCGTCAACTTCGAGGACATTGAGCTCCAAGAAGATCTATCCTATCGTGAGCACCCCGTTGCTATTCTCGAAGAGACTGAACGCAAGACTCGCAACAAGTCAATCAAATTCCTCAAAGTCAAGTGGTCACACCATTCCGACCGTGAAGCTACCTGGGAACGCGAGGATCACCTCCGTTCTGAGTACCCGGTGTTCTTTCAGTCCTAGATCTCGGGACGAGATCCTTTCGTAGTGGTGGAGTGTTGTAACACCCCGGATATGATTTACCCAATATGTAATCCAACTCTTGCCGTTTCCGGCTTTAAGTTATTTTATTTTCTCGGGTTCGGATTTTTGTCTCCGTGTGTTGTTATCGTTGTCATGCATCTCATATCATGTCATCATGTGCATTGCTTTTGCATACATGTTCATCTCATGCATTCGAGCATTTTCCCCGCTGTCCGTTTTGCATTCCGGCGCTTCGTTCTCCTCCGATGGTCATTTCTACCTTTCTTTCGTGTGTGGGGATTAAACATTTCCGGATTGGACTGAGACTTGCCAAGCGGCCTTGGTTTACTACCGGTAGACCACCTGTCAAGTTTCGTACCATTTGGACTTCGTTTGATGCTCCAACGGTTAACCGAGGGACCGAAAAGGCCTCGTGTGTGTTGCAGCCCAACACCCCTCTATTTTGGCCCAAAACCCACCAAAACCCTCTCCATCATCTAGAGCGTTCGATCACGATCGCGTGGCCGAAAACCGCACCTCATTTGGACTCTCCTGGCTCCTCCTATGCCTATAAATAGACCCCCTCCTCGAAATTCCGGATCCCCTCTTCAAAACCCTAAAAATCTGCTTCCCTCGCCGCCGGACGTGTCCGAATCGGGCCGGACAGGTCCGCCCGCCGCCGCCGACCAAGGGGCCGCTGCCACGTGTCCCCGGGAGAGCCCCACTTCGCCGCCACCGCCCGCGGCCCGCCGAGCCCGCTCGGGGCCCCCGCGGCCCAGGGAGCGCCGCCCGCGCCTTCCTCGCCCAGAGCCGGCCGCGCCTCCTCCCGCCGCCTTCTTCTCCATCGCCGGCGACCTCACCGGCCTCCGCCGCCGCCCGCCTCCTTCCCCGGCCGAGCCGGCGAGCTCGGGTCGCCGTCCCGCGCCGGCGAGCGCGCCGCCCCGCCGCCAACCGCGTCCGTCGCCGTCGCCAACTCCGGCCTCCTCCTCTCCCTCGTCTCCGGCAAGTCCCCAACGAGCTCCACCACCGCAGCTACAGTCCCGGCCGGCGAACATCGGGAAGCGTGCCGCCGGATCTCAGATCTAGATCCCGTTTGGGTTGACTTTCTCCCGAAACCCTAGTTCATATTGCCATGTTCATCGTGCTATAACTTTGCATCCGTAACTCCGTTTTGGGCATATAGCATATCAAAAAGTTCATCTCAGAGAGTACATCATTTCATTCCATTGAATAATTTTCATTTGAGTTCATCTTGTTGCCCGAAATGCTGTTAGAAGAGGGCTACTTGAGATAATTGTCAGATCTGCTGCTCCATTTAGCTATTTGTCATTTTTGCCATGATTATTGTGTGCATGATATGCCCATGAGCTCTACATATGTTTTGTTAAGGGTTTTGCCATCTTTCCAGAGGTACAACCCATGTATTTTTGTGATGTGTGTGGTGACTAGCACAAGCTTGCAAAGTGAGGCACTTGGTAATGCTGATTTCAGGGACTTAGCATTTCCACCAAGTCCTTGAGCTGTTTATCTCATATGGCCATATGTTCATGTTGTTTCCTAGTGATCCGTGCCTCTTTTGAGGATGATCAGTAAGGATGTTTTGTTAATCTTGTAGTGCTCTATCCATCCATGTCTTTGTTTGCAATTATGGAGCACCCTAGCTCAAATCAATCGAGCTCTACTTTTGCTATTTCGTGAATCTGGGCAGATTGTCTACTTGTTAGCAATTTTGCCGAGGATGTTGTAGTTGATCCGTGCATGCCATGCTATTGTTCTTGCCATTTATAGCTTGCATTTTGTGTATTCTTGATGGGTGTATGCTTAGATTATCATGACTTGCTCCGTAGTGAGTGCATCGAGCTCGTAAACATGCCTACTTGATATCTGTTTTCAGCATGCTCCAGTTTTCACCAAGTCTGTGATCTGATTATGTTTTTGCCATGTTCACATGCTTGCAATTATATTTTCTGATCCCTTTTGGCTCAAGGTCACTAAGGAACTTTTGTTAAGCTCTTTGAGTAGCTCCATGCCATGCTTTACTTTGCCATGTTCAGGTCCTGTAGCATGTAGTTTTGTTGCTCCAAAGAGTGCTACCCGATCTGAAATTGTAGACAAGTGTTAATTTCACTAAGTCTGAGATCTGTTTACCATATGCATTTTTGCCATGCTTGTTTGAACCTGTTAATGGATGATTTGGCCGTAGCTCAGTGCTAGACTTTTGTTAAGCATCATGAATGGATTCCTGCCATGTATTTTGATGCCATGTTTGGGTGTTGTAGCATGTTCATCTTGTTGCATTTAGATGGCTACTTGCTGTAAATCGCAAAACGTGGCCATATTTGAATCGCTTGCCATTTCCAAACCGTAACTCCGATTCCGTCGTTCTCTATATCGTTTTCAAGCGATTTCATCTCATCTTTCCAGTGGCACACTTGGATTTCCAAGTTGAGGCCTGGTTCATGCATTCCTTGTCAATTCTTGCATATGCATCCCACATCGCATCCCGCATAGCATACCATCCTTGCATCATATTGTTTGAGCCTTGCACGTGGTTGATTGTGTCCTTGTTGCTTGTTTGTCTTGTTTGGGTAGAGCCGGGAGACGAGTTCGCTAACGAGGAGCCCGTTGAGTTTGCTTTGGAGGATTCAGTCAACTCTGACAACTTTGCAGGCAAGATGATCATACCCTCGAAATCACTACTATCTTTGCTATGCTAGATTGCTCGCTCTTTTGCTATGCCAATGCTACGATGCCTACCACTTGCTTTCAAGCCTCCCAAATTGCCATGTCAAACCTCTAACCCACCATGTCCTAGCAAACCGTTGATTGGCTATGTTACTGCTTTGCTCAGCCCCTCTTATAGCGTTGCTAGTTGCAGGTGAAGATTGGAGACCGTTCCTTGTTGGAACATTATTTACTTGTTGGGATACCATTATATTGCCATGTTATCTTAATGCATCTATATACTTGGTAAAGGGTGGAAGGCTCGGCCTCTCGCCTAGTGTTTTGTTCCACTCTTGCCGCCCTAGTTTCCGTAATATCGGTGTTATGTTCCCGGATTTTGCGTTCCTTACGTGGTTGGGTTATAATGGGAACCCCTTGACAGTCCGCCTTGAATAAAACTCCTCCAGCAATGCCCAACCTTGGTTTTACCATTTGCCACCTAGCCTTTTCCCTTGGGTTTCACGGACTCAAGGGTCATCTTATTTTAAACCCCCCCGGGCCAATGCTCCTCTGAGCGTTGGTCCAACCTAGAGCACCGTGCGGGGCCGTCCCTTGGCAACTTGGGTTACGTTGGCTCTCCCGTACGCTTAAGCTTATCCGGGTGTTGCCCTTGAGAACGAAGATATGTGCAGGCTCCTATCGGGATTTGTCGGCACAGCGGGTGGTGTTGCTGGACTTGTTTTACCATTGTCGGAGTTGGTCCTTGAAGACCGGGATACCGAGTCTGATCGGGAACGTCTCGGGAGGAGGTCTATTCCTTCGTTGACCGTGAGAGCTTGTCATGGGCTAAGTTGGGACTCCCCTGCAGGGATTTGAACTTTCAAAAGCCGTGCCCGCGGTTATGGGCAGATGGGAATTTGTTAATGTCCGGTTGTAGATAACTTGAACCTTAATTTAATTAAAATGAATCAACAGTGTGAGTTACCGTGATGGTCTCTTCTCGGCGGAGTTCGGGAAGTGAACACGGTGTTGGAGTAATGCTTGCGCAGGTTGTTCTCTAGTTTCTCGCTCGCGCTTTGCCTTCTCTTCTCGCTCTCTTTTGCGAACAGGATAGCCACCATATATGCTAGTCGCTTGCTGCAGCTCCACATATATTTACCCTGCCTTACCTATTAAGCTTAAATAGTCTTGATCGTGAGGGTGCGAGATTGCTGAGTCCCTGTGGCTCACAGATTACTATTACACCAGATGCAAGGCCTGATGATTCCGCTCCAGATGACGCGCTTGAGCTCAAGTGGGAGTTCAACGAGGACTCTCAACGATACTACGTGTCTTTCCCTGATGATCAGTAGTGGTGCCCAGTTGGGGTGATCGGGACCGTGTCGCATGTCGGGTTATCTTTTATTTTGGTGCCGTAGTCGGGCCATGAGTGGTTGAATGTTGTAATGCTATTTATGTACCTTGATTGACGTGGCGAGTGTAAGCCAACTATGTTATCTCCCCTTTTATTATCTATATTACATGGGATGTTGTGAAGATTGCCTAACTTGTGACATATGCCTTCAATGCGATTATGTCTCTAAGTCGTGCCTCGACACGTGGGAGCTATAGTCGCATCGAGGGTGTTACAGTACGCTTCGACCAGGTGGGTCCCGACTGTTAGGCACTTCCTTGTGTGTGAAGATGTAGCTGGTGGGTCCCAACAGTCAGGGGGCAAATCGTCTTTTTTGCCCGGATGCACTTCCTTGCGTGCGAAGATGTAGCTGGTGGGTCCCAGCAGTCAGGGGGCGAATCGTTTTTTTTGCCCGGACGCACTTCCTTGCATGCGAAGATGTAGCTGGTGGGTCCCAGCAGTCAGGGGGAAACGTTTTTTTCATGAAATACGGTGGCCTGTCCGGTGGGTCCCTGCTGTCAGGTGGAGGAATCATTATTTTGCGTGTAATAAGGAGGCACTTCCTTGCTGTGGCCGTGGACCCAGCTGTCAGCCTCTCCACATACAGTCCACGTCCGATGGAAGTCGTTCCTTGACCACGTTGACCATGCCGCGCCGAGAGCACCACGGTGATGGACAACGACGAGGACTAGGAAGGGGATGACTCGGAGCCTGGGAAGACGCAGAAGTGGTGCCCATGCGAAGAGGAGTACGAGGGTTCACTGGTTCGGCTGCGGTGTGAGGCTGCTGTCGCCGCAAAATAATAGGGGGTGTGAGTGAGTAGAGGGATCTCCTGGCCAGCGGTGGGAGTAGTAGGGGGCGGTGAGGCCTCCGCGGCATCACAGCCGGCCACGGGAGGCAGGAGCACGCGGCACGACCGGCGCTGGTTTGGGCGGCTGGAGCAAGAAGACCAGAGGTTGAAGAAGCACTACAACCATTGGATGAACATTGTACGGTAACAGGATCTAGAATCATTCATATTGACTAAGTGGACAAAGCCCTCCGTCCCCGTCAACTTGGTAGGCCCACAAGTCAGCCTCCCACTATGCTGGGTTCCATCTGGCAGGGGGAATATTCATTTTTTTGTGCGTAATAAGGAGGCATTTCCTTGCGTGCGAAGATAGCGGGTGGGTCCGACATGTCAGCGGGGGGCACGTTATTTTCGCAAAATACAGAGGCCCTTCCGGTGGGTCCCAGATGTCAGGTGGAGGAATCATTATTTTACGCGTAATAAGGAGGCATTTCCTTGTGTGCGGCTGTGGACCCAGCTGTCAGCCTCTCCACGCACAGTCTACTTCCGATGGTGTCGTTCGTTGACCACATTGACCACGCCGCACCGAGCGCATCCAAGGTGGTGGACGACGGCGAGGCCCCGGACAGCAACGAGCCGGAGATGGGAAGACACAGGAGTAGAGTCGCAGACGGAGAGGTGTACGAGGGTTAACTGGTTCTAGTGCGGTGTGGATCGACAGTCGGTGAAAAAGAACAGGAGGTGTGGAGGGGTGGAGGGATGGCCTGGCCAACGGTGGAGTAACGCTTCATAGCAAAGCGTGCTAAGCAGAGCTACTAGCAGCAGGAGGCGGGAGGTGGTCCCGGCAGCGCTGGCGGAAGAGGACGAGAGATTGAAGATGGATGCCGGTCGTTGGATGTAAATCCAACAACTAACATGTCAGAATTATTTGTTGACTAAATTGACAACGACTTGCGTTGGCTTTGACCTATTGGCCCACATTTCAACCTCCAAAAATGTGGCATGTATTCAACCAATTTTTTCAGAATTTACAGTTTTTGCGCGGTAGAATTTACAGTCAATTTGACCTTTTTTTGAATTACAGCCATTAGCTGGGCTGGGTGAACAAATAATGTAGCGTCCATGCGACCCATTTATTTTATTTCCTAAAAAATTACAGGCCATTTGCACTTTCTCGAAATACACGATTTTGCTGGGCTGATTCTAATTATAATGTTGGGTTGGGCCAGCAATGTTATCAAAAAATAAAAAGGGTTGAGCATTTTGTTATAAATATATTTAAATAATAAGTGATATTATTACATTCGTCATTAAATCTTACCAAGATTTTGTACACAATCACTAGAATTTTCGTGCCAAAACAATCCAGGATTTTATTTGTTAAGAAATTATTTTTATAAGTTAATAAGATGTGGGATATTGTTTTCTTACATATGTAAGTATCTGTTAAATATATGATGACAATAAAAATAATATATAATAACATATAAAATAATTTAAATATATATAATATAGTTAGAAGGGAAACATAAGTTGGACCTGGCGTTCCTATTCTTATATAGAAAAATAAAACAGACCTGTGCGTTTTCTTCAAAAAATACATAAATCGGGCTGCCAAAAATAAAACCTCGGATGGGAGGTCCATAGGCCGGTCGATACATGACGGCCCTAAGGCCTATGGACCTCCCATCCGAGGTTGTGGGCTGCGCATGTTAAAAATGAAAGCCTAGACGGGGCAGCCCAAAATCACGTCCAACACTTGCCAAAACTTCGTCCCTCGTTTTCTGTGTGTTTCGCACACTCGACATTGTGTGAGCATTTTGACTGTGCATCATATGAAGATGTGCTATGCATGAATGTTGATCAGCATGATGTTAACTGGCTGGTAGTTTCATTTTCGACCATGATGTTATGGGTACCTGGGATATTGTTTCTTGAGCTCTTCTGAAGTGGTTTCAGTTCCGGACTTGTTTTGCTGCGGCGTTTATATGCTGTTGTGTTCCCTATATTTGCACTGGTGGCGAACTTTGATGCCCAGTGGATGTAATATGTGTAATAGCCGTGATAGCCTAGTGTAAGTTGCTTGCTTATTTATTTCCTTGTTGTCTTGTTTATTTGTTTGCTTGTAGTCAGTGTAGTTCTTTTTCTGCGGTTTGCTAGTGGCTGCAATAACCTATTTTTTAAAACTAGGCCACAATAACCATGGGCTAATATTTACTGTAGTGACACCGGGCCTCCTACGGGCCGTAGAAACAGTGGGCCTTCTACGGGTCATATAAACAGTGGGCCTTCTATGGGCCGTAGAAACACTGGGCCTTCTACGGGCCATAGAAACAATGGGCCTTCTACGGGCCGTAGAAACAATGGGCCTTCTACGGGCCATATCATCAATGGGCCTTATACGGGCCGTATGATCGATTGGCCAAACATGGGCCAAACAGACCGCATTCTGGCCGTAAATGGGCTAGAGTTGGAATCGTCCGTTCATGGGCCGACTATAACGGGCCATCGTTAATAGGCCGTATTTGATGACGCTATGAAAACGGCCCAACATATTAACGGACCACAAAATAGGCCGACTGTAACCACGGGCTGAATTTGGCCCACAAGCAGAAAATGACAGTAATGGGCCGTAAGTAAATGAATGCTGGAAAATAGCCCAAGAATAAATGGGCTCTGAGAAGGCCGAAAGATAACATGGGCAGGAAACGGCCCAACGGAATAACGGGCCGTTAATGGGTATAAAGTGATACACTGTTCTTTACGGGCCAGTTTCACCACGGGCCGTTAATGGGTGTAAAGTGATACACTGTTCATTACGGCCAGTTTCACCACGGGCCGTTAATAGGCCAAGAGTTACATAGGGCCTCATATGGGCCGAAAGACGTCATGGGTCATACATGGGTCAGAAGTGAAAACGGGCTGGAATCATATTGGATGGCCCAGATGACGCTACTGGGCCTAATTCGAATAGGGCGTAACGGGCCTTGGGTTAGCGGGCTGTAAATGGGCTATATAAGAACATGCCGTTAACAGGCTTTCCATGGGCCGGGCCGCCACCTTTTGACCAAGTCAAACGGGCCGGCCTTCTCACAGTAATGGGCCTCTGTTGGGCCGTGCCACGTGTCGACGTATCATAGGCGCCTTCTGTCCAATGAGTGGATGACATCTGTCCCAGCGATGAGCCGACACGTGTTTCCTCCAGCCAATGATGATTTTACACGTGGAAAATCCCCATTGGTCGGGGCTGTTAACGGGTTATCGGATCCAAAACCCGACCCGATAGCTTAACGGCGTTCCGTTACGGTGGATGCCACGTGTTGGTCACCCTTGACGAAAGCACTTCTGTGATGCGCGATTTATCGTCATGGAAGTGGACACTTCCGTGATGATAATTTTGGTAATGTCATGGAACACTTCTACGACAGCACAGGTATGACTATCTTGATTCTGTCATAAAATCGTCATGGATGTACATGCATGACAGAAAACGCGACCTACTGTGACAAACACGTATCATCACGGAAGTGTATTTTTTTGTAGTGTTTGCGTGTGATAAGTTCAGACCTTATATTGTTGATTCTAAAGTAACTATTCACACTGATCATGTTGCTATTAAATATCTTATGGAAAAGAAAGATACTAAACCTAGACTTATTAGATGGTTTCTCTTGCTACAAGAATTTGATTTGCATATTATTGATAGAAAGGGAGCTGAGAACCCCGTTGCAGATAACTTGTCTAGGTTAGAAAATGTTCTTGATGACCCACTACCTATTGATGATAGCTTTCCTGATGAACAATCAAATGTCATAAATGCTTCTCATATTGCTCAATGGTATGCTGATTATGCTAATTACATTTTTGCTAAATTTATGCCACCTAGTTTCACATACCAGCAAAAGAAAAAGTTTTTCTATGATTTAAGACATTACTTTTGGGATGACCCACATCTTTATAAAGGAGTAGATGGTGTTATTAGGCGTTGTGTACCTGAGCATGAACAGGAACAGATCCTACGCAAGTGTCATTCCGAAGCTTATGGAGGACACCACGCTGGAGATAGAACTGCGCATAAGGTATTGCAATCCGGTTTTTATTGGCCTACTCTCTTCAAGGATGCCCATAAGTTTGTCTTATCTTGTGATGAATGTCAAAGAATTGGTAATATTAGTAGACGTCAAGAAATGCCTATGGATTATTCACTTGTTATTGAACCATTTGATGTTTGGGGCTTTGATTATATGGGACCGTTTCCTGCCTCTAATGGATATACACATATTTTAGTTGCTGTTGATTACGTTACTAAGTGGGTAGAAGCTATTCCAACTAGTAGTGCTGATCATAACACCTCTATTAAGATGCTTAAAGAAGTTAATTTTTCCGAGGTTTGGAGTCCCTAGATATTTAATGACTGATGGTGGTTCACATTTTATTCATGGTGCTTTCCGTAAAATGCTTGCTAAGTATGATGTTAATCATAGAATTGCATCTCCTTATCACCCATAGTCTAGTGGTCAAGTAGAATTGAGTAATAGAGAACTCAAATTAATTTTGCAAAAGACTGTTAATAGATCTAGAAAGAATTGGTCCAAGAAACTTGATGATGCATTATGGGCCTATAGAACTGCATATAAAAATCCTATGGGTATGTCTCCGTATAAAATGGTTTATGGAAAAGCATGTCACTTACCTCTCGAACTAGAACATAATGCATATTGGGCTATTAAAGAGCTCAACTATGATTTCAAACTTGCCGGTGAGAAGAGGTTATTTGACATTAGCTCACTTGATGAATGGAGAACCCAAGCCTATGAGAATGCCAAGTTGTTTAAAGAAAAATTTAAAAGATGGCACGACAAAAGGATACAAAAGCATGAGTTTAATGTAGGTGATTATGTATTGTTATACAACTCTCGCTTAAGATTTTTTGCAGGAAAACTTCTCTCTAAATGGGAAGGTCCTTACGTTATCGAGGAGGTCTATCGTTCCGGCGCCATAAAAACCAACAACTTCAAAGGCACAAATCCGAAGGTGGTGAACGGTCAAAGAATCAAACATTATATCTCAGGTAACCCTATAAATGTTGAAACCAATGTTATTGAAACTGTAACCCCGGAGGAATACATAAGGGACACTTTCCAGAATGTTTCAGACTCCAAAAAGGAAGAGGTATGTGGTACGGTAAGTAAAACGACTCCAAAACAGTTCTAATGGTAATTTTTCTTCGTTTTGGAATATTTAGAAAAATAGAAAAATAAGAAGCAGTCCGGGAAGGACACGAGGGCTTCACGAGGATGGAGGGCGCGCCCTACCCCCTAGGCGCGTCCCCCTACCTCGTGGGCACCTCGTGTGCTCTCCGGACTCCGTTTTCTTGTACGATACGTATTTTGGTCGGTGAAAATTCATTATATAATCTCCCGAAGGTTTTGACTCCTGTGTCACGCAAATATCCTCTGTTTTCGTTTCGAGCTATTTTCCTGACAAATCTAGATCATCATGACGTCCCCAAGCGCCCCCAAGGACAAGTTCTTCGAGAAGGTCATCAACCCCTACCTCGCGGAGGTGCTGCAGCACCCTCAAACCATTGAGACGCGTGATGGGTTGCTGCACATCCGCTATGTTGAGGGACCAAGGAGGACTGGAAGCGTGGAGACGAGGCTTAACAAGTTTTCAAGTGCTAGGGGATGCTGGAACGCGGACTCAACGCCAACCATATGATGATCGCGGAGTTCACCAACAACCACAAGCTGGATGCCAAGAACATTGGGGAGACCATCTTCAAGATTCACGAGAAGATCGAGCACCTCCAAGCCCAAATCTATGACCTGCAAAACCAAAACTGTGAGTATGAATATAGATTCAAGAGGATGAGTTTAGCTGCAGATTTGAGGATCCAGGAGACTCGTTCATCCTTCTATGATGGTGATCCTATGGCTTGGAAGATGGACGACAAGCCTACTTCCTCATCACCACCATCTTCTTCACCAACAAAGGAGATATAATCATATGGGTATGGGCACTCCCCTTGGCAACTGCCAAGCTTGGGGGAGGTGCCCTGGTATCGTATCACCATCACATCTCTATCTTTATCATTTTTCTTAGTTCGATCCTTTTAGTAATATCTTGATCTAGTAGAATAAAGTTTTTGGTATGATCTAGTTTTGAGTTTTGCTTTATGATCCCTCTATGTAATCGAGTCCGTGAGCTATATGTTGGGGAACGTAGTAATTTCAAAAAAATTCCTACGCACATGCAAGATCATGGTGATGCACAACAACGAGAGGGGAGAGTGTTGTCTACGTACCCTCATAGACCGCAAGCGGAAGTGTTATAACAACGCGGTTGATGTAGTCGTACGTCTTCACGGCCCGACCGATCAAGCACCGAAACTACGGCACCTCCGAGTTTTTGCACACGTTCAGCTCGATGATGATCCCCGGAGTCCGATCCAGCAAAGTGTCGGGGATGAGTTCCGTCAGCACGACGGTGTGGTGACGATCTTGATGTTCTACCATCGCAGGGCTTCGCCTAAGCACCGCTACAATATTATCGAGGATTATGGTGGAGGGGGGCACCGCACACGGCTAAGAGATCAATGATCAATTGTTGTGTCTCTAGGGTGCCCCCCTGCCCCCGTATATAAAGGAGTGGAGGAGGGGGCCGACCAAGGAGGGTGGCGCGCCCAAGGGGGGGAGTCCAACTCCCAGCGGGAGTAGGACTCCCCTTTTTCCTATTAGGAGTAGGAGAGGGAAGGAAGAGGAAGGAGGAAGGAAGGAAAGGGGGGGCCGGCCCCCTCCCAATTCGGATTGGGCTTGGGGGGGCGCCCCCTCCCTTCCTCCTTTCCCCTCCTTTCCACTAAGGCCCAATAAGGCCCATATACCTCCCGGGGGGGTTCCGATAACCTCCCGGTGATCCAGTATTGTCCCAATCTTACCCGAAACCTTTCCGGTGTCCAAATATAGTCGTCCAATATATCAATCTTTATGTCTCGACCATTTCGAGACTCCTCGTCAAGTCCGTGATCACATCCGGGACTCCGAACAACCTTCGGTACATCAAAATATATAAATTCATAATGAAACTGTCATCGTAACGTTAAGCGTGCGGACCCTACGGGTTCGAGAACAATGTAGACATGACCGAGACACGTCTCCGGTCAATAACCAATAGCGAAACCTGGATGCTCATATTGGCTCCTACATATTCTAGAAAGATCTTTATCGGTCACACCGCATAACAACATACGTTGTTCCCTTTGTCATCGGTATGTTACTTGCCCGAGATTCGATCGTCGGTATCTCAATACCTAGTTCAATCTCGTTACCGGCAAGTCTCTTTACTCGTTCCGTAATACATCATCTTGCAACTAACTTATTAGTTGCATTGCTTGCAAGGCTTAAGTGATGTGTATTACCGAGAGGGCCCAGAGATACCTCTCCGACAATCGGAGCGACAAATCCTAATCTCGAAATACGCCAACCCAACATGTACCTTTGGAGACACCTGTAGAGCACCTTTATAATCACCCAGTTACGTTGTGACGTTTGGTAGCACACAAAGTGTTCCTTCGGTAAACGGGAGTTGCATAATCTCATAGTCATAGGAACATGTTTAAGTCATGAAGAAAGCAATAGCAACATACTAAATGATCGGGTGCTAAGCTAATGGAATGGGTCATGTCAATCACATCATTCTCCTAATGATGTGATCTCATTAATCAAATGACAACTCATGTCTATGGTTAGGAAACATAACCATCTTCGATTAACGAGCTAGTCAAGTAGAGGCATACTAGTGACAATTTGTTTGTCTATGTATTCACACAAGTATTACGTTTCCGGTTAATACAATTCTAGCATGAATAATAAACATTTATCATGATATGAGGAAATAAATAATAACTTTATTATTGCCTCTAGGGCATATTTCCTTCAGTCTCCCACTTGCACTAGAGTCAATGATCTAGATTACACAGTAATGATTCTAACACCCATGGAGCCTTGGTGCTGATCATGTTTTGCTCGTGGAAGAGGCTTAGTCAATGGGTCTGCTACATTCAGATCCGTATGTATCTTGCAAATCTCTATTTCTCCCACCTGGACTAGATCCCGGATGGAATTGAAGCGTCTCTTGATGTGCTTGGTTCTCTTGTGAAATCTGGATTCCTTTGCCAAGGCAATTGCACCAGTATTGTCACAAAAGATTTTGATTGGACCCGATGCACTAGGTATGACACCTAGATCGGATATGAACTCCTTCATCCAGACTCCTTCGTTTGCTGCTTCCGAAGCAGCTATGTACTCCGCTTCACATGTAGATCCCGCCACGATGCTTTGTTTAGAACTGCACCAACTGACAGCTCCACCGTTTAATGTAAATACGTATCCGGTTTGCGATTTAGAATCGTCCGTATCAGTGTCAAAGCTTGCATCAACGTAACCATTTACGATGAGCTCTTTGTCACCTCCATATACGAGAAACATATCCTTAGTCCTTTTCAGGTATTTCAGGATGTTCTTGACCGCTTTCTAGTGATCCACTCCTGGATTACTTTGGTACCTCCCTGCTAGACTTATAGCAAGGCACACATCAGGTCTGGTACACAGCATTGCATACATGATAGAGCCTATGGCTGAAGCATAGGGAACATCTTTCATTTTCTCTCTATCTTCTGCAGTGGTCGGGCATTGAGTCTTACTCAACTTCACACCTTGTAACACAGGCAAGAATCCTTTCTTTGCTTGATCGATTTTGAATTTCCTCAAAACTTTGTCAAGGTATGTGCTTTGTGAAAGTCCAATTAAGCGTCTTGATCTATCTCTATAGATCTTAATGCCCAATATGTAAGTAGCTTCATCGAGGTCTTTCATTGAAAAACTCTTATTCAAGTATCCCTTTATGCTATCCAGAAATTCTATATCATTTCCGATTAGCAATATGTCATCCACATATAATATCAGAAATGCTACAGAGCTCCCACTCACTTTCTTGTAAATACAGGCTTCTCCAAATGTCTGTACAAAACCAAATGCTTTGATCACACTATCAAAGTGTTTATTCCAACTCCGAGATGCTTGCACCAGTCCATAAATGGATCGCTGGAGCTTGCACACTTTGTTAGCTCCTTTTGGATCGACAAAACCTTCCGGCTGCATCATATACAACTCTTCTTCCAGAAATCCATTCAGGAATGCAGTTTTGACATCCATCTGCCAAATTTCATAATCATAAAATGCGGCAATTGCTAACATGATTCGGACAGACTTAAGCATCGCTATGGGTGAGAAGGTCTCATCGTAGTCAATCCCTTGAACTTGCCGAAAACCTTTCGCGACAAGTCGAGCTTTGTAGACAGTAATATTTCCGTCAGCGTCAGTCTTCTTCTTGAAGATCCATTTATTCTCAATTGCTTGCCGATCAACGGGCAAGTCAACCAAAGTCCATACTTTGTTCTCATACATGGATCCCATCTCAGATTTCATGGCTTCAAGCCACTTTGCGGAATCTGGGCTCACCATCGCTTCTTCATAGTTCGTAGGTTCATCATGATCTAGTAGCATGACTTCCAGAACGGGATTACCGTACCACTCTGGTGCGGATCTTACTCTGGTTGATCTACGAGGTTCAGTAGTATCTTGTTCTGAAGTTTCATGATCATCATCATTAGCTTCCTCACTAACTGGTGTAGGTGTCATAGAAACAGTTTTCTGTGATGTACTACTTTCCAATAAGGGAGCAGGTACAGTTACCTCGTCAAGTTCTACTTTGCTCCCACTCACTTCTTTCGAGAGAAACTCCTTCTCTAGAAAGTTTCCGAATTTAGCAACAAAAGTCTTGCCTTCGGATCTGTGATAGAAGGTGTATCCAATAGTTTCCTTTGGATATCCTATGAAGACACATTTCTCCGATTTGGGTTCGAGCTTATCAGGTTGAAGCTTTTTCACATAAGCATCGCAGCCTCAAACTTTCAGAAACGACAACTTTGGTTTCTTGCCAAACCACAGTTCATAAGGCGTCGTCTCAATGGATTTTGATGGTGCCCTATTTAACGTGAATGCGGCCGTCTCTAGAGCGTATCCCCAGAACGATAGCGGTAAATCAGTAAGAGACATCATAGATCGCACCATATCTAGTAAAGTACGATTACGACGTTCGGACACACCATTACGCTGAGGTGTTCCGGGTGGCGTGAGTTGCGAAACTATTCCACAATTTTTCAAATGTACACCAAACTAGTAACTCAAATATTCTCCTCCACGATCAGATCGTAGAAACTTTATTTTCTTGTTACAATGATTTTCAACTTCACTCTGAAATTCCTTGAACTTTTCAAATGTTTCAGACTTATGTTTCATTAAGTAGATATACCCATATCTGCTTAAATCATCTGTGAAGGTGAGAAAATAACGATATCCGCCACGAGCCTCAATATTCATCGGACCACATACATCTGTATGTATGATTTCCAACAAATCTGTTGCTCTCTCCATAGTACCGGAGAACGGCGTTTTAGTCATCTTGCCCATGAGGCACGGTTCGCAAGTACCAAGTGATTCATAATCAAGTGGTTCCAAAAGTCCATCAGTATGGAGTTCCTTCATGCGCTTTACACCGATATGACCTAAACGGCAGTGCCACAAATAAGTTGCACTCTCATTATCAACTCTGCATCTTTTGGCTTCAACATTATGAATATGTGTGTTACTACTATCGAGTTTCAACAAGAATATACCACTCTTCAAGGGTGCATGACCATAAAAGATATTACTCATATAAATAGAACAACCATTATCCTCTGATTTAAATGAATAACCGTCTCGCATTAAACAAGATCCAGATATAATGTTCATGCTCAACGCTGGCACCAAATAACAATTATTTAGGTCTAATATTAATCCCGAAGGTAGATGTAGAGGTAGCGTGCCGACCGCGATCACATCGACTTTGGAACCGTTTCCCACGCGCATCGTCACCTCGTCCTTTGCCAGTGCCCGTTTATTCCGTAGTCCCTGTTTCGAGTTGCAAATATTAGCAACAGAACTAGTATCAAATACCCAGGTGCTACTGCGAGCTCTAGTAAGGTACACATCAATAACATGTATATCACATATACCTTTGTTCACCTTGCCATCCTTCTTATCCGCCAAATACTTGGGGCAGTTCCGCTTCTAGTGACCAGTCTGCTTGCAATAGAAGCACTCAGTTTCAGGCTTAGGTCCAGGTTTGTGTTTCTTCTCTTGAGTAGCAACTTGCTTGCCGTTCCTTTTGAAGTTCCCCTTCTTCTTCCCTTTGCCCTTTTTCTTGAAACTAGTGGTCTTGTTGACCATCAACACTTGATGCTCCTTCTTGATTTCTACCTCCGCAGCTTTCAGCATCGCGAAGAGCTCGGGAATAGTCTTATTCATCCCTTGCATATTATAGTTCATCACGAAGCTCTTGTAGCTTGGTGGCAATGATTGGAGAATTCTGTCAATGACGCAATCATCTGGAAGATTAACTCCCAATTGAATCAAGTGATTATTATACCCAGACATTTTGAGTATATGCTCACTGACAGAACTGTTCTCTTCCATCTTGCAGCTATAGAACTTATTGGAGACTTCATATCTCTCAATCCGGGCATTTGCTTGAAATATTAACTTCAACTCCTGGAACATCTCATATGCTCCATGATGTTCAAAACGTCGTTGAAGTCCCGATTCTAAGCCGTAAAGCATGGCACACTGAACTATCGAGTAGTCATCAGCTTTGCTCTGCCAGACGTTCTTAACATCCGGCGTTGCTCGTGCAGCAGGCCTGGCACCCAGCGGTACTTCCAGGACGTAATTCTTCTGTGCAGCAATGAGGATAATCCTCAAGTTACGGACCCAGTCTGTGTAATTGCTACCATCATCTTTCAACTTTGCTTTCTCAAGGAACGCATTAAAATTTAACGGAACAACAGCACGAGCCATCTATCTACAATCAAACATACATAAGCAAGATACTATCAGGTACTAAGTTCATGATAAATTTAAGTTCAATTAATCAAATTACTTAAAGAACTCCCACTTAGATAGACATCCCTCTAATCTTCTAAGTGATCATGTGATCCAAATCAACTAAACCATAACCGATCATCACGTGAGATGGAGTAGTTTTCAATGGTGAACATCGTTATGTTGATCATATCTACTATATGATTCACGCTCGACCTTTCGGTCTCCGTGTTCCGAGGCCATATCTGTATATGCTTGGCTCGTCAAGTATAACCTGAGTATTCCGCGTGTGCAACTGTTTTGCACCTGTTGTATTTGAACGTAGAACCTATCACACCCGATCATCACGTGGTGTCTCAGCACGAAGAACTTTCGCAACGGTGCATACTCAGGGAGAACACTTCTTGATAATTTAGTGATAGATCATCTTATAATGCTACCGTCAATCAAAGCAAGATAAGATGCATAAAAGATAAACATCACATGCAATCAATATAAGTGATATGATATGGCCATCATCATCTTGTGCTTGTGATCTCCATCTCCGAAGCACCGTCGTGATCACCATCGTCACCGGCGTGACACCTTGATCTCCATCGTAGCATCGTTGTCGTCTCGCCAAGCTTGTGCTTCTACGACTATCGCTACCGTTTAGTGATAAAGTAAAGCATTACATCGTGTTTGCATTGCATACAATAAAGCAACAACCATATGGCTCCTGCCGGTTGCCGATAACTCGGTTACAAAACATGATCATCTCATACAATAAAATTCAGCATCATGTCTTGACCATATCACATCACAACATGCCCTGCAAAAACAAGTTAGACGTCCTCTACTTTGTTGTTGCAAGTTTTACGTGGCTGCTACGGGCTTAAGTAAGAACCAATCTCACCTACGCATCAAAACCACAACGATAGTTTGTCAATTTGACTCCGTTTTAACCTTCGCAAGGACCGGGCGTAGCCACACTTGGTTCAACTAAAGTTGGAGAAACTGTCACCCACAAGCCACCACTGTGCAAAGCACGTCGGGAGAACCGGTCTCGCGTAAGCGTACGCGTAATGTCGGTCTGGGCCGCTTCATCCAACAATACCGCCGAACCAAAGTATGACATGCTGGTAGGCAGTATGACTTATATCGCCCACAACTCACTTGTGTTCTACTCGTGCATATAACATCAACATATAAAACCTAGGCTCGGATGCCACTGTTGGGTTTCGTAGTAATTTCAAAAAAATTCCTACGCACACGCAAGATCATGTGATGCATAGCAACGAGAGGGGGAGAGTGTGATCTACATACCTAGTAGATCGACAACGGAAGCGTTTGGTTGATGTAGTCGTACGTCTTCACGATCCGACCGATCAAGCACCGAAACTACGGCACCTCCGAGTTCTAGCACACGTTCAGCTCGATGATGATCCCCGGACTCCGATCCAGCAAAGTGTCGGGGAAGAGTTCCGTCAGCACGACGGCGTGGTGACGATCTTGATGCACTACAGCAGCAGGGCTTCGCCTAAACTCTGCTACTATATTATCGAGGACTATGGTGGCTGGGGGCGCCGCACACGGCTAAGGAAAAGATCACGTGGATCAACTTGTGTGTCTCTAGGGTGCCTCTGCCTCAGTATATAAAGGACCAAAGGGGGAGAGGCTGGCCGGCCACATAGGGCGCGCCAGGAGAGTCCTACTCCCTCTGGGAGTAGGATTCCCCCCCAATCCTAGTTGGAATAGGACTTGTGGAGGGGGGAAAAGAGAGAGAGGGGCCCGCCCCCTCTCCTTGTCCAATTCGGACCAAGGGAGGGGAGGGGCACGCGGCCCATGTAGGGCTGCCTCTTCTCTTTTCCACCAAGGCCCATCATGGCCCATTTAGCTCCCGGGGGGTTCCGGTAACCTCCCGGTACTCCGGTAAAATCCCGATTTCACCCGGAACACTTCCGATATCCAAACATAGGCTTCCAATATATCAATCTTTATGTCTCAACCATTTCGAGACTCCTCGTCATGTCCATGATCACATCCGGGACTCCGAACAACCTTCGGTACATCAAAATGCATAAACTCATAATATAACTGTCATCGTAACCTTAAGCGTGCGGACCCTACGGGTTCGAGAACAATGTAGACATGACCGAGACACGTCTCCGGTCAATAACCAATAGCGGGACCTGGATGCCCATATTGGCTCCTACATATTCTACGAAGATCTTTATCGGTCAGACCGCATAACAACATACGTTGTTCCCTTTGTCATTGGTATGTTACTTGCCCGAGATTCGATCATCGGTATTCCAATACCTAGTTCAATCTCATTACCGGCAAGTCTCTTTACTCGTTCTGTAATACATCATCCCGCAACTAACTCATTTAGTTGCAATGCTTGCAAGGCTTAAGTGATGTGCATTACCGAGAGGGCCTAGAGATACCTCTCCGACAATCGGAGTGACAAAACCTAATCTCGAAATACGCCAACCCAACATGTACCTTTGGAGACACCTGTAGTACTCCTTTATAATCACCCAGTTACGTTGTGACGTTTGGTAGTACCTAAAGTGTTCCTCCGGTAAACGGGAGTTGCATAATCTCATAGTTATAGGAACATGTATAAGTCATGAAGAAAGCAATAGCAACATACTAAACGGTCGGGTGCTAAGCTAATGGAATGGGTCATGTCAATCAGATCATTCTCTCAATGATGTGATCCCGTTAATCAAATAACAACTCATTGTTCATGGTTAGGAAACATAATCATCTTTGATTAACGAGCTAGTCTAGTAGAGGCATACTAGTGACACTTTGTTTGTCTATGTATTCACACATGTATTATGTTTCCGGTTAATACAATTCTAGCATGAATAATAAACATTTATCATGATTATAAGGAAATAAATAATAACTTTATTATTGCCTCTAGGGCATATTTCCTTCAGCAATCTCCATCACATCTTCACCAGCACCATCTCCTCTCAAACCCTAGTTCATCTCTTGTATCCAATTCTTGTCTCTAAGTCTGGGATTGGTACCTGTAGGTTGCTAGGTAGTGTTGATTACTCCTTGTAGTTGATGCTAGTCGGTTTATTTGGTGGAAGATCATATGTTCAGATCCTATATGCACATTAATACTCCTCTGATTATGAACATGAATATGCTTTGTGAGTAGTTACGTTTGTTCCTGGGGACATGAGAGAAGTCTTGCTATTAGTAGTCATGTGAATTTGGTATTCGTTCGATGTTTTGATGAGATGTATGTTGTCTCTCCTCTAGTGGTGTTATGTGAACGTCAACTACATGACACTTCACCATTACTTGGGCCTAGATGAAGGCATTGGGAAGTAATAAGTAGATGATGGGTTGCTAGAGTGACAGAAGCTTAAACCCTAGTTTATGCATTGCTTCGTAAGGGGATGATTTGGATCCATATGTTTCATGCTATGGTTAGGTTTACCTTAATACTTCTTTTGTAGTTGCGGATGCTTGCAATAGGAGTTAATCATAAGTGGGATGCTTGTCCAAGTAAGGACAGCACCCAAGCACCGGTCCACCCACATATCAAATTATCAAAGTACCGAACGCGAATCATATGAACGTGATGAAAACTAGCTTGACGATAATTCCCATGTGTCCTCGGGAGCGCTTTCTTCTATATAAGAGTTTGTCTAGGCTTGTACTTTTCTACAAAAATGATTGGGCCACCTTGCTGCACTTTATTTACTTTTGTTACTTGTTGCTCGTTACAAATTATCATATCACAAAACTATCTATTACCTATAATTTCAGTGCTTGCAGAGAATACCTTGCTGAAAACCGCTTATCATTTCCTTCTGCTCCTCGTTGGGTTCGACACTCTTACTTATCGAAAGGACTGCGATAGATCCCCTATACTTGTGGGTCATCAGTGGTCTATTCTACTAGCATATCTATGCTTCTACCTCCAATCTGATTATCCACCCGACATCTAACCCTGGCTGCCAGTGCACCACCTCTCGTTCTCTGCACCCTAGCGGGCAACGGTGGTCGGTCGCAATTGATAGATATATCTTCCCTTTGATCTCCTACCACCTATTTGCTCGCATCATCAACTGAACTAAAAAAGAAAAGCATTGCATCACGGTAGCATATTCTTCTCTTTCTATGATTGAGGATTCTTGATAAGCTTGTGAGCTGTTAATGAGTTCACGTGATGGTTCTTACTAGTAAGGTCTGATTCTTCTACTCATGGGATCTACTTCTTGTGTGCATGCGCACATTGTTTATCTGACAGTCCATTAAGTTCAGAAGGGGATTGGTCAGCTTCTGAGCGCAGATAAATGCTCTATTATGTTCGGGAAGAAGTGTAGCATGGAAGATCAAGTGGATGCCATGGTAATATTGTGCATTACTGCTGATGGTTTTGAGGATAAATATCTTGGGCTTCCGGTGTCACAAGGTAGAATGATGGCAGGTAAATTCCAATCTACTAAAGAAAAGGCTCTTAAAATTTTATCGGATTGGGTAGAAAAATATGCGTCTAGTGGGGCGAAGGAAACTTTGATCAAATCAGTTCTCCAGGCTCTTCCGGACTATGCCATGGGTATATTTAAATTCCCTTCATCGCTTTGTGAGGATCTATCTCAAATTATGAGGATTTTTTTGTGGGGCGACGAGGAGGATAGGAGGAAAACTAACTGGTTGGCTTGGGATAAATTGACTAGGCCCAAAGGTGAGGGGGTATGGGTTTTGGTGATCTAAGATTATTTAACCAAGCTCTTTTGGCTAAGCAGGCTTGGAGATTGGTGGTTAACCCAGATTCCTTATGCGCAAAGATGATGATGGAAAAATATTACCCCATGGGCATATTCTTGACACAACTTTTTCCCAAGTCGGCATCGCTCACTTGGCAGGATATCTTACATGGATTGGATCTGTTTAAATCTGTTGTTATTTGGAGAGTGTGTGATGGGTCTAATATTAATATTCGGAGAGACAACTGGCTTCCAAGAGCCTCAGGCCTTAAAGTAACCGCAAAGAAGAATAGGACCAAGATCAAATGGGTAGCTGACCCGATTTTGAGTGGACCAAGGAGATGGGATGAGAATTTGATTAGGCATATGTTTTATCCACATGATGCGGAGGAGATCTTAAGTTTGCGGTTTCAGTCACTTGGGTAAGGTGATTTTGTTGCCTGGCATTTTGAGAAGAATGTGATGTTCTCGGTTAAAAGCGCAAGCGTACAAGCTTGACGCTTGCGCTTGTCTAAAGGACCGCAAATATGGCGAGGGCCAATATAATGGTGCAATGTTGCGAGAGAGGAAAAATTGAGATATTATTTGAAAGGCCAATGTTCCTCAGAAAATTCGTAATTTTGCATGGCATGTCGCTACCGATAGCTTGGCTGTCCAGGTAAACAAAATTTTACACCACCAAACCATTCTTCGACCTGTTCTATATGTGGAGTGAAAGATGAAAGTACCTTTCATGTGTTAGTCATGTGGCCAAAGGTATATGCGTTGTGCATGGCCGTGAGGGATATTTGGGGTTTGCCTGCGGAGGAGGCTTTTAGGTATACCGAGGCTGATTGGTTTCTTATTCTTTTGGATCAATTAAGCTCTACTATGCGTGACCAAATTATATTCATTTTCTGAAGACCTGATTTTTGGTAAGGGAAGGGAATTTGTCTCAGCCTCTGCAAGCTTTGTACATAATTATTGGTCATCATTTGTTGCTTGTCATTCCTATCTAGAGGTGGACTCAAAAATAAAGGTAAAAGTCTGGTGGCAGGATTAAGTACTGCCCCTAATCCTTCGAAAGCTTAGGTGATATAGCAGCCTCCTCTTTCGAATTATATAAAGATCAACGTCGATGCAAGCTTTGTGGAGAGTATTAATGTGACGAGTGCGGGGATGGTGGCCAGGGACTCATCTGGGAGGGTCATCACCTCCTCCTGGGATTTCATTAGGCTTTGTGAAAGCATGGAGGAGGCGGAGCTCCGGGCTTGACCTGCGGGTCTTTATATAAGTATCACTCTTCAAAATTTCATAATTTTAAAGACTGACTGTGCGTTTGTGGTTGTGACCTTTGCAAATAAAAAATTTGACAGGTCATCATTAATGGATTTGAAAAAGGAAGCGATGTGTATCTCCTAGCTTATATCTAATCTTAAGATTTCCAAGATCAATCGCTCGGTCATTCTGGTCGCCCATATGATTGCTAAGTTTAGATTTGTTAATAGATCGGATGGCATCCTAGTTAACGATGTTTCGCCCGGCATGGTGAATTTTATAATGAACGATTGTAATAGCTTTGTTGATTAATTAATATATGAGGTGTTTTTTTATAAAAGAAGTGTGCTTGCTTTTCTCAAACACTGAATTTGTTCAAAATCCCAAGAACTGGACCGCACGGTTCGATTTAAATGAACGCCCAGCCTTCTGGGCCGCGTACACCACCCACTTGGCCACTTGCTGCCAACAACTGTCCCCAATTCCCCATTCCTGGCTTGCTCTCCTCGCACTCGCAGAGCCCTGACAAAACCCTAGCCTTCGTTCGCCGCCGTTGCGCATATTTCAAATTCTTGAACATTTTTTGAAGGACTGTGATATTTGGCACATGTGTGCCATACAAGCAAAACTGTCACACCTCTACTTCTTTCACTTTAAAGTATCACACGATCCCCCTTCCTTCGACCCCACCTTCTTCCGAACGACCCCGCAGGCTCGCCCGAGAAACCTGCTTCTCCCGCACATCTCGCGCGCCCACCCCCGAGAAAACTGCCACTTCTTCATGTTTACCATATGATAAAAAAATATTGCGCATGTGGGATTCGAACCCACACCTCCTTGGCACAAAAGTGCGCCACCACAACCAACTCACCCTTAGGTATTTGTTGCTCAAACTAAAGAAACTAATCGTTTTGACCCCCCCCTTTTTTTACAATTGTGTTACTACAAAAAAGTTACAGAAAATTACCACAATTTCCACTCAGGACAAAGTTACCATAGTATTCGCATGCAAGTTATCAGGCCTGTGTTGTGTAAGTTACCATGCTATTTACATAGAACTTACTAGGTACTATGTTTCAACAACTACACCCCTTTCAAAGTTATCACTGTGTTTTGTACACAAGTTATAAGGTCTTTGATGTGTAAAATACCGTGGTACTTACACATAAGTTATCAGGGTATGTGTACATCAACCTCGCCCCTGGTCAAAGTTACCATGGGGGATTGTACATGAGTTACCGGGTCTACAGTTCGTAAATTATCATGATACTTATACCTAGAAACCTGGGTGTGTTTTGGTAACTTTTTCTATAGGTCAAAATTACCACGATGTTTTTGCGTAACTTATCACGCCTATAGTGGGTCAAAGTGGGCCATTTTTCCAGGCCAACCCACGAGCACGTGTGCCTCTCATGACACTAAACATTGTGTGGCTTTTCCGTGGCACATCATGTGTTGTGTTCATCTAAGAGGCCCCGTGAGGCGAGTGTATGTTTTTAACAACTTGTTTTCCTTTGGTAAAAAGTTACCATCATGTTTATATTGTAAGTTATCGGTTATGCGGTGCTTATATTATCATGTTATTCACACAAAAATTATCGGGAATGTTTTGAACAACTTTTCCCGGGACAAAAGGTTATCATGGTGATTCTAGGTAACCTATCAAGCAGGCAGTGCTTAAAATATCATGCTATTTACACAATTTATCAGGGGTATGTTTCAGCAAAATCCCTCCCCCCACGAGTCAAAAACTTGTCATGGTGTTTAGTTATCGCGGTGCATATGTTTTCCTTCTATTTACACATAAAAATACCAGGGAGGGAGGTATAGTACCGTGCTATTTACATAGAAGATACCGGAGTATCTTTAAAAAAATCTTCCCTATGGTCAAAGTTACCATGGTGTTTCTACCTCAGTTATCAGATGTGCGCTGCGTATATTACCATCTATTTACACATAAATTATCTGGTATTTTTTCACATTTTTCTTCCCCAATGGTTAAAGTTACCATGATGCTTGTATCTAAATTATCAGGTCTATGGCATGAATGTTATCGTGCTATTTACAGAAATTACTAGGGGCCGAGGTTCAACAAATTTCTTCCCAATGATCAAAATTACCATGATGCTTTCACCAAAGTTATCACATCTTCAATGCTTATGACCATGCTACTTACACATAATGTACTGCGTAGTATACAAAAGTTATCATGTTGGTGGTGTGTCATTTATCATGGTGGTGATGGAGAATTTACCACGGGAAAAGTTTATGTGCCAGGTTTGATAGGTGAAACAAAAGTTTTTCAGTGCTAAAATATTAAAGGCAAAACATGTCAAAAACAATATTTTTCTTAGCTTGTTCAACAATGAGTGTCATAGGCGAGGTGGTTAGCTCCCTTGCCCAAAATCGGAAAGGCGCGTGGGGTCGTAACTGATGATTGAAAGGAAGGAAATCAGGAGGGCGGGAAAGGAAGGAGATCAGGAGGAAAGGAAGGAGATCGGGAGAACGTGCGGGAAAGGAAGGAGATCGGGAGGTAAGGAAGGAGATCACGGGGAAAGGAAGGAGATCGGGAGGACGTGCGGGAAAGGAAGGAGATCGCGAGGACGTGCGGGAAATGAAGGAGACCGGGAGGTAAGAAAGGAGATCATGAGGAAAGGAAGGAGATCGGGAGAACGTGTGGGAAAGGAAGGATATCGCGAGGACGTGCGGGAAATGAAGGAGATCGGGAGGGCGGCTGGAACTGACGGTGCAATCTGCCACTGGTTGCCACTTACATATTTCGTTTTCTGAAACCTATTTTTTTTAATTTGTGAAATTTTCTGAAATTTGGAACATTATGTTGAAATATATGAAATTTTGTCTAAATTTGTGAATTTTTTTGCAATCCCTAATAATTTTTTAAAGAAGGAAAAACAAAAGCAGGAAAAAACAAGAAGAAATGAAAAAAAAAATAGGGGCACCCAGCTCGCACATGGGCTTGTCCAAAATCGCGTGCTGGAGGAGCGGTGTGGGTGCGCGTTTAGGAGGGCCCGTCGAGGAAGGGCTCGGGGAAGCAAGAGACGGAGCAAGAACGCGCCGCCGCCGCCCGCCGCCTCCTCGACGCCGGCGTCCTCCTACGGCTGCCTGCCGTTCTCCCCCAGGTGATTCTTCCTCTCCCCTCCCCTCCCCTCCTTTCCCCTAGGTTTTCTTGCCTCCTCCCACCATGGCTACCTCCCACGAGCACGGCGCTGCACTGACACCGATGAGCTCCTGGGCTCCTCCCAAGTTCTATCCTCCCGACCTCAGCTTCTACCCCTGCTCCTCCTCCCTTCGACGCTCACATCTAGGCTGCCGGAGCGACCTGCAATCTTTCTTTTTGATACTAACGACCTGCAAGAAAAAGTACTGCTAGGCAGCCAATCTATCTTTTTGATGGTTTCTTCAACTGCAAGTTCATTGAATTTACAATGTGATTCACTGGTGGCTGTCAATGTGTAGGTTTTGCAGTTGTGCTGATTTTAAAATTGTGTGCTCCCTCACATGAATCTAGTGGTCAGTCATTTGACTTGTGTTGAACCTCATTACTTCGTTAAAACTTTAGTCTGTTTCTACATTGAACTTTGTGCTCAGTCTTTTGTGCACTGAACTGTCCATGGTAGATAACCTAGCGATCGATATGTAGCAACTGTCTATTATTGATAGAAGCTACTCCATGTTCTAATGTTAACCTGTGGTGCAAATAAGCGTTGCTGTACTGTTCCATCTTTAAGGGCCATAATTAAATTAGTTCTAGATATTGGATTATCGGATACTTTGTTCAAAAAATGTGTCCTTCAAAAGCTAAATATGTATGGTACACTCGTTCGTACCAGTGTCTCTTTGGAAAGATTGTTTGCTGTTGTGGACACTACAATTGTTTTATTTAAGAAGCTTTCAATTTTTGACTGTTATGTCAAATATCAGGCAGATTGAATTATATCCCCGCTCAAACAACTTTGAACATGAAATAAGCTAATGTTGTTAATACGCCTAGAATGGAACTAACACTAACTACTTTCAGCTCATGCTAAACACGTGCTTTTTTTTTTTTACTACTGACTTTGTTTTAGTTGCTACTACTAGTTCTGTTGCAGAGAGCATGCAACAGCAGCCTAAACTGAGTATGTATCATTCTCTCTCATTTTCTATGGTATAGAAGTTAAGAGGTTGATGGGTCTACTGTGCCTCTTTTGCCTGTACTAATGTGCTCTCAAGGAAGTAGTTAACTAGCATTTTTTTGTCTCTGTAAAAAAACATCAGTGCCTAGCAAGTGCCTAGTCTGTTTGATACATCTTAGTAGCAGTAGTGCATGCCAAGGTCAAGTATATACTACTACATGTCATTTGTTGAGGTGAAGTTTATATCCTGGCCAGCTTTCCTTTGTACCTCTGTTCTTATCTTTTCTTGGTCACAAACATGTGCACGGCTGTTACTTGTAATAATGGATGGTATAAATAAAATTTTGTAAATCTTGATAGTAGTCGCATGGAAAATGTATTTTTTACTTTGTGTGTACAATTGGAGGGAGTACTCAAAAGAAGCAAGCATTTTACATTGATGCATGCCCAAGCTTAATTTTGGTGAAAGAAACTTTTCTGCTGGGGAGTTTGGGATGTGTTACCATCTCTTCCAAGTTTTCTATATTAAATGTCTAATTCTCAGATTTTTTTTGAAGGTCCTAATTCTCAGATTGGTAGTATTAAACATCTTGTTCAGTAAACTGCACTGAGCATGTCGAATAGTGGCAGCTTAAGAGATGGTACATGAAACTGAAAGAACCATGTTAACTCGTCCTCACCTCAGACTCTCTCTAGCATAGTATCTGCTGTGACATAACCACTTTTTTTTTTGCTGTTTCTTTACCTTCTTTCATGTTTTCAGATTGCTACCAGAGTAAAATCTAGTGTCATGTTTTACTTAGTCGAACTTCTGAGGATTGGGAGTGCGCTTTTTGTTCTGTGCGAATGGTAGTCTTAGATGGATATATTTTCTTTCGCTTTGGTAAGCTTAAAAGGCCCGGATGGCCATGTAGATTTGGGCATGTTCATGTGCTACACTCAGGGAAGAGAAGTTCAGGTCATCCCTTCCCTTAGCCATGCAGAACGGCTTGCAGATTCTGAATCTCTTGTGCCCTGCAGAATCTAAGTTTCTGCACTTGAGATTTTCTTTGGCCCTGCAGAATCTATGCAAAATTGTCTTGATGGAGTACTATCTTATTAGCAAATTGGTTTAGATAACCAGTCCCATTTCTTCAGTCTTGCTCGCCTCGCAGAACCCTGACAAAACCCTAGCCGGTCTCTGCCGGGTGCCGCCACGTCCACCATGGCCGCCGCCGCACATGGAGGAGGAGGAGAATTTATGAGCTACGCCGACATCGAGGAGCAGTTCAACAACATGGCACTGGAGGGTCCGTCCGCGCAGGACGGCATGGTCTGCATCGTATCCCTGATCATCTCCTGCCTCCCCCCACCCTTGGTCCCCGCGCCCGAGGCCGACGACTCCGATGACGACCACTTCTCCCTCACCTCCTCTGACTCGGAGGATGCCGACGCCAACGGGCCCGCGCAGGATGGTGACGGCCAGGACCACTTCAGCCGCCTCCCGCGCAACCTGCTCTCCAACATCATGTCCCGCCTCCCCACCAAGGAAGCCGCACGCACCATGGTCCTCTCCACCCGCTGGCGCTGCGTGTGGGCGGCGACCCCGCTCCTCGTCGACGACGGCCACTTCAGGGCCGCCGAAGGGCACAGCGTCTTCGATGCCGTGCGCGGCATCTCGCTCTGCGTGGCCGCTCACCCTGGCTCCATCCGAGCTGTGCGCATCACCCGCACCTCCTTCTACGAGCAGGAGTACGCGCTCCAGCGCCTGGTCGCCGGCCTCGCCGCCAAGAAGATCCAGGACCTCATCCTCTTCAACCGCCCCTGGCCGATCAACATGCCGCTCCCCGATGATATCCTCAGATGTGCCTCCCTCAGCCGCCTCTACATAGGCATCTGGAACTTTCCGGACATTCCCACCGCTCACCGGCCCGCCTTCCCAAACCTGCACGAGCTCGGCCTTTTCCACTCCATGGTCGAAGACAAGAAATTCAACGCCTTGCTCGCACACTGCCCTGAACTGAAGATCCTCTCCTTTGCCCTCTCGTACAACTACCCTTCGTGCCTCCGCATCAAGTCCCGCAGCCTCCGTGTGGTATTGGAATGGGTATGCACCTTTGATAAAATCATTGTTGACAATGCCCCCTGCCTGGAGCGCCTGCTCTTCGAAAGCTTTTCCGAGCGGAGGAGGCCCGTCAAGATTGTCCATGCGTCCAGGCTGGAGGTGCTCGGGTTCTTGGACTTCCAGCTCCACGCGCTCGAGATTGGCGGCACCGTCATCAGGGTAACTGTGTCTTGCAACTTTCGTGATCTGCACCTAAATTCGTTACGTGATTGTGCAACCAAATCATTTTCTGATGTTTAATTTGCCTCAATGGCAGGCTGGGATGACTATGAAAGATGGCGCCATGCTGCCAAGTTTGAAGATACTGGCTGTCAAGGTGCAGTTTTCGCACGACAAGGAGGTCAAGATGCTGCACACTCTGCTCAGATGCTTTCCTTGCCTCGAGACGCTCCACATCATGGTAGTATCCGCGTCATACCTGTTCATCCCTATATTTGTTCATCTATTGTGGTTCAAGATAATAATATGGATGTCAGCTTATTGGAGTACTTGCTGTTCATTGCTATACATTCCAGATTGATAATATAGGTATCTGTTCTTGCACTTCTAATTGTACTTGACTGCATATTGAGGATTGATATGCTAGAAACTGACACTGTCTTTTACTCAATTCCAGTCCATTCCATCCTGGTCAGCTGATCGGGGCGATTGTGCTGAGGCCTGGAATCCCATGGGCTCTTCCAACTGCTTCTCTCATCTTAAGACGTTCGTCCTCCACGGATTCCGAGGCCTGGACCGTGAGCAGTTGTTCGTCAGTTACATACTGGAGAAGGGGATAAAGACCCTGGGCATTGTCTGTGGTGACAGTGATGGTGTGCTAGTGAAGGGCAATGCACCATCAGGTGGAAGCAGTGGCAGTGGTATATCTGTTTGCCCCGCCACCAGTTGCTGGAGCTTTCAGCACGCCATCAACTTGTCAGTGGAGGACCCCTTCTGTGTGTTGAGCCCGCATCGCTTCTTTTGCTGAGGCAATGAGACTCTGCGCTAGTTTGGGTTGTTGATGATGGTTACTTATGCTGCCGTGTTTTCACACCGACAGGCTTACTTTACTGTGCCAAGGATGTGTTAGCTACCTGTTCATAATTTTGCAGTGAAGTGAGAAGGTGAAGGTCTGGGAAGCTACTTCATAATGTTGCACTCTTGAGTTCTCTATGGGGTTGACCATTAGGATTATGAGTGTGGAAGTACCTTGGCTGTATGTTGTTTTGGGCCTCTTCGGCTGGTAAAAGACCATTGGCATCCGCATTATATCTCTTGCTGATATCCTGATGTTATTTCACGTTTGTTCTTTTGCTGTTAAGTTCATAGCTTGCCTAGTTCCTGTAATGGAATCTGTTTCAGCTGCGTGGAAAACACAAATTTAGCCCTATGCACAACCCTGTCATCTTTCGGTTTGTAGACACTGCAGTCTGCAGATCCATTTGTAGCCAAGTTCCTTCTTGAGGCACGAAGGGTTATGTCTGATTCTTTTCTGAAGAAACTTGGGTATCCTTTTGCAGTGCAATGGCTGATCCGATAACAAGCCACGTTTGAGGTATCGAAACTGCATGATCTTCAGTTGGGGATGTCGGTGCTTGCTGGCGGCCCCGTACAGGGCCGTGACAGTGGTGGCTGGAGCGATTGGTGATTGATTTAATTCATCTGATTGGAACCTTGGACCATGTAATGCAATTGCTGTTTGTATAAATCGTGAGGTACGCACGCTATATATCATTTTGATCCTTGGAGGACAGGCAGAGTCATTAACCTTTTAGCTCTCTGTTTGTATGGCTGAACATAGAGTGTCAGGGCAGGTGAGAAGTGGACGGGAAGGCAGGCTGTGTTCGTGCTCCGTCACTTGATTTCGACTGAACTGCACTTGGCATCGCAGAAAAAATAAATGAAAGGAATAATCTAAAAGGAAATAAATATTGCATTTATGTAGAACATTTCTTAATGATGATGTATGAAATAGAGTTTTAGCATTTCAGCAACATTTTTCCCAGGACAAGTACATGAATGAAGGAACAGGAGCATACGCCAGTTACAAATAAATTTATGATGTATCTGAGACGAAGTCTTGTATCACAGTCCGTACCGCAACTGGAATTCTCACTGAGTGGGCACTTCCATCGGACCATGTGATGCTCCCAAAACTATACCCGCCCTGAACTCTCTGCTTCGCCGTGAGTGTCACCCTGAATGGTGCGCGTGTACTACCACCTTGGGTGAAACTAATAATAGATGGCTCCATCAACACGGCTACCCCTGCGGGAGCCTCAACAACCACTCGATAAGTCGCTTCCACCGGCCCGACATTGGTGACGGTGCGCGAAACTGTGACATTGTCCTTTAGGTTTGGCACGGCGATTGATGGGAGGTTGAGATTGAGTTGGTAGGACTCGCAGCCGTCTAACAATCCGAGGGTGCAATTGAAGAATTTGTTGTACTCCTTTGCATCCACGTCATAAACCAAGCCAGGATCGTCGGCCCTGTCTGGGTCTATCTGGCCGCCGCCAAAATCAAAAGGGTCAGCTAGTTTTCTTGGCACCCCCTCAGCTTGGATCGGCATACCGAAACGATCAGTCACTGAAGCTGCAAGAAGTTTAAGTAATGATGGAGTCTGTCTTATGCATATTGTGACGAGGTACTTAGAATATTAACTTTACTATATTGCCATGTTTGTACCTGTGGTGATAATGGCAGATTTGATCATGGCAGGTGACCAGTCAGGGTGAACCGACTTGAGCAGCGCAGTGACCGCTGAGACATGAGGACATGCCATGGACGTCCCGGACAACAACACATAGGTGCCACGCACTGCTGCCAAGATGTTGACTCCCGGTGCAGCTATATCAGGCTATTCGAACATGTACATGATACAAGTCGTAAGTATTCAAACAACTAGAGAGCCTAGGTACATAGCGAAATGCAACCTATTTTTCTTTAACTAAGAAGAAATACATACCTTGAGTATGGCTGAAAACGCTAGGCTAGGGCCTCTCGACGAGAACGAGGTGACCCTCGGTGACAACACCTCATTTCCAACAGCGCTCATGGTAGGTGACACCTTCACCACCGGACTCCTAACATGGCACATGACTGACATGAGTTAATTATTGCACAAGAAAATCAACATGTGTTCACCTTGCCTATCAACCTGACAACATATGCTCACCCTGTCATATCCCAATATGAAGCAATTCTATGTGCTACCTCAAAATCCACGAGAACACAAGGCATAATGTTGTGGCACGTGGCCACACTGTTGACATTATTGACGGCGTACTGTGCGAAAATGAGGCCCTTAGCACCGGCCTCCAAGGTACGGTTGATGGCATTGCGAAGTGCCACCCGAGGCGAGGTGAGAAATGCCTCCTCTGGTGCATAGCACAATACGATTTTGCCTGTGACATTGCTTGATGCTAGTGTCTCCATGTCACAACTGGATAAATGTATCAAATTCGGTATCATTCAGAATCAACGAATTGTGATTATACAAAATGTGGAACTACAAATCAAATGTGCCAAGTGGCTTCTTTATTTCATATCACCTCCTCGCATGAACGAGGGCCTTAAAGTCGTTGCTGATCACAGATGCGTTGTAGTGAAGAGATTGCCCCTGCATTCGAAATAAAAACACGAAAAAGTTCACCTTTGTCTTTAGACACGTAGAATTGGCCAAGTAGTTATTTTTAAGAGTAGGTGATTAATTAAAACAAGATCATGGTTTCCATAATGTAATTGTGTTTACGTTGTAAGGTTTTATTGGACTTTGTAGGATGTTTTCATGTCTTGGGGTAATTATGGAAAATAACTGCCAAAAAGTATACACATATAACAAATAAAACTATTGCAAGGTATAATTAATTCTTGATTAAAAATCAGTTTGAGTGTAAGCATCTCAAATAGTTAAACTGAATTTTAAATTGACTGAACTTTCAAACCTTGGCATGTGCATGCAAACCATCTCTTCCAATTATTGATTAATTAGTTGTATACGAAACAGATATTGGTAGGTGCACGTAGAAAAAAACCCAGAACTGCCAATGGTACACAGGAAAATAAAAGATCATATTACCATATTAAAACTCGTTGTACGAAAAAACTTATGCAGTTCAAACTGTCTACCAGATTTCAAGCTTTTTCACCGCCAGATTCCATACAAAAAATGCATATAGTAAATTAGTAAACATCATATTGGTTATTAAGCAAGTAATGCCTGTTTCAACAAATGCGTGCCTGAATTTGTTACCCTATTTTGTAGTCTAAATCTTTAGTCCGGTTCAAAATTATTTTCACGGGTGAATATGTACCAACTATTCATGGTTTAGATGGTCGTACCTAAAGTATATGATGGCTCCTTTGGTTTGCAGGATCCTAAAAACTTAGGATGAGGAAAATACAGGAATATGATAGGAATGCATGTGCAAAAATAATGTATTCCTAGGGAATCTGCCAACTTGGGTGTTTGTTTGACAGGAACTGAAAAAATACAGGTTGCCTAATAAATTTGGTTAGAGATGCACCTCTATGTTGTCGATGTTAGGGTCTCATCACACACATGTGCAAAAGCATGTGGGATATGACACACATCAGAAAGGGGTGCATCGAATGAATGGTGTGTGATGGCATTTTCCGATATAAGAAATCTCGATGCTTCCGAAGGAAAATTCATTGTTGTTGATTGAAAGATTTTCTCTGGTGCCACCAATCTCTATTTTAGTCCAGACCATCTCTATTAGCTCTGGTACATTTGAGACTAACTCTTTTACGCACTTCCGAGCACCTCTCGATTTGTTTTAGCCCAGTGTCTCAGAATAGGACCAGTATTCACGAGAAAAATTCTATCACATACCTCCGAGTTGAGACTTAGTTGTTTTTGCACTGATTCAATTGTGAGATTTTCTTTGTTGACCTTGGTACCTCGGAGAATCATTATCTCCCTCTGAGTAAGTTCTCTTACTAGCAGAAATGAACTCCCTTTGTGTATGTGTCTATGTGTAATTGGATCTTTGAAAGGCTTACTTTGTCTTCCCAACTGAACATTCAAATTTTGAACAAGTCTTCAAGTACCAAAAAACCATCCATGACTTCTGAGATAGTTGCTTTTAATCGTGCATCAGTCGAATCTGCTTTCACTTCCCCCCCCCCCCCCCCCCCCCCTGTGTTAGATAGCACGTCTTGAGATCCTTGGTGATAGTGAATATCTTAGAGAGCAAAAACTCTGAGAGTACAATGGACAAACTCCTCCGTTTCTTGTGCTACATACCTCTTTACTTCAAGCTTATCTGTGCGCGCGTGCGCGCGCGCGAGAGAGAGAGAGAGAGAGAGAGAGAGAGAGAGAGAGAGAGAGAGAGAGAGAGAGAGTCGATCAGACATCTCTTGGAGACTTCCTCAAAGCGACTTTGCATTACTTGTTATCCTTGGAGGGTGTGAACCTCCTAAACTGTTAGGAGTACATGAGAACCTTCAAGGTGTAAAGCAATCCAGAGTTTGTGCATGCTCCATAATTGCCTTCTTTGTGTAGGATCAACCAAGAGTGAGGCTTTGCCCCCGGTGGTATCAAGCCACTGTGGCCACCGACTATCTGAACATCAGAAAGCATCATATAGTTTTCAATCATATTTGGCTACTGTGACTTTCTTAAGATCCCACATCAAGATGATAACTGGAACACTGCTTCATGTGCAGGGTAAAAAAGTCATGTTCTAGCCTTTATTGATCGGGCACTGTAGCGACAATCTTGTGTTGTTATCTTCTTCAAGGCGTTGTCTCCTTACTGATCTGATGACCTGTAGTGGTTGGTTGTGATAACAAGGATAAATTTTTTTTTTTTGTCTTGGCCGTTTCCGGCCAAACGTGGTGACGCCAGTGTGAGGGTGTTTAGCCTTCTTGAAGGCGTCGCGGCAGAAGAATTCGACTTAGTCAAAGTTGTTATATTTATATCTTGTAATGGTTCTGCGGTAGCTATCTATGTTCTGTACTCCATTTGTTGATGACTTTGTCCTCATTGTGTTGCATCAAGCTTAATAAAGCTGATTGTATGCATCACAATGATGTAGATGCCACAAGTTTCAACCTTATTTTAGAAAAAACTAAAATTTGGAGTAGTAATTTTTGATAGGATTATTCACCCCCTCTAGTCCATAACCTCGGCCCTACAACCTCACATCAAGTACGTGCATATTGTGTCTACAACATCTTATATGTGCCAACAAAAAAAAATCTTATATGTGTCTGCCTAGGCGATCATGTACAATGATCAGATTCACAATTTGGGCCAAGCCGTACGCATTGAGGACATTAAAAGGGCAGTTCTATAGTACTTCCTTCGTTCCAAAATAAGTGTCAACTAAAATCACGACACATATTTTGGAACGGAGAGAGTAGATATGATTCAATTTAATTCTGTGGAACAAACTAGGGGAGGGGGGGGGGGGGGTACTGCCTTTTTAATTGATATTGTAGATGTTGGCATTTTTAAATATAAATTTGGTCAAACTTTACTACTCCCTTTGTCCCATAATGTAAGACGCTTTTTGACACTAGTGAAGTGTCAAAAAACGTCGGGACGGAGGGAGTAAGTTTGAATTAAGACAAACCTAATATGCAAAGTAAGAAGATACAGAGGAAGTATAAGGCACGCCACGGGGAGTAAATTCTTATCTTTGCATGATTAAGGTCAAACTCAGCTCCAAGTCAAATTGTCAAACTCTATAAGGAACCATTCCTTCTGTATTCTATCCCCCCGTTTCTAAATATAAGGCCTTTTAAAGATTTCACTATGGACTACACACAGATGTATATAGACGCATTTTAGAGTGTAGATTCATTCATTTTGCTTCATATGTAGTTTGCATTGGAATATCTAAAAGGTCTTATATTTAAAAATGGAGGGAATAAAAATTATGGAAAGCTTCATGGTGGCGCTAAATATACCTGTTGTTGGTTCGATCCAAGGATGGATTGTTAGGGCCTGTTCGGCTCTCCACCGACTCCGCAGAATTACAGGATCTGCAGAGTGCCTATTTTTCAACTCCACTGTTTTAGCCCGCAGTTCCGCCAGCTCTGCGGACCTGAGTCCGGAGCGGAGGGAATCCGAACACCCCCTTAGTTTCCATCATGCATGGGTGCTGACCCATAGCAGCAAGGGTGCAGTCACAGGGTAAGGAAGAAATGATAGTCTACATACTCATATGGAATTCTGATTATGTTTTGGCTAGTCCTTGGCAACTCTCCCAATATTAGATTAACTTGTGTGTAGAGAGTAATTAGAAGCGAGAAGGCGTCGAGGGTATACATCAAAAACTAATTAGAAAATTTTCGATTGTTCACCTGTGGTTGTGTAGAGATGATGAAGAAGAAAGCCTGGTTAAGGTCTAAATAAATCATCCTTTGATAGTGGTGATCGTAGAACCAACTCTAAATTAATAGACAATAGTTTTCATTCATATTTTCGAACAACCGGCATATTTAGACTATCTAGACACTATGATATTTACTATGCTACGTGAATATGCCTTCTATGGTATGACGGCTATCTCCATTATCCGGCTCCGCCCCCTAGCTCCATTTTCCTTTTTGCATGCATCTCGGAAGAGTCAAGTTGTTTTGTTGAGGAAAGAGTCACGTTCATGTGGCAAAACAATGCATGTAAGTTCGTGAACACTGGAGGGCAACACCAATTTGATCTATCATATTAATGCAGGTTTCTTCTACAATTTGGTAATTGCATTTTTGTTAGCAATTCGGTTGTTCGAGATATTTGAAATTGTAAACTTTGAAGATGATTTACTACACTATTCAAATCTGCACAACCTGAAATAATAGTTCAACTTTTGTCTGTATGTTATACATGGCGTGATACTTTGAAACTTGGATTCCTTGGATGTTGAACCAAATGCTTATAAATGTGATTAATATTCCTTTTCAGACAAAATCAAATGATAAAAAATACCATATCGAATAACATAAGAATTACTCGAGGATTTAAGATTTGTTTGTACGTACCACCAACTTTTCATTGTTCCCGAGCGTCACTTGGGTTGGGAATGACCTGTCTATTGTGCTAGCAGCCACCGTCATGACCCATGGCACGGCATTCAGCACCATTTGTGGCACGGGGCCTTCATTCCCGCCCGCAAACACAACGGGGATCCCTTGCAATACAGCATGCAATGTCTGAAAGATCTCCTCGCCAGGACTGCCTCCTAGTGAAAGCGACAAGACGTCCACGCCATCCTTTATGGCATCATCGATGGCCGCAAGGATCGCTGCCTCAGGGCAACTCCCGTCAATCCAACATACCTTGTATATAGCCAATCTAGACCGTGGTGCTCCACCGCGGGCGATACCGACACCAAGGCCACCCCCTCTGTGGCTCACATTCCACACCTGGCTACCGGCAATCGTTGAGGCTACATGCGTGCCATGGCCAGTGAGGTCCCTAGGGGAACTGTAGTCCATCTTAAGCACGTCAGCGCTGATGCCACCACTGTACCATCGGGCCCCGATGATCTTCCTGTTGCAACTCGTGGCATTCCACGCATGCCCAATCTGGCACACGCCTCTCCACCGTGCCGGCACAGGGCTATATCCGGTGTCATCAAAGCTTCGTGATTCAGGCCATATGCCTGTTCCATAAGCATGTGATCAATTGATGATGTACTCCATCCTCTACTTTGGGTTTCTCGGTTTTGGATGTGTGGATGGCGATTAAACTTATAAATGTAATTGCAAACCTGAATCAATCACCCCGATGATGATGTTTTCTCCGTACTTTGCTCTTTGCAGAAGGCCTTCCTGTTGTTGTGGTTGTTGTTGTTGTGGTCCATCGTAGTCAAGGCCGAGAAAGTCCCAACTCTGAGTTGTGTGCGGTTTGTGATAAGTGTTAAGCTTCACGCGGACAACTTCAGGGAATTCTACACTCGGAACATGATTAGTTTCAGTCGATCATCCATGTTTCAAAGACGCTCCGATCCTAAAAAAGATCATGTGATCCTGAGTGCCAAAAAACCTCACCCAAACCTATCCTTTTCAACAGTTTAAGCTAAACTTACCATAAGCTACTCTTGATCAATGGACTGTTAAAAATGAAAGCCCCTCTTACTTCACAAGAGGTTAATGAAAACATCTTGAAAGAGTTCTTGAAGAAAACATGCTAATGCCATATCTTGGAAACGAATATTACCTGCAAGTGTCTCAGCTTGCGTCTCAGTGAGTGTTGCTGCGAATCCCGAAAATCCATGCTTGTAACTGTAAACCATCGACTTCTTGGCTTCATCCTTGCTTTTGCCAGTAAGAGTAAAGAAATGTGAGTCACCCACTAACAACGAAAAGGTGAGCAAGTCACATGATGTATACTAAAAGATGTAATCAGGAACAACTATAGCTAGCTAGTACTGTACCTCCCAAAAACAGAGGTTAGCATGTCATGGTGCGACGCGGTGACCATAGACGGGTCATCGTGTTCCTTCTCCCCCAAATACACAATGTAGAGCTGTAAATTTGAGGCAGAATGTTCTCATAACAACACGATGGTGTCATCGCTAAAAGAAGCAAATTAAATGAAGTATTGTGCAAGAGGAGCATGATCTTACTTTGCTAGACGCTTTCGCCGAAAGGGGCATCAGCGTCGCCAGCAGCAGGGCACAGGAGAAAGTTCTCATATCCATGCCTGATTCGAGAGGAGTGTCTTGTATGTGCATATGATAATGTCTATGTGTATATATAGCAATAGCAGCCATGCGCGACCATGGGGCGCAAGGTGCAGGAACGGTTCAGAAGAGTTCGGTCATAGGCACGCGAGGAAGAATAGATGTCTAGATCATGTCTTACAGCAAGCACCGAACTGGATACAGCATCCAGGTCTCTGATGTAATGACATTGATCGACGTCGATTCACAAGAAAGCTGAATAACGTGGAGGGGATTTTATAAACTTTGGTAGACTTATGGCACTTTGGAACATATCATTCCGCAAGCAAATTTAGAAATAAATACTCTCATTGCGTCACGCCATGCCGTAGACAGCCTTCCAAGCGCGTCTTCGATGGCTATCATTTGCACGTGTCTCGGTGCCTGTGGGGAATTGCAAATCTGCTAGTATTAAAATACCCAGTAGGCAGGCAAGTTGGCAACTCGGCGGCGTTGAGGTCGGCGGTGCACAGCGCGCCATGACCAGTCCCCGCACTCGCCGCGGGGACGGCGGAAGGTGAGCGCCTCGCAGCACCGCTTCTTGTGGAGCATGGGGATCCGGTCGAACACGTAGAGGGCGCCGCCGGCGGTGAGGGAGACGGGGATGTACTTGCGCTCGGGCAGCCTGGGCAGCGCGCGGACGGCCAGCGAGTCCGGGTCGTAGATGAGGGCGCGGCCCGTGTGGTCCGTGGCGACCACCATGTTGAGGTCAAGCTCTTCTTCCTCCGCTTCGTGTCCATGGTTGGTCTTGGTCTTGAGGAGGAAGAAGTCCATCACGCCTTTTAAGGGGCTGGCCCGAGCCCGACCCGACGGAGCTTCAAAGCGCGACGTGGGGTCGGGCAGGCAACCGTGTTCCAACGCCGGGCTGTCTTCTCCCGCTCCGGCGATGCCGCCGACGTGCGGTGGTGGGCGGAAGAAAGCGCGACATGTCGATGCGGCGCAGGGAGTAAGTGCTGCGGGTCAAGATGGCAATGGGACGAAACCTATCCCAAACCCATCGCCACGAAAAAATCATAAACCCGTCTCTGTTATCGTGCGCGGGAATAGTTTTTTGTCCGTCTCCTAAATTCATCGGATTTTCTAAACCTACGAAGAAATCAACATATTTAAGAAAACATAGTAACAGCACAGAATAGCATTTCAGCAATAAAAAAAAGCATATTTCAGCAGCATAACTTGCAAAACTTTCAGCACAATACAATAGTAGATGGTTCAGCAGGCACAAGGAGCATATTTTAGCAGCATAACTTGAGAAAAAGAGTAATAACAGCAGGTATAAGAAGCAAATTTCAGCACAATACAATAGTACATGGTTCAACAGCTACAAAGGACATATTTCAACAACATAACTTGAGCAGAAGGAGCAATAACAACAGCTACAAAGAGAAGTAAGAGCAGCTACATAACATATTTCAGCAACAAATATAAGCATATTTCAGCCATACATGAGTTGCCTTCTCCAGGATATTGTTCAAATGGGTGTGGATTTGGGGCTAGGGGCTGGGACGCTGGGTCGGCCGGTGTGTAGTTGAGACTGAATGGCCAATACGCTTAGTGTAGTATTTTGATGGGATAACAGGTTTTGAGTTCGGGTATTTCTCAAACGGGTTTGAACCCAAACCCGTGAAACGTGTCGGGTTTTATATTTTACCCAGCAACAGCCCCGCGGGGTTAAAAGGACGCTTATCCCCGTTCTCTAATAAAGTAAAAATCCGTGGGGACGCGAGTTTTAGGGCCCCATTGCCATCTTGAGCTGCGGACATCGTTCGTCACTAGATGCACAAACCGCCGGAAACCCATCGAGCGTCAGCCGTCCAGATTGTTGACCAACCAACCAACCTTAATCGGCAATGTGCTGCATGCAACGACCTTTGTTAAATTCTTTATGAAGACGGACTGATCGATGGAACGTTGCGGAAACACAGAGCCACTTCTCCCGTCCCCCGTGGGCGGAACCCTAATCACCGCCGCCGCCACCCCCACCCCCTCTCCTCCCTCACCGCCGCCAGCGGCCGTCGTTGGGCAAAGCCCGTGCGTGCGTCGGCGGCGGCAGGGTCCCTGAGGGAGTCCTGGATTAGGTGATGTCCGGATAGCCGGACTATACCTTCGGCCGGACTCCTGGACTATGAAGACACAAGATTGAAGACTTCGTCCCGTGTCTGGAAGGGACTTTCCTTGGCGTGGAAGGCAAGCTTGGCGATACGGATATGTAGATCTCCTACCATTGTAACCGACTCTGTGTAACTCTAGCCCTCTCGGGTGTCTATATAAACCGGAGGATTTTAGTCCGTAGGAACAACAATCATACCATAGGCTAGCTTCTAGGGTTTAGCCTCGTTGATCTCGGGTAGATCTACTCTTGTACTACACATATCATCAATATTAATCAAGCAGGAGTAGGGTTTTACCTCCATCGAGAGGGCTCGAACCTGGGTAAAAACATCGTGTCCCTTGTCTCCTGTTACCATCCGCCTAGACGCATAGTTCGGGACCCCCTACCCAAGATCCGCCAGTTTTGACACCGACATTGGTGCTTTCATTGAGAGTTCCTCTATGTCGTCACTTTTAGGCCCGATGGCTCCTCCGATCATCAACGACGATGCGATCTAGGGTGAGACTTTTCTCCCCGGACAGATCTTCGTATTTGGCGGCTTTGCACTGCGGGCCAATTCGCTTGGCCATCTGGAGCAGATCAAAAGCTACGCCCCTGGCCGCCAGGTCAGATTTGGAAGTTTAAACTACACAGCGGACGACCGCGGAGATTTGATCTTTGACGGATCTGAGCCGCAGCCGAGCGCGCCGCACTGTCCCGGTGGGCATGATCTAGCTCTGCCGCCGAACAGTGCCCTGGAGGCCGCACCTGTGTCCGCTCTGACCCTTGGCTCGGAGCCGACCACACCAATCGAGGATGGGTGGTTAGACACCGCCTCGGGTGCTGCAATCTCTACGGCGATCAAGCCGAACACCAGCCTTGTCCTCTGCGAAGCCCGTGACTCCAAGATGCCGGACTCCTCTCCGGACTCCGAGCCCCTACCGATCGAATCCGATTGGGCGCCGATCATGGAGTTCACCGCCGCAGACATCTTTCAGCACTCGCCCTTCGGCGACATTCTGAATTCACTCAGGTCTCTCTCTTTGTCAGGAGAGTCCTGGCCGGACTATGACCGGCAGGATTGGGATGTGGACGACGAAGAAATTCGATGCCCACCCATCACCCACTTCGTAGCCACTGTCAATAATTTAAACGATGTGCTCGACTTCGACTCAGAAGACATCGACGGTATGGACGACGATGTAGGAGATGAACATGAACCAATGCCTATAAGGCACTGGACAGCCACCTCATCTCATGATGTATACATGGTGGACACACCCAAAGGAAGCGACGACGAGGAACACAGGGATGCAATGAGGGATCGTTCACTCGAAAAGCAATCAAAGCGGCGATGTAAGCGCCGCTCCAAGCCCCGCCTCGACAGAGACAGTAGCCATACAGGCCCAGCCATAGAGCAGGACGAGCCGGCGGACGACGAACATGCCTTCGAGCAACCATCCGAACAGGGCAACTTGAATAAACAAACCGAACACCCCATCCCCGGCGAAAACAACAGTCTGGACGACCTTACGCCGGATAGGCTCATGGAGCAGAAGAACCTCCACAAAAGGCTCGTCGCCACTGCGCGTAGCCTGAAAAAGCAGAAGCGGAAGCTCAAAACTGCGGAAGATGCACTCAGAATCAGATGGAGCAAAGTACGCAACACCGCAGACAAATATGGCGGCAGTCGCCGCATAAAAAGCTATCCAAAGCGAAAGCTACTGCCTGAATTTGATGAGGAGGCCTTAGAGCCCCCGCAGTCAAAAAATAGGAAAGCCACCCGGTCGGATAGACGACCGCATGGCCAGCATGGAGCGGCAAGCGGCGCCGCACACAAGCCGGCACGCGATCCACCAAAGGATCCGCATCAAAAAGATGGCCCAGCCAGATCTATCTACGGGCCAAGAAAGCAAGCTCTAGTAAGCAATGCAACACAACAAATATCCAAACATCACGGCACACCCAAATACAGGGGTGCCGCACACCCCCTATGTTTCACCGATGAGGTGCTGGACCATGAATTTCCAGCGGGATTCAAGCCCGTAAACATAGAGGCATACGACGGAACAACAGACCCTGGGGTCTAGATCGAAGATTATATCCTCCACATACACATGGCCAGAGGAGATGACCTCCACGCCATAAAATACTTACCCCTCAAGCTTAAGGGGCCAGCCCGGCATTGGCTCAAAAGCCTTCCCGAAAACACCATTGAAAGTTGGGAAGAGCTTGAGGATGCTTTCCAGGCAAATTTTCAAGGGACCTATGTCCGCCCTCCGGATGCAGACGATCTCAGTCACATAACTCAACAGCCCGGAGAGTCAGCCCAGAAATTCTGGAACAGATTTCTTACTAAAAAAGAATCAGATAGTCGACTGTCCGGACGCCGAAACCCTAGCAGCTTTTAAGCATAACATTCGAGACGAATGGCTCGCGGGACACCTCGGCCAAGAAAAGCCAAGAACAATGGCCGCATTAACAAGCCTCATGACCCGCTTTTGCGCAGGAGAGGACAGCTGGTTGGCAAGATGTAGCACCAGCGACCCAAGTACATCCGAAGTTAGTGATGGAAACAGAAAACCCCGACGCAGCAAGGACCAGCGCTGGAATAAGGGAAACAGCCCAAAGAGCACGGCGGTCAACGCCGGATTCAAAAGCTCGCGGCAGAATCAGAGAAAGCCGCCCCTCAAGGATAACAGGGACGAGCTATCCAACTTAAACAAAATCTTGGACAAGATATGTCAAATACACAGTACTCCCGGGAAGCCTGCGAACCATACCCACAGAGATTGTTGGGTTTTCAAGCAATTCGGCAAACTCAACGCCGAACACAAGGGGCTCCCGACACACCAAGTGAGGATGACGACGAACCCCACAAGCAGAGCACCAGGAAACGAAAGGATTTCCCACAAGAAGTCAAAACAGTAAACTTACTTCACGTGACGAACAGAATGGCGCCAACAGAGATACGTGCCATACGGCCTATCCCAAAGGAGTCTCGCCAATGGTTGTTAAAACCGATCGCCTTCGACCATCAGGATTACTCTAGAAGTATCCGGAACGCATGCTGGACTGCCTTGGTATTAGATCCAATAATCGGCGGACTCCACTTTACAAATGTCCTGATGGACAATGACAGTGGTCTAAACCTGTTATACCAGGACACAATCCGCAACATGGAGATAGACCCAACAAAAATTCGCCATAGCAAAACCTCCTTTCAAGGGGTAACGCCAGGCCCGGATGCCCGTTGCATGGGTTCTCTCCGGCTAGAAGTTATGTTCGGCTCCCCGATAACTTCCGTCGCGAACAGCTAATTTTCCACATCGCCCCATTCTCAAGTAGCTATCAAGCACTGCTGGGACGCGAAGCTTTCGCCCGCTTAATACAATACCGCATTATGCATCTCTTACGCTTAAGATGCCCGGTCCACGAGGCATCATCTCATTAAAGGGAAAACATTGAGTGTTCCTCCCGCGCGGAAGACAGTGCGGCTGCCTTGACAGCCCCACAATAAAGCGGCTTCACCAGCCAAAGCACCTAAACAGGTCGTCAAGACCACGGACACGGCTAGACGAGTCCGTCATAAACATACAATTGATAAAGGCTTAACAGTCGTATACCCCTGTACTAGGGGCTCCGCGCATATAAAACAAGAGACAATAAAGCTCAATTTTACCCATTTTGATTTATACTTTGTTTATTTAGTATAACTCATGTTCGGCACGATCTTTCTTCAACTAAGTTCCTCTCTTTTACAGATGAACACCGTGCTACGCCCGTCCAGGATACGGCACAACGGAGATAGAGGCGCAGACGTGCAGCAGGGACCCGTTCCAAGGATTCTTTTCAGATTAAGACCCTGCGTAAACCTTTTTTTACTATCTCTTGTTGATACACATCCCCTGGTTTCTTGGTATAACCAAGGAGGAGGCTGGCGTTTTGGCATGTGGCCACGTCAGAGTTTTGCGCGTACCTGGACACTAGGGGCTTATTACTAAGGGCGTTATCCCGCCCGCCCTCATAAAGACCGAATACCTTAGGGAGTGTTCGGCGTCGCGAGTTTGGCCGTATATGCATCAGCTCCGAATCATGTCTTTGGTCAAATGTTGGGTTTGCCCGGCTCCTGTGTTTTGCTACCTTACGTTCCGCTCTATCGGCTAAGGCGGCACCAGGAGAACTACTGCGATTGTGCCCCGGTTCGGCCAGGCAAGCACCTCAGTAAAGAAAGCCGAAAACTGACTGTCATGATATAGCGTGAGACTGGTCAACCACTCGATGACTTACCGGAATCTTTAGGATTCCTCCGCATTAACGAAGGGCCGCTTCCCAGCCAGGCACAAACGTGCCCCGAGTTCGGGCGAGCACAGGCGCCACCAGGGGCTATATAAGTAGCCTAACTGTCAAACTCCTATGGCTAAGTGAAAGTGATAAAGCATCATAGTCCGATTGCCTAGTTCGCTGCGCTATCACCTCCTTTGTAGGACCAAGACGTTGGATCAAGTGTGAAAATGCGCCTTCTGCGAACACCCCCGCATTATGTGCGTGGGGGCTGAAGCCGACGACTGCCATCTTTCAGATTATATATACATATATGTTAAACGGACGACAGGAGGTATTATAATACTTGCAGGCACAAGTATAAAAAGCTTCTACAATTTATCAAAATATTGTTTTACAATAATATATGCTATTCGAATATAGTATCCTTCGAGCACTGCGTCTCTATTAAACGAGCGCCTTGCAGAACTTCCTGAAAATAGTGCTCGGCAGGTACTCGGCTTCCATCCGAGTCTGGGGATGCAACAGCGGTGGCCTCCATTTCCGCCCTGTATGTCTTGACACGGGAAAGAGCCATCCGCGCACCCTCTATGCATGCTGACCTCTTCATCGCATTGATATGCGGTGCCGCACCAAGGAACTGCTGCACCAAGTTGAAATAACTTTTCGGCTCTGGCCTCTCTGGCCACAGATGACTCATGACATACTTCATGGCTAGTCCGGACAACCTATTTAGCTCGGCCCATTCGGCCAAATGATCGGCTAATGACAGTGGACGCTCCGGATTGTGGAACTGCGACCAAAAGAGCTTTTCCACTTCGCGATCTTCTTGATCTCGGAAGTGTTCGGCCGCATCTATGGCACTCGCTGCCAAATCCAGATAGGTGTCCGCCGTACTCCACATCCAGTCTAACGGAGCATGTTTAGGATCACAAAACTTCCTCCACAGCATAAAGGGCTTTCCAGCCGCGATCTCTCCGGCCTGACGCAGCTCCTCCTTCATAGCTCTCATCGCAGAGCGAGCATCCTTGGCATCGGCAACGGCCTTCTCTAGGCCCGTCTGTTCCGCCTGATCTTCTTTTTCAAGAAGCTTGCAACGGTCAGCAGCGCTCTTCAGCTTCACAGCCATCTCGGCCATTTCCTTCTTGCTTCGGCAGTGAGCAGCCTGTTCGGCTTTCAGCTCTTCAATTGACTTTCCGGCAGCCGCATCACTTTTCCTGGCTTGCTCCTTGGCTCGGGCAAGTTCCGCCCAAAGATTCTCCATGGCAGCAGCACCATCTGCATCAAGCGCACACATTGTAAGATACTGGCATAAAGCTCCTCTTACCAGGTGCCGCCGGAGTAATTACATACCTTGTGCCTCGTCAAGCCGCTTGTTGACAAGCGCGATGTCGGCATCTGCCATGTCAACTTGCCGCTTTAGCTCGGCAAATCCATCAGTCCGGCTGGCCACCCAACACTTCGCCGCCTACGTATGAAGGCGGCATATTAGACCTGGGATTATGATCCTCTGCGCGCCGTCACTTTTGACAACGCACAGAGTCTCAGGGGCTACTATCTACACAGGTCGCATCTTATTTATGCGCAACTGTCCAAAAAGGGTACATTATTTCGCGTACCTCAAAACCTGTCAGTAAACTCCTGACGGCCTCATGCAATCTGCTCTCCGCAGATGAAATCCTCTCAATCACCGTACCCATCAATGCACGGTGCTCCTCTGAGATAGATGCTCGCCCTAGCAGATCCTTCAGCTCCTCCGACCGCGCACCAGACGGTGCCGGACTCGTCCGATGGCCCTTTTCGAAGGCCGGACGCGGAGGGCTTTGGGGGGCCATATGACTACCTTCCGGCCCTGCCGGATTCGGAGAAACCCTCCGCGACGATACCTCAGGGTCGCCCGCCTTGCGAGGCGGTACGGCAGGGGGAGGCGTTCCGCTCTCCATCATCTCCGGAAGAAGATCCCCCAAAGACGAGCTCTGCTGAGAAGGGCTAAGGTCCGAGCTACAAGGTAAATTTTCGATTGCTCTTCTCAGATATAACGCAAGGATTTCTCTCATTTCTTAAAAAGAAAAACTTCTCTTTACTTACGGTTCGGTGGAGGGCTGATCCCCTTGAGGGCATAATTCGGCCGAAGTATCCCTCGGCGCAGGATCCTTTGACAAAGATTTCTTCCCCCGCTTTAAGGCCATGGTCTTCGGGTCGTCAGAGGCGGTCCTCTTCTTCCCCTGAGGAGAGGAATTTTCGATTCCTCCCTTCCGTACAACCTTCTTCGAGGAGGCTGTAGCTTCCTTGTCCCCTCCCTTGCTTTCCTCCGAAGGCACAACCTCCAACATCCTGACTAGCACGGGATCCGGCGTGGCCTCGGGGAGGGGGGCCGGACACCTGATTAGCTTTGCTTTCGCTATCCACTCCTGTTTAAAGGACATCTCTTTTAGGGGCAATTTTATGATAAATATACGGATAGCGAGTCCGGGCACAAGGCTACTTACTTGAGTATCCGGGCGATTGCAGCTCAGGCCTGCATCCTCGGTCAAGTCCAGACACATTGCTTGTGATCCGAAGAACAATTTGTACATCTCCACGGGCGTTGCGCCCATGAAATGCTGGAGAGCTCGTGGTCCCTCCGGATTGAACTCCCACAGGCGAAGGGGGCGACATTTGCCGGGCAAGGCTCGGCGGATCAACATGACCTGCGTCACCATGACCAGGCTAATGTGTCTTTCTAAGAGATCTCGAATGCGGCCCTGCAACAAGGTCACGTCCTTGGATGGCCCACAGTCTAGTCCTTTATTGACCCATGACACTAGCTGTGGTGGGGGACCCGAGCGAAAGGAAGGTGGCGCCACCCACTTGGTGCCCCTAGGAACGGTGATGTAAAACCACTCTCGTTGCCATAAGCTGGACTCCTCTTGAAAAGAGCCCTCGGGCCATGGAGCACCAACATTCTTGCTTATAAAAGCACCTCTGCACTCCGCGTGCCGTCCCTCGATCATCTTCGGCTCTACTTTGAAGGTCTTGAGCCATAGTCCAAAGTGAGGAGTAATACGGAGGAAGGCTTCACACACGACGATGAATGAGGAAATATGGAGGATGGACTCCGGAGCTAAGTCATGAAATTCCAGCCCATAATAAAACATGAGCCCCCTCACGAAGGGATCCGTCGGGAAGCCTAGCCCCCGAAGGAAGTGAGACATGAACACCACACTCTCACCGGGCTTGGGAGTGGGAATGACCTGCCCTTGAGCAGGCAGCCTATGCCAGATTTCGCCGGTCAAGAACCTGACCTCTCTCAACTTCAGCACGTCCTCTTCCGTGATGGAGGAGGGCATCCATCGGCCTCGAAGGTCCGAACCGGACATTGTCGAAGGTCCGAAGCGCCTGAAATCTGGAGCCTTGGGTGTTGGAACTCGAGGCGAAGGGAGAACTCGTTTGGGATTGAAAGAAAGGAGTAAGGCCTTGGTCTCTTTATAAGAGGTTGAATACCAAGGGCCCTCCCCGTGACCGTTTGGGACTCGCCTTTGATCGAGAAAACATACCAACGGCTATGGTTGGGTTACCCACGCCCGTATTGATGAGAATCCCGGAATAAGGGGACACGATCTCTGCTTTGACAAGACGAGCCAAGGAAACCGCCTCGCTAAACACGCTGAGGTGGAACAGTAAAACGATTCGAATAAAGACTTGGTCGTGGTGTGATGTCACGCTACGGAATACGTCAGCAGATTAGATTTGTGTAAATATTATTCTCTCTATGGCAATATGTGGACAATTATTTTGCAGAGCCGGACACTACCTTTGTGTTCAAAATCTTCTATGAAGTACTTGGAGGAGGAACCCGCCTTGCAATGCCGAAGACAATCTGCGCGCCAGACTCGTCGTCATTGAAGCCCGGTTCAGGGGCTACTAAGGGAGTCCTGTATTAGGGGGTGTCCGGATAGACAGACTATACCTTCAGCCGGACTCCTGGACTATGAAGATACAAGATTGAAGACTTCGTCCCGTGTCCGGAAGGGACTTTCCTCGGCGTGGAAGGCAAGCTTGGCGATACGGATATGTAGATCTCCTACCATTGTAACCGACTCTGTGTAACCCTAGCCCTCTCAGGTTTCTATATAAATCGGAGGGTTTTAGTCCATAGGAACAACAATCATACCATAGGCTAGCTTCTAGGGTTTAGCCTCCTTGATCTCGTGGTAGATCTACTCTTGTACTACCCATATCATCAATATTAATCAAGCAGAAGTAGGGTTTTACCTCCATCGAGAGGGCCCGAACCTGGGTAAAAACATCGTGTCCCTTGTCTCCTGTTATCATCCGCCTAGACGCACAGTTCGGGACCCCCTACCCGAGATCCACCGGTTTTGACACCGACAGTCCCCCTTTCCTCGAGGCACGCTAGCGGCGCGGGACGCCCTTCCTCTTGGTGTCAGGCGACTCAGCGGTGGTGCGCTTCAGGACAGTGTCGGTGTGGCCTGGCAGTGCTGGATGAAGCGGGGCGCTGCTTTGGGATGGCGCGACCTGGCGTGGTCCGACCGGATCTGGCGCCCACGATCGGCGGCGCTCGGAGGTGTTAGTGCTGGGCACTGCTCGGGGGATGCGTGGCCTGGCACGGGCCGACGGGCTGCTGTCGGATCTGGCGCCCCATGGCTGGCGGCACTCGCTGGTTGATGGGCGGCACGGGGCGGCGCTCTCCTGGCTGGACAACGGCGAGACGCTAATCCTCCGGGAGCTGGCAGAGCAGGGGTTGGTGGTGTCGCGGTGACTCGCTCCCGGCGGATGGCTAGCGGCGGGTCGGTGGTGCTAGCTGGCGGCGCCCGGAGCATGGATCCGGGGATCTCAACCCGGATCTAGTGCGTCTTCGCCGCTGGCCAGCGTCCTTGGGGTGCTCACGGCAGGGATTGTGGCGGTTGTCTCTGGATCCTTGCATGGAGCGTAGCAGGATGGAGGGTGTAGGTGGTGCACCGGCATTGGCGGTGGCGGCGGTGCGAGGCCTTGCCAGGAAGGGTCTTGGCTAGCAGCGGGCGTTCAGTTGCTGCCATGTGAGGCGTGCGGCGATGCCTCGGCGGTGTGGGTGCCGGAGTGTGGTCGGAGGTGCGGGTCGGATCCATTTTGGTGGCAGTCCCCTGGCGCGGGTGAAGGCCACCGTGGCGGAACTGGCTTTGCACCGCTCGGTGGTTGCTGCGGCTCCTAATCGATGTTGAAGGTGATGGCTTTAGGCGTGTTCCCTTGGCAGTGAGGGAGGCTTCGATGGCAAGTTGTTGCGGTGACGGCTGTCGTGGTTCTAAGTCTGACAGTAATGTAGGGGGGTAAGTATGGAGAGGCGAGGTCTTAGCTATGGAGAGGTTGTAAGGACGCAAGGTTTACGAGTTCAGGCCCTTCTCGGAGGAAGTAAAAGCCCTACGTCTCGGAGCCCGGAGGCGGTCGACTGGATTATGTCTGTATGAGTTACAGAGGTGCGAACCCTTGTCTCGGAGGAGGGGGTGGCTTATATAGAGTGCGCCAGGACCCCGACCAGCCCACGTTACGAAGGGTTCAATGTACATTAAGGCAGAGCGTTACTGATAACGCTAGTAATAAAGTGCTATGATGACCATAAAGGCTACTTAATGACCGACCGTTAGCGTGCGGAGTGACTTTAGGTCTCCTGGCCGTCGAGTGGTTGGATCTTGGTCTAGTAATTGCTTCTTGGTCGAATGTCTTCGAGTCTGTCGAGTGGAACACCTCCAAGTCGATTGAAAGGTGATTTATTCTAAAGGTGTCCTTGGGTAGGGCAGTTAGGACAGGTCCGTGACCCTACCCTAGGTACATTCCTTCATCATTAGCCCCCGAATGGATCGAGATTTGAGTGGGGAAGGAGTTGAGGACTTCTCCGACTCGTTTTCTATGCCGTGAGCATATCTTGTTTCGAATCAACGGACCTGGGTGATGACAGCAACTCCCTTTTTAGTTGCCTTGATCCATTCTTAATTCTTCGCCGAGTGAGTTTCTTTACTTGTAAGGCTCCGAGTGACGGTGCGGAGGAGATCTTTGGTCTGACAAGTTATTTTCTGCCCGCGGATTTAGTGGGATCCGAATTTTGGGAAGCACGCAGGACGGGGGAGGCCGCAGTAATCGGACGAGATAGAGCGGAGCCGCCTCGATCCCCGCGCCACCTTTTTCGCCACGTATCGCTCGTGTGGTCATTACGGGATTTGACAGAGCCATCTGGGCCTACCTGTCAGCCACTCGGAAGCGGCCTCATATAAGGCGTTGGACCGGAGTCTCCCGAACAGTGCGCCCCATTATCTCTTCTCCTCCTCACGCCTCTCCTCTGCGCTCGCTCTCGCTCCAGCGCCACCGCGCCACACGCGCCTCGTCGGCGACAATGGTGAAGGAGAAGACAGCGGCTCTGGAGCGGGCAAAGAAGGCGACGGCGAGGTCAAAGGGGAAGGCGACGAGCCGGGGCGGATCTTCCTCGCGGACTGGCCTGCCGAAGGGTTGGATCCAGGGCGACTGGATCCACTCGAGGATCTCCCAAGAAGACCTCGACGACCTGGCCGAGGGAGGGCTGATCCCCTACGACTCGGCACGGCTTCCGGGGAAGGAATCCGAGCCGCAACCCCGGGAGCGTGAGCGCGTTCTTCTTGCCACCCACGTCGACCATGGGTTTTCCTTGCCTCCTCATCCTTTCTTCCGAGGGTTTCTGAACTTCTTTGGGGTTCAACTCCACCATTTTACCCCCAACTCAATCGTTTATCTTGCCGCGTTCATTTCCTTGTGTGAGAACTTCTTGGGTTGTCGACCTCACTGGGGTCTTTTCAAGCATATTTTCACTTGTCGCTCCCAGACAGTGAAAAAGGCTAATCCGAGTGACGAGAGGACCCAAGTGATCCAGATGTGTGGGGGTCTTGGTATCCAGACGAGGGGAAAAAGCTCCTTTCCGGCCATGATTCTTCCTGACTCGGTTCGCGGATGGCAGTCGACCTGGTTCTACTGCAAAGACCAGTCGACGCCAGGGCAATCGACTGGCCTCCCTCCCTTTACCATGGACCGAGTGGAAAAACCCTCCCCTTTGAAGGTGCTCCCGGAGGAGAAGGCGCACGTGAAGGTGTTGGTCAACTGAGTGGTCCAGCTCATTCGCGATGGGGTCACTGGTATGGATCTCTTGGAGGTCTTCCTTCAGCGGCGCATCCAGCCTCTCCAAGCCCGAGACCACCCGATGTGGATGTATTCGGGTCTAGAAGATTCCACTCGGATCCACCCGGAGGAGGTCGATGATGACACGCTGGAGAAGTGGCTGTCGAGCATTACCGGGAACAAGGACAATCCCAGAGGAGCCAGGAGAGTTCCCCCATTCGACCAGTCGCGTGCACCAGAGCAGGTCTGATTCTGAGTTTTTGCTTGTAATCTGAATTCACTCGCGCAGCTGTCTGTATTGCGTCGACTGACTTTGTTCTCCCTGCTTTCTTTCAGGCCATTATTGAAATGTATTCGATGCCCAAACGGGAGCAAGAGCAAGCTCTGGAAGGCGAGGCGAGTGGTGGCGAAAGTGGCGAGTGGACTTCCGATGGTGAAGGGGATGGAGGAAGCAACGACTCAAGTGATGGGGAAGAAGTCGAGTCGCCTCCTCGCATAGAGAGGCGATCCAAGCTTGACCAAGAACGGCCGAGTGCCCGCGACAAGGCAACTGCTCAGGCTGGTCAGTCTTCGAAGCGTCCTCGGATCTCTTCACCAACCCCGACTGAGAAGGCGCCAAAGCACCCCAAAGTTGCAGAGCCAAAGACTCGGAAGGCGCTGCCAAAAATCAAGATCGATATCCCTGTCGCCTCCGCGTGAGTGTCTCTCCTTGTATTCATTCGACGCTCCGCGCTGTTTGTTTTTCTTGTTTTAACTGGACGAACTTTGGAATTTTCAGCGCTGCCACTTCCGGGACCTCATCTTACAGGGATAATGATGAGGTGATGGAGGATGCGGTCACTTCTAATCCGGGTATGATTTCTGCCATACTATCTTTCTTCGGTCGATTCAACTGCATCGTGCATCATTGGGTGGCGTGATTTTGGCAATTTGAACTTTGCGCAGCTCCCAACATTATTGACCTCCCTGATGATGATGAAGATCGTGAGAGGCCTTTGACGAGGAAGAGTAGGCGAGCTCCTATAAGTGAGGCGCTACAGTCGACGCCAAGGGCGGAACTAGTCGTTCAGGACACTGGTGACGTCAATCGGGGTTCTGTTACCTTCGCGGAGCCCCTGTCGAGTGCCTTGCCTTCTTCTTCGACTGCTCAGGCCCCTGTCGACCCGCCTTCAGTTTTTGTGACCCATCATGTCCCAGAGGACGAGGTGAATGCTGCTAGGGAAGCCATACGCCAGGCGGGCATTATGATGGAGAAGATGAAGATGGTGCGGGACGCCAGCCAAGCCGCCTATGATGCCAGCTCGGCTCTCCAGAGCAACGTTCAGGTTATTCGGCTATCTGAAGATTCTTTCCGTAAATCTTTGCATCTGTACACCCACTGGGTGCGTCGATTGAAGTTTTGGACTAGTGGGGGCACGCTGAGTGCACCCACTGGGTGTAGGAGATATGCCCTAGAGGTAGTAATATCAGTTATTTTGTATCTCCTGGTTTGTAATGAAGGTTTATGTTCCATGCTATAACTGCAATGATTCTCGAGTCTGCAAATAAAACGAGGCTTGGAGGGAAACTCATGTGCATGTGTGGGATAATAAACGGTAAAATGTATTCCTAGTCAAGCCTCTATGACTGGCTCAAGTATTGCATGACGATCCTATTTTCCTGATCATGGGCATGACTATGCCGGCAATTTTGAGGGCACAATTATTAGTAGAACACTTGTGTTGTATCGACCCAATTTGATGTTATGCTATGAGATACATTCGTCACAAGTTAATGGTTAATAACACAGAGAAGTCAATGTTTGCATAATTCCTTAGACCATGAGAGTATCGAGTTCCTTCATACTTGCTTCGTGAACTTTGGGGTATGTTAAACGTCATCCGTAACTGGGTGGCTATTACGGCGGCTTACGGGTTCACGGAATAGTATGGCAAGTAACGAGATAGCTCAAGATTGGGATTTGCTCCTCCGACGATGGAGAGATATACTCGGGCCCTCTCGGTGTAACGGTATCCATCATCGTCTGGCCAGACACGTTGTGATTTGATCACTGGGATGCCGGAACACGGAAACGAGAAAAGAGAACAAAACCGGTAACGAGGTAACTTGCATGGTGGACAAATTGTTGATCCACAGGAATGCAATAAATCTCACCTCGGGTGTTTGTGACATATCGCGAAGCAACAGGAATAGCTCAAGGCAACTGGAGGTTCACTCGAATATTCATTCGTGTGGGTATAGGGGTCAATATGGGTGTCCACGGCTCCGATGTTGATCATTGATCGGAAGAGGTTCCAGGTCATGTCTATACTTCACCGAACCTATAGGGTCACACGCTTAAGGGTCATCTATCTGCTGAATACTAGACAGGGAGTCTGAGAGAAAATCACCGAAAAAGTTTCGGACACCGGAAAAGTTTCGGACAGCGGAATCGTACCGCAGAGAGAGGTCATCGGATGAGTTTCAATGATACCGAAAAGTTGTTTCGGGATATACCATTAAGTCAAATTGGTTTCTGCAAATGCCTGATAATTCTTGGAGGGTGCCAGAATCATTCTAGAAGCTTTTTGGAATTTTCTGAGATAAAAACCGGAAATGTTCCGGAGCTGCCGGAGCCACTTCAGATGCGTTTCGCAGATGAAAATCACTAAAACCGGAATTGTTTCAGAACGCGTTGAAAATTATTATGGTGGGTACTGGAAATGTTCTAAGCCCACATAAATATTTTCAGTTCGAACGGACGCTGAAAAATGTCGTCGTGAATAGTGAAAGTGCTTTTTGGGATATTTTATGGTGAGTCACCTTTTGGGATATTTCCAAAAGGCTTCTAGAAGGGCTTGGGGGCCAAGCATGCTCCTCATGGGGGCCCCCCAAGGGGGTTGGCCGGCCACATGTGTGGGGCTCCACTTCCCTCCCCATTATGCCCTCCATGTGTGACATTTGCATGGGCATTTTGGGTTTTTGTGGGCCATCCCTACCCCTTGGCTTTCCTATAAATAGAGGAGGAGTGGGCAGCCCAAAGCTGATCCCCTTGCTCTCATACACATGCCATGCATTATCTGGCTTCTTCTCTCCCTCCCACGAAAAGAGTTTCGTAGAGCCGTAAGGCTGTCTGGGTTCCGGCAGGAACTAGTTCTGGACGGCGAAGCCCTGCCGGATAGCTGGCACCGTATGTGTGCAACCCTGTAGAGAGGTCGTAGTTTCGGTCTTTTGCCCGAGGGGCTGTTCGAGTGTCCTCCCGAAGGGCTGTCCGAGTCTCCGTTCGAGTTTCGAGGGTCCTTCCGAAGGGCTGTCCGCGACATCGTCCGGGGGACTGTCCGACCGCCTCCCGAAGGGCTGTCCGGCGAGGGAGTACATCCTTGCGGTTGGGAGGTTGTAAATCCTAGCTGCGGGGATTTGCACCAACGATCTCCACCGACTCTTCTTCCGCTGCGTTTCGAGTCGGTACGGAACAGATCAAACCTTGTATGTAGTCTCCATAGTGGTCCTGGGCGTGCTCGCTATACCGAAAATTTTCGTTTTCTGTCGCGTTCCCCAACAGTGGTATCAGAGCCGTGCTATGCGTAGATGCAGGTTACGATCTAGAATACATGGAGATGTATGGGTATTGCATAATATAATTTTGGAATAGATGAGATCTATTGCTGAAATTTTTTTATGCGGGTGACAGATGAAATCAGTTACCCGACGTTCTTGTTGCTTCCCTAGAATTTGCGTTTGCTCAATCTCGAGACAACATGGTAGAATTTGACAAAGTTCTGGCAATCCGTGATCCTGATTGATCATGGAAGTGCTATCAGTTCTTTGGGTTCTGCCATAGTCAAAAGAAGGATGAAATTCGCAGATGAAAGGGCATTGCAGATATGATCTGCACGGGGGTCATGCGTATGACGAAGTTTAGTATGGGGCTCGAGATTTAATTATCTCGTGTTTCATACACCCCGAGATGTTAATATAGCAACTTGAATAATCATACTTGATGATAAAATGTTGGTAGCTTAGGTTTAAGTCAAAACCTTAGAAGCCACGTAAAATAAAATTTTGCATAAACCGATTAGAGGCGTCTAACTTGGTTTTGCAGGATGTGCATATGATGTGGTATAGCAATGCTCATATTCAATTTGATTATGTATGAGATGACTATATGATGTAATTAACATGACCTGCGTGTCATGATTCGGCATGATGGCTGGAGCCGTACGATTGCACTTTAATGACCTGCGTGTCAACCTTAAGTAATGCACTTATTTTATTAGCTATAGAGATAGCAATATTATCTGGTGCATCGACAAGGTGGTGGAAATCTTCGCGAAGGTGAACACCGATGCAAATGTCGAAGACGAAGAATTGAAAGACTTCTCCGTCAGAAAGGGCTATACCATATCATGCTAATTATGAATTGCCTGAGATGTTTATCCCCTATGATGCACCCTTCTTGATTGCGCGGTAGTCGCTTTTATTAGGGTGATCTCTCACTTAAAGATATCAAGTAGATAGTGTTCTCCCAAGTGTAGCACCGTCACGGCACCTATCTTTTCGGGGTGCGCCGTGTCACACGGGTACGAACGATTAGAGAAGTGTGAGGCGGGTGAGTTGAGACCTCGCAGCGAGATCACTTGGTTGTCTTGACGTTCAGGCATGACCGTCATGAGCTCGGAACACACGCATCGAAAGATGAACAAGAGTCATATAGTGATGTGATTGGCAAGTTGTCCTACCGGTTAAGATTTTTGTCATCAGTGGTGTTACACCAATGGCGAACAATCAAGACATGGATCTTGAATCACTCATAATCAATTTTGAGAGATATTGATTTGAGTGGGAGTGCATTTTAGAATAAAAATATTTATTCACTAGTGCAAATTTCATTATAAACAAAGTCTAAGTGAAACTTGTGTTTTCCGTTGTAGATCAAATGGCTCGCAACACCGCGTTCAACTTAGGCTCGATGTTAGAGAAAGAGAAGTTAGCTACGACTGGAAACAACTATGCGGACTGGGTCCGTAACCTGAGGATTGTCCTCAGGAGCGCTAAGAAATTGTACGTGCTTGAAACTGCTCTTCCAGCTAAACCGGCGGCAGAGGCCCCGGAAGATGAACAAAATGTCTGGGCCACTAAGGATGATGATCACAACTTAGTGCAGTGCCTCATGCTAGCTTGCATGAGTCCAGGGCTTCAAAAACGTTTTGAATTCCATAAACCCCGTGATATGATCCGGGAATTGGATGCTCTGTACAAGGAAACCGCAAAGTCTGAACGATTTGATATCATGAAGGCTTTGATGGAATGCAAGATGGCTGAGGGTAGTTCAGTTGGCGAACACGTGGTCAAAATGATTGGCTATTCTGAAAGGCTTAAAGCCCTGGAATTTCCACTTCCACCTGGCCATATGATGGACATGTTGCTTTCTTCACTCCCCCCGTCTTACGACGGTTTTGTCATGAACTACAACATGACAGGGATGGAGAAGACACCGGAAGAGGTGCTCGCCATGCTGAAAACTACAGAAGGAGGACTACGGAAAAATCGCAAGCAAGTGTTGCTTGTGAATAAAACCGCCAGTTTCAAAAAGAAAGGCAAGCCAAAGAAGGGCAAGGGCGCCGGTAAGACCGGCTCCCAAAGCAACTCTAAGGGCGGAGCCAAGAATGAAACTGAGTGCTTCTACTGCAAGGGCACAGGACACTAGAAGAGAAACTGCAAGAAGTATCTGGAAGATAAGAAGACCGGGAAAACCGAAAAAGGTATAATTGTTATACAAGTTAATGTCATTGACGTTTTGCTTGCTAGCGAAAATTCTAAGTCTTGGGTATTTGATACCGGATCGGTTGCTCACATTTACAACTCGATACAGGGGCTTCAGAAGGTGCGCAAGCTGGCAAAGAATGAAGTCGTGATGCGCGTCGGGAACGGCGCTGGGATCGCCGCTCAAGCCGTCGGCACTATGCCTCTACGTCTCCCTTCAGGATTTATCTTAGAACTAAGTAACTGTTATTTTGTTCCACTGTTGTGTAGAAACATTATCTCCGGATCATGTTTAGTACACGATGGGTATTCGTACAAGTCTGAGAACAATGGTTGTTCACTTTATTGTAAGGATATGTTTTATGGATTTGCACCCATTGTTGGGGGCCTTTTCATACTAAATCTTGAATGTGGAAATGATTTCTTTAACGTGAATGCTAAACGCCTTAAGAAGGTTGATACCACCACCACTTTCTTGTGGCACTGTCGGCTTGGCCACATCGGAAAGAAACGCATGCAAAGACTCCATAAAAAATGGAGTCTTTGCCGTCCTTTGATTTTGAATCATTTGACACATGTAAAGCTTGCTTGATGGGGAAAATGACCAAGACGCCGTTCATGGGTCATCCTGAACGGGAGGATGAATTATTGGGAATAATACATAGTGATGTATGTGGTCCAATGAACACAGCCGCACGGGGTGGGTATTTCTACTTCGTGACTTTTACTGATGATTTAAGTCGGTATGGATATATCTACTTAATGAAGCATAAGTCAGAAACCTTTGAAAAGTTTAAAGAATTTCAGAATGATGTAGAAAATCATCGTGACAAAAAGATTAAGATTCTGCGGTCTGATCGCAGAGGCGAGTATCTTAGTCATGAGTTTGGCCAACATCTGAGTGACCGTGGAATCGTTTCACAACTTACGCCTCCCGGAACTCCACAGAGAAACGGAGTATCGGAACGACGTAGCCGAACCTTGTTGGACATGGTAAGGTCGATGATGTCTCTTACAAATCTTCCAATATCTTTTTGGGGTCACGCACTACTTACTGCTGCTCACACACTAAACAAAGCACTGTCTAAATCTGTTGAGACAACACCACATGAGATGTGGCACGGGAAGAAACCTGACCTGTCGTTTTTCAAAATTTGGGGTTGTGAAGCTTATGTAAAGCGTTTACAGCCAAGCAAACTTGATCCCAGATCAGACAAATGTTACTTTGTAGGTTATCCCAAGGAGACAGTTGGGTATTCTTTTTACCACGCCTCCGAGAACAAAGTGTTTGTTGCAAAACATGGAGTCTTTCTTGAGAAAGAGTTTCTCACTAAAGAAGTGAGTGGGAGGACAGTACAACTTAATGAGATTAGTGAATCTTCGGCAACCGTTGATATGGCTAAGGAACCGGAAGAAATTCCACTAATTATCCCTACAACCGATCCGGAAGTTGTCGCATGTGATGCGGAGACTTCAGACAATGTTGTAATTGAATCGCGCAGATCAGGTAGGGCTATCCAGCCACCTGAGTGGTTTCATAACGAAATCTTCATTCTTGAAGACGATGAACCTGCGCACTACAAGGAAGCGATGGCGGGGCCCAGCTCAAAAGAATGGCACAAAGCCATGAGATCTGAAATGGAATCCATGTACGAAAACCAAGTTTGGAACTTGGAGGAACTTCCAGAAGGCGTAAAGCCGATTGGTTGTAAATGGATTTTCAAAAGAAAGACAGACGCGGATGGTAACATTACTATCCACAAAGCTAGACTTGTCGCGAAAGGGTTCACGCAAGTTCCAGGAGTGGACTACGACGAGACTTTCTCGCCCGTAGCTATGCTTAGGTCTGTTCGGATATTGCTAGCAATTGCTGCTTATTTCGACTATGAAATATGGCAGATGGATGTCAAAACGGCTTTCCTAAATGGAAACCTCAAAGAGGATGTATACATGATACAGCCAGAAGGTTTTGTCATTCATGAGGATGCTGGAAAGGTATGCAAACTTCAGAAAGCCATTTATGGTCTGAAGCAAGCATCAAGGAGCTGGAACATTCGTTTTGATGAAGTGGTCAAAGAGTTTGGCTTCATCAGGAATGACGAAGAATCTTGTGTTTACAAGAAGTTTAGTGGGAGCGCAAAAGCATTTCTAATCTTGTATGTGGATGACATATTGTTGATTGGAAATGACGTGAATTTTCTTAGCGAAATAAAAGACTCATTGCAAAAGAGGTTTTCAATGAAAGACTTAGGCGAAGCGGCATATGTATTGGGCATCAGAATCTATAGAGATAGATCAAAACGCCTGATAGCGCTTAGCCAAAGCACGTACATTGACAAGGTGTTGAAAAGGTTCAACCTGGAGAACTCCAAGAAGGGCCTTCTCCCCATGTCACCTGGCACAGTGCTTTGCAAGAATTAGTGTCCTCGGACTCTCGATGAGCGAGTGCAAATGAATGATGTTCCATATGCCTCTGCAGTTGGTTCTATTATGCCATGCTATGTACAAGACCGGATGTTTCCTATGCACTAAGTGTTAGCAGTCGGTACCAAAGTGATCCAGGATTGGAACACTGGGCCGCAGTCAAGGGTATTCTTAAGTACCTCAGAAGGACCAAGGATTTACTCCTTGTGTACGGAGGTGATGAAGAGCTCATTGTAAGTGGTTACACTGATGCAGGCTTCATGACTGACCAAGATGACTTCAAATCTCAATCAGGCTATGTTTTCATTCTGAACGGTGGCGCAGTAGATTGGAAAAGTTCCAAACAAAAGACTATGGCGGATTCTACGACGGAGGCGGAATATGTTGCTGCTTCAGAAGCCTCCAAGGAGGCGGTATGGATCAAGCAATTTCTTGAAGACCTTGGTGTGGTTCCTAGTGCCCAAGACTCGGTGGAGATCTATTGTGATAATAGTGGCGCCATGGCTCAGGCAAGGGAGCCAAGTTCGCACCATAAGACAAGACATATTCAACGCAAATATAAACTCATTCGACATCATGTCGAAGAGGGTTTAGTGAAAGTACGCAAAGTTCACACGGATCTGAATGTGTCAGACCCGATGACAAAGCCTCTACCACGAGCAAAGCATGAGCAACACCGGATAGCCATTGGTGTTAGGGAAGCCATGTAACTGGATTATGACTCTAGTGCAAGTGGGAGTCTGTAGGAGATATGCCCTAGAGGCAGTAATATCAGTTATTTTGTATCTCATGGTTTGTAATGAAGGTTTATGTTCCATGCTATAACTGCAATGATTCTCGAGTCTGCAAATAAAACGAGGCTTGGAGGGAAACTCATGTGCATGTATGGGATAATAAACGGTAAAATGTATTCCTAGTCAAGCCTCTATGACTGGCTCAAGTATTGCATGACGATCCTATTTTCCTGATCATGGGCATGACTATGCCGGCAATTTTGAGGGCACAATTATTAGTAGAACACTTGTGTTGTATCGACCCAATTTGATGTTATGCTATGAGATACATTCGTCACAAGTTAATGGTTAATAACACAGAGAAGTCAATGTTTGCATAATTCCTTAGACCATGAGAGTATCGAGTTCCTTCATACTTGCTTCGTGAACTTTGGGGTATGTTAAACGTCATCCGTAACTGGGTGGCTATTACGGCGGCTTACGGGTTCACGGAAAAGTATGGCAAGTAACGAGATAGCTCAAGATTGGGATTTGCTCCTCCGACGATGGAGAGATATACTCGGGCCCTCTCGGTGTAACGGTATCCATCATCGTCTGGCCAGACACATTGTGATTTGATCACTGGGATGCCGGAACACGGAAACGAGAAAAGAGAACAAAACCGGTAACGAGGTAACTTGCATGGTGGACAAATTGTTGTCCACGGGGATGCAATAAATCTCACCTCGGGTGTTTGTGACATATCGCGAAGCAACAGGAATAGCTCACTGGCAACTGGAGGTTCACTCGAATATTCATTCGTGTGGGTATAGGGGTCAATATGGGTGTCCACGGCTCCGATGTTGATCATTGATCGGAAGAGGTTCCAGGTCATGTCTATACTTCACCGAACCTATAGGGTCACACGCTTAAGGGTCATCTATCTGCTGAATACTAGACAGGAGTCTGAGAGAAAATCACCGAAAAAGTTTCGGACAGCGGAATCGTACGCAGAGAGAGGTCATCGGATGAGTTTCGAATGATACCGAAAAGTTGTTTCGGGATACCATTAAGTCAAATTGGTTTCGGCACATGCCTGATAATTCTTGGAGGGTGCCAGAATCATTCTAGGAAGCTTTTTGGAATTTTCTGAGATAAAACCGGAAATGTTCCGGAGCTGCCGGACCACTTCAGATGCTTTTCGCAGATGAAAATCACTAAAACCGGAATTTTTCGGAACACGTTGAAAATTATTATGGTGGGTACTGGAAATGTTCTAAGCCCACATAAATATTTTCAGTTCGAACGGACGCTGAAAAATGTCGTCGTGAATAGTGAAAGTGCTTTTTGGGATATTTTATGGTGAGTCACCTTTTGGGATATTTCCAAAAGGCTTCTAGAAGGGCTTGGGGGGCCAAGCATGCTCCTCATGGGGGCCCCCCAAGGGGGTTGGCCGGCCACATGTGTGGGGCTCCATGGAGCTCCACTTCCCTCCCCATTATGCCCTTCATGTGTGACATTTGCATGGGCATTTTGGGTTTTGTGGCCATCCCTACCCCTTGGCTTTCCTATAAATAGAGGAGGAGTGGGCAGCCCAAACTTCATCCCTTGCTCTCATACACATGCCATGCATTATCTGGCTTCTTCTCTCCCTCCCACGAAAAGAGTTTCGTAGAGCCGTAAGGCTGTCTGGGTTCCGGCAGGAACTAGTTCTGGACGGCGAAGCCCTGCCGGATAGCTGGCACCGTATGTGTGCAACGTAGAGAGGTCGTAGTTTCGGTCTTTTGCCCGAGGGGCTGTTCGAGTGTCCTCCCGAAGGGCTGTCCGAGTCTCCGTTCGAGTTTCGAGGGTCCTCCCGAAGGGCTGTCCGCGACATCGTCCGGGGGACTGTCCGACCGCCTCCCGAAGGGCTGTCCGGCGAGGGAGTACATCCTCGCGGTTGGGAGGTTGTAAATCCTAGCTGCGGGGATCTGCACCAACGATCTCCACCGACTCTTCTTCCGCTGCGCTTCGAGTCGGTACGGAACAGATCAAACCTTGTATGCAGTCTCCATAGTGGTCCTGGGCGTGCTCGCTATACCGAAAATTTTCGTTTTCTCTCACGTTCCCCAACACTGGGTGTAGTCCCGCGACTACGGTGGACTGCTGGCAGTCGACTGTAGTCTTTGTATTTTGCCGAATGTATATAACCAAACTGGTAGTTTGTCTCTTCCACTCGACTTCGGCGGGCCGGTCGAGTGGGATCAGAACCGGTGGGGGCACGCTAAGTGCACCCACTGGGTGTAGTCCCCGAGACTACGGTGGACTGCTGGCAGTCGACTGTAGTCTGAGTTCTATTTTCTTTCTCTCTCTTTTTTTTGAACTCGACTTCGGCGGGCCGGTCGAGTGGGATCAGAACCGGTGGGGGCACGCTAAGTGCACCCACTGGGTGTAGTCCCCGAGACTATGGTGGACTGCGGGCAGTCGACCGTAGTCTTAGTATTTATTGCCTTTGTTGTTTTTTGCTGTAAAAATAACTTCTCCCCTTTGATTTCAGAAATCTTGCGATCTTGGAGCTCGCTTTGCTGACTTGGAGAAGCAGCAGATTCAACTGAACCTTGATTTGGAGCTGGCCAGGACAGAGCTGCAAAAGGTCAGAGACGGCGCCGCAGGTAAGACGATTTTGTCGACTGGTTAGTTTTAGGCTTGAGTACCCTTCTGCTATTTCCGAATCAATCATCATTTCTTTGCAGAAAAACTGAGAGAAGCTCTGGCGAAGAAGGATCAGGACTTGGCTGCTGCCCGTAAGGAGGCTGACGACAAGACCGCTCTGGCCGAACAGAAGCTGGCTTCGGTCGGCCAGTTAGAAGAAGAGAATACCAGGCTGAAGACCGCTCTGAATGAAGCCAACAGGGAGTGTACACGTGGAAGAAGGATAACCTCAACCTGAACGAAAAGATGGAAGGCATCGCTCGCAGGAGGGACGATCTGGAGAGCTACCTGAGGAGCCTTGCCAAGAAGTTGTACATCAAGCTTGAAGGTGCACATTTAGTTCCGACTGGTGTTTTTTGTGTCGACTCAGTGTATGAAAATTGACTTATCCTTGGATCGTGAATGCAGAGTTTTGCCAGAACTTTGAAGAGGAGACTGGGCGGATCGAACCAGGTTTGGATCCAATCAACTCTCCCGTGAAAGATGAAACTGCCATGAATTCTGCTCCGACTGGAATCTCGCATCGACGGTGCCGTGGACTACTTGGCTCGACTGAAGGTCGCCATGTCACGGATCGACCCGGCACTTTGGCCAGAGGCTACGCTCCAAAACGATCTCGAGTCTCTGATGACTCGACTTAACGGAATCCCTGACCGAGTGCAGGAGTGGAAGAAGTCTTCTGCTCGGTGTGGCGCTGATGTGGCTCTGTCCTTGGTTCGTGTCCACTGCAAGGAGGTGCGACAAGACAAGCTGGCAGCAATCAAGGTCGCCAACACCCAGAAGCATGACTTCCGAACCTTTATGGAGACTTTCATCGCTGCAGCCACTCGGATAGCCGACGGCGTCGACCTGGATGAGTTCGTCGAGCCTGCCAGCCCTCCTCCCGCGGAGTGAACAAACTCTTATGTCCCACCTTAAATTTGCCTCGGAATGCCGAGTGGTTTTTGTAACCGTTAAACTTTTTCGGGCTGCATGCCCGAGTACTTCGATCTGTGGTCTGGAACCTTTAGAATTTATCTGAACTTGGTTTACCGTTGAATATCTTTATGAATCTCCTGCTGAGTGAACCCATTCTTCATTCGAGACAACTTTTGCACTCGCAGCGCAGTTCCGAAGGAGAGGGAAGCAGTCGACCCATGTCTTGTATTTGTGGCGAAGCTCCCCAGGGAAGGCGGCGGTCGACCCACACCCTGTTACTGCAGAGTGGGACGGAGCGCACATTGTATTTGTGGCGAAGCTCTCCAGGAGAAGGTGGCAGTCGACCCGCACTTCGTTACTGTAGAGCGGGATGAATCGCGCATTGTATTTGTGGCGAAGCTCTCCAGGAGAAGGTGGCAGTCGACCTGCCCCTCGTCGTCCTTGAGGATTGAGATGTGTTTCGTACTTAGGCGAGTACTGGACTGCAGCTAAGCCCCCGAGTGGGAGGATCGCTCTCCACTCGGTAGGATTTTTTCAAACTTAGGCGAGTGCCGGACTGCAGCTAAGTCTCCAGTGAGAGAACTTAGGCGAGTACTGGACTGCAGCTAAGCCCCCGAGTGGGAGGATTGCTCTCCACTCGGTAGGATTTTTTCAAACTTAGGCGAGTGCTGACTGCAGCTAAGTCTCCAAGTGGGAGAACTTAGGCGAGTACTGGACTGCAGCTAAGCCCCCGAGTGGGAGGATTGCTCTCCACTCGGTAGGATTTTTTCAAACTTAGGCGAGTGCCTGACTGCAGCTAAGCCTCTAAGTGGGAGAACTTAGGCGAGTACTGGACTGCAGCTAAGCCCCCGAGTGGGAGGATTGCTCTCCACTCGGTAGGATTTTTTCAAACTTAGGCGAGTGCCTGACTGCAGCTAAGTCTCTAAGTGGGAGAACTTAGGCGAGTACTGGACTGCAGCTAAGCCCCCGAGTGGGAGGATTGCTCTCCACTCGGTAGGATTTTTTCAAACTTAGGCGAGTGCCTGACTGCAGCTAAGTCTTCTAGTGAGAGAACTTAGGCGAGTACTGGACTGCAGCTAAGCCCCCGAGTGGGAGGATTGCTCTCCACTCGGTAGGATTTTTTCAAACTTAGGCGAGTGTGGACTGCAGCTAAGTCTCTAGTGAGAGAACTTAGGCGAGTACTGGACTGCAGCTAAGCCCCCGAGTGGGAGGATTGCTCTCCACTCGGTAGGATTTTTTCAAACTTAGGCGAGTGCCTGACTGCAGCTAAGTCTCTAAGTGGGAGAACTTAGGCGAGTGCTGGACTGCAGCTAAGCCCCCGAGTGGGAGGATTGCTCTCCACTCGGTAGGATTTTTTCAAACTTAGGCGAGTGCCTGACTGCAGCTAAGTCTCCAAGTGAGAGAACTTAGGCGAGTACTGGACTGCAGCTAAGCCCCCGAGTGGGAGGATTGCTCTCCACTCGGTAGGATTTTTTCAAACTTAGGCGAGTGCCTGACTGCAGCTAAGTCTCCAAGTGAGAGAACTTAGGCGAGTACTGGACTGCAGCTAAGCCCCCGAGTGGGAGGATTGCTCTCCACTCGCTAGGATTTTTTCAAACTTAGGCGAAACGGATTCACAGCTAAGCCCCCGAGTGGGAGGCTGGCTCGCCACTAGGTAGGAAATTGTTTTTACAAACTTAGGCGAAGCGGATTCGCAGCTAAGCCACCCACTGGGGGATTTCTTACGCAAACAAAAACAATAATAATCACTGGGAAAATTATAACGCTCTTGTCTTTGATAAATAAACTACAGGAGTTTTTCTTATTACATCTCATCCGAGTGAGAATTCAAGTATAAAAGGGGCGGAGTAGCTCCGCATTCCAGGCTCGTGGCTCATCAATCTGGTGATCGACATTGTAGAGGTGGTATGCTCCATTGTGGAGTACTCTGGTGACTATGAAGGGCCCTTCCCAAGTAGGAGCGAGCTTGTGTGGTTTCTGCTGATCCACTCAGAGGACTAAGTCTCCTTCTTGGAAGGCTCGGCTCTTCACGTTTCTGGCATGGAATCGACGCAAGTCTTGCTGATAGATGGTCAATCGAATCAAGGCCATTTCTCTTTCTTCTTCTAGGAGGTCGACTGCGTCCTGTCGGGCTTGTTCTGCCTCATCTTCTGAGTAGAGCTCGACTCTGGGAGCGTTGTGAAGCAGGTCACTCGGTAAGACTACCTCGGCTCCGTAGACCAGAAAGAATGGGGTTCTTCCGGTCGATCGATTTGGGATTGTCCTCAATCCCCAAAGGACTGATGGAAGCTCGTCGACCCATGCACCTGCTGCGTGCTTGAGATCGCGCATCAATCGGGGTTTCAGTCCTTTGAGAATTAGGCCGTTTGCCCTTTCTGCTTGCCCATTCGACTGGGGGTGAGCGACTGAAGCATAGTCGACCCGAGTGCCTTGAGAGGCGCAGAAGGCCCTAAATTTGTTGGAATCGAAGTTTGACCCGTTGTCGGTGATGATGCTGTGTGGAACTCCATATCTGAATATCAACTCTCTAATGAAACTGATAGCGGTGCAAGCATCAAGATTCTTGATAGGCTTGGCTTCAATCCATTTGGTGAACTTGTCGACTGCTACAAGCACGTGAGTGAAGCCTCTCCTGCCTGTTCTCAGTGGACCAACCATGTCCAGCCCCCAAATAGCGAAGGGCCAGACGAGTGGAATGGTTTTCAGGGCTGACGCGGGCTTGTGCGGCATATTGGAGTAATACTGACATCCTTCACATTTGTTGACTATCTCTTTAGCCATCTCATTGGCCCTTGGCCAGTAGAACCCCGCTCGGTATGCTTTAGCCACAATGGTCCGAGAGGACGCATGATGACCACAGGTCCCCGAGTGGATATCGTTAAGGATCATCCGACCTTCTTCTGGTGTGATACACTTCTGGCCGACCCCAGTCGCACTTTCCCTATATAATTGTCCCTTTATGACTATAAAGGCCTTGGATCGACGGACGATCTGTCGAGCCTCTTCCTCGTCTTCTGGGAGTTCTTTCCTTAGGATGTACGCGATGTACGGTTCTGTCCAGACGGGAGTGATAACCAGCACTTCCATTATCAAGTCGACCACAGCTGGAATTTCCACTTCAGTCGGATCCGTGGCGCTTTTTGGCTGCGGGGCCTCTTCCGTGAAGGGATCCTCCTGGACTGATGGTGTGTGGATATGTTCCAGAAACACATTGCTGGGAATGGCTTCTCTTTTGGAACCTATTTTTGCCAGATCATCAGCTGCTTGATTTTTCAGTCGGGGTATGTGGTGAAGCTCTAACCCCTCGAATTTCTTCTCCAGCTTTCTCACTGCATTGCAATAACCAGTCATGGCTGGACTTCTGACGTCCCATTCCTTCATCACTTGATTGACCACCAAATCTGAGTCGCCATAGACCATGAGGCGAAGGACGCCGAGTGAAATGGCCATGCGCAACCCATATAAAAGTGCTTCGTATTCTGCCTCGTTGTTATAGGAATCAAAGTGGATTTGAAGAACATATCTGAGTTTATCTCCTCTGGGGGAGATCAACACCACTCCGGCACCGGAACCATTTAGCATCTTGGAACCGTCAAAGAACATGGTCCAATGCTCCGAGTGAACCTGAGTCAGCAGTTGTTGTTCAATCCACTCGGTGACGAAATCCGCGATTGCCTGGGACTTGATAGCTTTCTTTGCCTCAAACTTGATATCTAGGGGAAGGAGTTCGATCGCCCATTTTGCCACTCGACCGGTTGCATCCCTGTTATGCAGGATCTCTGACAATGGAGCGTCACTGACGACTGTAATGGAATGATCAGAGAAGTAGTGAGCAACTTTCTTGGTGGTCATATAAATCCCATATACAAGCTTCTGATAGTGAGGATATCTTTGCTTCGATGGGGTCAAGACTTCAGAAATATAATATACTAGGCGCTGAACTTTGAAGGTTTTCCCTTCTTCTTCCCGCTCGACCGTAACTACCGTACTGACGACTTGTCCTGTGGCTGCAATGTAAAGCAACAAAGGCTCTTTGCTGATTGGGGCAGCAAGCACCGGCTGGGTGGAGAGCAGAGCTTTGAGCTCTGCAAACGCTGCATCAGCTTCAGGAGTCCACTCGAACTTGTCGGACTTCTTCATCAATCGGTAAATAGGTAATGCCTTTTCACCGAGATGAGATATGAATCGACTTAGGGCGGCCAAACAACCAGTAAGCTTCTGGACGTCGTGCACTTGCACAGGGCTTTTCATTCGGAGTATAGTGCCAACTTTTTCTGGATTGGCGTCGATTCCCCGTTCGGAAACGAGAAAGCCGAGTAACTTTCCGCCAGGGACTCCGAATGTACACTTTGATGGATTAAGCTTGATATCATACCTCCTGAGGTTGGCAAAGGTTTCAGCAAGGTCAGTCAGCAGGTCGGAACCCTTCCATGACTTGACCACAATATCGTCCATGTATGCTTCCATGTTCCGGCTGATTTGAGTGAGTAAACACTTCTGAATCATCCTCATGAATGTGGCTCCGGCATTCTTGAGGCCGAACGGCATGGTAACATAACAGAAGCACCCGAATGGAGTGATGAAAGCTGTCTTGATCTCGTCAGGTCCATACAGACGGATCTGATGGTACCCGGAATAGGCGTCTAAGAAAGACAGTCGCTCACATCCCATAGTCGAGTCGACTATCTGGTCGATGCGGGGGAGAGGAAAATGATCTTTCGGGCAAGCTCGATTGATATGTTTAAAGTCAATGCACATGCGAAGTGACTTGTCCTTCTTGGGGACCATGACAACGTTGGCGAGCCACTCGGAGTGGTAGATTTCTCGGATGAACTCCGCTGCTAAGAGCCGAGCCACCTCTTCGCCAATAGCTTTTCTCTTTTGGACGGTGGACCGTCGAAGATGTTCCTTGACAGGTTTTACTTTTGAGTCGACTCTCAGGCGATGCTCAGCCAGCTCCCTGGGAACACCTGGCATGTCAGAAGGCTTCCATGCGAAGATGTCCCAGTTCTCACGGAGGAACTAGATGAGCGCTTCTTCCTATTTGGAGTCGAGTGTTGTCGAGATATGAGTCGGGCGGCGCTGGGGTCGGTCGGGTGGATGTGAGCTGTCTTCGTGTCGCCAGTTGACTGGAAAGCTGACTCTGTAGCGGGCTTCTTGGCTCGCAACAGATCACTCGGATCTGCAGTCTTCTGGTATTCCTGCAACTCCACCACAGCCATCTGTGCGTCGGCGATCTTCGAACCCTTCTGAAAACATTCTTCCGCTTTCTTCCGATTGCCCGTAATGGTGATCACACCTTTGGGGCCAGGCATCTTCAATTTGAGATACACGTAACATGGTCGGGCCATGAAGCGTGCATAAGCCGGCCTGCCCAAAATAGCATGATAGGCACTCTGGAAGTCTACAACTTCAAATGTCAACTTTTCTTTGCGGTAATTCTTGGAATCACCGAAAACCACATCAAGAGCAATCTGGCCGAGTGATTCAGCCTTCTTCCCAAGAATGACTCCATGGAAACTCATGTTGCTGGCACTGAGTCTGGACATCGGAATGCCCATTCCCTCTTCAATGTCTCAGCGTATAATATGTTCAAACCACTGCCACCATCCATCAGGACTTTGGTCAGTTGAGTGCCTTCAACAACTGGGTCGACCACCAAAGCTTGCCCCCCAGGGGTGGCGATGTGCGTTGGGTGGTCGGACTGGTCGAATGTTATGGCAGTCTGAGACCATTTTAGGTAACTAGGTGTCGCCGGAGCGACCATATTCACCCTCGGTTAATAACTTTCAGTCGACTTTTTGCTCTCAACATCAGCAAAAATCATCAGGGTGGAATTGACTTGAGGGTATCCGTCATCACTGTCCTCTTTGTCCTCGACCTTGTCTGACTCCTTTTCCTTACCCTTGGGCTGCTTGCCCTGAAACTGCTGGATCAAGAGTCGACACTGCCGAGTGGTATGTTTCGAGTAAATAAAATTACCCTCTTGATCTTTCTTCGTGTGGACGAGACATGGTAAGTCCAACACATCATTTCCCTCCTGGTCTTTAACCTTTTTGGGATTCCAAGGCCCTTTAGGTTTCCCTTTAGACTTTCCTTGGGCCAAAGCTAAGGCTTCCTCGGGAGCCACTGGCTCGGCTTTCCGCTTCTGTTTCCGATTGGAATTGCCTCCAGTTTCTTGGGCGACTGACTTGAGCTTGCCACTTCTGAGTCGATCCTCATCTTCACCATTAGCGTACTTGGTGGCAATCTCCATCATCCGATTCAGGGACATATCTCCGGTTCGACCGAATTTCAAATTCAGCTCTCTGTACTTGACGCCTTCCTTGAAGGCACAAACTGCTTGGTGGTCAGGCACATTCTCCACCGAGTGATGTAACGTGATCCATCTCTGGATGTAATCTCTCAAAGTTTCATTCGGCTTTTGCACACAAGACCGCAGTTCCGTCAGTCTTGCTGGTCGCTTGCATGTGCCCTCAAATGTGGTGATGAACACTTGGGAGAGATCTTCCCAAGTGTAAATGCTGCTAGGCGCTAACTGGTTTAGCCACGCTCTGGCCGAGCCCTCCAACATGAGAGGCAGGTGCTTCATGGCCATTTCATCATTGCCGCCGCCAATCTGGACGGCCACTCGGTAGTCCTCAAGCCAAGTATCGGGCTTGGACTCGCCAGTGAACTTACTGACTCCAGTCGCCAACCTGAAATTGGGAGGAATCACAGCAGCCCTAATGGCTCTACTAAAGCACTCTGGCCCCAAAATATGTACTCTGCTGCTGGCAGGCGCATCTCTGTCGTGGCCTTCTCGGTGAGCTCTGTTCCTGTCGACCAGACCCTGGACGAGGATGGATCTCGCGTCAAAGCCTGGCCCTCTGGGGTCGACTGGAATCCTTCGCCCACCACTATGAGGGCGCCTGTCATCCTGCTGGCGAGGCACATACGACCCGCTCCTCGGGGGAGGCGTGGGCACTCGACGTCGACCGTCACGATCGACTCGGTGATCATACTGCTCATGGTTCCCATACTGGTCACGCCGGTCTCCACGTCCCTCACGCCTCGGGGGCGATCTCGGGCTGTGAGCCGACTAGACTGTGTCCGCGGCAACGGATCTGCTGTGAATTCTGTTCCGCGACTGAGAAACAGCGGAATTCTGATCTCCTGCTGCCCGGAGTAACGCTCTGATCTGCAGCAAGCCTCTGCCAGCCTCCGACTCGGAAGGCTGAATCGACTCTGCTATACGGGCCGCAGCTGCTAAATTCTAAATCGGAGTCCGATATACTTGCGGGGGCGGGAAGAGCTGACGTCGACTGGATTCGGGAACCCGTTGTCGCGCACGCTCGTCGAGTGCTCGCTGGAGGTTCTCCAGTCGAGTGCGCTCGGCCAAGTTTGCCAGGCGCGCATCCTCCAAGGCGCGAGCCTCGGGGGTTTCCCCAACGATTGGAGTGTGCAGAGCATCCATGTTCCGGCGGTGAAGTTCTTCTCTCTGCAGTGATGTGAGAGGCTCGGGAAGATATTCCTCATGGGGACGCGACGGGTCGCCTCCTCCTGTGCCTCCGTCGGTGCGGGTAAAACCGGGGGGACTGGGCGGCCCATCGACCATCAGAACCTTCACCGCCGGATCGCTGCTGTCGCACTCGGATGCAGTCTATTCGGAGTCAGTCGAACAGGTCGTAGAGGGATTCGTCGGGCTCGATCGCCGTGACTTGAGGGGTGGCCGACTGACGGGCCACCGCGTGTCTCACCCACCGCTGAAGTCTTGACCGACCGGAGCTCTTGCGCCGGCGGGAAACGGGGAGGGAGGACAGCACAGGAGCCGACCGGTAGGGGGTCGACGGTTGCCGCAGGAGAACGCCGCGGACGCAGGCGCTAAAGTGCGTTGCCCCACGGACAGGGAGCGCGTCCACATCGAGCGGAGCCTCTTGAAGCCAGGCGGAGTCGTCGGTGATGAACGTGAGCGCGCCGAGACGGATCTCGCGGCCCTCCACCAAAACTCCGTCGAAAACCATGATGATTCGGGTCGGAAAAGATCGCAACTCCTCCAACAAAACGCTAAAACACCAGCCCCACGGTGGGCGCCAACTGTCGTGGTTCTAAGTCTGACAGTAATGTAGGGGGGTAAGTATGGAGAGGCGAGGTCTTAGCTATGGAGAGGTTGTAAGGACGCAAGGTTTACGAGTTCAGGCCCTTCTCGGAGGAAGTAAAAGCCCTACGTCTCGGAGCCCGGAGGCGGTCGACTGGATTATGGGTGTATGAGTTACAGAGGTGCGAACCCTTGTCTCGGAGGAGGGGGTGGCTTATATAGAGTGCGCCAGGACCCCGGCCAACCCACGTTACGAAGGGTTCAATGTACATTAAGGCAGGGCGTTACTGATAATGCTAGTAATAAAGTGCTATGATGACCATAAAGGCTACTTAATGACCGACCGTTAGCGTGCGGAGTGACTTTAGGTCTCCTGGCCGTCGAGTGGTTGGATCTTGGTCGAGTAATTGCTTCTTAGTCGAATGTCTGTCGAGTGGAACACCTCCAAGTCGATTGAAAGGTGATTTATTCTAAAGGTGTCCTTGGGTAGGGCAGTTAGGACAGGTCCGTGACCCTACCCTAGGTACATTCCTTCATCAACGGCGGTGCGAGGCCTCTGATCGGGAGTGGTCGGGATCTTGGAGACGTGGAGATGTGCAGCGCTACGGATGAAAATCATGTTTGGTTGTGGCTGGACCGGCGTTGGTGGCACCTGCGGGTGTCATTCACCTTCCTGGAGGCTTCGCCGAGTGCAACGCCATCTTCCTTGCGACCTCGTATCGGCAGCTGTCTCCGGGGGCGAAAGCCTTGATTCGTAGGATCGGCATGATGGCAACGTCTTTGAGGTTGTTACTTTGTTGGGAGCATTGTGCAGGGAGACTTGAGGTCCCATGATGCGCTCCTCCGGTGTTCACCGCTGCCCGGATCTTTCTCCTTCGGCGCCATGTACGGTCGTCGCGGGCTATTCCAAGGAAGTTGGAGTTGCTGTTCTTCGGAGGTCTTCAATGTTGGCCGAGACGCGGCGAGGGGCTCGATGTTGGGTAGGCTTTTTATGTCGTAGTTGTGTTGTTGTGTTTGGTTGTCCTTGTACGAATCGGGTGTGGAGTTAGTCGCCTTCCTTGTTCGCAGCGAGTGGTAGATGTTGTTGTATGCCTTATTTCTCTCCTTCTATAAAGTTAAGGTACGCAATTTGCGTATCCTCGAAAAAAAGAACTGATCGATGAGTTAACAATAGAACCTCCGTCACAAGCCTCTGCTACGTGCGTACTGACTGCAGAAGCTGATTAATTAGGTTCGTGGGAGAAGAAGGCGGCGGTGGCTTTGAGAAGAACGGATGGGGAAGGACGGAGTACAGTTTCCTGTAGAGAGAATTCCTTATTTGACACTCTCTTAAAATTGTGTTCCTTATTTGACACTGGAGAAAAATTTCTTCCCTATATGATCTCTAGTCTTCATTTTTTCCCTATACGACACTCTAGTGCATTTTGTACACATGAAAAGACCATTTTACCCATATGTATAATGTGACCACAAATATGTACAAGATAATAGTTGTTCCAAAAAAAATCAGTCGAGTTATCCATATGTGACATCAGATATGCTGGTATTGTCATGCCAGTCGATTTGCTACTGTTCTGGACTTCTGGTTAGATTGTATACCTACAGTAGCATATATGTGGAAATGATCCATGCTACATTTTTTGTTAAATATGGGAGCACGCCAGCATGCATCACCATGCAACTGTGCAACACGAGGAGCACCGTACCTACGTAGGTGCGTAAGTGCAAGGTCACGTAAACATTTGACCTCAAGAAAGCATGTGGTTTGGTTTGACCCCCCACACTTTTGAAGAGTCTATTGAATTAGGCCGGCCAGTAAAAAATCAAGTCAAGTGTACTACGTTTAGGAATTTTTCCCTGGATAAGCGGCGGGCACTACAACATGGTAGAGATTCGGAGGCATTGAAAAATGCCTTTAAAAGCTCAAAAGGCGCCCTCAAAGACATAAGAAGGCATTTTGGAAAAATGCTAGAGATGGTCCTGAAGGGAAAGGTTTTTGCAGGCGCTTCAGTAGAATGCCTCAATATATCTTTGAGGGCGTTTTGAAGTACACCTGTGAAACTGCACCCGGTTGGTAGTAACAAAAGGAGGCAGGGTCACTCACACGCACGTACTCTTCCCCCCGTTTGTCAGTGTATTCAAATCCCATTCCTGTACGCACGCTAACACACATGTACAAACAGGTCATCACGATACAGTACCCATATACCCATACCCATATACGCCATACTGAATCACACTACACAGCGTCATTTCCTATTATGTTAGAGAATCTTTAAGAGACGATATATGGCTCCCCTTTAAACAGGCGAAATCTTAGCTCAGTAGGCGGTATGGGACTAAATAAATTGCTAAGTTCTTTGTGAGCGAAGAGTGGCTCCCGTACAAAAAAAATAGTGGTAGCACGCTAACACACATGTACAAACAGGTCATCATGATACAGTACCCATATACCCATACCCATATACGTCATACTAAATCACACTACACAGCGTCATTTCCTATTATGTTAGAGAATCTTTAAGAGACGATATGTGGCTCCCCTTTAAACAGGCGAAATCTTAGCTTAGTAGGCGGTATGGGACTAAATAAATTGCTAAGTTCTTTGTGAGCGAAGAGTGGCTCCCGTACATTGGCCAGGTGGTAGCACCACTCGAACCAGCAACCTCGGGTTTCTACTTTCTCGGTAGGATGAGCCGACCAACTGAGCAATCAACATTTGCTTGCTTAATTTAGGAAGCGCCTTTATTTTATAGTGCATACATTGGCCAGGTGGGTCGCTGGAGTGCAAAGCCGTGTTAAATTGAAAAATATAACCGAGCTTTCGAATAGGGAAAGAAATTTGCATATTTCTGTTCACATTATGTACAGGGTTAAAAAGGTCTTTTCACGTGTACAAAATGAACTAGAGTGTCATATAGGGAAAAAAATTAAGACTATAGGTCATATATGGAAGAATTTTTTTTCAGTGTCAAATAAAGAACATGATTTTAAGGAAGTGTCAAATAAGGAATTCCCTCTTTCCTGTAAGTCTGGCTTAAGCAGTGAACGTTCGCTCGCGTGGAAACATGGTAAACGTGAATGTTTTTCATGATGGTTTGTGTTGGCCGATGATGATAAATTTAGTCAGAACAAAAGTCATCTATACCAATATAAAAAGACCAAAGGGGTAGATCCAACATATCTTGACCATCAATCACGTTAATCCAACGGTCTTTATTATCCTAATGGTGAGCGACTAAACACATTTAGGGTCAGTTCTTTTAGCGGCTTAAAAAATAAACCACATCCTTCCCAACTTTTTTTATAAGCCGCCTTTTTCATTCATCGAGGCTTATGGACTAGTTATAGGATAAATAATATAGAAGCCTCAACAAATTTGGGCAGCAGCTTATTTTTTAAGCTGAGGAGAGGCGGCTTATTTTTTTAAGCCGCCCAAAAGAACTGACCCTTAGCGCTAAACAGGCTTTCCATTCGCTGATGTTGTTCCTATCGCACAAAACGAAACTCACAGGGGAACCGACGCCTCCTCTCTCCGCCTCAATCATATCGAGCCGCCGCCCCCAACGCATCCAGCTGCCCCACCGACCCGTCGTGCCTTGAGGACGCCGTCCCCATCGCCTCGATCTGCCACCCCTCAGATCTTCGTATCGCCCCCACCAATCGCCTCGTCTGGCCTCGGCCATCGCCGGCGACGCCAGTGGTGAAGCCGCCTCTTACACCGCCTGGCTGACCGTCCATCAGGGATGCCGCCTCCTACATCGCCTGGTCCGCAGACCGTCGGGGACGCCGCCTAGCCAACCGTCAGGGAGGGGGAGGTGTCGCCTAAACCGCGTTGCGGGCCGTCGGGGACGCCGCCTAAACCGCCTTGCCGACTGTCAAGGACGCTGCCTAAACCGCCCTTTGTTCACATCTCCCCCTCACCTCGCACAGTCAGGGGACGAGCCGCCTTCAAACACACAGCCGCCAAGCCGGAGGTCTGTCATCTCTGCTTTCTTTGGTTCATCTTGTTTTTCCAGTGACGTGTTGCTTCACATTTGAAAATTTTCTTCATGTGTGACATATTGATTCACATTGATAAAACTGAAGCCAGCCAAAGCAAGCTTGTTACTAGAGTTCTAAATAAATCCTCCATGGGTTATTTGAATGCAGACATTCAGCAGTTAAGCTTCATTACCAATGTGATTTGCATTGCTTGTGTTTTTGACTCGCCAATGATCATATTATACTGATTTCCCTGATTTTGTACACACATCAAGCAGATGAAAAATAGTCATTCGGGGCGCTTCTCCATCATGATTAGGGAATTGTTCCTAGTTTTTCGTGCAATGTAGCTATCCTCCATTCATCCATCGGTGGAGATGTGAAGTGGTGAACCACATGGGAAGCTCGTCGGTTGGAACTATCTACATCTCAGATGCCAGGCAAAAGATGGACAGAGCGGCGCATGCGGCGGCAGAGCAAGCAGTCAGGGATTCACAACGAGTATTCGAGTTAGACATGCCAGCCCTGTCCAATCATTCATTTTTTTTTGGTTTCTCTAATTTTTCTATTGGAAGGGGATCATTGTGACAAGAGATTATCCAACCATTATGTTTGCCGTTTTTCAGCTGGCACGGAGGGGATCCAGCATTCCTTTGTTGTCTTGTGCAATCAGCCTTCAGGAAGGAACCACAATTGATCTTGTGCAGTTCAAGACTCGCCTCAAGCGTTGCTGTAACAGTTCCTATAGGCACATGGCGGCTGGCCCAACTATGATGCAATCCAATTCAGCATATAGCTTCCTGGACACCCACAGCCACCCAATTGGAATGTTGTATATACACAGCGATACAGGCTATGTACGACCATATGGGAATGCTTTTTTATCTTCTTTCTTTGCTCGCAGATTTGGTCATTTGGATAGCACATTATCAAGTGGTCTTACTTAAAATTCAGTATAATATGAGATACAAGACGAGGTCATTCAGAAAAGTGTTTTCACATGACAGTAACAGTATGGACCTAATACCATAAAAAAGGGTAAGGAGGTAAGGAGAGGTTGTTTGTTGGAATCCACAGTGGACGTACGTACAATTAGTCATGTTAACCTGCCATGTTATTTGCTATTAGCCAAAGCTTAGACAATTTTGTTGAGGTTATTTCTTTTTTTAAGCTTTATTAGTTCTCAAGGCACCCTTTTCTTTTGTCTAGCTCTATATCCACTCAACTTTGATGTATTTTTTTTCTTAGCTCTGCATTTCATTGGTGCCTTGACATTCACACTCATAACAAGTGTTGAAATTCTAACATGCAGGGTTCTTGAGCGGTTGACTGGGGGTCCTTTCCTACATGTTCTCTTATGCACAATTGTACAATTGGCTAGGTAAATGAGTGTACGGTAAATTTCAGATTCTTTTGTAGTTTCATCTGCTGGGATTTTAAGGTAGTATAAGCTTTGGTATTTTGTATAGAAAAGGGTGTTTTTGGATTAACGTGATTGGATGGTCAAGATATGTTGGATCTACCCCTTTGGGGTTTTTTATATTGATATAGATGTACACACTTTAGGGCTCATTCGGTTTGAAGGAAATCAAAACGTAGGAATTAAAAGTAGTATAGGAATTTGATAGGATGGCACTTGCCATCCTAAGGATTTGACTTGCCTCGTTCCTACGCGTAAAATGAGCTTTGAATGGGTGTGTAGTTTCCTCCAAAAACACAGGAAATGAGTAGTATTCCTATGAAATTCCTGTACGCATTTCCTACAAACTGAATGCATATATAGAAAAATTTCCTCCGGAATCCTTGTTCCTGTGTTTTTTCTACAAAAATCCTTCAAACCGATTGAGGCCTTAGTCTTCGTGTTGTTGATGCAAGTAAACAGTTCGCGTAGGAATATGAACCAGATACGCGGCCTTGCACCTGGTGAAGGCTAGCTTCTACAGATTGCTTTCCTGATATTGAATACTTGAGAGGTTTGTCTTTTTGTTACACATATGAAATGGATTTTCTTTTGTGGTATGACATAATCAGTTTGTCGATGTTGGATTTGCGTGAAAAAATAAGGTATATGTATCACCTGCTATTAAAAAAGCATTCATGGATCAAATATAGTGACATTAATTCACAACTTAACTATTCCAATTTGGAAAATGACGGGATGATTGAAGGTGGCACGTATGTACTCCCTCCGTTCGGAGTTACTTGTCACAAAAATGGATGTATCTACAACTAAAATGCATCTAGATACATTCATTTCTTGGACGAGTAATTTCGAACGGAGGGAGTAACAGTTATGGCACTTGCAATATGCCATTGCCAAGCGACACAACCATGAAACATTCTGTCAAGAAAAGGGTGAACAACCATGATACATTTTTTTCAACAAATTTTTATGGACAAAGAGGAAATTTTTCATGAAATGTTTCCTTAGTCATAAAACGGAGGAAATAAACTTGAAGACAATGGGTGGAGAACGACATGAGTAAACCATTAAAGTTTTGTTCTGGATGCAAGATAGGCGGCTCAAAAAAATTCCTAAGGATACACGTGCATTGCACGTGCAAACTTACTAGTACTGTAAAAATGCAAAAAAGTCATACCGTAAAAAGGGGGTTTGTGCAATTTTGCTGGGACCATGAAATATTTTACGCGATCTGTTCTGTCAGAACAACAGTCATACTATAAAAATGTAGAAAAAAAAGTTTTGCAGTATCCTGTAAGCCAATTTTTGCGGGACGGGGTATGTCGAATCTGCTAGAGATGCTCTCACAAACCTCTGCTATGTGCGTACTGATGACAGAAGTTGATTAATTAGGTTTGTGGGAGAAGGCGGCGACGGCTTTGAGAAGAACGGATGGGGAAGGACGGAGTACAGTTTCCTGTAAGTCTGGCTTAACCAGCGAACGTTCGCTCGCATGGAAACATGGTAAACACGAATGTTTTTCATGATGGTTTCTGTTGGCCGATGATGATAAATTTAGTTAGAACAAAGGTCATACTGTAAAAATGCAAAAAAAAGTCATACTGTAAAAAGGGGGTTTGTGCAATTTTGCTGGGACCATGAAATATTTTACACGATCTGTTCTGTCAGAACAATAGTCATAGTATAAAAATGCAAAAAAAAGTTTTACAGTATCCTGTAAGCCAATTTTTGCGGGACGGGTTATGTCGAATCTGCTAGAGATGCTCTCATAAACCTCTGCTACGTGCGTACTGATGACAGAAGCTGATTAATTAGGTTTGTGGGAGAAGGCGGCGGCGGCTTTGAGAAGAACGGATGGGGAAGGAGTATAGTTTCTTGTAGAACAGGCTTAACTGGCGAATGTTTGCTCAGGGACATGGTAAATGCGAATGTCTTCCATGACGGTTTGTGTTGGCCGAGGAAGAAAAAATTAGTTAGCAAACATAGCAAATCCACTTCAGTTTAGTTTTCTAGACATGATTTTCCGTTCTTGTTAAAATAAATTGTCATCCTCGCGACGACATAAATTTCTGTAAGAACTTCGTTTCTTGTAACTGTCGTCACCGATCGTTTTTTAAAGAACTCAGATTTGTTATAAAGATTCATCAAAAACACAAAACATCATAAATATAATAAAAATCACATTGAGTTCTTGAACCACTGGACAATGACCAGTTTCTATATCACAACGAGCCACCGACACGTCACTGTTGTGGCTCCCTTGCCGGCGCTGACCTAACCTTGTCAATGACAGTCGAGAACCAATGCCATGGAGCCACGATCGCCATCGTTGAACCCTTGAATCGATCCGAAGAACCTGACACCAAATCACGTCGTAGCCTATGCACAATGAGAAACCCTAACCTCGCTTCCTCGAGGGGCCGCCAAGAATCAATACCGGAGCTGCGTCTAATCCGCCCCGAAGGACGAGCTCGAGGAGGATTGAAGATTAGAAGACCGACTCAAATATGGAGTGTCGCCATCTGCCCAAGCACTGCCCCTGCGAGCACTAAAACCCTAAACTATCTACTAGTTGGAGCCTAGAGCCGAGGCACTAGGATTCCATTCCCTGCCACCGGTCACTAGAGCGGCAGTCAAAGAGGAGATGAATCCACGACCTCACCGGTGAAGGTCGAGGGGAGGAAGACCTTTTCCTAGTTGCCTTTGATGTTTTTGCAAGTGCACCGAGTTTAGTTGTAGCCTTTTCGAAATGTTCCCCAAGTGTTCCAATGACTCACTCTATTCTTTTATGGAAAAAGACTTTCGCTCCGTTTTATATATAAAGCACCGATCATACTTATTCTTTTTTTTTCACTCCCCCACACAATGTAAGGCCTCTTTTGCTGTGTAAGATTTTTGTAGGAATTCTATAGGATAGGATTTACAAAAGAAAAGAAAAAAAATCCTTTGAAGCCTTTTGATTTGTAGGAATGGATTCTTATTCCTATGTAGGATAGGAATCAATCCTTCACGTTTTGGAGGAAAAAAAACATTAGCCTAGACTCAATGTAAAAATCCTATCCTATGTATCAAATGACATTTCTTTCTTTATAGGAATAGACATGCATGTCATCTCATTTTCTATGATTTTTTTATTCCTATAAAATTCCTATCGGTGCCCGTGAAATCCGCTAGCAACTGAAACCTTTACAAACAAAGATGGCTGAGGCTCTCTCCACAACGCACATCAACGAGAAGAAAAGTGACGTGGCTGTTGCTCGTGCTTTAAGATGAGTGCTTCTGATTGAAACTTTGCTGGCGAACGTTCGCCAAATAGCATCCCCCTTCGAATGTGCCTCCCATTTGGGTCGACTTGGCCCTCCTCGGCAAAACTTGGGGCCGCTGGGACACAGGCTCGAGGGAGACCTGGCCTTTCCTCGCCGCGCGAGAAGCTTCAGGCGGCGGCGGCGGCGGCTCAGGTATGGTTCCCCACTCGCTGGCCCTCCTCCTCCTCCTCCTCCTCCTCTCTCCCACGGCGGAGGATCTTCAGGCCCCCGCGGCCGCCGCCCCTTTCCTTCCCCTGCAGCCATCTTTCCTCTCCCGCGCGAGCCGGCGCAGCCCCTCCATCCCGCCATACTAACCACAGATTCATGTTTTGCAGGTCTTGCTGATAAGGGGACACGGCAGCGTACTCCCGAGAGTACGTTTGCGTCCTCCGGTAGCGGGAAGAGGCAGGCGCCACCGGGATCCCCTTCCCCTGCCTCCCTTACCGCCGCCTCTTTTCTTGGAGGGGAGGAAAAGAAAGGAAAGCCGAGCAGGACAAGTAGCCAGCGCTCGGCTTCTTCTCCAATCCCATTCATCGCCTTTCCAGTGATCCTCACGGCCCGCAGCTAGCTCCACCGTCGTACTACCGGGAGGGGGAGATCAGACTGTGAGATGGCTTCGCCGGAGCCATCCGCTGGCGGCGATGCGGCCAGCCAGAGTGCTGCGGTGCAGCCGCTCCAGCTGCCAACGCCGGAGGAGATCAAGGGGCAGGAGATGATGAACAACTGCGCCGTCCGGAGCGTCCTCAGTGGAGTCATGGGTAACGTTACTCACCACCTCCAACTCAAATCTCTTAATACTATGTACAGTATATGGTTAGTGCTATTCGGTTACTGAGCAAATTGTACTACCGGGGCGCATTATACAACTCTGTAATTGAATTATGCTAAAATGCCAAGTTAATATGTCTCCATGATCTTGCTCAAATGCCATGCAATCAGAGTTTCTGGATGGTGTCACATGGATGTGGTTGTTCATTCTTTAGATGGTTAGCTCTTCACCTGAAGAATTACAAATAAAACAATGCCAGCTCTGCAAGAGATGAACTTAAATTTATTTTGAGCTTAAGAACTTAAATATGTTCATATGCTGATTCGTTTGTACTCACTTGTACAACTGTCTACTGTTAATTAGTTACTCTAGCTGCTCAAAATCTTTGGTGGCAATAGAAAACACTTCTTTGATCCCGTCTTGATGATCCTTCATGCGAAGTGGCATGTGATAGTGCATAATGGAGGTGCCTTTGTTTCAACTTTTTTTTGTTATTGAGGGAAATACCTTTGTTTCAAGTGAATTTGCCTGGGAGAGTTGGGGTCTAAGTTTTTGTAGTGATTCGTGAAGTAAAGTTGGGGTCATGAAATCAACCCAATTAAATTCCGGTACTTAACACGTTGGTAGGAGCTGGGTTCCTACCGGGTCTAGCTCGTAGGTTGTAGGGGTGGAAGGGGGCTTGGCGTGGAGGAAGGCGAGGTCGCCGGCGCTGGGGCGCCGTCACGAGAGAGAGAGAGAGAGAGAGAGAGAGAGAGAGAGAGAGAGAGAGAGGGCTCAAGGGTTAGGTCTCCCGGCTCCCTTCAGGAAGCCGAGCAAATATGATTGCTTCTGCTTAACTTCAAACGAGTCCTTACATGAGTTTATATAATCTCCAAATATGATAACTGGGCTAAGCCTCTAATAATGATAAGATAACTGGGCCAGGCCCCTAATTGCCTGGGCTGTAGTATATGCCGGCCATAACATCTCTCCCCGCCTGCACAAACAGCTCGTCCTCGAGCTGGAAGGGTGGGGAAGCGCTTGCGGAATTCCTCGAGGTGATCAACGGGCGCCAACGCAGACGTGGCCGGGCACGTAGGGCTCGCCGCAGTTGAAGCACAACCCTTGGCGGCGACGTTCGAGTTGCTCGGCCGGGGTGAGCCGGCGGAACGGGCGCGCCGCTGTCACGGCGAGGGGCGCCACGGAAGCCTGAGCAGGCCGACCCTGCGCGGGAACTTCCGGCCAGGGTGGCGGCCCAGCGGCCCGGGGTGGTGACGCCTGCTGGATGGCCACCGCGTGGCGCTCGAACACGCAAGCGTAGTACATGGCCGTTTGGAGGTCCTGTGGCCCGCGCATCTCCACGTCCACGCGGATGTGGTCCGGTAGGCCGCCGACGAAGAGCTCAGCCCGCTGACGAGCCGAAACACCGTGGGCGTGGCATGCCAGTGCCTGGAAGCGGTCGACGAAGTCTTGCACTGTGGTGAGGAACGGAAGGCCCCAAGCTCCGCCAGATGGCTCCTGCGTGTAGGCGGACGGAAGCGCAAGAGGCACAGATCGCGGAAATGCTCCCATGGTGGCATGCCGTCCTCGTCCTGCTTGAGGGCGTAATACCACGTCTGGGCGGCGCCTCGGAGATGATAGGAGGCGATCCAGGTGCGGTCGGACGCAAGCATGCGCTGCCCCCTGAAAAATTGGTCGCATTGGTTGAGCCAATTCAGGGGGTCGACGGTGCCGTCGTAGGTCGCGAACTCCAGCTTGGAGAATCTCGGCGGTGGCTGAGCGTGGACGACGGGCGGGTATGTGTCATCCGTGCGACGGCGTCGAGTGTGCGGGCTGTAGAGTACTGCCATGGAAAAGGGGCCTGTCCACACCATTGTAGGGACCCGCGGCACCCGAGGACCCGCCGAATTGCATGATCGGGGGCGGCGCCGGCGGTGACAGCACGTGTGGCTGTCCTGAAGCCATCGTGTAGACAGGCTCGATGGATCCGACGAGCCAGGCCGGTAGCCGAGATGGCGACGGGGGAAAAGGACCTGGTGGATGGGCACCCCGGGCGCCGTCGACGGAAGGCCCGGCCCCGAGATCGCCGGTGGTGGCGGCGGCTGCTTCCGCTGCGGCAGTGGCATGATGGATGCGCCGAGGTCGCTGGTGGGGGCGGCTGCCACGGGAGCTGCTGCGGCCCCGGGATGGTGGTGATGGGGGCGGGCGGCTGCAGGCCTGCAACCCATAGTGCCCCGCGAGGAAGGTGCAGATGCCCTGGACCACCTGAGTCAGGTCCCGGAGCGCCGCCGTCATCTCCTCCGGGGTGAGCACGGCGGGGGCGGGCGCGGGTGGCGTCCAGGCGGCGGAGGAGGCCGGCCCGGTCAGGGACGGCGTGCTGGCCGCGGTCATCGGCGACGAAGAGGCGATCGGCAGCGGAAGGGAGGGGGTGGGCGGTGGCGCGGACATGATCGAGCCTGAGACACCTGATACCAGATTGGTAGGAGCTGGGTTCCTACCGGGTCTAGCTCGTAGGTTGTAGGGGTGGAAGGGGGCTTGGCATGGAGGAAGGTGAGGTCGCCGGCGGCTAGGGTTAGGTCTCCCAGCTCCCTTCAGGAAGCCGAGCAAATATGTTTACTTCTGCTTAACTTCAAATGAGTCCTTACATGAGTTTATATAATCTCCAAATACGATAACTGGGCCAGGCCCCTAACTGCCTGGGCTGTAGTATATGACGGCCATAACACACGTAGTATTATTACCTTTCAAAGAATTAAAGATTGAGAGTTTCTCTACATGTCAGATGGTCAAGTATTCAGAAAGTGGTTGGATAAAGTTTCAAGTAGTCTGAAAAGGGTTTTGGTAGAGCATTAGAAAGGTTGCTGCTTAACAATGCACAATCGTTATCTGTTGTAGCTACAACATTGTGCCATAGGCATACAGCGTGATGTGCAGAAAATAGCAAGGTTGGCGTTTAGTGAAGGTTGGTCTGCCAGTTTTTCTAATTTTTGAGCAATAATCTGAATATTTTTGTACAGCTTTAGAAAGGTTGCTGTTTGGCAGTGCGCCTCTCTGAATCCTTTTCATGTCAATGCTGCAAGAAGTATAATGCAATAGACATACATCGCAGCCATGCTGGTAATGGCTTGGTGTTTGATCATGTCAACACTGATGTTGTGGCCTTTCCTAGTGTTATTCGCAACCAATCTGACCTTTGGAAGGTTTGCATTTCCTCTGCCTTGGATGTTGGCCATCTTATCTCCTGGTTTCCTAGTGTTGTTCCTTTTAGCATTGGGTATGTGCCTTCCTCTGTTTGCATGCTTGATTGTACAGTTTTTGCTGCGTGAATAAAATCGATCAGAGCAGGTGTGGTTCATCCAGTTGTCTCCTAAAAAAAGTTTGCTCTGATCCATTCATTCCATGATCTGCTGTTTCTTCTGCTTCAAATGAAGAAACTAAACATCGGATCTAATGCTATAGCATTGTGTGTGTATGTGCGTCCACGTGTGAGTACTAGTAACATTTCACTTGTGCAGTATATGTAGCTTTCCAACAACTTGTTGATATTTCATTGAATCTAGAACATGGCAAAGGCCTGCGATGTTAAAGTATTTATTGTCTGATTTTGCCCTGCTTAATGATTTGTTTGTTAACGTTTAGAGGATAGAATCAGTGATGTTGATACCGTGCACTCTATTTTATGTATTACCAAACTATCAGTATTTCCTATAGTTTGACAGTTGGTATCCTTAAGACAACAGCCAATAGTCAGTGGCTGGATACTCCGTCCTATACTAACTTAGAAGTCATGTTGAGTTGTTGGCTACTGGCTTGTGCTTCTATGCTTGTCAATCATTTTGCGTCATGCTAAACTACTTAGAGCATCAGCTATGGGCTTATCCCACATGGGGCTCACTTACAAGTGCATAATGTTTCATAAAATGGACTTATGGAGTATGCACATCTGTTATTAACTGCATTGCTTTCATTCAATAGGTGGTGGTCTTGGTGTACTTATGGGACTGTTTTTTGGAGCTTTGGAAAATCCGATAATGTCAGAGGAGATGACAGCAAGGCAACAAATAGTCTACCAGGCAAAACAGATGGGTAGGAAAAGTATGAGCCATGCTAAGACCTTTGCAGTGATGGGCTTGATTTTCTCTGCAGCTGAATGCGTCGTAGAGAAGGTAGGTGCAGCGTGACATTTTTTTTCATTCCATTTATGAGCATTTCTGTAAAAACATACTTATTTGGACGCTTCGAATGGTCATATCCTGTCAGGCTCGGGCAAAGCATGACATTACCAATTCGGCAGTAGCTGGCTGTGTCACAGGAGGGGCTTTAGCCGCAAAAGGTACGTCTTGTAAATAACTGTGGATGAGAACCAACATAATTTTTACAATGGATCGACTTATGCTCCTAAGAGAATTTCCCTATCTGCAATCGTTAGAGATGTTTTAGGCTGGCTTGAGGTGGATGGGCCGACATTTCTTTTTGACTGTAAGAATGGGAGTAAACTCACTCTAAAAGTAGTTTGGTTCTACTAGGGCAAGTTGAAGGGCAGTCGTACTCATCATGTAGTCGGTGCGTCAGGCTAGCAGTTTGTGTCCCACATTCTCTGTTATGAGATTTCAGATAGTTTAACCAATGCTATACTTCTTACTGTATTCGGGAGCTTATAGATACTCATCATGTAGTCGGTGTGCCAGGCCAGCATTCTGTTATGGTGTTTTGACCACTTGCCTTGTCTACCCCTTGATTCTTTACTGCTTAGCCAAAGTTGTGATTGCTTATTTTGAATCATTTTTTTGCTAGCTAATAAAGCATTAAATAATAATAATGAGGACGAGAGAAGCGTGGATAACAATTAGCAAAGCACTCTAGCACCACTAGCAAGTTGTTATACTGTTATTGGTTATACAGCCCAATTTGATATTTCATCCTCCCTAATGGAACTGGTATTTTTCTTGCAGGTGGCCCTCAAGCTACATGTATCGGGTGCGTGGGTTTTGGTGCCTTCTCTGTGGCGATTGAGAAGTTCATGGAACGGCATACTTGAATCGGCGATGGAAACGCTGCATCCTATAAATCAAGTGGTGCGTCTTTGTAGCAAATCATTAGCAGGATTCAGCATTGGCCGAAGAAGTTTTGGTTATCTTGCAATATTCAGTCGTTGGCATGTACCCAGAGGTGGGGTAGCCTAAATTTTTGAAGTCTTGCGGCTATTCATAGCACTGAGTAGCTAAATTAGTCTGTAGCCAGTTTGATGCCATGTACCCAGAGATGGGGTATATACGCATTTTCGCTGATGCGATCTCGCGCCATGTTATCTGTGCTGATGTTTGAATGATTTCAGAGAAGTCTATTTTACTTTTCATACTTGTGCGTGGCAATGACTTGAAACCTGCTCTGGTCTTGTACCTGTTAGGCTGACAAAGTAATAATAGCATTACTAAGTTCTCTATAGTAATCAATGTGATTTCTTTTTGTGATAAGTAGTCAATGCAATTATACAATGTATTTTTGTTATTCCGTGTGGGGTATCAATTTTATTTTCTGGCAACGACTCTAAATTTAATCATGCCAATGGTAAATATCAGAACACACTCCAGGGTAAAGTATATTATTCAACAGTTCGTTAGACCTAGAACTAAGACCCAACGAGACAAATTTAATCTATCCGTACATTCCAACGAGTATGATCATCATGCTGGCCTGGTAATCTTTGTACTCCCTCCGTCTAGGAATACTTGTCAGAGAAATATATTCATTTCTCCAACAAGTAATTTCGGACGGGAGTATTTGTTAGCATTCCAAGTTAGGAAGTCTGTTAGGGTTTCCAACGGTATCATCTTTCCAAAACGAAAGCATTTCTACAGTATAGTACATCCAACCAACATGAGTAAATTACATGTGTTTTTGGATGCTGTATGTTCCATCCACATTATATTTCATAATACTCCCTATATTGCAATCAAATATGCATATCATGGTTTTCTCAAGAGTGGTATTATAAATCATATATACTACATAATACCCTGCTCATTGATGCGGTTATCTTGTTTTTCTCATGTGTATTACTCACCCCTTCCTAAAATAAGTGACTCAATTTTATATTAACTTTATACTAGAGTTAGGATATAAGTTGAGTCATTTATTTTAAAACGAAGGGAGTATTATGAAAGAGATGGGAAAGAGCCCCGTCGCAACTGGGTTTACATGTTGTTATTGTATGTATGCCCCCACTCCACCCAAGTGAACGAAGTAGTGGGCGACACCTCCATAGTCGTGAACTTGGCCGCGTATTCAGACTTGGCCATAAACCAGCCTCCTTTCTCCCATTACCAAGCAATGGTATCCCTTTGCTGCGGGTCCAGAACAATCCCGGCCATGAGCGGCCAAAGGTGTAGGAATTGCGTTAGGAACATCTCCAGCCGTTGGTCTTCCAGGAGGCGCTAAAAATCGCCCCTAGGGATGCACCGGTGCAAAACGCGCGCTGGGACGTGATGCCACCCAGTCGCGACGTTCACGGATTTTTTTTGAAAATTAAAGTACGGCACAAACAAGGCGTTTCGGCGACTTCAAACCAAATTCAACCAAACACGGCACAAACACGCCCACTCATACATATTTAAAATATTTTATAAAAAGAAAAAAAATACACTACTAGGCCCGCCCGCCGTCTCGCTCGCCTCGCCGCTCCTCGCCGCCCGCTGCCCTTGTAGTTCTACATGCCGAGGAGGCTGTAGAACCGCGTGTAGTCGCTGTCGTCGTCGTCGTCGTCGTTGTCGTTGTCGTCGTAGTCGTCGTCGTCCCGCCTCCGCCGCGGCCGCCGTCCCTGCTGCAACCCTCCCCCGGTTGGCGCGGCGGGTTGGACGGTCCGGCAGCGTCCTCGTCGTCGTCGCTGTTGGGGATCACGACGCCGTGCTCGTCCTCGCGCCCACGCTTGCGGGCGGCGATCTCCTCCAGGGCCCGGGTCTGCCGGGCCATCTTAGTCCGGAGGTAGTCGTCGCGCGCCCACCATAGGGCGTCCGCGTCGGAGAAGCCGCGCCGGGCTATCTCCTCGTACTCCGGGGGGAGGCTGAGCTCTGGTTTGGGCGCGACGAGGACGAGACAGTCCGAGGCGGGGGCGGAGTCGGCGATGCGGACACCGGAGCTGCAGGTGCGCCGGCTGACAGGCGTGTCGTCCTGGGGCTTCGGCTTGACGGGGCGGAGGCAGGGAGAGCCACCTGACCGACCGGACGAGGAAGAGGACGCCCCGGGGTCCATGCGCCTCGGCGTCCACGAGCTCCCATGGCGACGAGAGAAGGACGGGGGCTCCGGGTACTCCAGCCTCGGCGTGTTGCCGCCCTCGATGTACTCGAGGATGGCCTCCAGCATGCGGTCGGGCACGCCCCACCATCGGCGCCGCCCCTCGGAGTTGAGTCTGCCGGAGGGCACGACGCCGTTGGTGGCCTCGAGCTGCTCGGCGTGGCGGTGGCGGAAGTAAGACTCCTAGAGCGGGCTGTCCGGGACGTACCGTGGCCCTTCCCTCGCCGCCCGCGATAGGGAGGCGCGGATACGCGCGATCTCCGCACGCCGCGCCGCCCCGGTGGGTGGTGGTGGCACCGGGACCCCGCCGGCGCTGATTCTCCATGCCCCGGGCACCCGCATGTCCGGCGGGACCGGGTACTCGACCTCGAAGAGGAGCCGGGCTTCATCCTCGTGAAGGTGACGGCGGCCGAAGCCATTCGCCGCCGCACCGTCACCTGGGAAGCGTTCAGCCATTTCTTTGAACCGGGGACGGCGAGGGGAGAGGGAGGAAGGGGAGAGAGGACGCATCGGCGGTGGAGACTCTGTGCGTGCCACCGGCGCGCTGGGGGTCGGCTTATATAGGCGGAGGTGCCGCACGCACGTGTGGCCGCCGCGTTACGCATGGCATGCACGGGGTCATTGCCTTCATTGCGCCGCCCGTGAGGCATCAGTGGCGGAGGCTGACCGGCGCGGCAGCTTTGGCATTGATTCATCGCGGAAAACGAGGCGATGAGGACGACGAAGCGACGAGAAGCGAGACAAGTCGCTGACAAAGAGGGCCCGCGGCTCTTTCACGTCAAAAACGATTCGCCCGGCGCCCCCGAGCGCCCCCAACTCACCGAGGTCGGGTTGGATCCGTTAGCACCAATTTCGACCCGAGCCGGCGAAAATTGAGCCCATGGGGGCGCGACTGAATCGATTTTTTGACATCGGCGACTGAAAAGTCGCCTAGGGGGCCTTGTCGGGGACACGGCTGGAGATGCTCTACGGCTGCCGCGTCCATTGACGGCCCAACATCACGAGCCCAAGCTCCATCGGATAGAGCATCGTAGACACTCCGCCTATCCCTTGTTCGTTTGGTCACCCTGTTGTAAACTTGCAGGGCTAGCCATGGGGTGCAACATGATTATAGTGAACTCCGATTGCATGGAGGTGATTGAGATTATAAAACATGGTGGCCATTCTTTTGGGCCCGCGGCAGCGATCTAGTACTACGATTGCTTCTTCCTTTGTCATGAGCTCAGTGATGTTTCGTTCGAGTTTTGTTCTAGGGAAGGCAATATGACGACACATGTTTTAGCTAGTAAGTCGGAGCTTAGCCCTATTGTGTGGTAAAAGGATCCTCCTAATTTTCTTGTGGCTGTCTTGTCAAACGATGTTTTTTTTGCCTAATAATGAATAAACCCGCCATGAAGGTTTTCGCTAAAAAAACTGGCAGGGCTAGCTCTTCAATCCTATAGCCATTAAACCACAGGGCTAGCCGAGAATGCATAGGAGCTCTCAGGTGCTACGCCCTTCTATATTCAAAAATAATTTAATAATTCACAAAAAGTCAAAAAAATCCCGGAATTTTTTATGGAATCAAACATGATCAGGTATTGCACTCGTATAAAAAGATTTAAATAGGAAATGACTTTTATTGTATCTGGGGTTAAAGATTTCTCAAAAAATACTAGATACAAGTACTATTTATGCTATATTGTCGTCATAAATTTGTTTTTTTGTCCTGAAATCAACGAGAATTATTCCTTGGCCAAACATTTTATATGAGTACAATACCTAGTCATATTTCGTTCAAAAATATATCCAACATTTTTTTGGCTTTTTTTGAATTATTAAATTATTTTTGAATATAGGGGGGGTGGGGGGGGGGGGGGGGGGGGGGGGGGGGGGTGGAGCACCCGAGTGCTCCTAATCCGCTTCCAGGGCTAGCCTACTATTTTATGATGGATCTAATAGTATCGATTTCGTATTAAGAATGTCGATAAACTTTTTTATAAACTTGGTCAAATTTTCAATAGTTCTGCCTCAGACAAACCTAATGTACGAAGTAAAAAAAGAAAGTAGGGCCGGTGTTTAAGAAAAACCAATTTATTTTACAAGTACGTATATACAGATACATACATCCATTTGAGGGACAAATTTGGAATAAATTTTTTCAGACGGAGGGAGTATATCGTAGAGTGACGAGGGAACCAATAACTCTGTACGCTGATTTGACCGATGCGGACGGCAACAAACTAGAGCACGTGTCGTGTGCCTGTTCGCCTACCGCGCTGTTGGGTGCGGTGAGGTGAGAGCGGGGCCCTCACATGTAGAAATTTTGCCATGTCACAATATAACATTCACACTTTTTGTTGTGAATGTTGATAAACGTTTCTACGAACTTGATTAAAATTTTGATTGTTTGATTTCAGACAAACCTCATACGCAAAGTAAAACTTTGATTGTTTGACCCCAGAAAAACTTCTGATAAACTTTTCTATGAACTTGGTTTATTTTTTAAGTTACATCGTGTCTGACCTGGGCTGACGAGTGACGAGGGAACCAATAATTCTGTATGCTGATTTGACCGATGCGGACGCCAACAAACAGCTGCACCTGTCGTGTGCTCGTTCGCCTACCGCGTTGCTGGGTGCGGTGAGAGCTGGCCCCTACCCCCCTCTACGCGCACCGCAGAGCCGGTTGATCACTTGATCTGTTGTCCTGTACCAAACCACCACTACCACTGCTCTCCGGCTCCTCCGCCCCCCGCCCGCCCGTGGTCAGGTCAGGTGAGAAACCTCGTCCCTCCCCCAGCCATCGCTCCTCCATTTCCCTCGGTCCATTCCCCTTTTTAGGTGGCGGGGAAACCTCGAGCGCCTCCGGATTGGGATGATCTGGGCAGGGTTCCTACGCCCCGGATCCTCAGGTTGAGCTAAACTGCACTGCTTCGGATTGATGTAGCAAGGCAACGATATGGGGTCCGTTGGGGGTATGATCCGATACAGTCAGTTTTCGTTGATTGCTCTACGAGAAAATAAAGAAGTTTTTTCTTAATTGCGTGCCCTAGAAAAGTTTACAGGTTTCGATTCAGATTAAAAGGTGGTGATTACTAGAAGGTACCCCTTTAACAAAAAAGAGATAATATAGTCTTTTGTCTACAAATCAATCTACTCATACGTTTGCAGGCTAATATGACGATAACCTTTTAAAGTATCTTTATAAGATTCATGCAAAGATTCATGCAAACTTTTAAAGGGGTTGTACCAACGCGCAAAACACTTGCGTGAGATGAGCTTAGACAAAAATATCTCATGTGTGCTTGAAATTGACTTGCGCCAATACTTTTAGCGATTGTTGATGAGCTAAGATGTGAAGCCAAATATAAGTACTAGGTATCTTTTCTAAAGAGTGAAACCCCGCTTTGGATAATTTTAGTCGAGCCATGGATCCAAGTAGTAACCAGGAGTGGCAGTTTGGGCAGAGGGTATGGAAACACTAGTCTTGCTGGTAACTGCACTTGAGTTTGCCAAGTGTCAAAATCGTATCTCAACTACAGAATGCAAAGAGAGGATGCTCGTCGGGAAATGTCGGTTTGCATGGTTTCTGTCATTTTGTCATCAGATATGGCTTGGAGTCCCATCGATTCTCTAATTAACGATGCCGCCTTGTTGATTGTTGAACAGAAATTCTCGGCGCCTTGCCCCTTTGCCAGAGGATGCCACTCATTAAGGTTTGCTCTTTCCTCTAGACAATATGTTTTTTCAAGCAGTGTATGTTTCCTAATGCATAATGAGTAATTTGTGAGGCATTACTGAGAAACAGAAGTGCATTTCTGACCACTGCACTGTAATGCTGATTTATTATGAAGCAGAGCCTCCTCCAAATGTTAGAATAGATATCCATCATACAAGGACTATCAGGACATATTTATGCACATAATCATCATATCAAAACTAAGTTATGCTCTGGCTAGTTATCAAAGTTTGTAACTGTGCCCCCGCAAAAAAAAAGTTTGGAACTCTAATTTTCTAATATCCATCATATAAGGACTATCAGGATATGTAGTAAGATGACGGTTGTATGTATGGTCAGATATAGGCAAGTATTTAGGCATAATATCCTTACTCCTATGAAGATCTTCAATTTGTGGTGGTGGTCTATTCATCTTCGGGCCACGCCAACTGTTGACCTGGCCCAAACCATTTAAATGAGAGCGGGTATGGGTGAATTTAGCTCAGCCAAATGATAGTGTAGTGTCCTTCTTAAACATTGTTGCATGGGTATTGTTCTATTAGCTTTAGACAATTGGATATTATGCCTATGATGCCAAACATGGGTATTGTTCTATTAATGAGCCGTGATCTCTTGACCATATGCTTTCTTTGTTGTGTTCATTCATTCTTCTGCATGTTATCTTAACCTATGTTTTTTAGGTCCACAAACGTGGGGCTATAGGCCGCTCCATTGACATCGCTAGGTTCTCTGAATACGGAGAATTATATCAAGCTTTGGCCCACATGTTTGGCATCGAAGGGCAACTCGAAGAACGACAGACTAAAGGTTGGACGTGTCTCTACCAGGATGATGAGGGTGACTTCCTACTTCTCGGTGATGGCCCATGGGAGTAAGTCCACCGTTAACTTTCTGCCTATGGCAATATGAACTTCTCAAGATTCCTGATCTCAAATATTCCCCGAGAAACTGGAAGCTGTTAAAATGTCAGCAGTTGATACAACTGAAACACAAATGTGTGCATATTTCCTTAAAAGGGAAGTTTAGGAGACTGCCCTTTTTTCTTTTACTGTTCATATGACATATGATGAAAGATTCTATTATTTTTCGGTAAAGATTCTATTGGTTGGGTACCCTGACATTTTTGACATGGATGCTGCAGGGAGTTTGTGATCAGCATCAAGTCCATTCAGATCATGTCACCTCAAGAGGTTGACCAGAAGTTTCTGCAGAAGCTGGGTGGTGGTTTAGCATCAAGGCTGTAGCTTACAAAATCAATGCAGTGAAGAATATAGTGTATATGTGTGAGCTTATTGTTGTGAGGGCTAAAATTCTCCTAATACTAGCTTGATCACGCGCGCTGCGACATTTGCCGTGAGGATTATAGTTCTCCTAAAACTTGTTGGGATTATGTGTCCTGCAACTATATTCAAATACTTATTATCATTAATATTCGGAATACCTCATATGGAATTATACATGTGTTTTGTGCATGGAATTGCTCTTGCTAGAATGTACTTAAGTGTTGCATGCTTAAGGAAACCGGTCAATTATCGGTGGATATGCTTTATATATTGGAAAGACTATCCGGATACGCTGATAATTGAAAGAAGCTAGATCGTGTAATTAGATTACGGCCCTAATGTTAATCTACATAATTAGAGGAATTTATACTCTATTATGACGCGTTGCTCACAGGCGCGTGCTTCAGGGACTCGATGGATAGGATCCACTAATAGACAAATTATATCGTGGTTGGTAGTTTGATTTGGACTCTATCCGGAAACTAGTTTAAAGACTAGGAATCTTATAACTGTATAAGAGGCGGACTCTTTGGAAACACAGTATAAGAAGGTCCCTACCCCCTAGCATCGGATATGCAATTGTGAGCGGCATTACGAAAAAGCGCGGAAGAATAGGGGGTAGACAACAACATATTTCTAACATTGGTATCAGAGCGGATTAGGGTTAACGACAATAGTCGTATGACTCGATTCGACCGGAAAACAATTCCGTTGCGTACTCTGCTTGTGGTCAACTAGTCGCTCACAAGTCCAACTTGGATTAGATTGATCTCGTGTGCGCTCCGCCGCAAAGGAATCGCTCCAGATCGATTTTCTCGTCTCGCCTCGCCGTTCCCGTCTCGCGCGGCCGCACTGTCGCCCTGCCGCGCCGCACTGTCGCCTCGCCGCGCCGCGCCGCACTCTCGCCTCGCCGACAGCCACCGCCCAAAGTCACCGACTCCGCCGGCGGCCCGATCTCCATCCACACTCCGCCGGAAGCTCTCGTCCAGCCGCCCGTCACCGCTCCAAGCCATCCACCTCGACGAGTCCTCAGGTACACGAGCTATCCACGAATGACTGCTCGGAATTTGTCAGGCCTCTCATCTGCTACTGCTGCTCCGGTTCAACACCACCAAAGGAATTTTTTCTGTTTTGAACTTTGTGGATAGATGGCTTCTAATAGCGTGTTTGCTGAGTTGCTCAGGAACTACAAATTAGATGGCGCAAATTACACTGTTTGGAAAAGAAAGATGATGTTTCTCCGTACAGCTGAGAATATTGAGTATGTAATTTCGACAGCCGAGCCTAACAAACCTGCTAATGACGCTTCAGATGAGGAAAAGGATAATTATGCAGAAGAACTCAAGGAGTGGAATAAGGACAATAAAAAGGCTAGGATTTTTATTCTTGGCTCCATGTCTGATTCGTTGGCAGGTGAATATGAAACAGAGGTTGCTGCACACAGAATTATGAGAAGGCTGGAAGAGGATTTTGGTGAAGTTTCTTTAATCAAAGTGCTTAGTTTGCTGAACAGATTCTTGACGTCTAAGATGACAGATACTACTTCTGTCAATGAGCACTTAAACAAGTTGTGCGTGCTGAATGAGGAATTGAAAAATGATGGCTATCCCTTTTCTGAGGAGGTGCAAGTAATGGTGGCTCTGAACTCACTTCCGCACACTTGGGAACAATTTAAAATATCATTCTGCCACTCTGAAAGATTACTGAACATGCGCAATTTGAGGCATCATTTTCTCATGGAAGAAGATAGGAAAACTTCACAAGGTAAAGAGAGACACTCACATCATCAGGAGTTACACCTTGGTGAAGATAGGAGGCGTTGGCAGAAGAAGAATCAAGGAGGTGATTTGAGGGACAAAATCAACAGGAAGAGAAACTGGGAAGATCATAATGGAAGTGGTCCAAACTCTAGTTTTGATAAGAGGAAATTTAGATGTCATGGTTGTGGAGAGTATGGGCATTTTAGAACTGAGTGCAAGAATAAGAAGCCTTATAAACAAGATGAAAAGTCTAAGAAGCAGCATCAGGACAAGCATCAGGGCAACAAGAAGGATAACTCTTCTCCTGATGGTACGTACAATCTATTTGTTTGTTCTGAATCATTGTTTACTACTTCAGCTTCAGATCATTGGGTAGTACACTCTGGTTCCACTTCGCATATTGCAAGGAATAGTGCTGGTTTCACCTCTTTAAAACCCATACCAAAAGGAACTAGATTTATTTATCTAGGAACAACTGCAAAAGATGATATCTTGGGCATAGGTGATTATACACTCAAACTCCCCGATGGAGGAAAATTAATTTTGAAATACACAGTCTATTCCCCTAGCATGAGAAAGAATTTAATCTCTGTTTCTAGACTGGAATCTATAGGTTTTAAGGTCTTATTTGGAGATGGCAAAGTTAAAATACTGATGAATGGAAATTTAGTTCAATCAGGAAATAGATTTGATGGTCTCTACTATATTGAGGATTTTATGGACATCGATAGGATGGATTGTATGGTGACTGAACAAAACTCGGTAGTGAGGAATATAGATGGAAGCAATAATTGTTCAGAATCATATCTCTGGCATCTTCGTTTGGGTCATATCTCAAAGAACATAATTAAAAGGCTAATTACTTCTGGATTTTTAAACTTCAAGTGGGAAGACTACGGCATTTGTGAGGCATGTGTTGTAGGAAAAAAGACCAGGGCGCCTTTTCCTAAAGCTTCAAGGTCTACTGAACCACTTGCTATTGTTCATTCAGATATTTGTGGTGAGATGTCTATACCTACATTTGGGCAGAAGGTCTATTTCACTACTTTTATAGATGATTTCTCTAGATACGGCTATGTTTACTTAATTAAGCATAAGTCAGAAGGTTTTGACATGTTCAAGTTATTTAAAGCCGAGGTAGAAAATCAGTTGAACAAAAAGATCAAGGTGCTTAGAACTGATCGTGGTGGTGAATACACATCAGGAAATTAGATGGTTTTTTCAAGGAAAATGGAATTATTCACCATTATACCTTACCATATACTCCTCAACAAAATGGCGTAGCTGAAAGGAGGAATAGAACTTTAATGGACATGGTTAGGTCTATGATGGCATATTCAGATCTTCCTTTATCATTTTGGGGAGAGGCTCTTCATACTGCTGTTTACTTGCTTAATCATTCACCTTCTAAATCTGTTAGTTCTACTCCTTATGAATTATGGAAAGGGAGGAAACCTACATTGTTGAACTTAGCAGTGTGGGGATGCAATGCACAAATTAGAGTACCTAGTCAACTAAGAACAAAACTGGAACCTAAGAGTTTTCCAGGAATATTTATTGGATATGCTTCTGGTTCAAATGGACATAGATTTTATGATCCAGAGAAGAAGAAGTTAATTGAAAGTAGAGATGCAATTTTTCTAGATCAAGATACACCTCGCCGTGCAAAACGTGCGAGAGTGGAATTATTGACAAGCCCGTTAGATACTAATGTTGAAACTGATTCTAACAATCAGGAAAACCAAATGGATGGCAACGTAAATGTTGAGACTCCCATAACTAGTTTACCTAGGAGAAGTGGGAGGAATGTAGCAGCCCCATCATACCTTGATGATTATTATGTATTTATGGGGGAAGTATACTCTAAAACTTCTAGTTTGGAGGAAGAACCAAAATCTTTTAAACATGCCATGTCTTGTTCAGAATCAAAGTTATGGATGGAAGCCATGCATGAGGAACTATACTCCATGAAAAAAAATAAAGTTTAGGAATTGAATTGGTTGATCTTCCTAATGTCCGAAAGGCAATTGGATCAAAGTGGATTTTTAAAAGGAAACTGAATGCTTCTGGTAATGTTGAAAAATACAAAGCTAGGTTGGTTGCTAAAGGGTACACACAAAAGGAAGGCGTTGACTTTGTGGAAATTTTTTCCCCTGTAGCAAAATTTACTTCTATTCGTATTATTGCTGCGTTGACTGCTTATTTTGATCTGGAACTTCATCAAATGGATGTTAAAACTGCCTTCTTGAATGGTCATTTGAAGGAAGAGATTTATATGTCTCAACCTGATGGTTTTGTTGAAAAGGAAAATCAGGGAAAAGTGTGTAAGCTAAATAGATCTATTTATGGTCTTAGGCAAACTTCACGACAATGGAATATTTTGTTTGATGATGCTATCACATCATATGGGTTTTCTATGATGGAAGGAGATCATTGCATTTATTTTAAAATAGTGGGAGGAAATTTTACACTGTTGTCACTTTATGTTGATGATATACTTATTGCTTCTAGTAGTAAGGAAATGTTGGTAGAAGTTAAAACTTGGTTATCTTCTACATTTGAAATGAAAGATATGGGAAACGCTTCCTATGTTCTAGGAGTGGAAATACTTAGAGATCGGAATAAAGGTACTTTGAGTTTGTCTCAAAGGAATTATTTAAAATCTGTTCTTAAACGTTTCTCTATGGAAAACTGCAAGCCTGCTTTAGTGCCCATGGCTGTAGGAATTAAACTTAGTGAGGGGATGTGTCCTAAAACTCCCGAGGAAAAGAAGAGAATGGAGAAGACTCCATATGCTTCTGCCTTGGGATCTTTGATGTATGCCATTTTATTCACACGCCCTGATGTGTGCTATACTGTTGGAGTGTTGAGTAGATATCAAATGAATCCATGAATTGGGCATTGGAATCAAATTAAGCATGCTCTTCGTTATGTTCAAGGAACACTAGATTATTCACTCTGTTTTAACCAAACGGATCTACACTTGCAGGGCTATACTGATGCTGATTGGCAGGGTGATCTGGATGACCGGAAGTCTACGTGTGGGTATCTATTTACATTAGCTGGTGGCGCTATATCTTGGAGTAGTAAGAAGCAAGATTCAGTGGCATTATCTTCCATGGAGGTGGAGTATATTGCTGCGTCAGAAGCTGTGAAGGAGGCGGTGTGGCTGAAGGAAGTGGCTGAAGGAATTTCTTTCGACTTTGAAGATTGTTGAAAGTGCTAGCAAACCAGTGGTGGTGTATTGTGATAATCAGGCTGCAATAAAGGTTTCCAGATATCCCAAGTTCCACAGCAAGATCAAACATATTGAGGGAAGGTATCACTATATACGTGGTGTAATTAATATACTTAAGTCTGTTTCTTTAGAGTTTCTACCTAGTACTGATATGGTTGCCGATCCCTTGGCTAAGTTACTTAGTCAGGTGGTATTTGGTAAACATGTTCAAGCTATGGGTTTACGAATTTTTTGAATGATCGTTTTGGACAAGTGGGAGATGTTGGGATTATGTGTCCTGCAACTATATTCAAATACTTATTATCATTAATATTCGGAATACCTCATATGGAATTATACATGTGTTTTGTGCATGGAATTACTCTTGCTGGAATGTACTTAAGTGTTGCATGCTTAAGGAAGCCGGTCAATTATCGGTGGAATACAATATGCTTTATATATTGGAAAGACTACCCGGATACCCTGATAATTGGAAGAAGCTAGATCGTGCAATTAGATTACAGCACTAATATTGATCTACATAATTAGAGGAATTTATACTCTATTATGACGCGTTGCTCACAGTCGCGTGCTTCAGGGACTCGACGGATATGATCCACTAACAAAAAAATTATATCATGGTTGGTAGTTTGATCTGGACTCTATCCGGAAACTAGTTTAAAGACTAGGAATCTTATAACTGTATAAGAGGCGGACTCTTTGGAAACACAGTATAAGAAGGTCCCTACCCCCTAGCCTCGGATATGCGATTGTGAGCGGCACCACGGAAAAGCGCGGAGGAATAGAGGGTAGACCACATAATATTTCTAACAAAACTAGCTTGAGCATGGGTGATGCGACACGCCATTTAAATGCTATGCACATTGCCTCTGGGTTCTACTCTTTTCATATATGTATTTTCTCACAACAATAATGTGTTAAACTCTCTGAGAAAGAGAAGATCATGTAAAGTAGGGTCTAGTATATAGTGCTTATACACGTATTTGTATACGTATGTAATTGTAATTATGATTATCTATATATTGAGACATGAGGCTGGATGTCAACCATCCATGCAAAACCCTAAACCCTATGTTTCAACTTGGTATTGTAATTGTGATTATCTATATATTGAGACGTGAGGTGTGACGCCCCCGATTTGACCGTACACTAAACATACACGCAAACGTGTACGATCAAGATCAGGGACTCACGGGAAGATATCACAATACAACTCTACAAATAAAATAAAAATAAGTCATACAAGCATCATATTACAAGCCAGGGGCCTCGAGGCTCGAATACAAGAGCTCGATCATAGACGAGTCAGCGGAAGCAACAATATCTGAGTACAGACATAAGTTAAACAAGTTTGCCTTAAGAAGGCTAGCACAAACTGGGATACAGATCGAAAGAGGCGCAGGCCTCCTGCCTGGGATCCTCCTAACTACTCCTGGTCGTCGTCAGCGGGCATCACGTAGTAGTAGGCACCTCCGGTGTAGTAGGAGTCGTCGTCGAAGTGGCGTCTGGCTCCTGGGCTCCAACATCTGGTTGCGACAACCAGAAGAAAGGAAAGGGGGAAAAAGGGGGAGAAAGCAACCGTGAGTACTCATCCAAAGTACTCGCAAGCAAGGAGCTACACTACATATGCATGGGTATCAAATGGAAAGGGTATCATATGTGGACTGAACTGCAGAATGCCAGAATAAGAGGGGGATAACTAGTCCTTTCGAAGACTACGCTTCTGGCAGCCTCCGTCTTGCACATGTAGAAGAGAGTAGACTGAAGTCCTCCAAGTAGCATCGCATAGCATAATCCATAATCCTAACCGATGATCCTCCCCTCGTCGCCCTGTGAGAGAGCGACCACCGGTTGTATCTGGCACTTGGAAGGGTGTGTTTTATTAAGTATCCGGTTCTAGTTGTCATAAGGTCAAGGTACAACTCCAAGTCGTCCTGTTACCGAAGATCACGGCTATTCGAATAGATTAACTTCCCTGCAGGGGTGCACCACATAACCCAACACGCTCGATCCCATTTGGCCGGACACACTTTCCTGGGTCATGCCCGGCCTCGGAAGATCAACACGTCGCAGCCCTACCTAGGCACAACAGAGAGGCCAGCACGCCGGTCTAAACCTAAGCGCACAGGGGTCTGGGCCCATCGCCCATAGCACACCTCCACGTTGCGTACGCGGCCGGAGAGCAGACCTAGCAACCTCCATTACAAAGGAAGTCACGTTACGCGGTCCAACCCGGCGCGCGCCGCTCAGTTGCTGGCGTCACGAAGTGCTTCGGCTGATACCACGATGTCGAGTGCCCATAACTGCCCCCGCGTAGATGGTTAGTGCGTATAAGCCAGTGGCCAGACTCAGATCAAATACCAAGATCTCGTTAAACGTGTTAAGTATCCGCGAACGCCGACCAGGGCCAGGCCCACCTCTCTCCTAGGTGGTCTCAACCTGCCCTGACGCTCCGCCTCAAAGTAACCGCCGGGGGCCGTCGGGAACCCAGGCCCACCTCTACCTGGATGGAGCCACCTGCCCCTTCAGCCCCCATCTCTGAACAGTATCACAGGTAATGTAACAGTGTAAAGTATATAGCATATGCCCGTGATCACCTCCCGAAGTGATCACGGCCCAGTAGTATAGCATGGCAGACGGACAAGAATGTAGGGCCACTGATGGTAAACTAGCATCCTATACTAAGCAGTAGGATAGCAGGTAAGGGTAACAACTGTAGCAACAATGACAGGCTATGCATCAGAATAGGATTAACGGAAAACAGTAACATGCTACACTACTCTAATGCAAGCAGTATAGAGGAGGGTAGGCGATATCTGGTGATCAAGGGGGGGGGGTTGCCTGGTTGCTCTGGCAAGAGAGAGGGGTCGTCAACTCCGTAGTCGTACTGGGTAGCAGCGGCGTCGGTCTCGGTGTCTATCAGAGAAGAGGGGGGAGAAACAATAAACATTTAAGCAAGTATATGCATAGTGATGCATGACATGTCAAGTAACGGCGTTAGAGGTGCCCTAACGCGGTAGTAGGTGATACCGGTGAAGGGGGATAACATCCGGGAAAGTATCCCCGGTGTTTCGCGTTTTCGGACAGATGAACCGGAGGGGGAAAGTTGCGTGTTCGCTATGCTAGGGATGCGTGGCGGGCGAACGGGCTGCGTATCCGTATTCGTCTCGTCGTTCTGAGCAACTTTCATGTTGAAAATAATTTAATCCGAGTTACGGATTAAAAGATATGATTTTCTAAAGATTTTACTAATTTCTGGAATTTAATTAATTATTTAATTTAATTCAAAATTTGGATTTATGACATCAGCATGATGTCATGCTGACGTCACCAGTCAACAGGGGTTGACTGGGTCAACTGATGCGTGGGTCCAGTGGGACCCACCTGTCATACTTTGTTATTTTAAGTAGGGTTTAGTTATCTGCTTAGGCTAATCTAATCAGGATTAATTAGTTTAGTTAATTAATTAGGTTAATTAAGCAAGATTAATTAAGTTAATTAATCCTTTAATTAATTAATTTAATAATTTTATTTATTATTTATTTTTAATTCCTTTTCTCTTTTTTTTGTTCTCAGGGTGGGCCCCGTTCGGTCAGTGGCCTAGGGCCATAGCGGGCGTGCGGTTGCCCGCGATGCGGTTACGGGCGCCCCGTGCGGGGTCGAGCCCGTCCGGGGGGGGGGGGGGAGGCAACCAGGGCACGGGGGGGTGTCGCCGGCGAGCGGTGGGGTGCCGGGGTTGGCCGCCGGCGCGGCGGTGGCCTGCGGGGCCAGAGCCGGAGGCGGGGCACGGGACGAGCAGAGGCGGCGCGGTTCAGGTGACGGCGCGGGCAAGCCGATGAAGAAGTAGGGGAGGCGCGCGCCGGGGCGAGCAGCGGCGCGGGAGCAGCGCAGGCACGGCCCGGCACGGTTGGCGAGGGAGACCGCAACCTGGGCGAGGCGATCGTGGCCAACACTGGCGGCAGCGGCAGCGAGGCACGCGTGGCTGGGCACGCAGCGGTGAGCGGGGTGATGCGGAGTGGTGCAGGCGTGCGCGGGCGCGTGCATGCGTGAGCGGCGGACGAGGCCATGGCCGATGCGGCGACGGCGAAAACGGCAAGGGTGGGCGCGCCCGGAGGATGGGGGCCGGCTGGTGGGCGCAACGCGCGGGCGTGAGGGGAGAGGGCGCGACCATGGCAGAGATAGGAGGGAGGGGGCTCACAGAGGAGGAGTAGGGCACGGGCAGTGGGCGCGGGGAGGAGGACGGGGACGGCGGCGTCGTTGGAGATGACAACGGCGATGGCGTCCGGCGAGGAGGCGTGGTCGAGGCAGCTTGAGGAGGAGACGAGGAGGCCACGGATCCGGCGACGAAGCTTGGCAGCGGGCAGCGGAATCCACGGGCGGCAACGGCGACTTCGGCGAGGCGAGGCCGGGGTTGAGCCCCGATCCAGATCGGGGGCGAGAGGGACGAGAGAGTGGGGTGGGGATCGTGCGGGAGGGGAGTTAGGGTTTCGGTCGGGGTGGGGTTAGTAGGAGGGGAGGTGGGCCGGCCTGGTGGGGTGGCCGGCTGGGCCGGTTGGGTTGGCCCAGTTGGGCCACGGCCCAGGGGGGTTTCTCTTTTTTTTTCCTGTTTTGTTTTTATCTATTTGCACTTCTGTTTTTAAACCTTTTAAATTAATTAGACATTTTATAAAAATGTGTTTGCTGCACCATAATTACCTTTGTAATTTTTGGCAACCACCGAACATTTTTGTTTCAATTTTTGAAAACTTTTATTGCCGACATTAATTTTAATTTTAAATTTGAATTTGACGCAGTTTGAACTAACGGGCGTTTAGCAACAGTAATCGGGATGACATGGCATGATTAGCGTGGGATTACTGTAGCAAGATTATCCGGGCGTTACAAATCTCCTCCACTACAAGAAATCTTGTCCCGAGATTTAGGAGGTAGAAGGAAACAGTGCGGGGTATTCATCACGAAGACGATCCTCGCATTCCCAGGTGGCTTCGTCTTCAGAGTGATTCGACCACTGGACCTTGAGGAACTTGATCGCCTTCTGACGTGTGCGGCGTTCAGCTTGGTCAAGAATGCGGACCGGATGCTCTTTATAGGAGAGGTCTTGTTGCAATTCAAGCACTTCATGATCCACTGCTCGGATTGGGTCCTTGAAGCAGCGTCGGAGTTGTGACACCTGGAACACATCGTGAACCTGAGAAAGGTTCGGCGGAAGCTCCAGTTGATATGCCACTTTTCCACGCCTTTCGAGAATATTGAAAGGACCAATATAGCGGGGAGCTAGCTTTCCTTTGATCCTGAAGCGGTGTGCACCCTTCATTGGTGTAACTCGAAGATAAGCCTTTTCGCCAGGTTGATAGACCATGTCTTGGTGATGACGGTCATACTGACTTTTCTGACGTGACTGAGCAGTCTTGAGATTCTCGCGAATAATGCGAACTTGTTCTTCGGCCTGTTGGATAATATCCGGACCAAAGAGTGGACGTTCCCCAGTTTCTGACCAGTTCAGAGGGGTTCGGCACTTTCGTCCATATAGCACTTCGAAGGGGGACATCTTCAGACTAGCTTGATAGCTATTATTATAAGAGAACTCGGCATATGGAAGATATTCCTCCCATTTCTTGCCGAATGAGATTACACAAGCTCGAAGCATGTCTTCGAGAACTTGGTTGACACGTTCAACTTGCCCTTGTGACTGCGGATGAAACGCAGTACTGAAAGATAAGTGAGTCCCCATAGCTTCTTGGAAACTTGCCCAGAATCTTGAAGTGAATAAGCTGCCACGGTCTGAACTGATAACCAGTGGAATTCCGTGAAGTGAAACAATTCTGGACATGTAGAGAGTAGCAAGCTGACTAGCAGTGATTGTCTGTTTGACCGCCAGAAAATGGGCAACTTTGGAAAGCCGGTCAATGACGACAAGAATAGTATCATTACCTTTCTGCGATTTGGGAAATCCAGTGACGAAGTCCATTTCAACATGGTCCCATTTCCATTCAGGAATAGAGATAGGTTGCAGAGTTCCAGCAGGCCTTTGATGCTCTGCTTTGATTCGGCGACAAATGTCACACTCAGCAACATAACGAGCAATGTCCTGTTTCATATTAGACCACCAGAATCTTTGACGAATATCCTGGTACATCTTCGTACTACCAGGATGGATGGACAGAGGCATATCATGGGCTTCTTGCATAACCCTTTTAGTCTTATCCAGGTTTTTCTTCGAACATGGTACCACTAGGCGGCCTTTGAAATACAAGGCACCAACGTCGGCGATAGAGAAGAATGAGTGCTTTCCTTCTGCTGGATGGCGTTTAATCTTATGGACTTCAGAGTCATAACCTTGAATAGTCTTTATACCAGCTACGAGATCTGGTACAACAGCCAGGGTATTTGGAGAACCCTTAGTAACAACAAGAAGATTCATCTTGCGGAACTCCGGGGGAGGGGGAGCAAGTGCTCCAGGAGGAACAATATGGAGGTTCAGCTTTCTAAATTCTTCGACAAGCGAGGGCTGAACTTTGTGAACCTGGAGGTGGTTGCAGTAAGACTTGCGGCTCAGGGCATCAGCCATTACATTAGCCTTGCCGGGGGTATATGATATATCCATGTCAAAGTCTGCAACAGTCTCCATCCATCTTTGCTGACGTAGGTTCAAATCTGGCTGAGTAAACAGATACTTCAGACTTTGATGGTCGGTGAAGATCTCGCAACGATTACCGAGAAGGTAATGTCGCCACTGCTTCAGTGCATGAATGAAAGCAGCAAGCTCGAGGTCGTGAACTGGGTAGTTTTCTTCGTGAGGGCGCAATTGACGAGAGGCATAAGCAATCACTCTGCGCTCTTGCATTAGGACACAGCCTAATCCTTAGCGGGAAGCGTCGCAGTAAATGACGAAGTCCTTCTTAGTATCAGGTGGAGCAAGCACGGGGGCAGAAGTCAACTTGTCTTTGAGCGCCTGGAAACTTTCCTGACACATGTCTGTCCATTCGAACTTGACACCCTTATGCAAGAGATTAGTCAGAGGCCTGGCAATCTTGGAGAAGTTCTCGACGAATCGACGGCAATAGCTGGCGAGACCGAGAAAACTTTGGACTTGCTTGACATTCTTTGGAGGAGTCCAATCGAGAATAGCCTGAACTCGTTCAGGGTTGACGGCAATACCATCCTTGGAGATGACATGCCCAAGATAGGTTACTTCGGGGAGCCAGAATTCACACTTGGAATACTTAGCATACAGTTGATACTCTCGAAGTTTTTCTAGCACCAGTCGAAGATGTCCAGCATGTTCTTCCTCGTTCTTGGAAAATACAAGGATATCGTCCAGATAAACCACGACGAACTTGTCGAGGTAATCCATGAATATATAGTTCATCAGACGAGAGAAGGTGGCGGGAGCATTCGTTAAGCCGAATGACATGACGGTGTACTCGTATGATCCATACCGAGTCACGAAGGCGGTTTTTGGGATGTCCTCCTCACGAACACGGATCTGGTGGTAACCCAACCTCAAGTCGAGTTTGGAGAACACTGATGAGCCAGCCAGTTGATCATAAAGATCATTGATCCGAGGAAGAGGGTATTTATTCTGAATGGTAGCTTGGTTTATAGGACGGTAGTCTTGGACCAATCGGTTTGTCCCATCCTTCTTCCTAACAAAAAGAGAAGGTGCTCCCCAAGGAGAGCAACTTGGGCGAATGAAACCTTTGACAAGAGATTTGTCGATTTCCTCCTTAATCTCAATGAGTTCATGCGGCGGCATCTTATAGGGTCGTTTAGCTATAGGGGTGGTGCCGGGTTTCAAGTCGATGATGAACTCGACAGCTCTAGCAGGGGGAATCCCTGGAAGTTCTTCTGGGAAGACGTCTTGGAATTCACGAACGACGAGAATGTTTTCAATGCCCTCGAGTGGCGCAACGTTCAACGCATTCAAGACATAAAGTCGTGCCTCGGCGTTCTGAACTAGATGAGCTTGGTAAGCTATTATTTCGTCAGAAGGGTGTAGCAGATGGACGACCTTAGTGGCGCAAACTATAGAAGCAGTATGCGCTTTCAACCAATCCATTCCCGGAATGAGGTCGATGTTAGACGACTTCAGGATAATGGGAGAGGCATAGAATTCCAGCCCTTCAATTTCCACGGGGACATCGATGCCAACCAGTGAGGTTTGACATTGTCCCACGGGGGTTTTTACCAATACCGAAGTGTTCATGTCCTCACATTTAACGTCATGCTTGTATGCAAAATCTTCTGACATGAATGAATGCGATGCTCCTGAATCGAATAAAACGGATGCTGGTACTGAATTTACGAGGAGTGTACCCATCACAGTAGCAGGCTGGTCTTGAGCTTCGTTGAGATCAACGTGGTTGGTATGAACACGACCATAAGACTTGGCACTGTTGTTGCGGGGCTGGTTGCTTCCACGGCCAGTTGCGGGAAGGGACAGTTGATTCTGATTCTGATTGCAGTTCCTGGCAAGGTGACCTGGTTGACCACACTTGTAGCACAGACCATTATTAGGAGTGGGAACAGGAGCTTGTAGTGGTGGAGCTGGAAGTCTTGGCTGCCTAGTTGGAGGAGCAGGCAGACGAGGTGCAGCATAGGTCTGCCTTGGGGCAGGTGCGTTCGGCTGGTACATGCTGTTGGGAATCCATATCTTGCGCTTCTGCGAAGACGGGCCCGAAGATGAGCCCGTGTCACGGTTGCGCCTGTGAGAGCTCTGGTATTCCTGCAGACCAGTTTCGACATTGATGGCCTTGTTCACCAGAGTGGCGAAATCAGCAAAGTCATGCACTAGAAGTGCGAGCTTGATGTCAGCTTGAAGGCCATCACGGAACTTCTCCTGTCTGCGTGCATCAGTAGCAATGTCCTCTTCAGCATAGCGGGACAAGTCAAGAAACTCCCGCTGGTAAGCTTCCACAGTTTTGTTGCCTTGGGTGAGGTTGCGGAACTCACGTTTCTTCCGGTCCATGACTCCCTGAGGAATGAAGCGAGCTCGAAAGGCAGCTTGGAAGTCTGGCCAGGTGATGATTGTTCCAGCTGGCAGAGTACGCCTGTGGCTGTCCCACCATTGAGCCGCGGGTCCCTTCAGGAAGAAGGAAGCAAAGGTGACATAGCTGGCAGGGGCTACATCAGCAGACTCCATCTCATAGGTGATGTCACGGAGCCAGTCATCAGCATCCAGAGGCTGAGTTGAGCTGCGGTACACAGTTGGGTTCAGGCGCATGAAATCCTGTAGAGTTACTGGGGTTGGCTGCTGGTTCATATTGGGGCGAGGAAACTGAGCCATCATGTTCTCCATGAACTGGCGATTCATCTCAAGCTGTTGGGTCATACCAGTCATGTACTCAGGCGGTGGTGGGGCGTTGCCACCACGACCACGACCACCTGGTCTAACCATCCTACTAATATATAACAGGGGTAGTTCAGCATTGAGAAATTTGCAAAGACGAGAATCATTCATGATGAAACATGCACAACGAAAGCAGCACGATAGATACTACATAGTAGTCGGCATATCTTACAAAAGAGATAATGCATAGAGTTCGTTACACGGTGTTCAGTACATAGGCTAAGACATCATAGGCGGCACACAGGCTCGCGGCGAATGCATCTAACCCTAATAAGCAAGTCTACGTCAATCCCATGCGGTACTGCAGAGGTAGGTGTAGCCCGACAGCTGGTAGTGACGCGAAGGGAAGACCTCCACGCGAGTAGCCTGGGCTCCGCGGATACTCTGGTGCGGAACCCGATGCGCAGGTGGTAGGAGAGGACCCAATGCAGGAGAGTAGCCTCCCACATCTGGCCAGCCGACGCCCTGGGGCATCACGGTCCGGGCAGGGTAGATCGCAGAACGCGGCAGATCACCAGAGCGGACAGAGGGGTGCAACAGCGTCAGAGCACGATACAGGTGCTGACGGGTGGTGTACAACTCGTGGCGAAGAGCTCGGTTAGCTCTATCCAGCCCATCAGCATGCTGAACAAGGTTCTGATGGTAGAAGGGCTCTCGGGTGACAGTGGAGTAGGCAGCAGTGTAGTATCCCTCCGCACCAACATCGGATGCGATAGCAATGTGCCTGAAGGGGGAGGTATCCAACTCCTGATACTCTCCACGAAGACGTGCCAGAGCAGCATAAGCAGCATCGTGGACCGCCATATCGATAGTCACTCCAACACCATGAGCAGTGTGCAGCACGGTAGTGGAGTCATACTCCCGAGAGTAGAGGTGGACGATGGCACGGTACTGCTCCTGGTTGAAGTCCTGATACTCCTCATAGACGGTGTACTCAGGGTGCCAGCGATAACCCAGATAGGTCATCATCTCAACTAACACAACAGGTGATCCTGAGGCACCAATGGCCGTCGTGTGGCGCACGACCTGCCTCGTGGGTTCCATCTGAAAACAAAGATGTTTTCACAGGAGTCAAATGACAATGTGGATAATGTTCAGATACTACTCTAAAGAATAACTAGGGCTTATCCAACTTCGGGGTGAACGTGGTCACGGGATCCTAGTGTTAGAGTTAGTAAAATCGTTTAACCCGAGTAGGAGAGAGTTCAGTGTCCCAGAGTAAGGATCGAGGAGTAAAAGAGCCTAATACCACCCAGATGGCGATGTGGGCCCGTAAGGCACACAGCCATGTTAGTAAAAGATTTTGTAATGTCTAGACTCAACTTCGGCCAAGGAGTGTGGAGGGGGAATTCCTACAGGCAGTCGGCTCTGATACCAACTTGTGACGCCCCCGATTTGACCGTACACTAAACATACACGCAAACGTGTACGATCAAGATCAGGGACTCACGGGAAGATATCACAACACAACTCTACAAATAAAATAAGTCATACAAGCATCATATTACAAGCCAGGGGCCTCGAAGGCTCGAATACAAGAGCTCGATCATAGACGAGTCAGCGGAAACAACAATATCTGAGTACAGACATAAGTTAAACAAGTTTGCCTTAAGAAGGCTAGCACAAACTGGGATACAGATCGAAAGAGGCGCAGGCCTCCTGCCTGGGATCCTCCTAAACTACTCCTGGTCGTCGTCAGCGGGAAGCACGTAGTAGTAGGCACCTCCGGTGTAGTAGGAGTCATCGTCGAAGGTGGCGTCTGGCTCCTGGGCTCCAACATCTGGTTGCGACAACCAGGAAGAAAGGAAAGGGGGAAAAAGGGGGAGAAAGCAACCGTGAGTACTCATCCAAAGTACTCGCAAGCAAGGAGCTACACTACATATGCATGGGTATCAAATGGAATAAGGGGTATCATATGTGGACTGAACTGCAGAATGCCGAATAAGAGGGGGATAGCTAGTCCTTTCGAAGACTACGCTTCTGGCAGCCTCCGTCTTGCAGCATGTAGAAGAGAGTAGACTGAAGTCCTCCAAGTATCATCACATAGCATAATCCTAACCGATGATCCTCCCCTCGTCGCCCTGTGAGAGAGCGATCACCGGTTGTATCTGGCACTTGGAAGGGTGTGTTTTATTAAGTATCCGGTTCTAGTTGTCATAAGGTCAAGGTACAACTCCAAGTCGTCCTGTTACCGAAGATCACGGCTATTCGAATAGATTAACTTCCCTGCAGGGGTGCACCACATAACCCAACACGCTCGATCCCATTTGGCCGGACACACTTTCCTGGGTCATGCCCGGCCTCGGAAGATCAACACGTCGCAGCCCTACCTAGGCACAACAGAGAGGTCCAGCACGCCGGTCTAAACCTAAGCGCACAGGGGTCTGGGCCCATCGCCCATTAGCACACCTGCACGTTGCGTACGCGGCCGGAGAGCAGACCTAGCAACCTCCATTACAAAGGAAGTCACGTTACGCGGTCCAACCCGGCGCGCGCCGCTCAGTCGCTGGCGTCACGAAGTGCTTCGGCTGATACCACGACGTCGAGTGCCCATAACTGTCCCCGCGTAGATGGTTAGTGCGTATAGGCCAGTAGCCAGACTCAGATCAAATACCAAGATCTCGTTAAACGTGTTAAGTATCCGCGAACGCCGACCAGGGCCAGGCCCACCTCTCTCCTAGGTGGTCTCAACCTGCCCTGTCGCTCCGCCTCAAAGTAACCGGGGGCCGTCGGGAACCCAGGCCCACCTCTACCGGGATGGAGCCACCTGCCCCTTCAGCCCCCATCTCCGAACAGTATCACAGGTAATGTAACAGTGTAAAGTATATAGTATATGCCCGTGATCACCTCCCGAAGTGATCACGGCCCAGTAGTATAGCATGGCAGACGGACAAGAGTGTAGGGCCACTGATGGAACACTAGCATCCTATACTAAGCAGTAGGATAGCAGGTAAGGTAACAACTGTAGCAACAATGACAGGCTATGCATCAGAATAGGATTAACGGAAAAGCAGTAACATGCTACACTACTCTAATGCAAGCAGTATAGAGAGAGTAGGCGATATCTGGTGATCAAGGGGGGGCTTGCCTGGTTGCTCTGGCAAGAGAGAGGGGTCGTCAACACCGTAGTCGTACTGGGTAGCAGCGGCGTCGGTCTCGGTGTCTATCGAGAGAAGAGGGGGAAGAAACAATAAATATTAGCAAGCATATGCATAGTGATGCATGACATGACAAGTAACGGCGTTAGAGGTGCCCTAACGCGGTAGTAGGTGATACCGGTGAAGGGGGATAACATCCGGGAAAGTATCCCCGGTGTTTCGCGTTGGACAGATGAACCGGAGGGGGAAAGTTGCGTGTTCGCTATGCTAGGGATGCGTGGCGGGCGAACGGGCTGCGTATCCGGATTCGTCTCGTCGTTCCGAGCAACTTTCATGTTGAAAATAATTTAATCCGAGTTACGGATTAAAAGATATGATTTTCTAAAGATTTTACTAATTTCTGGAATTTAATTAATTATTTAATTTAATTCAAAATTTGGATTTATGACATCAGCATGATGTCATGCTGACGTCACCAGTCAACAGGGGTTGACTGGGTCAACTGATGCGTGGGTCCAGTGGGACCCACCTGTCATACTTTGTTATTTTAAGTAGGGTTTAGTTATCTGCTTAGGCTAATCTTATCAGGATTAATTAGTTTAGTTAATTAATTAGCTTAATTAAGCAAGATTAATTAAGTTAATTAATCCTTTAATTAATTAATTTAATAATTTTATTTATTATTTATTTTTAATTCCTTTTCTCTTTTTTTTGTTCTCAGGGTGGGCCCTGTTCGGTCAGTGGCCTAGGGCCATACCGGGCGTGCGGTTGCCCGCGATGCGGTTACGGGCGCCCCGTGCGGGGTCGAGCCCGTCCGGGGGGGGCGAGGCAACCAGGGCACGGCGGGGTGTCGCCGGCGAGCGGTGGGGTGCCGGGGTTGGCCACCGGCGCGGCGGTGGCCTGCGGGGCCAGAGGCGGAGGCGGGGCACGGGACGAGCAGAGGCGGCGCGGTTCAGGTGACGGCGCGGGCAAGCCGATGAAGAAGTAGGGGAGGCGCGCGCCGGGGCGAGCAGCGGCGCGGGAGCAGCGCAGGCACGGCCCGGCACGGTTGGCGAGGGAGACCACAGCCGGGGCGAGGCGAGCGTGGCCAACACTGGCGGCAGCGGCAGCGAGGCGCGTGTGGCTGGGCACGCAGCGGTGAGCGGGGCGATGCGGAGTGGTGCAGGCGTGCGCGGGCGCGTGCGTGCGTGAGCGGCGGACGAGGCCATGGCCGATGCGGTGACGGCGAAAACGGCAAGGGTGGGCGCGCGCGGAGGACGGGGGCCGGCTGGTGGGCGCAACGCGCGGGCGTGAGGGGAGAGGGCGCGACCACGGCAGAGATAGGAGGGAGGGGGGCTCAGAGAGGAGGAGTAGGGCACGGGCAGTGGGCGCGGGGAGGAGGACGGGGACGGCGGCGTCGTTGGAGATGACAACGGCGATGGCGTCCGGCGAGGAGGCGTGGTCGAGGCAGCGTGAGGAGGAGACGAGGAGGCCACGGATCCGGCGACGAAGCTTGGCAGCGGGCAGCGGAATCCACGGGCGGCAACGGCAACTTCGGCGAGGCGCGGTCAGGGTTGAGCCCCGATCCAGATCGGGGGCGAGAGGGACGAGAGAGTGGGGTGGGGATCGTGCGGGAGGGGAGTTAGGGTTTCGGTCGGGGTGGGGTTAGTCGGGGGGGGGGTGGGCCGGCCTGGTGGGGTGGCCGGCTGGGCCGGTTGGGTTGGCCCAGTTGGGCCACGGCCCAGGGGGGTTTCTCTTTTTTTTTCCTGTTTTGTTTTTATCTATTTGCACTTCTATTTTTAAACCTTTTAAATTAATTAGACATTTTATAAAAATGTGTTTGCTGCACCATAATTACCTTTGTAATTTTTGGCAACCACCGAACATTTTTGTTTCAATTTTTGAAAACTTTTATTGCCGACATTAATTTTAATTTTAAATTTGAATTTGACGCGGTTTGAACTAACGGGCGTTTAGCAACAGTAATCGGGATGACATGGCATGATTAGCGTGGGATTACTGTAGCAAGATTATCCGGGCGTTACATGAGGCCCGACGCGTCTCCCCGGCCCATGTTGCCTACTGCTGAAGATCGTTCAGCCGCGACACCACTGGTCGGGTCTCCGTCCTCGCCACCACCATCTACCGATGATGCGGCTCCCGGGCACACTATGGTCACCCGTCACCGTGATCATACAGATAAGGCCAAGACATACACGGATGGCACGGTGCGGTACGACACTCGTCGACGTGCATTCTTCGCCGCACCCACTTCTCATCGTGATGCTCATGGTGAACCGGCTTGGCGTGCCGCCATGTCTGAGGAATTTGTTGCCCTTCGTCATACGCACACATGGGTGTTGGTGCCTCGGCCTCGTGGTGTTAATGTTGTGGGCTGCAAGTGGATCTTCAAGACCAAGCATCGACTGGATGGTTCTGTTGACAAGCACAAAGCTCACCTTGTTGCTCGTGGTTTTACTCAACAGCAAGGGATCGACTATGGAGATACTTTCAGCCCCGTGGTGAAGCCTGCCACGGTTCGTCCGGTCCTCTCTCTTGCTGTCTCCCGCGGGTGGAGTCTTCGACAGATTGATGTGAGTAATGCTTTTCTCCATGGTTTTTTGGCCGAAGATGTCTACATGTAGCAGCCCCCTAGTTTTGAGGATGCTCGTTCTCCCTCTCATGTCTGCAAACTCCAGAGGTCTATCTACGGACTCAAACAGTCGCAGCATGCCTGGTATGCTCGGCTGTGTCAGCGTCTCTCACAACTTGGCTTTGTTCCTGTCTGAGACAATGGCTTCGTCCTGATATCTCCTTCGCAGTGAACAAAGTGTGTCAGTTCCTGTCTCAGCCAACGAAGGATCATTGGGAAGCAGTCAAGCGTATTCTGAGATATGTCAAAGGTACGCTAGACATGGGACTACGGATTCGTAAGTCCAGATTTACTGGAGTGAGTATATTCACCGATGCAGACTAGGCAGGCTATGTTGATGATAGGCGCTCTACTGGTGGTTTTGCTATATTTGTTGGACCCAATCTTGTATCCTGGAGCTCGAAGAAGCAACCCACAGTCTCAAGGTCAAGCACCGAGGCAGAGTATAAGACATTGGCCAATGGCGCGGCTGAAGCCATTTGGATAGACTCAGTTCTCACAGAACTTGGAGTCCCACGGCAGCGCACTCCTATATTGTGGTGTGATAACTTAGGGGCAACTTACTTGACGGCGAATCCAGTGTTTCATGCTTGGACAAAACACATTGAGATTGATTTCCATTTTGTGAGAGAACGAGTAGCTGCTTGTGAATTGGAAGTCGGGTTTATTTCTACAGATGATCAGTTAGCGGATGTATTTACTAAACCCGCTACTAGACAGATGCTAGACCGTTTTAGAACCAATCTGAATCTTGTATGTAGTTCAGATTGAGGGGGCATGTAAAGTAGGGTCTACTATATTGTCCTTGTACATGTATTTGTATACGTATGTAATTGTAATTGTGATCATCTATATATTAAGACGTGAGGCTGGATGTCAATGACTCATGCAAAACCCTAAACCCTGTGTTTCAACTGATCATATTATCGTCTAAGATTTATAGCTTGACATTCACATCGCGTTACACACGACAACTCATTCACAATTGTCGGTATTTGGAAAATAATCCGAGCTTGTTGATTTGGTTAGCTTCCAAATCATGATCATAGCAGGTATATGTTCGTGTATGTTTCAAATTACAACACGAAATGGTGTACTCTAGTTAGTGTTATTTGATGTGATGGATCCTTGGCAAACCCATGCAGGGCTGAGGTCCAAGATTTCAAGCCGTGCTTGTCCAGGAGAGGTGACCCATGCTAATGCCTCGGGACGGGCGATCATTATTTGGTGGAGCGATAAGGCAAAGATGGTGAGCACATTGCTGTTAGCAAGGGCGATGATCATCTTCCTGTGGAGCGCGTCAAGATCATCTTCGAGGGAGTTAGACGAATCATGAAGTCATGTGTATTCATGTAATGTAAGCACACCTTGTCAGCACCATGTCCGTGAGCCGTGGTTCGATCCATATCCTAGCGGGAGCGATATTTTGGCGCAAGGCCAGTGTGATAGGGTGTGAGGCCGATGGCGATGGTGTGAGATCATTTTTGTACAAAATTGGTGAATGTTGACTTCGATCACACCACAGTCAGTGAAAATTCCCATATGAGATGGGTAACATGATGCCTCTAAGGGGGATGAGTCATGAAGTTTGTGTAAGTACCCCCTTTGTTCAAAAACAAATGTCTTTGATTTAGTACAGTATTTGTGTACAAGTGCTTGATTGTTTCTGAGAGACACTATTGAAGTTGAAGCACATCACAGTTGAGGGGCTATTAGGTCCCGAGTGTGTCACCATGGGTGAGGAACGTGCACTAAGTCAAGAAATCGGGTGGTTATTGTCACGGTCATGACATCCCTAGCAGCACACTGGGCAAGGCGGTATATAGTTCATGGTCCATGGGATTTGAGCGGAGGAGTTTCAAATCCTAGGGTTTTAGGAGGAAGGGCAGCTTAATCTTTGATGCCCCGTGATTAAGAAGACGACACCTTAAGTAGATAGTTGTTGGCTACAGGGCCTTGGCCCACTAGGCTCCCCCTTCCCTCTGTCAGTGTCATTGGGTTCACACGCCATGACATACCCACCCCACCCCCTCCCCTTGTGGAATGGTCTGACCCCAAGTCGTCGATGGAAACTAATGCTGCATGTCAGTGAGTTCTTCCCAGGTCGCTTTTTTCTTCAAACATGATCAAATATATCATAAAGATTTATTGAAAGTACAAAATACCTCAAATATAATAAAAATTACATCAAGGTCCATGGATCATCGAATACCATTATCGTCGCCAGAACGAGTCGCCAACACGCCGCTGTCGCGCTCCCATACCGAAACCGGCCTGACCTTGTCGATGATATCCGATAAGTCCTCGTGCATGTGGCCCTAAGGACCAGCGCCCCGGAGCCTTAGTCGTCATCGTTGAATCCTTGAATCGATCTGAAGAACCCGACACCAAATATCGCCACTATTAAATAAATTGACTGAAAACTAATGACTGCTAATAAGAACTAAACCAAGACTGGAAAAAATAATAGACTAAGGGAAAAATGAAGAAATAAGATAAACAGATTAAGTGGGTACTAGATAAGTAATAAAATGATAAAATAAAATAAACAGAGGAACAAAATTAAAACCGAGAAGACTGATGCTATAGACCATAGCTACACGACTGAAAACTTGTAGCAAATTAAGATACACAAAAGCACTAATGAAAATAATAAATGACAAAGACCCATGAGGCCTTGTTCAGTTGCGTGTGAATCCGAATGGATTGAAGGGGTTTGAGGGGGATTTAAACCTCTTATATAAGTCAAAATACGAACCAATCCTTGCCAATCCCCTCCAATCCTCTTGGGGAGAGGATTAACTAAACAAGGCTTGAGAGTAAATTGCAGGAAACCACCACTTTGAAAGTTAGGTTAGCAGGAAGCACTATGTTACATTTTTTTTGCAGAAAACACCAAGTCTAGTGTAATCGTTTTGCAAAAACCACTGATCGGCGGTTCTGGCTCTATTAATTGTGATTATGACAAATGGGCCCCTATTATTTTATAGCATGGCTTGCAAGCATTCCGTTTTTAAACAATCTAGCTTGAGTTTGCAAGCACAGTATTTTATGACAGTTTTTAAATAATCTAGCTTGTAAACACTGCAGTGTATTTTAGGACATAGGCAAGTACTGGTTTAATTTAACACTGTATTTTCGGGAAGGTAAAAATTGAAGAAAATATGCCCTAGAGGCAATAATAAAGTTGTTATTTATATTTCCTTATATCATGATAAATGTTTATTATTCATTCTAGAACTGTATTAACTGGAAACTTAGTACATGTGTGGATACATAGAAGTGTCCCTAGTATGCCTCTACTAGACTAGCTCGTTAATCAAAGATGGTCAAGTTTCCTGACCATAGACATGTGCTGTCATTTGATGAATGGGATCGCATCATTAGAGAATGATGTGATGGACAAGACTCATCCGTTAGCTTAGCATATATGATTGTTTAGTTTTATTGCTATTGCTTTCTTCATGACTTATACATGTTCCTCTGACTATGAGATTATGCAACTCCCGAATACCGGAAGAACACCTTGCGTGCTATCAAACGTCACAACGTGACTTGGTGATTATAAAGATGCTCTACAGGTGTCTCCGATGGTGTTTGTTGAGTTGGCATAGATCGAGATTAGGATTTGTCACTCCGTGTTTCAGAGAGGTATCTCTGGGCCCGCTCGGTAATGCTCATCACTATAAGCCTTGCAAGCAATGTGACTAATGAGTTAGTTGCGGGATAGTGCATTACAGAACGAGTAAAGAGACTTACTGGTAACGAGATTGAACTAGGTATGATGATACTGACGATCGAATCTCGGGCAAGTAACATACCGATGACAAAGGGAACAACATATGTTGTTATGCGGTTTGACCGATAAAGATCTTCGTAGAATATGTAGGAGCCAATATGAGCATCCAGGTTCCGATATTGGTTATTGACCGGAGATGTGTCTCGGTCATGTCTACATAGTTCTCGAACCCGTAGGGTCCGCACGCCTAACGTTCGATGACGATTTGTATTATGAGTTATGTGATTTGATGACCGAAGATTGTTTGGAGTCCCGGATGAGATCACGGACATGACGAGGAGTCTCGAAAATGGTCAAGACATAAAGATTGATATATTGGACGATATTATTCGGACACTGGATGAGTTTCGAGAGGTACCGGATAATTATCAGAGTGCCGGAGGGTTATCGGAACCCCCCGGGGGAACTAATGGGCCTTGATGGGCCTTAGTGGTAAGAGAGGAAGGGCTACAAGGGGCTGGCCGCCCCCTTGGGTCCGAATTGGACTAGGGGAAGGGGGCGGCGCCCCCCTTTCCTTCCCTTCCCCCTCTTCCGTCCTTCTCCCCCCTTTCCTCTAGGTGGAATCCTACTAGGACTTGGAGTCCTAGTAGGACTCCCTCCTCCTGGCATGCCCTACAGGGCCGGCCGGCCTCCTCCTCCCCTCCTTTATATACGAGGGCAGGGGCACCCTAGAACATACAAGTTTCTCTTAACCGTGTGCGGTGTCCCCCTCCACAATTACACACCTCGGTCATATCGTCGTAGGGCTTAGGCGAAGCCCTGCGCCGGTAACTTCATCATCACCCTCGCCATGCCGTCGTGCTGACGGAAGTCTCCCTCGTCCTCAACTAGATCAACAGATCAAGGGACATCATCGAGCTGAACGTGTGCTGAACACGGACATGCCGTACGTCCGATACTTGGATCAGTTGGATCGCAAAGACGTTCGACTACATCAACCGTGTTACTAAATGCTTCCGCTTATGGTCTACGAGGGTACGTGGACACACTCTCCCCTCTCGTTGCTATGCTTCTCCTAGATAGATCTCGCGTGATCGTAGGCATTTTTTTGAAATACTACGTTCCCCAACAAAAATTGTGGACTAGTTGAATGGATTGATCCAACTTGGCCGAATATCCGGTGTCCGAATATAGTCGTCCAATATACCAGTCTTTACGTCGCGACCATTTTGAGACTCTTCGTCATGTCCGTGATCACATCCGGGACTCTGAACTACCTTCGGTACATCAAAACACATAATATCATAATACCGATCGTCACCGAACTTTAAGCGTGCGGACCCTACGGGTTCGAGAACTATGTAGACATGACCGAGACTCGTCTCCGGTCAATAACCAATAGCGGAACCTGGATGCTCATATTGGTTCCTACATATTCTACGAAGATCTTTATCGGTCAAACCGCATAACAACATACGTTGTTCCCTTTGTAATCGGTATGTTACTTGCCCGAGATTCGATCGTCGGTATCTCAATACCTAGCTCAATCTCATTACCGGCAAGTCTCTTTACTCGTTCCGTAATGCATCATCCCACAACTAACTCATTAGTTGCATTGCTTGCAAGGCTTATAGTGATGTGCATTACCGAGAGGGCCCAGAGGTACCTCTCCGACAACCAGAGTGACAAATCCTAATCTCGATCTATGCCAACTCAACAAGTACCATCGGAGACACCTGTAGAGCACCTTTATAATCACCCAGTTACGTTGTGACGTTTGGTAGCACACAAAGTGTTCCTTTGGTAATCGGGAGTTGCATAATCTCATAGTCATAGGAACATGTATAAGTCATGAAGAAAGCAATAACAGTAAACTAAAACGATCAAGTGCTAAGCTAACGGAATGGGTCAAGTCAATCACATCATTCTCCTAATGATGTGACCCAGTTTATCAAATGACAACTCATGTCTATGGTTAGGAAACATAACTATCTTTGATCAACGAGCTAGTCAAGTAGAGGCATACTAGTGACACTCTGTTTGTCTATGTATTCACACATGTATTATGTTTCCGGTTAATACAATTATAGCATGAATAATAGACATTTATCATGAAATAAGGAAATAAATAATAACTTTATTATTGCCTCTAGGGCATATTTCCTTCAGTCTCCCACTTGCACTAGAGTCCATAATCTAGATTACACAGTAATGAATCTAGCACCCATGGAGCCTTGGTGCTGATTATGTTTTGCTCGTGAGAGAGGCTTAGTCAACGGGTCTGCAACATTCAGATCCATATGTATCTTGCAAATCTCTATGTCTCCCACCTGGACTTGATCGCAGATGGAATTGAAGCGCCTCTTGATGTGTTTGGTGCTATTGTGAAATCTGGATTTCTTTGCCAAGGCAATTGCACGAGTATTATCACAAAAGATTTTCATTGGACCTGATGCACTAGATATGACACCTAGATCGGATATGAACACTTTCATCCAAACTCCTTCACATGCTGCTTCCGAAGCAGCTATGTACTCCGCTTCACACATAGATCCCGCCACGACGCTTTGCTTAGAACTGCACCAACTGACAGCTCCACCGTTCAATAAAAATACGCCTCCGATTTGTGACTTAGAGTCATCCGGATCAGTGTCAAATCTTGCATCGACGTAACCATTTACGACGAGCTCTTTGTCACCTCCATAAATGAGAAACATATCCTTAGTCCTTTTCAGGTATTTCAGGATGTTCTTGACTGCTGTCCAGTGATCCAGTCCTGGATTACTTTGGTACCTCCCTGCTAAACTAATAGCAAGACACACATCAGGTATGGTACACAACATTGCATACATGATAGAGCCTATGGCTGAAGCATAGGGAACATATTTCATTTTCTCTCTATCTTCTGCAGTGGTCGGGCATTGAGTCTGACTCAACTTCATACCTTGTAACACAGGCAAGAACCCTTTATTTGCTTGATCCATTTTGAACTTCTTCAAAACTTTATCAATGTATGTGCTTTGTGAAAGTCCAATTAAGCGCCTTGATCTATCTCTATAGATTTTGATGCCCAATATATAAGCAGCTTCACCGAGGTCTTTCATTGAAAAATTCTTATTCAAGTATCCTTTTATGCTATCCAGAAATTCTATATCATTTCCAATCAGCAATATGTTATCCACATCTAGTATTAGAAATGCTACATAGCTCCCACTCACTTTCTTGTAAATACAGGCTTCTCCAAAAGTCTGTATAAAACCATATGCTTTGATCACACTATCAAAACGTTTATTACAACTCCGAGATGCTTGCACCAGTCCATAGATGGATCGCTGGAGCTTGCATACTTTGTTAGCGCCCTTTGGATCGATAAAACCTTCAGGTTGCATCATATACAACTCTTCTTCCAGAAATCCATTCAGGAATGTAGTCTTTACATCCATTTGCCAAATTTCATAATCATAAAATGCGGCAATTGCTAACATGATTCGGACGTGTAGTACATCTAGTGCCCCTTAGTGATTTTGGTGTACCGAAGACTTATAGGTTAAGGGACTGATGCGTTTGTGAGTGTACACAGGTCTATAAGTCTATGAGGAGTTTGATATTTACAGAGAAAGTCGACCCCTAAAAATGAAGTTCTTCGACTGAAGACTTTGGATTTCTGAAGACTTTGAAAGTGAAGAAATTGGTGTGATCCTGAAGACTTGGTATTCATTCGAGGAACATGAAGCGTGAAGACTTTTGCTTTCGTAGTTTCATTTTCTCTTTCTTGAGTCATAGGAAACACCGTACTGTTAAAGGGGGTCGAGGAAATACTAAGAAATTTTTTCCAAGTGATGCTCAACTCAAATCCTACATCTACCAATCCCTTCAAGTGAAGCCATTGGAAATCTCATGCAGTTCAGTCAATTTCTTCAGTGACAGAGACGAAGTTATTCTGGTCTTTGAGGAATTTTTTTGACTAAGGAGTTAGGAATTCGCCAGTGCAGATTGCCTACAAGTGAGGAACATGATAGCCCTGAGGAATTTGATAGTCAAATTTGTGCTACGCGCCAGCTGTCCCAAAATATCTTCCCACCTAACGATCATATCATTGAAGGGCATTTATGTCTTATCATGTCGGGCTGCTCCCTAGTCTATAAATAGCCACCCCCTACAACCACTAGCTGGTTGGATGATCCGAGAGAAACTGACACTTGTCATTTGAGAGCATCCCATCCTCCGAGGACTTTGAGCGAAAATCATCAAGTGAGGAAAACCCAAACCCAAAGTGATTGAGCATCACTGAAGAGATTGATCCTGCATGGATCCGCCGCTTGTTACCTTTGAAGACTGTGCATCTTCCAGACGGTTAGGCGTCATGGTCTAGAGCATCCAAGAGCAAATTGTGGATCGCTGAGTGGCCGAGTCTGTGAAGGTTTGGAAGTCACCTGAAGACTTACCACGAGTGATTGGGCGAGGTCTGTATGACCTTAGCTGAAGGGGAATACGGTGAGGACTAAGTGTCCTGAGCGGCGTGTTCAGGACTGGGTGTCCGAGACTGTGTGTCCTCAGGTTTAAATACCTAGCCGCCCTAACTAGACATACAACTGTCACAGCAGTTGGAACTGGTCTACCAAATCATTGTCTTCACCGAGCTAACTGGTTCCATTTCCTCAACCCTTCCATTTCCTCATCTTTGTGTTGTGTGCTTGTTCATATCTGTTTGAAGACTTTGACCGAGACTTTATCTATTTCCTCAGCTCAATTTCTTCAGTCTATTTGTCTTCATTCTGTTTATCCTGTGTTTACGCTTTTTGTACTCTGTGCTTGTTTTCATTTCATATGAAGACCATGCTCATGTTCTGTTATGTTTACTTCTGAGTACTTATTCCGCTGCAAGTAGTTCTTCACTCAGGAATTTCCTCACCGGCAAATTCCTCAGTGAAGAATTCATAAAAATCGCCTATTCACCCCCCTCTAGTCGATATAACGCACTTTCAATTGGTATCAGAGCAAGGTACTCCCTTGTTCTGTGTGATTTTGGTTGAACCGCTTGGAGTTTTAGTTATGTCGACCGCAGGTATGATCAAGGTTTCTGCTGGGTGTCCTAACTTCGATGGGGCGAACTACCCCTATTGGAAGAACAAGATGCACATGCATCTTGAGGCAATTGACAATGATCTCTGGTACGCTGTGGAAAATGGCGTCCCCTTTGTCACTCCTACCATCAACGCTGCTGATGTGAAGAGATTCAAGCAACTTGACTCTCAAGCGAAGAACATCATATGTGGCCATCTGAGCAAAGGGCAGTATGACAGAGTGAGTGCTTTGGAGACAGCAAAGCTTATCTGGGACACGTTGTCCAAGGTCAAGAGTCTCAACACAGCGTGACTCTCGAGTTGACGTTCTCCACAATCTCTTAAACCGCTTCAAAAGACTCGACAATGAAAATATTCAGCAAACGTTCGATCGCCTCATTGACATCTCAAATGAGCTTCAAGCACTTGGTGCCACTGATATCACCGATCATGAGGTGGTGAAGAAATTGCTGAGATCGCTTGATTCCTCATTTGATACCTTGGCATTGATGATACAAGAACGTGGAGACTATAAGTCACTTGATCCCGCTGATATCCTCGAGAGACTAAACACTCATGAGTTCCAGCTTGCTGAGAAGAGAGATCTCTATGGACCAAGTTATGACAGATCACGGGCTCTGAAGGCCAAGGTAGTGTCTGAATCTGAAGGTGAAGATTCTGGTAGCAGCCTTGGTGACCCTGAAGAACTGAGCCAGGAGCTAGCAATACTCGTGAGGAAATTCGAGAAGTTCTCAAGACGTGGTCGCTTTGGAAAATCCTTAAGAGGTGGTGACTTGAGATCAGATTCCTCATCCCATGATTACAAGAAGAGACTCTGTCACAAATGCAAGAAACCCGGACACTACATTCAAGATTGTCCTCAGTGGGAAAAGGAATCAAAGAAGAAGAAGTACAAGGATTAATGTAAGTGCATCTAGCGCCCCTTAGTGATTTTGGTGTATTGAAGACTTATAGGTTAAGGGACTAATGCGTTTGTGAGTGTACACAGGTCTATAAGTCTATGAGGAGTTTGATATTTGCAGAGAAAGTCAACCCCTAAAAATGAAGTTCTTGGACTGAAGACTTTGGATTTCTGAAGACTTTGAAAGTGAAGAAATTGGTGTGACCTTGAAGACTTGGTATTCATTTGAGGAACATGAAGCGTGAAGACTTTTGTTTTCGTAGTTTCATTTTCTCTTTCTTGAGTCATAGGAAACACCGTACTGTTAAAGGGGGTCGAGGAAATACTAAGGAAAAATTTCCATGTGATGCTCAACTCAAAATCCTACACCTACCAATCCCTTCGAGTGAAGCCATTGGAAATCTCATACAGTTCAGTCATATTCTTCAGTGATAGAGACGAAGTTCTTCTGGTCTCTGAGGAATTTGTTTTGACTGAGGAGTTAGGAATTCACCAGTGCGGATTGCCTAGACGGTGAGGAACATGATAGCCCTGAGGAATTTGATACTCAAATTTCCAACCGTTGTTGTGCTATGCGCCAGCTGTCCCAAAATATCTACCCACCTAATGGTCATATCATTGAAGGGCATTTATGTCTTATCATGTCAGGCTGCTCCCTAGGCTATAAATAGCCGCCCCCCTACAACCACTAGCTGGTTGGCTGCTCCGAGAGAAACTGACACTTGTCATTTGAGAGCATCCCATCCTCTGAGGACTTTGAGTGAAAATCATCAAGTGAGGAAAACCCAAACCCAAACACGTACAAACCCCAAGTGATGGAGCATCCCTGAAGAGATTGATCCTGCGTGGATTCGACGCTTGTTACCTTTGAAGACTGTGGATCTTCCAGACGGTTAGGCGTCATGGTCTAGAGCATCCAAGAGGAATTGTGGATCGCCGAGTTACCGAGTCTGTGAAGGTTTGGAAGTCACCTGAAGACTTACCACGAGTGATTGGGTGAGGTCTGTGTGATCTCAAGGGGAATACGGTGAGGACTGAGTGTTCTGAACTGTGTGTTCAGGACTGGGTGTCCAGGACTTTGTGTCCGGGACTGTGTGTCCTTAGGTTTAAATACCTAGCTGCCCTAACCAGGCGTACAACTATCACATCAATTGGAACTGGTCTACCAAATCATTGTCTTCACCAAGCTACCTGGTTCCATTTCCTTAACCCTTCCATTTCCTCATTTATGTGTTGAGTGCTTGTTCATATCTGTTTGAATACTTTGACTGAAGACTTTCTCAATTTCCTCAGTTCAATTTCTTCAGTCTGTTTGTCTTCATCCTGTGTCATCCCATGTTTACGCTTTCCGTACTATGTGCTTGTCTTCATTTCATCATGATGACCATGCTTGTGTTCTGTTATGTTTACTTCTGAGTACTTATTCTGCTGCAAGTAGTTCTCCGCTAAGGAATTTCCTCACCCTGAAATTCCTCAGTGAAGAATTCATAAAAATCGCCTATTCACCCCCTCTAGTCGATATAACACACTTTCAATTACAGTTCTGATGATTCAAAGAAGAAGAAGAAATCTTCAAAGTTCTCTTCATCAAAACCTTCAAGGTCCTCATCTCACAAGAAGAGCAGCTCCAAGAAGGCTCGGGCATTCATTGGCAAGGAAATGGACTCTGAGGCTGAATATGAGGAAAATGAGGAAGAGGAGGAATCTCAAGAGTCAGACTCTGGTGTGGCGAGCCTAGCTCTTGCTACCGCGTTCGTCAGCAAGTCCATCTTCAACTCTGAGGAAAAGGACCTCCCCAACACTACTGATGACGGCGATGAGCACTACACTCCCACCTATTGCTTCATGGCAAAAGGCTCAAAGGTACTAAAATATCCCTCCTCTGAATCTAGTGAGGATGAATCTGATGAAAACCTCAAACCCAGCTATTCTAAACTTGCTAAGATTGCTGTGAAACTGTAAAAGGATCTGGAAAAGGTTCAAACATGCTAGATAAAAGCGATCATATGTTGGGTGAGGAAATGGATCGCACTAAAATTTTGACTGATCATGAGAAGCTTTCTTACGAATTTCTTCAAAGAAAGCAAGACCTTGAGCAGTTAAGAGTGAGTTATGAAGATCTTCAGAAGGAGCGTGATTCATTACTTGCTCAACAGATCAGCGCTACTCAGGTTGAATTTGTTCCTCCATGTTTGAAGTGCATTGAACGTGAAACTGCATGCTAATTCTTCACCTGAATGCTCAAATGCTTCCATTGTTGCAAGTTCTTCAACTGTCTCTGCTATCACTAATTCCTCATCTGAGGACATTGCTAGTATCACTGATGATGCAGGGCTAAAGGAATTATATATGACATGCATGTACAAAAGCCTCAAAGGGCATCAGGCTCTTTGTGACGTGCTTAAAAAGCAGATCCTCAACAGGAACCCTAGGAAAGAGGGTATTGCCTTTGAGAGGAAACTCAATGCTGATGGGACCTACTGGAAACCTAAGCAGTATCCCAAAACCTCATGGGTTGCTGCAAAGGGACCTTCAGTGGATCCATCTGCTTTATCTGGCTTTACTTGTGAATCTTCATATTCTTCTGATGAGTCAATTGACTCCAACTATAAAATATTCTAAAATTAGAATGGTGAAGTATTTGCTAGATATGTTGGCACTAACTGCAGGAACGGTTCTCCTATGAAGAAAATCTGGGTTCCCAAAAGGTGCCTTGAAAATCTTCAGGTGAATGTCATCATGACACCACCTATGAAGAATAGGAACCCCAGATCAAATTCTTCATATGGACCAAATTCCTCATACGGACCAAACTCCTCAAGTGGATCAAATTCCTCAAAAGGATCAAAGTCCTCATATGAACATCATCGTGCTAACCCATCTGTTTCGCAGGGAAGATCTAAGGATTATGGATACGTGCATTATTCTTCAAACCATTATGTTCATAAGTCCTCGAAGAATTTCTCTGCTTACTCTTATGCTTACCCTAATCCCTCTTATGTGAAACGAAGTGGATTGGCATCTATGCCACCTTTCTCTTATGGAGCTCGTAGAATGATGAAATCTTTGCCACCCCTTCAGATGTGGGTGGTGAAGAAAAAGAACTAATCTCTTATGCAGGGTCAGGTCTCCAGACGAACTTAATCGTCTGAAGAATTTGCTGGTGACCTGAATATGCTTGAAAGGACACAAGCTAATCATGAAGAAATGAATTTTCATTTCTCACGCCCTCATACTGCTTTATCTGTTCTATTGCTTGATGAAATTGATCTGATGAAATTGATATCATATTCTTCACTGATGAAGTATATGAGTTCGCAAGTTGCACTAATTCATCTGCAGGATGATCAACCCAAAGCCACTGAGTGGGTCCTCGATAGTGGATGTACAAATCACATGACTGGTGACAGGAGCTTATGGATGGACTCTGCTTTATCTCCATCACATCTGAAGCATATCACCTATGCTGACAAAGGCAAAAGCAAGGTATTGGTTAGGTAAGCTTGCAATCTCAAAGGATCGACACATGGACAAAGTCATGCTTGTCGAGTCCTTAGGGTTCAACCTCATGTCTGTCTCAATGCTTTGTGATCTTGATATGGTTGTTGTCTTTGGCAAGTATCGTTGTGTTGTGATCATGGAAGATCACAATTCCAAAGTCTTCGAAGGCTTTAGGAGAGGAGATTTGTATATTTTTGATTTCTCTACAGGACCACAAGTCCACAACCTACTGCGTGTCTACTTGCAAAAGCTTCAGAAGGCTGGCTATGGCATTGACGACTTGGTCATGATGGCATGAGGAATCTGCACACGCTCGCGAAGAAGAAGCATGTCATTGGCATTGAAAATGTCAAATTCCTCAAGGATCACTTATGCGGAGCCTGTGAAGCTGGAAAGATGACCAAGGCCAAGCATCCAGCGAAGACTATCATGACTACTACTCGACCATTTGAATTGCTTCACATGGATCTCTTTGGCTCTACTCACTATGCCACATTTACTAATGCTGCATCTTTATATGGCTTTGTCATTGTTGATGATTATTCTCGATATACATGGGTGCATATCATCACTTACAAAACTGAAGTGCAGGAAGTCTTCAAACGATTTTCCTCGAGGGATTCAACCAACTTTGGTGTGAAGATCAAGAACATCAGAAGCGATAATGGAACTGAGTTCAAGAACACTAGTCTTGATGACTATCTTGATGAACTTGGTATTACTCATCAGTTATCTGCTCCTTAGCAAAATGGCGTCATGGAGTGCAAGAACATGACTCTTGTAGAGATGGCTCGCACTATGCTTGATGAGTACAAGACGCCTACTCGCTTTTGGCCTGAGGCAATTGATACTGCTTGCCACATCATCAACATGGTATATCTTCACAAATTCTTCAAGAAGACTGCATATGAACTCACAGACAAGAAACCCAATGTGAGTTATTTCAAAGTCTTCGGTGCTAAATGTTGGATTATAGATCCTCATCATAGTTCTAAATTTGCACCGAAAGCACATGAAGGTTTTATGCTCGGTTATGGTAAGGACTCGCACACCTACAGAGTCTTCAACACCTATGACCACAAGGTTGTTGAAACTGTAGATGTGCGGTTCGATGAAACTAATGGCTCTCAAAGAGAGAACATACCTCCTGTGACATATGAAATACCTCCTGAGGAATCTATTAAGTTCAAGGCTACTGAGGATGTCATTCCTACCGAAGAATCTGCTAAAGAAGTCGTTCCAAAACGTGAAGAACGTCATGTTGATGCACCTGAGGAAAATGGTGCTGAAGAAAATGTTGATCAAATTCATCAACGACAACCCGCTCATCCTCGCGTTGCAAATGAAGTGCAGATTGAGAAAATCATCAGCGACATCAACATTCCAGGTCCTCTCACACGCTCAAGAGCTTCACATTTATCTAACTTTTGTGGGCACTTTGCTTCCATCTCTATCACAGAGCCCACTAAGGTAGATGAAGCATTTCTGGAGCCTGAGTGGATTCAAGCTGTGCAAGAGGAAGTACATCAATTCGAGCTCAACAACGTCTGGGAACTGGTCAAACGTCCAAATCCTCGCAAGCACAATATCATTGGCACAAAGTGGATCTACCACAACAAGCAAGATTAAAATGGCCTTGTGGTAAGGAATAAGGCACGGCTTGTAGCTCAAGGCTACACACAGGTTGAAGGAATTGAATTCGATGAAACTTTTGCACCTATTGCTAGACTTGAAGCTATTCGCATATTACTTGCTTATGCTAACCATCATGATATCATCTTATATCAAATGGATGTGAAAAGTGCATTCCTTAATGGTAAGCTTGAGGAAGAAGTATATGTTGCTCAACCCCTAGGTTTTGAAGATCCAAAGCATCCTAACAAAGTCTTTAGACTCAATAAGGCCCTCTATGGCCTCAAGTAGGCCCCTCAGGCGTGGTATTCTACTTTGAAGGAATTCCTCATGAAGAAAGGCTTCAAACCCGGTTCACTTGAACCAACTCTTTTCACTAAATCTTATGATGGTGAATTGTTTGTGTGCCAAATTTATGTTGATGATATCATTTTTGGCTGTACTAACCAACGTTACAGTGATGATTTGATTGTCAGAACCCTACGACAATTGTACGCGGTGTCTGAAATCATCATTCTTATACGGCGGGTCACGCCACCACCAAAAGTTGAAAATCTTCAATTTGAGTTTTTTCTGGTTTGAAATTCCTCAGTTGTTCAATTTATTCAACTTTGCAATGTCTTCACCATTTCCGTCGTTTCTCTTTATTGGATATATATATATATATGAGTTTATCCTCTACAACATTCACTTATTGCTATTTCTTCAAGTTGCTTGTTCTGCTAAGTGAATGTGATTGGACCCTTCCCCCTCCATGCTAAACTCAACCTAGTCTATTCACAAATTCTTCATGTGCGTTCTATTTGAAACTCGTTCACAATCTTCACTGTGTCCTTGTCAGCTGAAGAAATTGCGAATGGAACTTTAAACTTATCTTATCTGAATTTTCTGCTTTTGCCGCTCAAACCGCTCCACTTCCACGATAATACTTATCCTATTCACCCATGATCGCACACGATCGTCACCTCTCAGTACATGGGTGACACATGTCAAGTGAATGAGAAGGGTCAGGGGCACGTTCGTCTAATTTCTTTGGGCGAACAGTTTTTCACCTCGACTATAAATACCCCTCCCCTTCCTCACTTCGTTTTTTACTCCGCTTGACCTCTCTCCCGCTCGAGCTTCCCAAAACCTAGCGCCGCCGCTACTTCATCGTCGCCGGGGTGAGGAAGAGCTTCACTGCCTCAACCTTGTCGCCGCTGTACTCGCGCCGGCTGCGGATTTCTTCACTCTGTTGCCGCCGTAGCTGTCTTCCTCTGCCAAGTTAGGGCATGGAAGATATGAACCGACGAGCTTCACATATACACTTCCCAGTTCATCATGTTCTTCATCCTGGGTAATTAAAAGTTACTTTTACTGCCCTCTTTGATTCAATTGTTTTCTACAAAATCTTCAAAAGGTGTTTATTCTTCAAATCATCACACACTGGACACCTCACATAACATCTGTTCTTGATCTGTTTCCCTAAGCAACATTTTTCTTCAAGATTCCTCAGTTGTGTGGATTTTAATCTGTACATCTCTGGAACCTAAGTCAAAGAACGCTTAGTGGAATTCTTCAAGACTCATCTGGTCAAATTCCTCAAACCTGTTCTTATTGCAAAACCTTCTGAGAACGCATATGACCTCTACAAATTCCTCGCAACTATACTCTGTTCACAGGTACTCATGTCCGCTGCTGAAACACTCACTAGGTTCTCATCAACTTAACTCATTTGCAGCGTTCCTTGAAGAAAAGTTGCACACCTCTTCAGAGAATTCCATTGCTCAAATTCCTTAGTTGAAGAAAGTGGCTGACGGTAAGAAGCCATGGAAGGGAGGAAAGAGGCCTGAGGTCAATACTGCTTTAGAGATTCCTGATGACATATACAAGGATTATTGCACTCCTGATGAGGCCAAATTTGGCAAGGAGGACAAAAATCAGCGCAAGGTGCGCATACAAAGAATAGAGAGGAGATGGGCACAGGAATGGAGGGAGTACAGATATGTTACTCCCAAGTATATGAAGAAATTCGCTCTTAATCCTCCATGCCTAAGACCTCCATTGGCACCTGGCCAAGAAGCTGATCCCACCAGCCTCAAGCATGGTGAGGACTATCCTGATGAATGGGCTAAGCGCCAGGCCAAGCTAGCCAAAATAGCTAAGGAAGCAGTGAGGAAATTTAATGAAGACTCTGCTGCTGCTGCTACCACTGCTAAGGCCTCTGCAAGCAAGCCAAAGAAGGTCATGGCAAAGAAGCCTGCTCATAAGCCAAGTGCTTCACCCCCAATGCCCTCATGGCCAGATTCTTCAAAGCCCTCACGGCCAATTCCTCCAGCTGCTCCAGCTCCTCCAAAGTCCTCAGCTCCTCCGTCAAAATCCTCAGCACATGTGCATCTCGCCACGTGCCAAAGGACAACAGGCATCTCTATTGCCTCAGGAGCTTCTGCTAGTTCTTCAGCTCCACCCAATTCATCAACTGGCCCCTCTCTGCTGAAGAAAAAGGCCACTGCTGGACAAGGCTCTCGACCAAGTCCTCACAAGAAGCAGGTCGCCTTTCAAGTACCGTCGGAAGATGACGAAGCTGATGATGAGGAACTTGCCGAAATCATCAAAGACAGGCATCTCAGGGCCGCTAGAGCCAAAGGCAGCAATGTGCCATTGATACTGGATCCGAAGTTGATCCTAGACTTCATCGACCTATGGCACAAGGATCTCAACACACCTTTGCCGGAGATGAACCTCACTCCTAGTCAAAGTCATGTTTTGACTGCCTTCATTGATGAGGAAAAATGGAAATTTTAACAGGGAAGGAGGGTGAAGAAAGCGCAGTACAAAAAAGAGCGCTTTCTGAAGCAAAATGTTCTGAAGCTTTCACCTCAAGAACTTGTTGCTCTTAAATCTGAGATCAAGCAACTAAGTGGTGAATTTGATTGCTACTATGCTGACTGGTTTGGTGCCAAAGTCAGATTTGTCAAGATAACTGAGAAGTTCACTTCCAACGTTGCATCCCCAACGCAACTAGAAAATCCTCAAGCTGAGGCATCTGCTCAGCGTACTGAAGAGCATGCCAACACCGTTGATGAAAATCAGGCTGCTGAAGATACTCAGAGTACCAGGGATGATGACTGCATTCCAGCCACTGAAGAAATTTCCAGGGCAACCACTAGTGTTGCACCTGAAGAAACTGAAGAAGTCAGGGCAACTTCATTAGTTGTGCCTGAAGTTATTGAACCAATTTCCTCTACTCCTCCTGCACCTACCCCAACTCCGATCCTTCCATCTGCATCAGATGTGAAGAAGACCAAGGCTACAGAGTGTGCCGCTGTGAAGAAAAGGAAGGCATCAACTACATCAGATTCTTCAGCTTCAAAGAAGATGAAGCCGCTGACTAGCTCTTTTGATAATCTAATTGATGTTATTCCTGTCTCATCCATGCCATCAAAGGACCTTGTTCCTTTTGATGAAGAATATGAGTTCCCAAGTGGATTTGATGATGACATTCCTTCTGCTGCTTCTTCAGAGCAGTTGGATGAAGAAATTGAAGTGGATGCAATCCCTTCAACCCCAATAGTCTCATCGCCGATGCCTCAGTTCATTGCTGAAGAGGCCGACATTGAGGAAAAGAGTGAAGAAGAAGATTTGGACATTGGGTGCACAACTCCAGCGTTGAACGATGACTTTTGGGAAAGTCAGCACCCCAATTCTCCTCTGTTCACACCCCTTCAACAAATTCCTCAGTCCCCTGTGACCACTGAAATTCAAATGGGATCTGAAGAACCTCATGCCACACCGTCTGTCCATGAAGAGATTCCAGCCACTAGTGGTGAATAAAATGTTAATGAAGAATCGAAGACCCAGGCTTTCACTGAAGAAGAAGCTGAAATTCCTCAGCCAGTGGATCCTGAGATTGCGATTCCTGAGGTAGTGATGCAATTGACCGATACCCGTCAGCACAAGCCAAAGGATCCCTTCTCAAAGAAGCAGAAATTCAAGGTTGATGATTTCTTCAGCGAACATGTGTTCTTCACAGACTATAACCCTTATGACTCTGCTCGTCTTAGAAGGAAGCGCTTCTGGACTGCCAGCCAAGCAAACTTTTATTCTTCACTGCTCTTCAACAAGGACAAAGTATTAGACCATGAGCATATTCCTCACGTGGACATGGAAACACTGCCTTGCTTCACCCTAGTCCTCAGTGTGCTTCATGATGCAGGACTACTCAACTTTTGCAAGGATATTTGCGATTGGACTTAAGAGCTCATTCTTCAATTCTATGCAACTCTGCATATCACAGGCGATGCTGACGATGTGAACTCTTGGGTATTGGACTGGATGACAGAAAACACACATTTCAAAGCACCGGCCTCTAAATTACTTCACGCCCTGCCTGTCAGTCCTCCCCTTGAAGGCGCTTGTTGCATCTATCATGAACCTGAACTCACTGCCCATTACATGCAAGTGCAAATGAAGCCTCTGAAGCCCGGTCAAGCTCCAAGGACCAAATTCCTTGTGAAGGAATTGTTGTTTGTACCTCGAACTATTTATCGCATTCTGACAAAGACATTGAGTCCAATCAAAGGCCACGATTCAAATGACGAAGAAGTTGTTGGCATCATGAAGAATCTGCTATTCAATATCATACATGGCATTCCTTATCATGATTTATTCATGAGGACTCTAGCAAATGTTGCCCTCTCTCCATTTGAGTTGAAGCCTTATGCTCCCTGGATCATGAGATTCCTCAAAACTAGGTCTTCACTCAACTACAAGGCTAATTTTCAGAATCATGTTAGTTACCTGCCCCCAATAGAAGTCCTCAAGCGGACATTTTCCTCATCTGATGAAAAGGGCAAGGCTACTGCTATTATTGATGAAGCCATTCGTCCATTGGATGGTTAGTTTCGCAAAGCTGCATCTTACTCCACCAATGATGATTCTTCTACTCATGATTCTGCCGCTAATGCATCAAAGCCAAATCCTCAAGCCACACCTCCCAGGGTGATGACTGACCGTGAGCTTCTTCTTCGTCTTCACCAGAAGGTGGATCGAAACCACAAATGGGTTAAGCGCCAGTTTGGTTCTATTCTTCACAACATGACTGCTACACACAACGTAGTGAAGAAAAACCATTACTACCTCCATGAAGTCTTCGATCGCACCTGGGCTATTTTGTCATATCTGTATGGTGAAGATGATCTGAAGCAAATGGGTATCGAGCAGGACTTTGAATGGTCTCAGCCGCCACTGGCGAATAAATTCAAGAAGACTAAAGTTCCTTCCTTGGTGGCCAGCTCATATTCTTCATCACGCGAAACCGATGAGCATGAAGACTGCGACGACACTACGGCAGGCCCTACAACAACAAACTACCCCAACAACGCTGGCGCTCCTCCATCAACTTGATATTCTTCAGGGGCGTTAGTCCTCATTTTTCAATCCTTTTGGTCATTCGATGACAAATGGGGAGAAATTTGAGTTAGTCTTGAAGCGGGTCTATCTATATGGGTGTTTTTTCTGCAAAGTTACAACTCTCGTTCTTCTGAAACTTTATTCGATCGAGTTGTAAACTTAAACTCTATGGTGAAGGAAATATGCCCTAGAGGCAATAATAAAGTTATTATTTATTTTCTTATTTCATGATAAATGTTTATTATTCATGCTAGAACTGTATTAACCGGAAACATAATACATGTGTGAATACATAGACAAACAGAGTGTGGTTATGTTTCCTAACCATAGACATGAGTTGTCATTTGATTAACGGGATCACATCATTAGGAGAATGATGTGATTGACTTGACCCATTTCGTTAGCTTAGCACTTGATCGTTTAGTTTGTTGCTATTGCTTTCTTCATGACTTATACATGTTCCTATGACTATGAGATTATGCAACTCCCGTTTACCGGAGGAACACTTTGTGTGCCACCAAACGTCACAACGTAACTGGGTGATTATAAAGGTGCTCTACAGGTGTCTCCGAAGGTACTTGTTGGGTTGGCGTATTTTGAGATTAGGATTTGTCACTCCGATTGTCGGAGAGGTATCTCTGGGCCCACTCGGTAATGCACATCACTATAAGCCTTGCAAGATTGCAACTAATGAGTTATTTGCGGGATGATGTATTACGGAACGAGTAAAGAGACTTGCCGGTAACGAGATTGAACTAGGTATTGAGATACCGACGATCGAATCTCGGGCAAGTAACATACCGATGACAAAGGGAACAACGTATGTTGTTATGCGGTTTGACCGATAAAGATCTTCGTAGAATATGTAGGAGCCAATATGAGCATCCAGGTTCCGCTATTAGTTATTGACCAGAGACGTGTCTCGGTCATGTCTACATAGTTCTCGAACCCGTAGGGTCCGCACGCTTAAAGTTTGATTATGGTTATATTATGAGTTTATGTGTTTTGATGTACCGAAGGATTTCGGAGTCCCAGATGAGATCGGGGACATGACGAGGAGTCTCTAAATGGTCGAGCCGTAAAAATCGATATATTGCACGACTATATTCGGACATCGGAAAGGTTCCGAGTGATTCGGGTACTTTCGGGAGTACCGGGGAGTTACGGGAATTCGTATTGGGCCTTAATGGGCCATACGGGAAAGGAGAGAAAGGCCTCAAAGGGTGGCCGCACCCCTCCCCATGGGCTGGTCCGAATTGTACTAGGGAAGGGGGGCGCCCCCTTCCGTCCTTCTCCTTTTCCCTTCCCTTTCCTTCCCTCCTACTCCTACTACTTGGAAGGGCTCCTAGTTCTACTAGGAAAGGGGGAATCCTACTCCCGGTGGGAGAAGGACTCCCCTAGGGCGCGCCATAGAGAGGGTCGCCCCCCCTCCACTCCTTTATATACGGGGGCAGGGGCACCCCAAAGACACAATAATTGATCTCTTGATCTCTTAGCCGTGTGCGGTACCCCCCTCCATCATAATCGACCTCGATCATATCGTAGCGGTGCTTAAGTGAAGCCCTGCGTTGGTAGAACATCATCATCGTCACCACGCCGTCGTGCTGACAAAACTCTCCCTCAACACTCGGCTGGATCGGAGTTCGAGGGATGTCATCGAGTTGAACGTGTGCAGAACTCGGAGGTGCCGTGCGTTCTGTACTTGATCGGTCGGATCGTGAAGACATACGACTACATCAACCGCGTTGTGCTGACGCTTGCGCTTTTGGTCTATGAGGGTACGTGGACAACACTCTCCCCTCTCGTTGCTATGCATCACCATGATCTTGCATGTGCGTAGGAATTTTTTTGAAATTACTACGTTCCCCAACAGTGGCATCCGAGCCAGGTTTTATGCGTTGATGTAATATGCACGAGTAGAACACAAGTGAGTTGTGGGCGATATAAGTCATACTGCTTACCAGCATGTCACACTTTGGTTCGGCGGTATTGTTGGATGAAGCGGCCCGGACCGACATTACGCGTACGCTTACGCGAGACTGGTTTTACCGCCGTGATATGCACATAGGTGACTAGCGGGTGTCAGTTTCTCCAACTTTAGTTGAACCGAGTGTGGCTACGACCGGTCCTTGCGAAGGTTAAAATAGCACCAACTTGACAAACTATCGTTGTGGTTTTGATGCGTAGGTAAGAACGGTTCTTGCTAAGCCCGTAGCAACCACGTAAAACTTGCAACAACATAGTAGAGGACGTCTAACTTTTTTTGCAGGGCATGTTGTGATGTGATATGGTCAAAACGTGATGAGATATAAGTTGTTGTATAAGATGATCATGCTTTGTTGAAGTTATCGGCAACTGGCAGAAGCCTTATGGTTGTCTCTTTATTGCATAAGATGCAAGCGCCAAATAATTGCTTTACTTTATCGCTATGCGATAGCAATAGTTGCAAGAGCAATAGTTGGCGAGACGACCATGTGACGACACTTTTATATAGATCAAGATGATGGAGATCATGGTGTCATGCCGGCGACGATGGAAATCATGACGATGTTTTGGACATGGAGATCAAAGGCACAAGATGATGATGACCATATCATGTCACATATTTTGATTGCATGTGATGTTTATCTTTTATGCATCTTATCTTTCTTTAATTGATGGTAGCATTATAAGATGATTGACGGTGTCCTGGACTAGGGGGTACTCATCACATCGTCTCCTGATCAGTTGGATTGGGCCGAGGACCCCCATGGCCGTAAACTCATGGGCCAGTTCGGACAGCTGCCGCATACAAGGAAGATTCCACAAAGACTTGGCGATCAAGACAAGGACTTCTCCCCACCGACGTATTTGGCTAGGACTCTTGTTAACCTAGGCCTCTGGTGCATTATATAAACCAGGGCCAGGCTAGTCGATGGAATATACAACATACAGAACAACAATCATACCATAGGCTAGCTCTAGGGTTTAGCCTCTCCGATCTCGTGGTAGATCTACTCTTGTACTACCCATATCATCAATATTAATCAAGCAGGACGTAGGGTTTTACCTCTATCGAGAGGGCCCGAACTTGGGTAAAACTTCATGTCCCTTGCCTCCTGTTACCGTTCGGCCTAGACGCACAGTTCGGGACCCCCTACCCGAGATCCGCCGGTTTTGACACCGACATTGGTGCTTTCATTGAGAGTTCCGCTGTGTGATCGACAAAAGGATCGATGGCTCGCCTGCAGATCAACTGCGACTTCGGCATCTTCGTCACTAGTTCGACTGGTCACCTTGGTTCGACCAGGAATTGTGCCCCGTGTTCGGATCACCATGTTCGGACGAGGGCCTTCGTCAAACATCAACTCCGATCTCTATCAAGATCACGGAGGAATTATCTATGGAGCTCGGGGGCTCAACGTCAACATTGCCCTCAAGCGACCGTACTGTTTTTTTGGACAGCGAACTCGTATCTGCCGCCACCACCTCCTCGAGTATCGCTTGACGATCGCTTTGGTGGAATTGTGCGGAATTGGGTCTATAACAACCCTGGAAAATTTTGTCGAGTTCCGATAGAGGAATCTCTGGCAATCCACGATATACCGGAGCCCTGTCAAATCTGGATGGGAATTTGGATGAGTTTAGGGCGTGGTGTCCAGCTTCTAGCTCGGACGTCCTTTGGAAGATCCAACCGTTGATCGGCTGCGGAATTCCTATATCTACCACTTCTCAAAATTTCAGCTCGATCCAACCGTCCAAACTCCAGGAACCTTCCGATTAGTGCATCACTTTTCGGATCTATTTTCTACGCGAAAACGAATCCGACCCGAGTTCATGTTTTTTATGAACGGGATTTCGGACATCCCTTTTGAAGGAGGTTTTGTATGGGGTATTGTGTTTTGTTCCTGAACACACCCCACTAACTTTAAGATCTTTTGAACATGATCTTCAACATCATGCTGGTGTCAAACCAGTCCGGCAATATTACTCCACGGCTGCCGACCTGCGCTAGACACGTCGTCACTTTAGCCGAGCTCAACTTCTTCGGATCATCATCTCGGCAAGCCGAACAAGAGTCCGGCATCGCGAAGGATAAATCATCATCAACATCGCCGCCCCACGGATTACACGGAGCGGGCATACCGGCATCGCCGCACGGTCGTTTCATCTAGCCGGCATCGACCACATCACGACCTGCATCGACATGGCCGCACTATTGCTTCTTCAAGCTGGTGTCCGTCACGCCGACCTACTTCGACTCATCGGCTGACGTCGAGGCTTCGACATCTCGGCTAGACCGGGGGCTTCGCCATCTCTTCATCAACCTACTCCGGACGCTTCACCGTCACTAGCCGACCAGCTCCGTCACGTTAGCTGGGCCGAGGGCTTTGCCTCGGCGAGTCAACCTTTACCAGCATTGCCATGCCGTCGTTTTATCGCCCATCAGGCAATGGGTGTGCGGAGCGAGTCCCAATTTTGGGAATCATCTTCCTTCGGATTGCTACAACAAATAAACCAGGTGCTATTAATCCCAGTATTTTTTGCTTGTTTGGGTTCATTTTTCCCAAGGAATTATTACTCTGGTTTGTCCATCATATGTACACAGGTCTATCAAATGGTGGCCGCATTGACGACAGTCGCATGGTGGTTCGGTTAGTTTCCGTACATAGTCCGGCGAACGCCGCATCCGGAGCTCGGACTGACCTGCGAATTCAGGCTTTGCCACGCCTTTACCGCATCACGCCGACGCCCTGCATCGACATTGACTTCGGCACCAAGCCATATTTCTTTTATTACTCACTTTTGCATAAATTATTTATTTTGAAACGATTTTTTTAATTATCATTATTACTATTATCTCCGGTTTGCACTATTTTTTGTGCACAGGAAAATGATCCGGGGACTACTGCGTCACTCTGTCGGTCTGCATTGACCGTGCTATGTCACCACTTCGTCGTGTCGAGCTCTCTGCTTCGCCCCCTCGGGACCGGCTTGGGGGATGGAACCTTGCCCCGCATCATGCTCGGACCGCGTCATCAATACCGAACACATTAGCCAGCTAAGTTTCTTTCATGCTCAAAGCTTTAATTTCTAATTTGTGTTCGGTTCGACCAAGCATTATACTTTTTTGGAAAAAAGTTGCTTGTACAAAATTTTCCTTGTCCAAACTTTGTTTGTGACGCATAAATTCAAATACCCCGTTCACTTGGGGGCTTCCTTTATGAAGCTTTTCCTGTTGCATATGATTATACTTGTACGGCTTCATTCCTTGTTCGTGTATTACGCCACAATATGCACCATATTGACTTAAGCAATTTGCAAGCTGGGTTGCCTCGCTCCTGTGTTTACCCCTATGTTCCCGATTGTTCGGCTAGGGAGTAAAGGGAGCACCTCTGCGATTGTCACGATCGGGTCAACCGAGCCGGACCTCAGACTGGGTGAAGCCGAAAGCTAGCACTCTTATAGTTTTCAATGATGGTCGGCACACAACGGAACTCATGAGTACAAAAAATCTATTGCACAAGTCTCATAATAACAATGAGCACCGAAGAAAGGTATCGGTGGGGGTACTATTTTCTTCGAAGATGCTTCTTACACTTCACGGTAATATAGCATAAGTTCCCTGAGCGCGCTTTGTCTGTTACAGCCTTATGGCCTGATTGCCTGGTTATTGGAAACACCGTCGATATTCTCGACCGATGGAGTACATAACACTTTTCGGTCCTTGATCAAAGAGGGAGAAGCTGACGGTCGGTTAAGACGCGTTTAAAGTTCGGTTGAACATAGATATGATATAAGTACTTCGGTACATGCAATCATTCTTCTACCCAAGTCACTTGGGGGCTCTTAAGTTTATTTGAGCCATTTTATAATAAGTGTTCTTCTTCTTAGTCGTTGCAAAGTTTTATTATTATTTATCACTCCTTTTTTCGACACGAGTGTGCGGTCACTAGCCGGGGAGCCTAATTTCTCTCTCAAAGCCGCTAGAGTTTAGTTTGCTAAACTGGCCTGATGAGAAGTACCCCGCCCTCGGGATAGGAGGTTGAAGCCGTAGGCTGACCCGCTCGAAGTCTTGAGATAGGATGTATCATGTTAAAGCACGACAGAAGCACTTCTTTTTTCTAAGACCAACTTTCGGATTGGCACCGAACACTTGATATTGTTCGGACGTCATGTTTTACTGACATTTCTTGGTTTTCCAAGCTTTTTGGCACTTTTAAACTATTTGTGCTATTCCAGCATTAGTCTCGCGGTGCAATGCCGGACACCTTTAGGTATTTGGCAAAAACATTCTTAGATATTGCTATATATACATCGGTTTCGAATTGTGTCTTCGGTCAATAGTTGGGTTGCCCGGCTCCTGTACTTGCTTCCTACGTTCCGTTTTGTTCGGCTAGGCGTGCAAAGGGAGAACCACTGCGATTGTGCTTCCAGCTCACATGGTTAACCACCTCAGTGGAGAAAGCCGAAAACTGGCTTTCACAATAAGCGTAAACTGGTCAGCGATCCGATGACTATGTTAAATGATGGGCCGTTCATAACATTGGCCGAAGTGTTTACGGCTTGGCCCCGACTGTCGCCGAACACTACCGGGGCTATTAACTGGCCTCCCAAACTAAATCCTCAATATTTTGCTCTTACATTAGAGCTGAGGTTTAATGATCATGCTTAGCATGACAACCCAAAGAAAGGAACCGATAGCGGGACTATTTTCTTTGGAAGACATTTCTTCTGTTAAACAGTGATATAACTCTCTGCGTACCTTTGTTTATAAAACCGTATGGCTAGATTGCCTTGTTTGTTGTAAATCTTTGCCCTCATAAAGGCTTTATAAAGTAGGACAAGCACTCCTCGGCTACTGGCCGAGGAGGTGGAAGCCGATGGTCGGTCAACAAAGTTTTGTACAATGCGGATCCGAGCATTAATGACGTAAAGTACTTGGATACATAGAGGCATCACACATAATTTGTGATTTTACTATGGATATTGATCCTTAATTCGGCCACCCGTGCCCGCATTAAGGCTCGGGGGCTACTGGGCTTCGGGCTTATTATTTACAAATATTAAAGGGGCACATTGATCCCCTGATCTGGTGTTGCCACCCGACCAGTGTCTCGGGGGCTACTGCATTGCTTGTCCAATGCAGAAAATTTTATGTGCAATATAGTTTCCGAGGAGATTTTGATCCTCAGGTTGGTCGGCCGCACCCAACCTGAGTCTCGAGGACTGAGCACGCCGCTTTTAGTGTCCCGAAGTATTCTGCCGAGCTTGGACTTGATCCTCAGGCCGATTTTGCAAATCAACCTGAGTCTCAGCGGCTACTGGGATCAGCGGTCTTACGTCATCCTTCAGGTGCATCTCGGGTTTTAGACCAATACACACCTTGAGGGCTACTGGCTATATATCTCGGCAGAGAATAAATTGCAATAATAAAAAATATTGACAAAAAATTGGCCCACAGTCGGGGTGGTGCACCACCTCGGAAGCAGTCCGGCATAAAGCTCGGGCGCTAGTGGCTGGCTCCATAGAGGGCATTTCCGGCATTAAGCTCGGCTAAACTCCTTCAACTTTTTTGAACCAAGGTGATATAACACCTCGGATATAGTCCGGCGTTGGAGCTGGGACACTGTCCGGCGTTGGAGCTTGGACACATTTCGGCGTTGGAGCTCGGAAGCGTACCGGTATTGGTGCTCGGCCGCAAAAGATACCTCGAATGCAGTCCGGCGTTAGAGCTCGGACGCAAGAGGACACTGCCTCCCGGGAACAATTTCAAACCCGAGGTGTGGCGTAAAAATAACAAGGCATTGATAAAGGCCGGAAACTTAAAGGGGCTCCTCGGATACCCGACGTGTAGACTCGCCAAATGCATTTCGGCGATCCTCAAGATCGAAGATGAGAAGATTTGTTGAACCAGTTTTCAAGACCGTCTACTGAAGATGAAGAACAGTTCGGAAGAATCGAGGAGCGTCCCTAACTTGAAGACCGGTTCAGGGGGCTACTGACGGTGTCCTGGACTAGGGGGTACTCATCACATCATCTCCCGATCAGTTGGATTGGGCCGAGGACCCCCATGGCCGTATACTCATGGGCCAGTTCGGACAGCTGCCGCATACAAGGAAGATTCCACAAAGACTTGGCGATCAAGACAAGGACTTCTCCCCACCGGCGTATTCGGCTAGGACTCTTGTTAACCTAGGCCTCTGGTGCATTATATAAACCAGGGCCAGGCTAGTCGATGGAATATACAACATACAGAACAACAATCATACCATAGGCTAGCTTCTAGGGTTTAGCCTCTCCGATCTCGTGGTAGATCTACTCTTGTACTACCCATATCATCAATATTAATCAAGCAGGACGTAGGGTTTTACCTCCATCGAGAGGGCCCGAAGCTGGGTAAAACTTCGTGTCCCTTGCCTCCTGTTACCGTCCGGCCTAGACGCACAGTTCGGGACCCCCTACCCGAGATCCACCGGTTTTGACACCGACATTGGTGCTTTCATTGAGAGTTCCTCTGTGTCGTCGCCATCAGGAAGGATGCCTCGCCCTGTCTTTAAAGACGGCACCGTTGCTAAGGGAGCTTTGGCTGTCGGCCAAACCCTCCGGCTAGGTGGTTTTATACAGACTTGCGGTGAAGCCTGTATTTACAAGAAAGTGAGTGGGAGCACTACAACATTTCTGATAAGTATATGTGAATGACATATTGTTGATCATAGATAATGTAGAATTATTCTAGAAAGCATAAAGGAATGTTTGAAAGGAGTTTTTCAAAGAAAGACCTCGGTGAAGCTGCTTACATATTGAGCATCAAGATCTATAGATATAGATCAAGACGCTTGATAACTTTTTCAATGAGTACATACCTTGATAAGATTTTGAAGTAGTTCAAAATGGAATAGTCAAAGAAGGAGTTCTTGCCTGTGTTACAAGGTGTGAAGTTGAGTAAGACTCAAAGCCCGACCACTACAGAAGATAGAGAGAGAATGAAAGTCATTCCCTATGCCTCAGCCATAGGTTCTATAAAGTATGCCATGCTGTGTACCAGACCTATTGTATACCCTGCCCTGAGTTTGGCAAGGGAGTACAATAGTGATCTAGGAGTAGATCACTGACATTGGTCAAAATTATCCTTAGTGGAATAAGGATATGTTTCTCGATTATGGATGTGACAAAAGGTTCGTCGTAAAGGGTTACGTCAATGCAAGTTTTGACACTGATCCAGATGACTCAAAGTCTCAATATGGATACATATTGAAAGTGGGAGAAATTATCTAGAGTAGCTCCGTGCAGAGCATTGTTGACATAGAAATTTGCAAAATACATACGGATCTGAATGTGGCAGACCCGTTGACTAAACTTCCCTCACAAGCAAAACATGATCACACCTTAGTACTCTTTGGGTATTAATCGCATAGCGATGTGAACTAGATTATTGACTCTAGTAAACCCTTTGGGTATTGGTCACATGACGATGTGAACTATGGGTGTTAATCACATGGTAATGTGAACTATTGATGTTAAATCACATGGCGATGTGAACTAGATTATTGACTCTAATGCAAGTGGGAGACTGAAGGAAATATGCCCTAGAGGCAATAATAAAGTTACTATTTATTTCCTTATTTCATGATAAATGTTTATTATTCATGCTAGAGTTGTATTAACCGGAAACATAATACATGTGTGAATACATAGACAAACAGAGTGTCACTAGTATGCCTCTACTTGACTAGCTCGTTGATCAAAGATGGTTATGTTTCCTAACCATAGACATGAGTTGTCATTTGATTAATGGGATCACATCATTAGGAGAATGATGTGATTGACTTGACCCATTTCGTTAACTTAGCACTTGATCGTTTAGTTTGTTGCTATTGCTTTCTTCATGACTTATACATGTTCCTATGACTATGAGATTATGCAACTCCCGTTTACCGGAGGAACACTTTGTGTGCCACCAAACGTCACAACGTAACTGGGTGATTATAAAGGTGCTCTACAGGTGTCTCCGAAGGTACTTGTTGGGTTGGCGTATTTCGAGATTAGGATTTGTCACTCCGATTGTCGGAGAGGTATCTCTGGGCCCACTCGGCAATGCACATCAATATAAGCCTTGCAAGCATTGCAACTAATGAGTTAGTTGCGGGATGATGTATTACGGAACAAGTAAAGAAACTTGTCGGTAACGAGATTGAACTAGGTATTGAGATACCGACGATCAAATCTCGGGCAAGTAACATACCGATGACAAAGGGAACAACGTATGTTGTTATGCGGTTTGACCGATAAAGATCTTCGTAGAATATGTAGGAGCCAATATGAGCATCCAGGTTCCGCTATTGGTTATTGACCGGAGACGTGTCTCGATCATGCCTACATAGTTCTCGAACCCATAGGGTCCGCACGCTTAAAGTTCGATGACGGTTATATTATGAGTTTATGTGTTTTGATGTACCGAAGGAGTTCGGAGTCCCGGATGAGATCGGGGACATGACGAGGAGTCTCGAAATGGCTGAGAAGTAAAAATCGATATATTGGGCGACTACATTCGGACATCGGAAAGGTTCTGAGTGATTCGGGTATTTTCGAGAGTACCAGGGAGTTACGGGAATTCGTATTGGGCCTTAATGGGCCATACGGGAAAGAAGAGAAAGGCCTCAAAGGGTGGCCGCACCCCTCACCATGGGCTGGTCTGAATTGGACTAGGGAAGGGGGGCGCCCCTTCCTTCCTTCTCCTTTTCGCTTCCCTTTCCTTCCCTCCTACTCCTACTACTTGGAAGGGCTCCTAGTTCTACTAGGAAGGGGGGAATCCTACTCCCGGTGGGAGTAGGACTCCCCTAGGGCACGCCATAGAGAGGGCCGGCCCTCCCCCTCCTCCACTCCTTTTTATATGGGGGCAGGGGGCACCCCAAAGATACAACAATTGATCTCTTGATCTCTTAGCCGTGTGCGGTGCCCCCCACCACCATAATCCACCTCGATCATATCGTAGCGGTGCTTAGGTGAAGCCCTGCGTCGATAGAACATCATCATCGTCACCACGCCGTCGTGCTGATGAAACTCTCGCTCAACACTCGGCTGGATCGGAGTTCGAGGGACGTCATCGAGTTGAACATGTGCAGAACTCGGAGGTGCCCTGCGTTCGGTACTTGATCGGTCGGATCGTGAAGACGTACGAGTACATCAACCGCGTTGTGCTAACGCTTCTGCTTTCGGTCTACGAGGGTACATGGACAACAGTCTCCCCTCTCATTGCTACGCATCACCATGATCTTGCATGTGCGTAGGAATTTTTTTGAAATTACTACGTCCCCAACATGTGGTGGTCTGATACTTTTGCTGAGTTTTTCTGCATCCTTATTCCTCATTAATGTTAATGCACGCATGCTGAATTACACCAGTCACCATATTTCATCATGCATTTGAAATTCTTCATATTATATGTTAAATGTGTGTATGGATTACAAGATATAGGGGGAGATCTCCATGATTCTACTCTTCAAAGTGTGCATTGCTTCAAAAGCTAATTCCTCACTATGCACATCTTCAGGGGGAGTTCTTCTATATCTTGCAATAAAATTCCTTAATATCAGTATTTACACTTCATATGTTTTTCCCCGTCGAAAACTTAACCTATATTGTCATCAATCACCAAAAATGGGGAGATTGTAAGTGCATCTAGTGCACCTTAGTGATTTTGGTGTATTGAAGACTTATAGGTTAATAGACCGATGCGTTTGTGAGTGTACACAGGTCTATAAGTCTATGAGGAGTTTGATATTTACAAAGAAAGTCGACCCCTAAAAATGAAGTTCTTCGACTGAAGACTTTGGATTTCTGAAGACTTTCTGAAGACTTTGAAAGTGAAGAAATTGGTGTGATCCTGAAGACTTGGTATTCATTCGAGGAACATGAAGCGTGAAGACTTTTGTTTTCATAGTTTCATTTTCTCTTTCTTGAGTCATAGGAAACACCATACTGTTAAAGGGGGTCGAGGAACTACTAAGGAAAAATTTCCAAGTGATGCTCAACTCAAATCCTACATCTACCAATCCCTTCGAGTGAAGCCATTAGAAATCTCATGCAGTTCAGTCAATTTCTTCAGTGACAGAGACGAAGTTCTTCTGGTCTCTGAGGAATTTGTTCTGACTGAGGAGTTCGGAATTCGCCAGTGCGGATTGCCTACAAGGAGGAACATGATAGCCCTAAGGAATTTGACAGTCAAATTTCTGACCGTTGCTGTGCTACGCGCCAGCTGTCCCAAAATATCTTCCCACCTAACGGCCCTATCATTGAAGGGCACTTATGTCTTATCATGTCGGGCTACTCCCTAGGCTATAAACAGCCGCCCCTACAACCACTAGCGTGTTGGCTGCTTCGAGAGAAACTGACACTTGTCATTTGAGAGCATCCCATCCTCCGAGAACTTTGAGCGAAAATCATCAAGTGAGGAAAACCCAAACCCAAACACCACAAACGCAAAGTGATTGAGCATCATTGAAGAGATTGATCCTGCATGGATCCGACGCTTGTTACCTTTGAAGACTGTGCATCTTCCAGACGGTTAGGCGTCATGGTCTAGAGCATCCAAGAGGAAATTGTGGATCATCGAGTGACCGAGTCTGTGAAGGTTTGGAAGTCACCTGAAGACTTACCATGAGTGATTGGGTGAGGTTTGTGTGACCTTAGCTCAAGGGGAATACGGTGAGTACTAAGTGTCCTGAGCTGCGTGTTCAGGACTGGGTGTTCGGGACTGTGTGTCCTCAGGTTTAAATACCTAGCCGCCCTAACCAGACGTACAACTGTCACATCAGTTGGAACTGGTCTACCAAATGATTGTCTTCACCGAGCTAACTGGTTTCATTTCCTCAACCCTTCCATTTCCTCATCTCTGTGTTGTGTGCTTGTTCATATCTGTTTGAAGACTTTGACTGAGACTTTCTCTATTTCCTCAGCTCAATTTCTTTAGTCTGTTTGTCTTCATTCTGTTTATCTTGTGTTTACGCTTTCTGTACTATGTGCTTGTTTTCATTTCATCATGAAGGCCATGCTCATGTTCTGTTATGTTTACTTCTGAGTACTTATTCCCCTGCAAGTAGTTCTTCACTCAGGAATTTCCTCACCGGCAAATTCCTCAGTGAAGAATTCATAAAAATCGCCTATTCACCCCCCTCTAGTCGATATAACGCACTTTCAGTATGGACTTAAGCATCACTACGGGTGAGAAGGTATCATCATAGTCAACTCCTTGAACTTGTCGAAAACCTTTTGCAACAAGTCGAGCTTTGTAGACAGTAACATTACCGTCAGCGTCAGTCTTCTTCTTGAAGATCCATTTATTCTTGATGGCTTGCCGGTGATCGGGCAAGTCAACCAAAGTCCACACTATGTTCTCATACATGGATCCCATCTCAGATTTCATGCCCTCAAGCCCTTATGACTCTGCTCGTCTTAGAAGGAAGCGCTTCTGGACTGCCAGCCAAGCAAACTTTTATTCTTCACTGCTCTTCAACAAGGACAAAGTCTTCGACCATGAGCATATTCCTCACCTGGACATGGAACCACTGCCTTGCTTCACCCTAGTCCTCAGTGTGCTTCATGATGCAGGACTGCTCAACTTTTGCACGGATATTTGTGATTGGACTTAAGAGCTCATTCTTCAATTCTATGCAACTCTGCATATCACAGGCGATGCTGACGATGTGAACTCTTGGGTATTGGACTGGATGACAGAAAACACACATTTCAAAGCACCGGCCTCTGAATTACTTCACGCCCTGCCTGTCAGTCCTCCCCTTGAAGGCGCTTGTTGCATCTATCATGAACCTGAACTCACTGCCCATTACATGCAAGTGCAAATGAAGCCTCTGAAGCCCGGTCAAGCTCCAAGGACCAAATTCCTTGTGAAGGAATTGTTGTTTGTACCCCGAACTATTTATCGCATTCTGACAAAGACATTGAGTCCAATCAAAGGCCACGATTCAAATGATGAAGAAGTTGTTGGCATCATGAAGAATCTGCTATTCAATATCATACATGGCATTCCTTATCATGATTTATTCATGAGGACTCTGGCAAATGTTGCCCTCTCTCCATTTGAGTTGAAGCCTTATGCTCCCTGGATCATGAGATTCCTCAAAACTAGGTCTTCACTCAACTACAAGGCTGATTTTCAGAATCATGTCAGTTACCTACCCCCAATAGAAGTCCTCAAGCAGACATTTTCCTCATCTGATGAAAAGGGCAAGGCTAATGCTATTATTGATGAAGGCATTCGTCCATTGGATGGTCAGTTTCGCAAAGCTACATCTTACTCCACCAATGATGATTCTGCTACTCATGATTCTGCCGCTAATGCATCAAAGCGAAATCCTCAAGCCACACCTCCTAGGGTGATGACTGACCGTGAGCTTCTTCTTAGTCTTCACCAGAAGGTGGATCGAAACCACAAATGGGTTAAGCGTCAGTTTGGTTCTACTCTTCACAACATGACTGCTACACACAATGCAGTGAAGAAAAACCATTACTATCTCCATGAAGTCTTCGATCGCACCTGGGCTATTTTGTCACATGTATATGGTGAAGATGATCTGAAGCAAATGGGTTTCAAGCAGGACTTTGAATGGTCTCAGCCGCCACTGGCGAATAAATTCAAGAAGACTAAAGTTCCTTCCTTGGTGGCCAGCTCATATTCTTCATCACGCCAAACCGATGAGCATGAAGACTTCGACGACACTGTGGCAGGCCCTACAACAACAAACTACCCCAACAATGCTGGCGCTCCTCCATCAACTTGATATTCTTCATGGGCGTTAGTCCTCATTTTTCGATCCTTTTGGTCATTCGATGACAAAGGGGGAGACATTTGAGTTAGTCTTGAAGCGGGTCTATCTATATGGGCGTTTTTTTCCTGCAAAGTTACAACTCTCGTTCTTCTGAGACTTAATTCGATCGAGTTGTAAACTTAAACTCTATGGTGGTCTGATACTTTTGCTGAGTTTTTCTGCATCCTTATTCCTCATTAATGTTAATGCACGCATACTTAATTAGATCAGTCACCATATTTCATCATGCATTTCAAATTCTTCATATTATATGTTAAATGTGTGTATGGATTATAATATATAGGGGGAGATCTCCATGATTCTACTCTTCAAAGTGTGCATTGCTTGAAAAGCTAATTCCTCACTATGCACATCTTCAGGGGGAGTTCTTCTATATCTTGCAATCAAATTCCTCAATATCAGTATTTACACTTCATATGTTTTCCCCCGTTGAAAACTTAACCTATATTGTCATCAATCACCAAAAAGTGGGAGCTTGTAAGTGCATGTAGTGCACCTTAGTGATTTTGGTGTATTGAAGACTTATAGGTTAAGGGACTAATGCATTTATGAGTTTACGCAGGTCTATAAGTCTATGAGGAGTTTGATATTTACAGAAAAGTCGACCCCTAAAAATGAAGTTCTTCGACTGAAGACTTTGGATTTCTGAAGGCTTTCTGAAGACTTTGAAAGTGAAGAAATTGGTGTGATCCTGAAGACTTGGTATTCATTCGAGGAACATGAAGCGTGAAGACTTTTGTTTTCGTAGTTTCATTTTCTCTTTCTTGAGTCATAGGAAACACCATACTGTTAAAGGGGGTCGAGGAAATACTAAGGAAAAATTTCCTAGTGATGCTCAACTCAAATCCTACATCTACCAATCCCTTTGAGTGAAGCCATTAGAAATCTCATGTAGTTCAGTCAATTTCTTCAGTGACAGAGACGAAGTTCTTCTGGTCTCTGAGGAAATTGTTCTGACTGAGGAGTTAGGAATTCACCAGTGTGGATTGCCTACAAGGAGGAACATGATAGCCCTGAGGAATTTGACAGTCAAATTTCCGACCGTTGCTGTGCTACGCGCGAGCTGTCCCAAAATATCTTCCCACCTAACGGTCATATCATTGAAGGGCACTTATGTCTTATCATGTCAGGCTACTCCCTAGGCTATAGATAGCCGCCCCCCTACAACCACTAGCGGGTTGGCTGCTCCGAGAGTAACTGACACTTGTCATTTGAGAGAATCCCATCCTCCGAGAACTTTGAGCGAAAATCATCAAGTGAGGAAAACCCGAACCCAAACACCACAAATCCAAAGTGATTGAGCATCGTTGAAGAGATTGATCCTGCGTGGATCCGACGCTTGTTACCTTTGAAGACTGTGCATCTTCCAGACGGTTAGGCGTCATGGTCTAGAGCATCCAAGAGGAAATTATGGATCACCGAGTGACCGAGTCTGTGAAGGTTTGGAAGTCACTTGAAGACTTACCATGAGTGATTGGGCGAGGTCTGTGTGACCTTAGCTCAAGGGGAATACGGTGAGTACTAAGTGTCCCGAGCTGCGTGTTCAGGACTGGGTGTCCGGGACTGTGTGTCCTCAGGTTTAAATACCTAGCCGCCCTAACCAGACGTAAAACTGTCACATCAGTTGGAACTGGTCTACCAAATGATTGTCTTCACCGAGCTAACTGGTTTCATTTCCTCAACCCTTCCATTTCCTCATCTCTGTGTTGTGTGCTTGTTCATATTTGTTTGAAGACTTTGACTGAGACTTTCTCTATTTCCTCAGCTCAATTTCTTTAGTCTGTTTGTCTTCATTCTGTTTATCTTGTGTTTACGCTTTCTGTATTATGTGCTTGTTTTCATTTCATCATGAAGGCCATGCTCATGTTTTGTTATGTTTACTTCTGAGTACTTATTCCCTTGCAAGTAGTTCTTCACTCAGGAATTTCCTCACCCGCAAATTCCTCAGTGAAGAATTCATAAAAATCGCCTATTCACCCCCCCTCTAGTTGATATAACGCACTTTTAGGATGGACTTAAGCATCACTACGGGTGAGAAGGTCTCATCATAGTCAACCCCTTGAACTTGTCGAAAACCTTTTGCAATAAGTCGAGCTTTGTAGACAGTAACATTACCGTTAGTGTCAGTCTTCTTCTTGAAGATCCATTTATTCTCGATGGCTTGCTGATGATCGGGCAAGTCAACCAAAGTCCACACTTTGTTCTCATACATTGGATCCCATCACAGATTTCATGGCCCCAAGCCATTTTGTGGAATTTGGGCTCATCATCGCTTCCTCATAGTTCGTAGGTTCGTCATTGTCAAGTAACATGACCTCCAGAACAGGATTACCATACCACTCTGGTGCGGATTTTACTCTGGTTGACCTACGAGGTTTGGTAGTAACTTGATCTGAAGTTACATGATCTTCATCATTAGCTTCCTCACTAATTGGTGTAGGAGTCACAGGAACAGATTTCTATGATGAACTACTTTCCAATAAGGGAGCAGGTACAGTTACCTCATCAAGTTCTACTTTCCTGCCACTCACTTCTTTCGAGAGAAACTCCTTCTCTAGAAAGGATCCATTCTTAGCAACGCATGTCTTGCCTTCGGATCTGTGATAGAAGGTGTACCCAACAGTCTCCTTTGGGTATCCTATGAAGACACATTTCTCCGATTTGGGTTCGAGCTTATCAGGTTGAAGCCTTTTCACATAAGCATCGCAACCCCAAACTTTAAGAAACGACAACTTCGGTTTCTTGCCAAACCACAGTTCATAAGGCGTCGTCTCAACGGATTTAGATGGTTCCCTATTTAACGTGAATGCAGCCGTCTCTAAAGCATAACCCCAAAATGATAGCGGTAAATCAGTAAGAGACATCATAGATCGCACCATATCTAGTAAAGTACGATTATGACGTTCGGACACACCATTACGCTGTGGTGTTCCGGGTGGCGTGAGTTGCGAAACTATTCTGCATTGTTTTAAATGAAGACCATACTCGTAACTCAAATATTCTCCTCCACGATCAGATTGTAGAGACTTTATTTTCTTGTTACGATGATTTTCCACTTCACCCTGAAATTCTTTAAACTTTTCAAATGTTTCAAACTTATGTTTCATCAAGTAGATATACCCATATCTGCTCAAATCATCAGTGAAGGTCAGAAAATAACGATACCCGCCACGAGCATCAACACTCATCGGACCGCATACAGTAGTATGTATTATTTCCAATAAGTCTGTTGGTCGTTCCATTGTTCCGGAGAACAGAGTCTTAGTCGTCTTGCCCATGAGGCATGGTTCACAAGCATCAAGTGATTCATAATCAAGTGATTCCAGAAGCCCATCATAATGGAGTTTCTTCATGCGCTTTACACCAATATGACCTCAACGGCAGTGCCACAAATAAGTTGCACTAACATTATCAAATCTGCATCTTTTAGCTTCAATATTATGAATATGTGTATCACTACTATCGAGATTCATCAAAAATAGACCACTCTTCAAGGGTGCATGACTGTCGGTGTCAAAACCGGCGGATCTCGGGTAGGGGGTCCCGAACTGTGCGTCTAGGCCGGATGGTAACATGAGATAAGGGACACGAAGTTTTACCCAGGTTCGGGCCCTCTCGATGGAGGTAAAACCCTACATCCTACTTGATTAATATTGATGATATGGGTAGTACAAGAGTAGATCTACCACGAGATCGAGGAGGCTAAACCCTAGAAGCTAGCCTATGGTATGATTGTTGATGTGTATGTTGTCCTACGGACTAAAACCCTCCGGTTTATATAGACACCGGATAGGGTTAGGGTTACATGGAGTCGGTTACAATGGTAGGAGATCTTCATATCCATATCGCCAAGCTTTCCTTCCACGCCAAGGAAAGTCCCTTCCGGAAACGGGACGGAGTCTTCAATCTTGTTTCTTCAGAGTCCACGAGTCCGGCTATCCGAACACCCCCTAATCCAGGACTCCCTCAGTAGCCCCTGAACCAGGCTTCAATGACGACGAGTCCGGCGTGCATATTGTCTTCGGCATTGCAAGGCGGGTTCCTCCAAGTACTTCATAGAAGATTTTGAACACAAAGATAGTGTCCGGCTCTGCAAAATAAGTTTCCGCATATTGCCATAGAGAGAATAATATTTACACAAATCTAATCTGCTGACGTATTCCGTAGTGTGATATCACACCACGGCCAAGCTTTTATTCAAACCGTTTTACTGTCCCATCTCAGCGCATTATGCGAGGCGGTTTCCTTGGCACGTCTTGTTAAAGCAGAGATCGTGTCCCCTTATTCCGGGATTCTCATCAATACGGGCGTGGGTAACCCAACCGCGCCATCGATTATGACGCTTGGAGATAAGTGAGTTTTACCAGGCTAGTGGGGACATGTAGTTGCGTCCACCCATATAAGGGGATAAGAATCCACCTTTTCACCTACGCCTTCTTCCTCCTTCGCCTATCCATTCTTGCGCACTCGAGCTCTAGCGCCCAAGTCCGCACTCCCCACCTCAACCTTCTCCAGTCATGTCCGGAGCAGGAGGCAAGTGGATGGTCTCCTCCGTCACAGAGGGACATATCAAAAAGCTGAGGAAGGCCGGATACCTGTCTAACGACATCGCGTACCGGCTCCCCAAGAATGGGCAGCTCATCCCCACCCCTAGGCCCCATGAGAGGGTGGTGTTCCTCCCCCATTTCCTTCGCGGACTGGGCTTCCCTCTCCACCCATTTGTCCGGGGGCTCATGTTCTACTACAGCCTGGATTTCCACGATCTGGCCCCGAACTATGTCCTCAACATCTCGGCGTTTATCGTCGTGTGCGAGGCCTTCCTCCGCATCCGCCCCCATTTCGGGCTATGGCTCAAGACTTTCAATGTCAAGCCGAAGGTGGTGCGCGGCAGCCAAGCGGAGTGCGGAGGCGCCATGGTGGGCAAGATGGCCAATGTCCTCTGGCTCGAGGGCTCCTTTGTGGAGACCCTGAAGGGGTGGCAATCGGGGTGGTTTTACATCACTGAGCCGCGCGACGCCGAATGGGTCGCACCCCCTGAGTTCCGGTCCAGACCCCCAACGCGGCTCACGTCCTAGAAAGAGACGGGCCTGTCATGGGGTAAAAAAGGAGAGCTGACCGGACTCCAAACATGCGTCAAAACCCTGGTGGACAAGAAGCTCAAACTTGTCAACATAGTCCAGGTTATGCTCATCCCCTTGATCCTCCCGTGCCAACAACGGGCTTTCAACCTATGGGAGTTCGACCCGGCGTGGCACCAAACTCTGAGCAGGCTCTTCGACACGACGTACGAAGATGCCTGGAAGGTGTTTTTCAAGGGCGCCGAGGCTCCCGCATCTGCTACTGAGGATCGCGGATTCAGTGCGCAGCGTCACGCTCTCGCGGTAAGCTGTTTTTTCCTTTTATAGGGTATCAGTTTTTCATAGTTTGACTCCATGCGGGATCTAAACTCCCTTACCTTTGACAGGATTGGCAGGTGACATCCGGACAGATCAACTGTCCGGCTCCTTTGCCCGAAGGCCCAGCGGATGCTCGTTTGGTGAAGCTGCTGGTTCCGGCACCCTATGTGGTGCCGGAGAAGAAGGTCAAGAAGAAGGCCACAGGGACTCGAAAGAGTGCCCGACGCCCGGAGGTGTCGGATTCATCATCCGACGAATCCAAGACACACTCCTCCCACGAAGACGAGGAGGAGGAAGAAGAGACCCCTCCCCCTCCAGCGGGGGAAGGGAAGAAAAGGAAGGCCGCCCCAACTGGGGAGGCCGAAGGGTCCAAGAAGGGGAAAACCCTTCCTTCGGACTGCTCCACCAACGCCGACGGCGGCAGAGAGGAGTGGGCGCCCAGGGCCAAGCCCCTAGCCAAATCGTACGTATCCGGATACCAGAGTAATTCATAGTATTCGTTTATTGCACAGCTTTCCCTTACGTCGAATATGTTTATGCAGCCCACCCAAAGACCGACTCGACGCGTCGTCGAGCGGTCACTGGACTCGTCGGATGTGAACTCGCTTCCGACGGCTTCCTCCCCCCGCCCTACGGACGACACCGAAGTGTTGTCTCGACAGGTTCCAAGCCGGGAGGAGGTGGTCCTGGAGGCGCCGCAAAGCGACCTCCCGGACTCCAGGAGTAAAGGGGATGAAACCCCTCAGGGTTCCAAGTCCGGCTCTAGGCCGGACACCGCTCCGGAACCTTCAAAGGTTCTAGAGTCCGGTAGGGGACCTCCATCCAAGAGGAGCAAGTCCATCGTGCCAGTGGCCCCCGTCCAACCGGAGGCGCCGGACAATATGTTGGAGGCGCTCCAAGGCGCCTCCATCGACGAGGAGCACCGCGCTATTAAGAGTGCGGTGGTCCAAAAGGTTCAGTTTGCCAAAGACGGACTGACTGAAGCTTGTACTAGCCTTTTGACAGGCTTTGATGTAAGTAAAGAAAGTGCAAATAATAGTACCGCATAGACAATAGCCCCTGATGCTCTGTTTGGCATTCAGGAAGAAAAGCCGAATAGAGGATCAAATAAAATTCACAGGAGTCTAACAAAAGGAGTCAATATGCGTATGCAGGCTTCTCTGCTTGCGTCCGCCGCACTGACTGCGGAAGTGGACACGCTAAAGCAGAACCTCGAGCGGTCCGAGCAAGAGCTCGCTCGTGCCAAGAAGCAGCTCGAGGACAATGAAGGTAAGAAATACCTTGTTTAAATACATATAAAAAAGGTGCAATTGCAAAAAATGACAGGATTATCGTGGCTATTGTAGGGGCCACGTCTGAGGTGGCGACCCTTAAGCAAGCACTGGACGAGGCCAAAAAGAGGGCGGCCTCGGAGCGCACCGAGCGGGAGAAGTATGAGGCTGAGGTTGGCAAGGTGCGGCAAGAGCTCCAGGCTCTCATGGAAAAACATGAGAGTTTGGAGCTTGACTCGAAGACGCAAGCGTCTGAGGTTGCGGTGGCTATTGAAAATGCCAAATCTGCCAAGGCCGAATCCCAGAAGATCCTCCAGGAGTTGGATGAGGTGAAGAACATAGCGGCGGGTAAGGCATTCTTTATGCAAAGCAAACACATAAACGTGAATTACTTGTTACTTACCCGAATCCGGAGCTCTCCAGGAGCGTTCGCAGATCTTCCCCGGAGTGTGTCCGATGCCGCCGCATTCTATCGAGCTGAGGAGGGCAGCTCGACGGAGAAGGTGTTCTGGTCTCAGTACACTGAGGCCGGACACCCCGTGCCCCTGAGCGACCAGCTGAAGCAACTAGTCGAGCTCCACAAGGTGGCCGAATAGGCCATGAAGGGCCTCATTGTTCGGCTGTGGCCTGGAGGGGCACTGCCTAGGAGCTATTTCGGGCTGGTGCGGCGGCTGGTGGAGGCCTGTCCAAGGCTCGAAGTCATCAAGCGCTCCGTCTGCATTGAGGGTGCCCGTAGGGCCCTTGCCCGTGCTAAGGTGCACTGGGGCAAGCTGGATGCTGAGAAGCTTGTGAAGGACGGGCCACCGCCGGGGAAAGAGCATCGCAAGCCCGAGAATTACTATAAGGATGTTCTGAAGGGTGCCCGCCTTGTGGCGGATGAATGTTCTAGGGATGTAATTTTTGAGTGAAACTTGCTCGTTTTGTCCTGTGCGCTGAAAACTTGTTTATATGCGCCAAGCAATGCTGTTGGAATTTAAAATATTACCTTCTATGCGGCTGTTTATCAATTCTGAGAGATGGCGAGTCGTCGGCTTCTGCCCCCGTGCCGCTAGTGCTGGGGTGTTCGGGGATAAACCTGAGCGCTCTTTTTCCCATGTTTGGGTCCTTCGAGGGAGGCGCTCAGCCCAACGAACAAGGTAATCGGACTATAATGCGTGAACACTCTCACTTAGCCATAGAATTCTATAATTTTAAATTTCGGCGAAGCCCCTGGTATTCGGAAGACCGAGTTCGAGGCGCTATCCATGCCTTGGCCGGACAGAGCCGGCTCCTCGCCCTAAGCAGCATAAGTCTTTAGGGACTCGAAAAAACCTCTCGAACAGCGACCAGCTCTCGCTTCATCATGACAGTCAGTTTTAGCTTTCTCCACTGAGGTGCTCGACCCAGCTCAACCGGGGCACAATCGCAGTGGTTCTCCTAGTGCTACCTTAGCCGATATAGCGGAACGTAAGGCACCAAAACATAGGAGCCGGGAAAACCCAACTATTGACCCAAGACATGATTCGGAGCCGATGCATATAATGCTATAAGTTTAGGGTGCCGCACTTGTTAAAGTGTTTGGACTTCTCACACCATATTGAGGGGTACTAAAGCCCCTGGCGTATTTTGGCCATACCAACGTGTACGGGTGCAACATGTCGTTAAGGAACATATATAAAGAAAAAAAAGGTAATGCAAAAATAGACGAAAGCTATGCATTGTTTATTAAAAAGGGCTGCGATCAAAGCAGAACGATACAAATAATGCGATAAGTGGAAGGTTGGACTAGTTAACATGTCCGTTCCAGGGGCAAGCTGCGGAATAGTATGCGGAACGGGTATACTGCTCGTGATAGAGACCACCTGGGAGTTCCGTAGTGCGGTGTGGCTTGTCTGCTTCCCTGGTTCTTGCATCGTTTGTGCGGCAATTGAACTGCCGAACAGGCCTTCCGAAGGATGAAGTCCTTAAAGTAAGAGAAAATTAAAAAATCGGCAGCCCCTGGTACGGTTTAAGCCGTATTTTGGGCATGCCGTGATGGTGCCCCTCCCCCTGTGCCCATGGTATCTCTAGAGCATAGTTATGTACGCGAAGTACTGGCGTCGCTTTTTTGCGAGGGTTGGGGTTAGGGCCGCATTGCTACGCCTGCTCGGGTCGTGCCAGGCGGTCTTGTTGTAGGTTACTCCGGGCGCGCTTGACGGTGTCCGGTCATTTAGTGGCCGGACTGGAGAACTGCCTAGAGAGGCTGCTTTGAACTTCCGCTGCAAGGGCCGCCGTGTGCTCCTCCGTTCGGAGGGAGCACTCGGTGTTTCCATTGACCGTAATTACTCCTCGAGGGCCTGGCATCTTGAGCTTAAGGTATGCGTAATGTGGTACCGCATTGAACTTAGCGAATGCGGGTCGCCCGAGCAGTGCGTGATAGCCACTGCGGAATGGGACTATGTCGAAGATTAACTCCTCGCTTCGGAAATTATCCGGTGATCCAAAGACCACTTCAAGTGTGACTGAGCCTGTACAGTTGGCCTCTACACCTGGTATTACGCCTTTAAAGGTCGTCTTAGCGGGCTTAATCCTTGAGGGATCTATGCCCATTTTCCGCACTGTATCCTGGTAAAGCAGGTTCAGGCTACTGCCGCCATCCATAAGGACTCTAGTGAGATGAAATCCGTCAATAATTGGGTCTAGAACCAATGCGGCGAATCCGCCATGACGGATGCTAGTGGGATGGTCCCTTCGAAAAAGGTGATCAGGCAGGAGGACCATGGGTTGAACTTTGGGGCGACTGGCTCTACCGTGTATACGTCCCTTAACGCATGCTTCCGCTCCCTTTTGGGGACATGGGTTGCGTATATCATGTTCATCGTCCGCACTTGTGGGGGAAAACCCTTCTGCCCACTGTTGTTCGGCGGTCGAGGCTCCTCATCGTCATTGCTATGCAGCCCCTTGTCTTCATTTTCGGCGTTTAACTTGCCTGCCTGCTTGAACACCCAACAGTCCCTGTTGGTGTGATTGGCTGGCTTTTCAGGGGTGCCATGTATCTGGCACGAGCGGTCGAGTATTCGGTCCAAACTGAATGGGCCCCTAGGATTCCTTTTGAATGGCTTTTTCCGCTGACCGGATTTAGAGCCTCTGAATCCGGCATTAACTGCCGTATCCTCAGCATTGTCACTGTTAATGCGGCGCTTCTGCTTGTTACGACGTGACCTGCCACTATTGTCCCTGGTGTCCAATTACCAGGGTTTTTGGTCATATTGTTGCTACGAGCAAGCCAGCTGTCTTCTCCCGCGCAAAAGCGGGTCATGAGTGTCGTGAGTGCTGCCACAGATTTCGCCTTTTCCTGTCCAAGGTGCTGGGCCAGCCACTCGTCGCGGATATTGTGTTTGAAGGCTGCTAGGGCCTCAGCGTCCGAACAGTCGACTATTTGATTTTTCTTTGTTAGGAACCGTGTCCAGAATTGCCTGGCCGATTCCTCTGGCTGCTGAATTACGTGACTTAGGTCATCAGCGTCTGGGGTCACACATAAGTGCCCTGGAAATTGTCGAGGAATGCGGCTTCCAGGTCCTCCCAACAAATGATTGATCCTGTTGGCAAGCTGTTAAGCCAATGCCGAGCTGGTCCTTTAAGCTTGAGTGGGAGGTATTTGATGGCGTGGAAATCATCGCCGCGGGCCATGTGGATATGAAGGAGATAATCCTCGATCCATACCGCAGGATCTGTTGTGCCATCATATGATTCGATGTTTACGGGTTTGAACCCCTCGGGATTTGATGATCCATTATTTCATCTGTAAACCAGAGTGGGTGTGAGGCGCCTCTGTACTGGGCTATATCATGACGTATCTCCAATGAGCCTTGTCTACTGTGTTTGGCCCCGCCGAATTTGTGGCCAGCGTGACGGTTACTGTCTCGAGCCGTGGGGCGCCCACGCGATCCATAGATCGATCTTGTTTGCCTTGCCTTGTCCTCCAACATGTCTTGTAAGTCCGGCGCATATTCCCGTGCCTTGGTACGGGGTGCGGCTTGAGTGGAGGGCCGAGAGGCCTCTCTGTCGCGACCACGAGGTGGCCGGTCGACCGCATCAAGTGCTTCCTCCTCTAATCGGGGTAGCAACCTGTGCTTTGGGTAGCTCTTAGAGGGGCGTTCGAGTTTATGCTCTTCGGCCGCAAGGACTTCAGTCCATCTGTCGACTAGCAAATCTTGATCAGCTCTAAGCTGTTGCTGCTTTTTCTTGAGGCTTCTTGCCGTGGCCATAAGCCTGCGTTGAAAACGCTTTTGCTTGACGGGATCCTCTGGCACGACGAATTCGTCGTCGTCGAGGCTTGCCTCGTCTTCGGAGGGAGGCATATAATTATCGTCCTCGACCTCTCTGTCCGGCGCTCTCTCATGAGGGCTGGTTTCTCCATCCTCCTGTGCTAAATCTTGCTGCAGGGGGTTTCTTCGGCGCTTTCCGGAGTATTATTATCTCTCGTGCTGGAATCACCGTGTTTGTTTTGGCGGGATTTTGAGCGGCGCCGCTGACGTCGGCGCTTAGGCTGTTTCTTGGAGGGGTCATCCTCCGCTGTTCCATCGCCATCTCCCTCTTTTGGGGTGTCCACCATGTATATGTCATACGATTTGGTGGCTTTCCAGGGCCTAGTAGGCGCTGGTTCTTCATCATCTCCTTCATCGGCGTCCATACCGTCGATGTCTTCGGAGTCGAAGTCGAGCATGTCAGTTAAGTCGTCGACACTGGCTACAAAGTGGGTGGTGGGTGGGCTTTGAATTTCTTCATCATCCGTACCCCAACCTTGCTGACCGTAGTCCGGCCAGGGCTCTCCTGATAGAGAGAGACTTCAGTGACTTCAGGATATCGCTGAAAGGCGAGTGCTGAAAGATGTCCGCGGCAGTGAACTCCATGATCGGCGCCCAATCGAATTCAATCGGTAGGGGCGCAGAGGGTTCGGAGTCCGGAGAGGAGTCCGGCTCCTTGGAGTCACGAGTCTCGCAGAGTACGGGGCTGGTGCTTTGCTCAATCGCCGTTGGGGTTGCAGCCCCCGAGGTGGCGTCCAACCGCCCATCCTCGATCGGCGCAGTTGGCTCCGAATTAAGGGTTGGAGCCGATGCGGGTGCGGCCTCCGGGGCACTGTTCGGCGGCAGAGCTAAATCACGCTCGTCGTGACAGTGCAGCGCGCTTGGCAATGGCTCGAATCCGTGGAAGATCAAGTCCCCGCGGATGTCAGCCGTGTAGTTAAAACTTCCAAATCTGACCTGACGGCTAGGGGCATAGCTTTCGATCTGCTCCAGACGGCCAAGCGAATTGGCCCGCAGTGCGAAGCCGCCGAAGACGAAGATCTGTCCGGGGAGGAAGGTCTCACCCTGGACTGCATCGCTATTGATGATCGTAGGAGCCATCGAGCCTGACGGCGACGACACAGAGGAACTCTCAATGAAAGCACCAATGTCGGTGTCAAAACCGGCGGATCTCGGGTAGGGGGTCCCGAACTGTGCGTCTAGGCTGGATGGTAACAGGAGACAAGGGACACGAAGTTTTACCCAGGTTCGGGCCCTCTCGATGGAGGTAAAACCCTACGTCCTGCTTGATTAATATTGATGATATGGGTAGTACAAGAGTAGATCTACCATGAGATCGAGGAGGCTAAACCCTAGAAGCTAGCCTATGGTATGATTGTTGATGTGTATGTTGTCCTACGGACTAAAACCCTCCGGCTTATATAGACACCGGATAGGGTTAGGGTTACATGGAGTCGGTTACAATGGTAGGAGATCTTCATATCCGTATCGCCAAGCTTGCCTTCCACGCCAAGGAAAGTCCCTTTCGGAAACGGGACAGAGTCTTCAATCTTGTATCTTCATAGTCCAGGAGTCCGGCTGAAGGTATAGTCCGGCTATCCGAACACCCCCTAATCCAGGACTCCCTCAATGACCATAAAAGATATTACTCATATAAATAGAACAACCATTATTCTCAGATTTAGATGAATAACCATCTCGCATCAAACAAGATCTAGATATAATGTTCATGCTCAACACTGGCACCAAATAACAATTATTTAGGTCTAAAACTAATCCCGAAGGTAGATGTAGAGGTAGCGTGCCGACTGCAGTCACATCGACTTTGGAACCATTTCCCACGCGCATCGTCACCTCGTCCTTAGCCAATCTTCGCTTAATCCGTAGCCCCTATTTTGAGTTGCAAATATTAGCAACAGAACCAGTATCAAATACCCAGGTGCTACTTCGAGCTTTAGTAAGGTACACATCAATAACATGTATATCACATATACCTTTGTTCACCTTGCCATCCTTCTTATCCGCCAAATACTTGGGGCAGTTCTGCTTCCAGTGACCAGTCCCTTTGCAGTAGAAGCACTCAGTCTCAGGCTTAGGTCCAGACTTGGGTTTCTTCTCTTGAGAAGCAACTTGTTTGCTATTCTTCTTGAAGTTCCCTTTCTTCTTCCCTTTACCCTTTTTCTTGAAACTGGTGGTCTTTTTGACCATCAACGCTTGATGCTCCTTCTTGATTTCTACCTCTGCAGCTTTTAGCATTGCGAAGAGCTCGGGAATTGTCTTATCCATCCCTTGCATATTATAGTTCATCACGAAGCTCTTGTAGCTTGGTGGCAGTGATTGAAGAACTCTGTCGATGACACTATCAACAGGAAGATTAACTCCCAGTTGAGTCAAATGGTTATGGTACCCAGACATTCTGAGTATATGTTCACTGACAGAACTATTCTCCTCCATCTTGCAGCTATAAAACTTATTGGAGACTTCATATCTCTGAATCCGGGCATTTGTTTGAAATATTAACTTCAACTCCTAGAACATCTCATATGCTCTATGATGTTCAAAACATCGTTGAAGTCCCGGTTCTAAGCCGTAAAGCATGGCACACTGAATTATCAAGTAGTCATCAGCTTTGCTCTGCCAGACGTTCATAACATCTGGCGTTGATCCCGTAGCGGGTTTGGCACCTAGCGGTGCTTCCAAGACGTAATTCTTCTATGCAGCAATGAGGATAATCCTCAAGTTATGGACCTAGTCCATGTAATTGCTACCATCATCTTTCAACTTTGCTTTCTCAAGGAACGCATTAAAATTTAACTGAACAACAGCACGGGCCATCTATCTACAACAACATAGACAAGCAAAATACTATCAGGTACTAAGTTCATGATAAATTAAAGTTCAATTAATCATATTTAAGAACTCTCACTTAGATAGACATCCCTCTAATCATCTAAGTGATCGCGTGATCCAAATCAACTAAACCATAACCGATCATCACGTGAAATGGAGTAGTTTTCAATGGTGAACATCGCTATGTTGATCATATCTACTATATGATTCACGCTCGACCTTTCGGTCTCAGTGTTCCGAGGCCATATCTGCATATGCTAGGCTTGTAAAGTTTAACCCGAGTATTTCTGTGTTTGCATAACTGGCTTGCACCCGTTGTATGTGAACGTAGAGCTTATGACACCCGATCATCACGTGGTGTCTTGGCACGATGAACTTTGGTAACGGTGCAAACTCAGGGAGAACACTTGTACCTTGAAATTTAATGAGAGATCATCTTATAATGCTACCGTCAATCAAGCAGAATAAGATGCATAAAGGATAAACATCACATGCAATCAATATAAGTGATATGATATGGTCATCATCATCATGTGGCTTTGATCTCCATCTCCAAAGCACCGTCATGATCACCATCGTCACCAGCGCGGCACCTTGATCTCCATCGTAGCATCATTGTCGTCTCGCCAAATATTGCTTCCACGACTATCGCTACCATTTAGTGATAAAGTAAAGCAATTACAAGGTGATTGCATTGCATACAATAAAGCGACAACCATATGGCTCCTGCCAGTTGCCGATAACTCCGTTAAAAAACATGATCATCTCATACAATAAAATATAGCATCATGCCTTGACCATATCACATCACAACATGCCCTGCAAAAACAAGTTAGACGTCCTCTACTTTGTTGTTGCAAGTTTTACGTGGCTGCTACGGGCTGAGCGAGAACAGTTCTTACCTACGCTTCAAAACCACAACGATATTTCTTCAAGTTAATGTTGTTTTAACCTTCAACAAGGACCGGACATCGTCACACTCGGTTCAACTAAAGTTGGAGAAACTGAGACCCGCCAGCCACCTGTGTGCAAAGCACGTCGGTAGAACCAGTCTCGCGTAAGCGTACACGTAATGTCGGTCCGGGCCGCTTCATCCAACAATACCGCCGAACCAAAGTATGACATGCTGGTAAGCAGTATGACTTGTATCGCCCACAACTCACTTGTGTTCTACTCGTGCATATAACATCTACGCATAAACCTGGCTCGGATGCCATTGTTGGGGAACGTAGTAATTTCAAAAAAATCCTACGCACACGCAAGATCATGGTGATGCATAGCAACGAGGGGGGAGAGTATCGTCCACGTACCCTCGTAGACTGTAAGCGGAAGCGTTATGAGAACGCAGTTGATGTAGTCGTACGTCTTCATGATCCGACCGATCCAAGTACCGAATGCACGGCACCTCCGAGTTCAGCACACGTTCAGCTCGATGACGTCCCACGAACTCCGATCCAACAGAGCTTCCTGGGAGAGTTCCGTCTGCACGACAGCGTGATGACGGTGATGATGTTGCTACCGACGCAGTGCTTCGCCTAAGCACCGCTATGATATGATCGAGGTGGATTATGGTGGAGGGGGGCAGCGCACATGGCTTGGAACAATCAACTTGTGTATCCTAGGGTGCCCCCTGACCATGTATATAAAGGAGCAAGGGGGAGGCCAGCCAACCTTGGTGCGCCCCAAGGAGAGGAGGAATCCTCTTCCTACTAGGAAGAGGATTCATCCTTTACTAGTCCAACTAGGAAGAGGGAAGGGGGAAGGAAAGAGAGGGAGAGGGAGAGGGAAAGAGGGGCCGCTGATGAAGCTATGTACCTAGGGTAGGGTCATAGGCCTGACCTAGACACCCTCCACTAGGACATCACCCTAAAGTCAGAAGCATTCAAGGGATACCATCATCCACTCGACCAGAAACGTTCCACTCAGAAGACTCTATGTCACTCGACCATAGCAATGATCACTCGACAGACAAAAGATCGAAAGCCACTCTGAAAAGCAACGGTCGGGCGTTTACCCTATAGACTTAATGGTCATTTATGGAACTTTATTACTAGCGTTACCAGAAATGCCCCATCTTTATGTACCTTAAACCCTTTGTAACTAAGGGCAAGAGGGGTCTGGAAAACTCTATATAAGCCACCCCCCTCCTCAGGGACAAGGGTTCGCACCCCCTGTAACACCACACACATATAATCCAGTCGACCGCCTCCGGGCACTGAGACGTAGGGCTATTACTTCCACCGTGAAGGGCCTGAACTCGTAAATCTTGTGTGTACAACTTCACCCTAGCTGGGATCTTGCCTCCTCATACCTACCCCCCATTCTACTATCAGTCTTAGAACCACGACAGTTGGCGCCCACCGTGGGGCAGGTGTCTTAGCGACTTCTTGGTGAAGTTGCGATTTTTTCGATTCCCATCATCATGGTTTCCGGCGGCGGATTGGCTCAGGGCCACGAGATCCATCTCGGCACACTCGTCTTCGTTGTCGACGACTCCGCCTAGCTTCAGGAAGCTCCCCTCGATGTCGACACGCTCCCCATCCGCGGGGTGACTCACTTTCACCCGTGCGCTCGCGGCGTCCTTCTCCGGCAGCTGTTGACCCAGTATCGGTTAGCTCCCATGCTGTCCTCACTCCCCGCTGTTCGCTGATGCAAGCGATCTAGTCGGTTGTGCCTTCAGCGGTGGGTAAAACACGCGGTGGCTCGTTAGTCAGCCATCCCACAAGTCGCGGCAATCGAGCTTGATGAAACTCTCTACGGCCTGTTTGACTGGCTCCTTCGAGACCGCATCTGAATGTGACAGCAGTGATCCTGCGGCTGAAGTCTTGATGGTCGACGGACCACATAGTCCTCCTGGCTTCCGCCGCGATGACGGCGGTGATGGTAGCGGCGTGTAACGCCCCGAGACCGATGTGCCAGGTGTCTTCTAGTTATTCTCTGTTGTTGCCTAGTCATTTTCTTGCGTGTCATGCATTTCATATCATGTCATCATGTGTATCGCATTTGCATACATGTTCGTCTCATGCATCCGAGCATTTTCCCCGTTGTCCGTTTTGCAATCCGGCGCTCCTATGTCCTCCGGTGTCCCTTTCTACCTCTTTTCATGTGCGGGTGTTAAACGTTCTCGGATTGGACCGAGACTTGTCAAGCGGCCTTGGTTTACTACCGGTAGACCGCCTGTCAAGTTTCGTGCCATTTGGACTTCACTTGATACTCCAACGGTTAACCGAGGAACCGAAAAGGCCTCGTGTGTATTGCAGCCCAACACCTCTCCAAAGTGGCCCAAAACCCACCTAAACTCCCTCCATCCTCTCGGTCGTTCGATCACGATCGCGTGGCCTAAAACCGCACCTCATTTGGACTCTCCTAGCTCCCTCTACCTATATATATGTGATCCCCTCCGAAATTCGCGGTCTAACCCTAGATCTTCCCCTCTCGCCCGCCGGACATGTCCGTCCCGGACCGGACAAATCCCGCCGCCGCGCCCGCTCCAATCAAACGCCGACACGTGGCTGCCCGTCATCCGTCGCCGCCACGGCCCGCGCAGCCCGCGGCCGGCCCGCTCCCCGTCACGACCGGGCCCGTGCCCTGCGTCCCTCCACCGCGCTCCGCCGCCTCCTCGCCGGGCCGTGCCCGAGACCGCCGCAGCCCGCCGCCTCCTCGTCGGGCCATGCCCGAGGCCACCTCATCACCGGACTCTGCCGGATCCGCCGCCCTTCACCGGCTTCTCCTCCTCCGCCGCCGCCAAGCTCGCCACCCGGAGCTCCCTCGTCGCCGACCCCGCCTCCGGTCACTGGATCAGGCGACCCCGACCACGCCAACCGCCATCTCCTCTCCAGCCACATCTCCGGCGAACCTCGGTTCACGCGTCGTCTCATATCCAGATCTGGAATCTCGGAGGTTGACCTAATTTTTGCCCTAGTCCCAGTTATTTTTAGCATTATTCATCGCATCATAACTTTGCATCCGTAGCTCCGTTTTGGCGTGTAGCATACCAAATTGTTTGTCTCGACGAGTACATCATTTCATTCCATTGCACCATGTTCATTTGAGTTCATATTGATGCCCTAAATGCTGTTGAAAGATTGCTAGTTTATTTTAGTTTCAGATTCTTATCAGTAATTGGACTTTCGTCATTTTTGCCATGATTGATGTGTGTCTCCTATGAACCTGAGCCCTACATATGTCTTGAAGTATGCCATGCCATCTTTACAGGGGTGTATGCCATGTATTTTTGTGATCTTTGTGGTGACTAGCACAAGCATGCATAGTAGCTCTCATAATGTTGCTGATTTCAGGGACTTAGAATTCTTCTAAGTCTTTGCCCTGTTAATATTTTTATGCCATGTATTCATGTTGCTACAGAGTGATCCATGCTTCTTTTGAGCATGATCAGCAAGGATGTTTTGTAGATATTATTGTGCTCTATCCATCCATATCTTTGTTTGCAATTATGGAGCAACCTAGCTTGACTCAATCAAGCTCTACTTTTGCTATAAAATGTTCCTGGCAGAATGTTTGTGTGTTAAGCATTTTTGCCGAGGTTGTTGTAGTTGATCCGTGCATGCTATGAGGTTGTTCTTGCCATGTTTAGCTTCTATGCCATGTCTACTTGCTGGGTGTATGCTTAGTTTGTCATGCCATGCCTTGTAGTGAGTGCATCGAGCTCGTAAACATGCCTACTTAATATCTATTTTGCCATGTTCCAGTTTTCTTCTAAGTCCGAATCTGTTAACTATAATTGCTATGTTCACATGGTTGCCATTGTATTTTCTGATTCCTTTTGGATTATGGTCAGTAAGGGACTTTTGTTGTATGCTTTGAGTAGCTTCATGCCATGCCTTGCTTTGCCATGTTATGTTCCTGTAGCATGTGGTTATCGTGCTCTGAACATTGCTTCCTGATGTTAATTCCTGCCATGTTGTTTATTTCACTAAGTCTGTAACCTGTCATCTTTTGCACTTTTTCCATGCTTGTTTGAACCTGCTATTGAGTGAATTAGCCGTAGCTCAGTGTCCATATTTTTTCAAGCATCTTGTGTGGATCCCTGCCATGTATTTTGTTGCTATGTTAGAGTGTTGTAGCTTGTTGTTCTTGATGCATTTAGATGGCCTCGTGCTATTAATCGCAGATCGGTGCCATATTTGTTTTGCTTGTCATTTGCAAACCGTGCATCTGATTCCAGTGATCTTTATATTGATTTCGACCGAAATCAACTCCTCTTTCCAGTGGCACTCTTGGTCTTCAAAGTTGTGGCCAGGTTCAATCTTTCCTTTCCAAGACATGCATATGCATCGCATATCACATCCCGCATATCATGCCATGTTTTGCATCATGTTGCTTGTGCATTGCACGTGGTTGATTGTGTCTCCCTTTGCTTGTGTTCTTGCTTTGGGTAGAGCCAGGAGATGAGTACGTGTTCGAGGAGCCTGTTGAGTACGCTTACGAGGTTCAAGCTTTCGTCTTCTCGGAGATCTTTGTAGGCAAGATGACCATACCCTCGAAATCACTTCTATCTTTGCTTGCTAGATGCTCGCTCTTTTGCTATGCCTATGACGCGATACCTACCACTTGCTATATCATGCCTCCCATATTGCTAAGCCAAGCCTCTAACCCACCTTGTCCTAGCAAACCGTTGTTTGGCTATGTTACCGCTTTGCTCAGCCCCTCTTATAGCGTTGCTAGTTGCAGGTGAAGATTGGAGTTTGTTCCATGTTGGAACATGGATATTTGTTGGGATATCACAATATCTCTTATTTACATAATGCATCTATATACTTGGTAAAGGGTGGAAGGCTCGGCCTTATGCCTGGTGTTTTGTTCCAGTCTTGCCGCCCTAGTTTCCGTCATACCGGTGTTATGTTCCTTGATTTTGTGTTCCTTACACGGTTGGGTTATAATGGGAACCCCTTGACAGTTCGCCTTGAATAAAACTCCTCCAGCAAGGCCCAACATTGGTTTTACCATTTGCCACCTAGCCTTTTTTCGCTTGGGTCGGACAACCCAAGGGTCATCTTTATTTAAACCCCCGGGCCAGTGCTCCTCTGAGTGTTGGTCCAAACTGTCAGTTGCCGGTGGCCACCAGGGGCAACTCTGGGCTGGCCTACCGGAACCTTGGACAATCCGGTGTGCCCTGAGAACGAGATATGTGCAGATCCTATCGGGATTTGTCGCCACATTCGGGTTGCTTTGCTGGTCTTGTTTCACCATTGTCGAGAAGTCTTGTAACCGGGTTCCGAGCCTGATCGGGTCTTCATGGGAGAAGGAATATCCTTCGTTGACCGTGAGAGCTTGTGATGGGCTAAGTTGGGACACCCCTGCAGGGTTTTGAACTTTCGAAAGTCGTGCCCGCGGTTATGGGCAGATGGGAGTTTGTTAATGTCCGGTTGTAGAAAACTTGAAACTTATCTTAATTAAAATGCATCAACCGCGTGTGTAGCCGTGATGGTCTCTTCTCGGCAGGGTCCGGGAAGTGAATATGGTGTTGGAGTTATGCTTAAAGGTAAGTAGTTTCAGGATCACTTCTTGATCACTTCTAGTTCACGACCGTGCCTTGCCTTCTCTTTCTGGCTCTCATTTGCGTAAGTTAGCCACCATATATGCTAGTGCTTGTTGCAGCTGCACCTCACTACCTTTTCCCTACCCATAAGCTTAAATAGTCTTGATCGCGAGGGTGTGAGATTGCTGAGAACCCGTGGCTCACAGATTACTTTCAAAACCAGATTGCAGGTGCCGATAATACCGTGCAGGTGATGCACCTGAGCTCAAGGAGGAGCTCGATGAAGATCGTGTTCGTTATGTTGTTCCGTTTCCAGTTGATCAGTAGTGGAGCCCAGTTGGGGCGATCGGGGATCTGTAGCATTAGGGGCAGTCTTCTTTTATTTTGGTTCCGTAGTCGGACCTTGTTTGTATCTGGTTGATGTGATGCTTTATTCATGTATTGTGTGAAGTGGCGATTGTAAGCCAACTCTGTACCACTTTTCTTATTCAGTACATGGGATGTGTAAAGATTACCCCTCTTGCGACATTGCCTTCAATGCGGTTATGCCTCTAAGTCGTGCTCCGACACGTGGGAGGTATAGCCGCATCGAGGGAGTTACACGGCGATCCGTCATGCGCTCACGAGGAATACCGTCCCGAGCCCCTTTCTTCACAGCAGAGGGAAGAGCTTCGCCGCCGCAACATGGATGCGCTCGACACGCCCATCGTTGGGGAAACCTCCAAGGCCCGGGCCTTGGAGGAGGTGCGCCTAGCCAACTTGGCTGAGCGCACTTGACTGGAGAATCTTCAGCGTGCACTCGACGAGCATGCTCGGCAGCGGGTTCCTGAGTCCAGCCGACGACAGCTTTTTCCGCCTCAACCTCAGGTATACCACACTCCGATTCAAAATCTCAAAGCTGCAGCCCGTATAGCATAGTCAATTCAGCCTTCCCAATCGGAGGCTGGCACGGGTTTGATGCAAATCCGGGCCTTACTCCGGGCAGCAGGAGAGCAGAACACAGTAGTGTCTTAGTCGCGGAATAGGATTCATAGCAGATCTGTGATGGCAGATACAATTCAATCGGCCCACAGTCCAAGATCGCCCCTGCGGCATGAGGAACGTGGGCACCGGCAGGATCAGTACAGAAACCATGAGCAGTATGATCACCGATTCGGCCGTGATGACCGTCGTCGAGTGCCCACACCTCCTCCGAGGAGTGGATCATATGTGCCTCGGCAATATGATAACAGACGCCCTCATAGTGGCGAGCGAAGAATACCAGTCGACCCAAGGGAGACAGGCTTTGATGCGAGATCTATTCTCGTTCAAGGTCCAGTTGACAGGAACAGAGCACACAGGGAGGGCCTTAACAGAGATCACCCGACTAGCAGCAGAGTTCATGTTTCAAGTCCAAAGTGTTTCAGCAGAGCCATCGGAGCCGCGGTGATTCCTCCCAACTTCAGGTTGGCGACTGGGGTCAGCAAGTTCACTGGTGAGTCCAAGCCCAACACTTGTCTTGAAGATTACCAAGTGGTTGTGCAGATTGGTGGTGGCAATGATGAAGTGGCCATGAAGCATTTTCCTCTGATGTTGGAAGGTTCAGCCAGAGTGTGGTTGACTCAGTTAGCACCAGGCAGTATATTCAGTTGGGAAGAACTTGCCCGAGTGTTTGTTAGAACTTTTGAGGGTACTTGTAAATGGCTAGCAAGGTTAACAGAATTACAGCATTGCGTGCAAAAGCCGAATGAGACTCTGAGAGATTACATTCAGAGGTGGACCACTTTGCACCATGCAGTGGAAAATGTATCCCAACATCAAGCAGTTTGTGCTTTCAAGGAAGGCGTTAAATATCGAGAACTAGTACTGAAATTTGGTCGGATAGGAGACATGTCTCTGACTCGGATGATGGAAATAGCCACTCGGTACACTAACGGAGAAGAAGAGGATCGACTCCGCAGTGGAAAGAGCAAACCAGTCGGTCAGGGCACCGGTGGAGGAAATTCCAATCGGAAACAAAAGCGTAAAGCTGAGCCTGCAGGACCCGGTGAAACTACGGCGGTGATGCAAGGAAAGTTCAAAGGGAAACCTAAGGGACCCTGGAACCCAAGAAAGTGAAAGATCAAGCCGGAAATGATGTGTTGGATTTTCCATGTCACATTCACACTAAGAAGGATGAAGAAGGCAATCTGATTTATCCTAAGCATACCACTCGACAGTGTCGGGTTCTGATCGAGCAATTCTGAGAGAAACTGCCAAATGAGAAAGAAAAGGAATCAGACAAGGATGAGGACAAAGAGGAAGCTGATGGTTTTCCCAATGTCCATTCCACCCTAATGATTTTTGCTGATATTGAGAGCAAAAGTCGACTGAAAGTGATCAACAGGGAAGTGAACATGGTTGCTCCGGAAACGACAACATACATGAAGTGGTCACAAACAGCTATCACATTCTACCAGTCTGACCAACCTGCTCGCATAGCCACCCCAGGGAGGCAAGCATTGGTGGTTGACCCAGTTCTTGGAGGTACTCGATTGACCAAAGTGTTGATGGATGGTGGTAGTGGTTTGAATATTCTTTACGCTGAAACCTTGAAAGGGATGGGCATTCCGATGTCCAAACTTAGTGAGAGCAACATGAGCTTTCACGGCGTCATACATGGCAAGAAGGTTGAATCACTCGGCCAGATAACCTTGGACGTGGTTTTCGGTGATTCAAAGAATTACCGTAAGGAAAATTTGACATTTGAAGTAGTGGGTTTCCAGAGTGCTTATCATGCTATTCTGGGGAGGCCTGCATTTGCGCGTTTTATGGCTCGACCATGTTACATGTATCTCAAGTTGAAAATGCCTGGTCCCAAAGGAGTGATCACGGTCAGTGGCAATCGACAGAAGGCAAAGGAATGCTTCCAGAAGGGTTCTAAAATTGCCGATGCACAAATGGCAGCAGTTGAAATGCAAGAGTATCAGAAAAATGTAGATCCGAGTGATGTATTGCGAGCCAAGAAGCCTGCCATAGATTCTTCATTTCAGTCGTCCGGAGAAACAAAACCGATTCTTATTCACCCAACCGATCCTAATGCTGCTCCTACTCATATCTCAACATCACTCGATAGCAAATAGGAAGAAGTGCTCATCCATTTCCTTCGTGAGAACTGGGACATCTTTGCATCGAAACCTTCTGACATGCCAGGTGTACCCAGGGGACTAGTTGAGCACCGTTTGCGAGTCGACCCGAAAGTGAAGCCAGTCAAGGAACATCTTAGACGGTATGCCGTATAGAAGAGAAAAGCAATTGGCGAGTAAGTGGCTCGGCTCCTAGCAGCTGAGTTCATCCGGGAGATTTACCACTCCGAGTGGCTCGCCAATGTTGTCATGGTCCCCAAGAAGGACGATTCACTTTGTATGTGCATTGACTTCAAGCATATCAATCGGGCCTGCCCAAAAGATCATTTTCCTCTCCCCCGTATCGACCAAATCGTTGACTCGACTGTGAGGTGTGAGCGTTTATCTTTTCTATACGCCTATTTCGGATATCATCAAATCCGATTGTATGGGCCCGATGAGATAAAAACAGCTTTCATCACTCCATTCGGGTGCTTCTGTTATGTCACCATGCCATTCGGTCTCAAGAACGTTGGTGCAACATTTATGAGGATGATTCAAAAGTGCCTGCTCACTCAAATCAGTCGAAATGTGGAAGCATATATGGATGACATTGTGGTCAAGTCGCGTAAAGGTTCCGACCTACTGACTGATCTCGTTGAAACCTTTGCCAACCTAAGAAGGTATGGTATGAAGCTTAATCCACCGAAATGCACATTCGAAGTTCCAGGAGGAAAGTTACTCAGTTTCCTTGTTTCCGAACGAGGGATCGACGCCAACCCAGAGAAAGTTGGAGCCATACTCCAGATGAAACGCCCTATGCGTGTGCATGACATTCAGAAGCTTACTAGTTGTTTGGCCGCCTTGAGTCGATTCATCTCTCGCCTCGGTGAAAAGGCATTGCCTCTTTACCGACTGATGAAGAAATCTGATAAGTTCGAGTGGACTCCTGAAGCTGATGCAGCATTTGCAGAACTCAAAACCCTGCTTTCCACCCAGCCGGTGCTTGTTACCCCAATCAGCAAAGAGCCTTTACTGCTTTATATTGCAGCCACTGGACAAGTTGTCAGTACATTACTTACGGTTGAGCGGGAAGAATAAGGAAAAACCTATAAAGTTCAGCGCCAAGTGTACTATATTTCTGAAGTCTTGACTCCATCCAAGCAAAGATATCCTCATTATCAGAAGCTTGTTTATGGGATTTACATGAACACGAAGAAGGTTGCACATTATTTATCTGATCACTCTATTACAGTCGTCAGCGACGCACCATTGTCAGAAATTCTGAACAACAGAGATGCAACTGGTCGAGTGGCAAAGTGGGCGATTGAACTCCTTCCCTTGGATATCAAGTTTGAGGCAAAGAAAGCTATCAAGTCCCGGGCAATAGCAGATTTCCTCGCCGAGTGGGTGGAGTAGCAACAACCGACTCAAATTCCCTCGGAGCATTGGACTATGTTATTTGATGGATCCAAGATGCTGAACGGTTCTGGTGCTGGGGTGGTGTTGGTATCCCCTCGAGGAGACAGACTCAGCTATGTTCTTCAGATCTATTTTGATTCCTCCAACAACGAAGCTTAATATGAAGCACTTCTGTACGGGTTGCGTATGGCCATTTCACTCGGCGTCCGTCACCTAATGGTCTACAGCGACTTAGATTTGGTGGTGAATCAAGTGATGAAGGAGTGGGACGTCAGAAGCCCGGCTATGACTAGCTATTGTAATACAGTGAGAAAGTTAGAGAAGAAATTTGAGGGGTTAGAGCTCCATCATATACCCCGACTGAAAAATCAAGCAGCTGATGATTTAGCAAAGATAGACTCCAAGCGTGAGCCTATTCCCAGCAATGTGTTCTTGGAGCATCTTCACACGCCGTCTGTCCAAGAGGATCCCTTCACAGAGGAGCCCCCACAACCTAAGAGCCCTACTGATCTGACTGAAGTTGAAATCCCAGCCGTGGTCGACTTGGTCATGGAAGTTTTGGTCGTCATACCCGATTGGACAGTGTCATACATTGCGTATATTCTCAGGAAAGAGCTCCTAGAGGATGAAGAAGAGGCCCGTCAGATTGTCCGTCGATCTAAAGCTTTCACAGTAATGGGTGGACAGCTTTACAGAGAAAGTGTTACCGGAGTTGCTCAGAAGTGCATAGCACCAGAAGAAGGTCGAGTGATCCTCAACGACATCCACTCGGGGACCTGTGGTCACCATGCGTCCTCTCGGACCATTGTGGAAGCATACCGAGCGGGATTTTATTGGCCACGACCAAATGAAATGGCAAAAGACATAGTCGACAGATGTGAAGGTTGCCAGTTCTACTCCAACATGTCTCACAAGCCCGCATCAGCCCTGAAGACCATTCCACTCGTCTGGCCCTTTGCTGTTTGGGGATTAGGTGTGGTTAGACCTCTGAGAAGTGGCAGAAGTGGCTTCACCCATGTGCTCGTAGCAGTCGACAAGTTCACCAAATGGATTGAAGCCAAGCCTATCAAAAACCTCGAAGCAAGTACTGCTGTCAGCTTCATCAGAGAGTTAACATTCAGATATGGTGTCCCGCACAGCATCATCACAGATAATGGGTCGAACTTAGATTCTGATGAGTTTAGAGCCTTTTGCACTTCCCAAGGCACCCGGGTCGACTATGCTTCAGTCGCCCATCCCCAGTCGAATGGACAAGCTGAAAGAGCAAACGGATTGATTCTCAAAGGACTGAAACCCCAATTGATGCGTGACCTCAAGCATGGAGCGGGCGCCTGGGTTGATGAACTTCCATCAGTACTTTGGGGATTGAGGACAACTCCTAATCGGTCGACTGGCCAAACTCCATTCTTCTTAGTCTATGGGGCTGAAGCTGTGCTTCCGAGTGATTTACTTCATAACGCCCCGCGAGTGGAACTCTTTTCAGAAGCCGAAGTAGAACAAGCCTGTCAGGATGCCGTTGATCTCCTGGAAGAGGAAAGGGAGATGGCCCTGATCCGGTCGACCATTTATCAGCAAGACCTGCGTCGATTCCATGCCAGAAACGTAAGGGATCGAGCATTTCAAGAGGGAGACCTGGTTTTTCGAGTGGATCAGCAGAAACCACACAAGCTCACTCCTGCCAGGGAAGGCCCCTTCATCATCACCAAAGTACTTCACAACGGAGCTTATCGCCTCTACAATGTGGAGCACAATAAAGACGAGCCACACGCTTAGAATGCGGAGCTACTCTGCCCCTTTTATACTTAAGCATTTAGATTGTTGAGATGTAATAAGAAATACATTCTAGTTTGATTATCAAAGACACAATTTCATAGTCTACTAGATGATTGTTGTTCCTTTTTTAAGTGCTCTAAATCCCCCAGTGGGTGCCTTAGCTACGAATCCGCTTCGCCTAAGTTCCAAAAAAGAAAATCCTACCGAGTGATGAGCAAGTCTCTCACTCAGGGGCATAGTTGCGAATCCGTTTCGCCTAAGTACAAAAAATCCTACCGAGTGGTGAGCAACCCTCCCACTCGGGGGCTTAGCTGCAGTCCAGTACTCGCCTAAGTACAAAAATCCTTCCAAGTGGTGAGCAACCCTCTCACTCGAGGGCTTAGCTGCAGTCTCGTACTCGCCTAAGTTTAAAAAATCCTACCGAGTGATGAGCAAGTCTCTCACTCGGGGGCTTAGATGCAGTCCCGTACTCGCCTAAGTTTAAAAAATCCTACCAAGTGATGAGCAAGTCTCTCACTCGGGGGCTTAGCTGCGAATCCGTTTCGCCTAAGTACAAAAAATCCTACCGAGTGGTGAGCAACCCTCCCACTCGGGGGCTTAATTAGCTGCAGTCCAGTACTCGCCTAAGTACAAAAAATCCTTCCGAGTGGTGAGCAACCCTTCCACTCGGGGGCTTAGCTGCAGTCCCGTACTCGCCTAAGTTTAAAAAATCCTACCGAGTGGTGAGCAACCCTCCCACTCGGGGGCTTAGCTGCAGTCCTGTACTCGCCTAAGTTAAAAAAATCCTACCGAGTGATGAGAAAGTCTCTCACTCGGGGGCTTAGCTGCGAATCCGTTTCGCCTAAGTACAAAAAATCCTACCGAGTGGTGAGCAACCCTCCCACTCGGGGGCCTAGCTGCAGTCCCGTACTCGCCTAAGTTTAAAAAATCTTACCGAGTGGTGAGCAACCCTCCCACTCAGAGGCTTAGCTGTAGTCCAGTACTCGCCTAAGTATAAGAAATCCTACCGAGTGGTCAACAACCCTTCCAATCGGGGGGCTTAGCTGCAGTCTAGTACTTGCCTAAGTCTAAAAACATGCTCCATCCTTATCTACAAGGGCTGCGTGGCGCAGGTCGACCACGATATGTCCTCGGAGCTTCGACACAAATACAACATCCGCTCCATACTTATCCGCAAAGGCGGTGAGGTGCAGGTCAACCACGATCTGTCCTCGGAGCTTCGACTCAAATACAACGTCCGCTCCATCCCGATCCGCAAGGACGACAAGGTGCAGGTCATGGGTGACACCAAGTACCTTTGTCCATGATTCACTTGACTAATCTGCATCACAAAGTCGGTAGCAACTCAAACTGAAGAAACAAGTTCTACACAAAGAGTCAAAAGATCCAAAAGCAGCCAAGTTTAGATAAATAATACAAGGTTCCAGATCGCAGTTCAAGGTATTCGAGCATCAAGCCAGAAGAAGTTTTAACGGTTACAAAATCCACTCAGCATACCGAGGCAAATTTAATCGGATCATAAAAAAGTTTGTTCACTCTGCGGGAGGAGGACTGGCAGGTCCGACGAATTCGTCCAGGTTGATTCCATCTGCAATTCGAGTGGTGGCGGTGATAAAGGTCTCCATGAAGGACTGGACGTCGTGTTTTCGAGTTTTGGCAACCTTGATTGCCGCTAGCTTTTCCTCCTTGGCCTCCTTGCAGTGGACTCGAACGAGCGACATAGCTACGTCAGCACCGCAGCGAGCAGATGACTTCTTCCACTCTTGCACTCGGCCAAGGACCGCATTGAGTCGAGTCATCAAGGACTCGAGGTCATTCTGGAGCGTGTCCCGTGGCCAAAGTCTTGAGTCAATCCGCGACACCGCAACCTTCAGGCGTGCAAGGTAGTCCGTGACCTTGGCGACGCGGGACTCCAATCGGAGCACGTTCATGGCAGCTTCATCACCGACAGGAGAAAGGATGGGTCCTAGCCTGTCTCGATCCATCCAGTTTCTTCTTCAAAGTTTTGGCAGAATTCTGCAGATTCAAGGAGTTAATGAGTCGACTGGTTCGTGATGAATTGCAAACAGAAAATTGGTCGGACAAAGGAAAAATACCTTCGAGCATAAGGAACAACTTCTTGGCGAGTGCCCCCAGATAAGCCTCCAGGTCATTTCTCCTACGAGAAATACCTTCAATCTTCTCATTCAAAGCAACTTTGTCTTTCTTCAGACGAGTCACTTCTTTATTGGCCTCGGTGAGGGTTGCCTTTAGCTTGGCATTGTCTTCCTCTAGTGCTCCGACTGAAGCCAGCTTCTTGTCAGCAAGTGCGGTCTTCTCCTTAGCCTCCTTCTATGCAGCTGCAAGATCGAGATCCTTCTATACTAGGGCTTGCTTTATTTCCTCTGAAGAATGTGCACTCGGGTCAAAGAGACGAATGAAGAGATAACTTGAGAGATGGTCAAGATAAACAGTCGATAGGTCGTTGCCTTCCGTACCAGCTACTTCGTCTTTAGCCTTTTTCAAGTTCTGATTGGCCAGCTCCAAGTCAAGGTTGAGTTGTCTCTGCTTTTCCTTGAAATCGGCAAACTTGGAGATAAGCTCACAGGATTTCTACAGTCGACAAAAAGTTACATCAGTAGACAAGATCAAAGGTCAGTCGCTTCCGAGTAAATAGATCTCTAAGACTAACGCAGAATCAAACATTCTACAGTAGTCTCAGGGACTACACCCAGTGGGTGCACTTAGCATGCCCCCACTGGTTCGGATTCCACTCGACATGGTCCGTCCAGACCAAGTGGAAGAGTAAAAAGAGAAGAAGACATTCTCAGACCCCAACCGACTGCCCGCAGTCGACCGTGGTCTCGGGGACTACACCAAGTGGGTGCACTTAGTGTTCCCCCACTGGTTCGGATTCCACTCGACATGGTCCGCCCAGACTGAGTGGAAGAGTGAAAAATAAAGACATTTTTTATCAAGATCTCCGCCGAATCACACATTCGACGGTGGCCTCGGGGACTACACCCAGTGGGTGCACTCTGCGCGCCCCCACTAGCCTAGGACTACAACCAACACAACCTAGTCGACTCAACTTGGAAAACTACTCGACATAAATTCAAAACACCCAGTGGGTGTGCTAATGCGACGTGCAGACTAACATGTGGATGCACAAAGAAAAGTTTTCAGGCTAACAGAACAAGCGCCAAGATAAGAATTCAGTCGGAAGCCAACTTACCTGGACATTGGCTCGAAGGGCCGCACTAGTGTCATAAGCAGCTTGACTGTTTTCATGCACCACCTTCACTCACTCCATCATTATGCCAGCTTGGCGTATGGCTTCTGCAGCGGCGCCTACCTAGTCTTCTGGAACGTGATGAGTAGTGAAGAACAGGGTTGACGGTTCAGTCGTGGCCGCTTGAAGTTCCGGGGCATGGGGCTGGATAGTTGAAGCAAGCACTGGTGCAGTCGACGATGTGGGGCGTTCACTTGATACTGGAGCAACAAAAGTAACAGAAGCCCGAGTCACATCTTTAGGCTGTTGAATCACTGGCTCCACCACCGGCACCGATTGGGACGTCTTGCCAGTTGATGCCTTCTTATTCCTCCTGGGCCTCAGCGACACATCCTCGTCGTCATCTGGAAGATCAATGACATGGGGAGGAGCTGCAAAAAGAATTAGTCGTCAGAATTTAGTCGGTCAACAAAATGGCTGAGAAAGCAAAGACATGTTTGCAAAAGTCATACCCGGGTTAGAAGTGAACGTGTCTTCTACATCCTCATCACCATCCCTGTAAGCAGAAGTCCCAGAAGTGGTAGCCCTGCAATATTCAAGATTCACTCGGACGAATGAGAAAGAGAGTCGACAGCACAAGTCCTCGATCAAAAAGTGGAGGCAAGACACTTACGCAGAAGCGACGGGGACGTTGATCTTGATCTTGGGCAAGGCCTTCCGAGGCTTTGGTTCTGCAACTTTTTGCTGCTTTGGAGCCTTCTCAGTCGGCACAGGGGAAGTCGTCCAAGTGCGCTTTAAAAGCTGACCAGTCGGAGGAGTCGTTTTGCCCCGAATGCTTGCTGGGTCCTGCCTCTGCTTGGAGCGCCTCTCTGTGCGAGGCGGAGCGTCGACTTCCTCGCCACTGCTTGAGTATTTTCTCTCCTTGTCTCCATCTCTGTTCGAGTGCCAGTCACCGCTGTCGCCCCCACTCACCTCTCCCTCTTGCTCTTGTTCTCTGTTGGGCATCGAGTACAGTTCAGTGAAGGTCTGCAAAGGATAGAGTTGAGTGGATATTCGTCAATCTCCAAAGCTAATGCATGTCAGAGCAAAATATACTCAAAAGGAAAGAATCAAACCTTGTCTGGCTCAGTGGTGTTGTCGAGTGGGAGAACCCTTCTAGACCCCCTGGGGTTGTCCTTATTCCCAGTGATGCCTTGCAGCCACAGCTCCACCGTCTTTGCACTGACTACTTCCGGATGGATCTGAGTGGTGTCCTCAACGCCCGAGTACAACCACATTGGGTGGTCACGAGCATGGAGCGGTTGAATGCGTCGACTCAGGAAAGCTTCTAGCAAATCCATACCGGTCACGCCATCACAGACAAGTTGTACCACTCGCTCGACCAACATAGCAACCTCCTCTTTCTCCTCTGGAGTCACTCTCAATGAAGAAGGCTTCTCTACTCGGTCAGTGGAATACGGAGGGAAACCAGTCGACTGACCAGGAGTCAGTTCATCCTTACAGTAGAACCAGGTCGACTGCCACCCCCTGACGGAATCAGGAAGAATCATGGCAGGGAAAGTGCTTTTTTCTCATCTGGATCCCTAAACCTGTAACACCTCGGTTATGACTTTCCCAATATGTATTCCAACTCTTGCCGTTTCCGGCCTTAAGTTATTTTATTTTCTCGGGTTCGGGTTTTTGTCTCCGTGTGTTGTTGTCATTGTCATGCATCTCATATCATGTCATCATGTGCACTGCATTTGCATACGTGTTCGTCTCATGCATTCGAGCATTTTCCCTGTTATCCGTTTTGCATTCCGGCGCTTCGTTCTCCTTCGGTGGTCATTTCTACCTTTCTTTCGTGTGTGGGGACCAAACATTTCCGGATTGGACCGAGACTTGCCAAGCGGCCTTGGTTTACTACCGGTAGACCGCCTGTCAAGTTTCGTACCATTTGGACTTCGTTTGATACTCCAACGGTTAACCGAGGGACCGAAAAGGCCTCGTGTGTGTTGCAGCCCAACACCCCTCCAAGTTGGCCCAAAACCCACCTAAGCCCTCTCCATTATCTAGAGCGTTCGATCACGATCGCGTGGCCGAAAACCGCACCTCATTTGGACTCTCCTAGCTCCCTCTATGCCTATATATATATATATCTTCCCCATTCGAAATCTCGGGAGAAACCCTAACCCTCCTCCTCCTCCAGCCGCCGGACAAAATCCGGACGGCCGGACATTGTCCGCCCACCGCCGCAGACCTATCAGATCTTTCCACGTGGCGCCCGCGCGCCCACTTCGCCGCCGCCGGCCCGCGAGGCCCGCTCGGGGCCCCCGAGGCCCGCATCGCCCCGCCACCTCACGCCCGCAAGCCGCCGCCACCCTCCTCGCGTCCGGCCGCCCGAGGCCATCGGCGCCGCCGCCCACCATCGACGCCGGTCGGCTGCGAGCCCGCCGGATCAACCCCGCTGCCTCCCGACCGGCGCCGCGCCGCCCGGGACCCCCGCCGACGACCTCTCCTCCGACCCCGCCGGCCCCGGCCTCTCCCTCCTCGTCTCCGACCTCCGGCGACGCCCCGCGGTTACTCCGGCGAACAGGTCTCCGGCGAACCTCGAAACGCGTGAGATCCGGATCTGGATCTAGATCCAAAACGACGGTTGACTTTCTCCCGAAACCCTAATCCATATGCCCATGTTCATCGTGCCGTAACTTTGCATCCGTAGCTCCGTTTTGGGAATATAGCATATCAAAATGTTCATCTCAGAGAGCACATCATTTCATTCCATTGCATCATTTTCATTTGAGTTCATCTTGATGCCCGAAATGCTGTTGAAAGAGTGCTACTTGAGATAATTGTCAGATCTGCTACTCCATTTAGATATTTGTCATTTTTGCCATGATTATTGTGTGCATGATATGCCCATGAGCTCTACATATGTTTTGTTAAGGGTTTTGCCATCTTTTCAAAGGTGCAACCCATGTATTTTTGTGATGTGTGTGGTGACTAGCACAAGCTTGCAAAGTGAGGCACTTGGTAATGCTGATTTCAGGGACTTAGCATTTCCACCAAGTCCTTGAGCTGTTTATCTCATATGGTCATACGTTCATGTTGTTTCCTAGTGATCCGTACCTCTTTTGAGGATGATCAGTAAGGATGTTTTGTCAATATTGTAGTGCTCTATCCATCCATGTCTTTTTTTGCAATTATGGAGAACCCTAGCTTGAGTCAATCGAGCTCTACTTTTGTCATTTCGTGAATCTGGGCAGATTGTGTACTTGTTAGCGATTTTGCCGATGATGTTGTAGTTGATCCGTGCATGCTATGCTATTGTTCTTGCCATGTCTAGCTTTCATTTTGTGTATTCTTGATGGGTGTATGCTTAGATGGTCATGACTTTCTCTGTGGTGAGTGCATCGAGCTCGTAAACATGCCTACTTGATATCTGTTTCAGCATGCTCCAGTTTTCACTAAGTCTGAGAACTGATTATGTTTTTGCCATGTTCAATGCTTGCAATTGTATTTTCTGATCCCTTTTGGCTCAAGGTCACTAAGGGACTTTTGTTAAGCTCTTTGAGTAGCTCCATGCCATGCTTTACTTTGCCATGTTCAGGTCCTGTAGCATGTAGTTTTGTTGCTCCGAAGAGGGCTATCTGATCTGAAATTCCAGACAAGTGTTAATTTCACAAAGTCTGAAATCTGTTTGCCATATGCATTTTTGCCATGCTTGTTTGAACCTGTTAATGGATGAATTGGCCATAGCTCAGTGCCATTTCCAAACCGTAACTCCGATTCCGGTGATCTTTATATCATTTCCAAACGATTTCATCTTATCTTCCCAGTGGCACACTTGGATTCCCAAGTTGAGGCCAGGGTAATGCATTCCTTGTCACCTCTTGCATATGCATCCCGCATCGCATCCCGCATACCATACCATCCTTGCATCATATTGTTTGATCCTTTCACGTGGTTGATTGTGTCCTTATTGCTTGTTTGTCTTGTTTGGGTAGAGCCGGGAGACGAGTTCGCTAACGAGGAGCCCGTTGAGTTTGCTTTCGAGGATCCAGTCAACTCTGGCAATTTTGCAGGCAAGATGATCATACCCTCGAAATCACTACTATCTTTGCTATCCTAGAAGCTCGCTCTTTTGCTATGCCAATGCTACGATGCCTGCCATTTGCTTTCAAGCCTCCCAAATTGCCATGTCAAACCTCTAACCCACCATGTCCTAGCAAACCGTTGATTGGCTATGTTACCGCTTTGCTCAGCCCCTCTTATAGCGTTGCTAGTTGCAGGTGAAGATTGGAGACCGTTCCTTGTTGGAACATTATTTAATTGTTGGGATATCATTATATTATCTTGTTAACTTAATGCATCTATATACTTGGTAAAGGGTGGAAGGCTCGGCCTCTCGCCTAGTGTTTTGTTCCACTCTTGACGCCCTAGTTTCCGTCATATCGGTGTTATGTTGCCGGATTTTGCGTTCCTTACGCGGTTGGGTTATAATGGGAACCCCTTGATAGTTCGCCTTGATTAAAGCTTTTCCAGCAATGCCCGACCTTGGTTTTACCATTTGCCACCTAGCCTCTTTTCCCTTGGGTCTCCAGAGCCCGAGGGTCATCTTATTTTAGCCCCCCCCCCCGGGCCAGTGCTCCTCTGAGTGTTGGTCCACCTGTCAGCTGCTGGTGGCCACCAGGGGCAACTCTGGGCTGGCCTACCCGTACCTAAGACAATCTGAGTGTGCCCTGAGAAAGAGATATGTGCAGCTCCTATCGGGATTTGTCAGCACATTCGGGCGGTGTTGCTGGATTTGTTTTAACATGTCGAAGTGTCTTGAAGAACCGAGGTACCGAGTCTGATCGGAACGTCTCGAGAGGAGGTCTATTCCTTCGTTGACCGTGAGAGCTTGTCATGGGCTAAGTTGGGACTGCCCTGCAGGGATTTGAACTTTCGAAAGCCGTGCCCGCGGTTATGGGCAGATGAGAATTTGTTGATGTCCGGTTGTAGATAACTTGAACCTTAACTTAATTAAAATGAATCATCTGTTTGTGTTATCGTGATGGCCTCTTCTTGGCGGAGTCCGGGAAGTGGACACGGTGTTTGAGTAATGCTTGCGTAGGTTGTTCTCTAGTTTCTCGCTCTCTTTTGCGAATAGGATAGCCACCACATTATGCTAGTCGCTTGCTGCAGCTCCACATATATATTTACCCTGCCTTGCCTATTTGAGCTTAAATAGTCTTGATCGCGAGGGTGCGAGATTGCTGAGTCCCTGTGGCTCACAGATTACTATTACACCAGATGCAGGGCCTGATGATTCCACTCCAAGTGACGCGCTCGAGCTCAAGTGGGAGTTCGACGAGGACTCTCAACGTTATTATGTTTCTTTTCCTGATGATCAGTAGTGGTGCCTAGTTGGGGGTGATCGGGACCGTGTCGCATGTTGGGTTATCTTTTATTTTGGCGCCGTAGTCGGGCCATGAGTGTTTGGATGATGTAATGTTATTTATGTACCTTGATTGACGTGGCGAGTGTAAGCCAACTATGTTATCTCCCATTTATTATTATTTTACATGGGATGTGTAAAGATTACCTTACTTGCGACATATGCCTTCAATGCAATTATGTCTCTAAGTCATGCCTCGACACGTGAGAGCTATAGTCGCATCGAGGGTGTTACAAGTTGGTATCAGAGCCTTCCCTGACCTTAGTAGCCCCATTGCTTGATCATTTTTAGCGGCCGAGTTGTGTCTAGAAAAATGTTTTGAGTCATTTAGGAATTATATATCGGAGAGTTTGGAATTCTTTTTACTTCCCAGTCTCATCATCGCTCTGGTAAGGCATCCTGACGTAGAGTTTTGACCCTTCTCTTCTCAAATTTCACTAAAAAAATTTAGGATCACGCGGGTATCTTGGAATCGTTCCGATGGTTTTATGACGAGAACATTGTCTTGGTGCCTCCTGTCAGGGGTTTTGTGGAAGTGTCCCGCGGAGTTGAGCTCTGAGGTGTTGTCGTCATAATTTTATCGTTGCAGTTCTGGAATACCTGAGTTTAGTATGCCGACATCGAAAATCTCTTTTATGCAGTTCGTTGGTGAGATAACCTCGACGCCACCCAGTACTAGGGCGGGAGTTCGGGAGTATCGCCATAACTTGCATAACGGATGCTTTTTCGAAGGTTGAGGTAGATGGTTTCCGAAGTTTTTTCTCGGTTATGTGTTGAAGGATGGATACAGCTGGATGTATGATTTGCTAGATTTGGGTGAGATATTATGCTTCCCCTGTATCCCCAACACCTGATTGCATAACCGGAAAGGTTCGGGAGTTTCATAGATGGGAATTCTTGTAGCTCTAGTTCTTCTTCCATGGATATTTGGTTTGAGATTGGGATTTCTTACCGAGTATTCGTTCTTGATCCGTACCTTGTTGATTTATTTCTCTACCTAAATTCTAAGTGGCTTCTCAATTTATGGATATGTGGCCATTTCAAGAGGAATGCATTCGTTCATTTTGTTCGGATGTGAAGACTATATGTTGCAATTTTCATTCTGTTGGATTCAACTTCATTTATCTGTCTATGTGCTAACGGTGGTCAACCTCTTCAGGATGGCTCCCGCTAAGAGCACCAGTCAGAATCAGAATCAAGATCCGCCACCACCTCCACCTCCTCCGGAGGCATGGCAAGCGGTGATGGCCGCAACCAATGCAAACACATAGTTGATCATGAAAATTCTTCAAGAGCGCAATCAAGGCAACCAAGGGAACCAAGGCAACAATCAGAATCACTTTGCTACACTCAACCAGTTCCTTGCTAACGGGCCAAAAACTTTCAGCAATTGTGTTGAGGCAACCGATGCTGACGATTGGCTCATGGATCTGTGCAAGCATTTTGAGTGCAGTAACGTCAGGCCTGAGGACTTTGTCAAGTTCACTTCCTTCCAACTCAAAGATCAAGCTGCAAAATGGTTCCAGCAGTACAAGGATTCCATAGGTGGACGTGCGATTACCTGGGATGAATTCCGTCAAGATTTCAGAGCTCACCATATCCCTCAGAGCGTGGTTGAAAGCAAGAGTGAGGAATGCCGCAACCTGAAGCAAGGCTCTTTGTCTGTCTATGAGTACAACAAGTTGTTTCAGAAGCTCGCCCGCTTTGCCAAGAAGGACATACCTGATGAGAAGAGCATGATATACCAGTTCAGGGGTGGTCTCAGAGAAGAAATTCAGCTAGCTCTTGTTCTCTTCGAGCCCTTGAGATACGATGAGTTCTACAACATGGCACTGAAGCAAGAGGCCGCTCAACTGTGGTGTGATGCTTCCAAGAAGCGAGTCAGAGACACTACTCCTTCTTCCTCTACTCAAGTGGCCAAGCAGCAGAAGTATTGGCTTCCTCCTCCTCTGTTCCGTCAGCCGTATCAGCAGAAGAGCAAAGGTGGCAGTGGATCTTCCCACCCACCCAACCCTGGCTTTTAGAACAAGACTTCGTCTCAAGCTCCGAGATCGAGTGCTCCGTATCACCGTCCGCTTTCAGAGGTCACGTGCAACAAGTGCCAACAGAAGGGTCACTATGCCAACAAGTGTTTCAACTAGAGGCGTCTTCCTCCTCCTCCTGTCAGATCGGCAAGTACAGCTATGGTCAAGCATAACCCCAAGTCCGCCAAGGTCAACTTGATGAATGCAGCTCAGGCAGAGGACTCATCAGATGTCATTATGGGTAACCTTCCTGTTAATGATATTCCTGCAAAAGTTCTTTTTAACACGAGCGCATCGCATTGTTTTATCTCGAGGCCATTTGTTTCTAAGCATGAGTTGCCTTTACAAGATTTGCCTAGACAGTTATCTGTTGTTTCTCTGGGTAATTTCATGAATGCAAGCGCTATTGCCCCGGATGTTACTATCACGTTGGGCGACTACAAGTTTCTCTCTTCTCCGGTGGTTCTTGGTAATTCGGATATTGATCTTATTCTCGGGATGGATTGGCTTTCTAAGCACAAGGCTCAGCTTGATTGTGCAGCCAGGCAGATTCAATTGACTCATTCGTCTGAGGATGTAATTGTCTTTGCCGCTCGTGATGATACTATCCGTCTGTTTTCTCTCAATGAGAAGGGTGAACTGGATGCTATCTCGCAAATTCCAGTCGTTTGCGAATATCAAGACGTCTTTCCAGAAGAGCTTCCAGGAATGCCTCTACACCGGCCAGTTGAATTCGTTATTGATCTTGAGCCCGGCACAGAACCTGTGTGCAAGCGTCCTTACAAGCTCGGACCTAAAAAGTTGAAGGAGCTGAAGAAGCAACTCGATATTCAAGAAAGAATGGGTCTCATCCAGCCTAGTTCTTCTCCGTGGGGTTGTGGTGTTCTTTTTGTGAAGAAGAAGGATGGAACGGACCGACTTTGTATTGACTACCGTCCATTGAACAAGAAGACCATCCAGAACAAATACCCACTTCCCAACATCAACGAGCTGTTTGAACAACTCAAAGGTGCCCAAGTATTCTCCAAGCTTGATCTCCGTATGGGTTATCATCAGATTCGAATCCGTGAGCAAGATATTCCCAAGACGGCTTTCAGGACAAGCTATGGTTCATATGAATACACTGTCATGTCTTTTGGCCTCGTCAATGCTCCTCCGACTTTCTCTCGCATGATGAACTTCATCTTCAACGCCTACACCAATGACTTCGTTTTGGTCTATCTCGACGACATTCTGGTTTTCTCGAAGAATAAGGAAGATCATGCCAAGCACTTGCGTTTGGTACTCAATAAGTTGAGGGAACACAAGTTCTACGCCAAGTTCTCCAAGTGAGAATTTCGGCTCGATGAGGTTCTTTATCTTGGTCATATCATCTCTGCCAAGGGCATTGCGGTGAATCCTGAGAAGGTGTCTGCAATTGTGAATTGGGAACCTCCTCAGAACGTGAAGCAACTCCGTAGCTTCCTCGGTCTCGCAAGCTATTGCCAAAGATTCATTGAAAACTTTTCTAAGATCGCGAAGCCTCTCTCAAATCTTCTCCAGAAGCATGTCAAGTACGTTTCGTCTCTGGAGTGTGACATTGCTTTCAACACTTTGAAAGAGAAATTGATCACTGCTCCAGTTCTGACTCCGCCTGATGAATCCAAACCGTACGAGGTCTTTTGTGATGCCTCTCTCCAAGGTCTTGGCACAGTGTTGATGCAAGAGAAGAAAGTTGTTGCTTATACCTCTCGCCAATTGAAGCCCAATGAGAAGAACTACCCCACTCATGATCTCGAGTTGGCGGCAGTTGTGCATGCTCTTTTGACTTGGAGACATCTCTTATTGGGAAGAAAAGTGGACATCTTCACTGATCACAAGAGTCTCAAGTACATCTTCACTCAGCCTAATCTCAACCTCAGGCAAACTCGATGGGTCGAAATGATTCAAGAGTATAATCCGAGTATAGATTATACTCCAGGCAAGGCCAATGTGATTGCCGACGCATTGAGCAGGAAAGCTTATTGCAATAGTTTGATTCTCAAGCCTTATCAACCCGAGCTTTGTGAAGCTTTCCGCAAACTTAACCTGCAAGTTGTTCCTCAAGGTTTCCTCGCCAACCTTCAAGTCTCTCCTACCTTAGAAGACCAGATTCGCCAAGCCCAGCTTCTTGATGCTATGGTGAAAAAGGTGAAGATTGGGATTGCCAAGAGTCAACCCAAGTACAAGTGCTACCGCCTTGATGACAAGGACACTCTCTTCTTCGAGGATCGTATTGTTGTACCCAAAGGTGACCTCCGTAAAGTGATCATGAACGAGGCTCACAATTATCTCCTCTCCATCCACCCTGGGAGTACGAAGATGTATCAGGACCTCAAGCAGGCTTATTGGTGGACTCGAATGAAGCGAGAGATTGCTCAATTCGTGAATGAGTGTGATGTCTGCAGAAGAGTGAAGGCAGAACACCAAAGGCCAGCGGGTCTCCTCCAACCTCTTGCCATTCCAGAATGGAAGTTTGACCACATTGAGATGGACTTCATGACTGGGTTTCCAAAGTCCAAGTGTGGCAATGATGCTATATTCGTTGTCATCGACAAATTCACTAAAGTGGCTCATTTTCTGCCTATCAAAGAGTCGATCACTGCAGCTCAATTGGCGGAACTCTATACCTCTCGAATTGTCTCTCTGCACGGTATTCCACAAGTGATCTCTTCAGACCATGGCAGCATCTTTACCTCCAAGTTTTGGGATTCTTTTCAGAAGGCCATGGGCACCAACATCCGTTTCAGCACAGCTTTTCATCCTCAAACTAGCGGTCAAGTCGAGCGTGTCAACCAGATTCTTGAAGATATGCTCAGGGCTTGTGTGATCTCCTTCGGCTGGAGTGAGAAAGTGGGGGGCGGGCCAGGAATTGTCCATTCTCCTTATAGAGGCGACCCACGAATTCTCCTAGCATACAAACAGTTTTCATAACCAACTGCAGGCTCCCAAGCAAGGAGCTACACCATGGTGAGAGAGATGTCGGTGATGTGGGAGCAGGAAAGTACCAGTACCTCAGCCTGGCATCCCAAGCGTGTGCGGCCTCTGAATACGGGCGCGCATCGAATTTGCGTGCGTCAGCTCTCGGCTAACCGTCAAATAGGTTCCATGAGAGTTAATCCAGAGGAGGCACGGGAGGAAGAGAGAGTCCATTCGAGATAAGTCAAACGCCGTCAAAGCCGCCCTCATATTCCACAAGGCGGAGCCAGCCGCGCGCACCTGAGGTCGGGCCACAGCTTACCTCGCTACTGATCCAAAAGCTGCAGATCACAGGGCCCGGACCAATCTAATTCGGGGCGCTCCAAGGCGCCATCCATACGACGAGGGGCACCGCACTATATGGGGTGCGGGGGGTGTATCTAGGAAATAGGTTTCAGTCCCGGCGGTCATGCCTTTTTCGAGGAGATTTCAAGGAGGCGGGACTGCTGCAGAGGACTGTGATACTTAACACATTAGATAAGAGTCACTCTTCTTCTATTTATAACTTAGCGAGTCTCGTTGGAGGTGAAAAGCATTAATTAGCTTTAATGCTTGTACGTAAATCTATATACTTATATCACGAGGAGACACGGATAAGGACTAGTAGCCGGAGCCAGAGGTATGGGACCTGAGACTTTCTGTTTGGCGTTCTGAGGGCAAAAGAAAATAAAGGCGGGAAAAATAATCAATAGAGATCAAAATAAGAATTCACAAGGGAGGCATCGTCTATTTTACACAAACTATGAGTCAATAGGCCGTCACTTGCAGGCTTCTCTGCTAGTGCGCGTTCACGCCGGATCACGCACTGAGCGTGAGTTGTGCATGAATAGTAGGCTCCGCACTTGGGTATAGGGCTAGGTGACGTGCTCAGAGAGCGTATCAAACGGGTGGTAATGCATCGTCACCACTTGCCGGTAGATAAACGTGGAGAACCGACGACAATTGTACTCCTCAAATTGCAAGTCGAATGATGAGCGAGATAATCATCGCTCACGTAGGGACACTCATATCGACAGCGGTCATAAACAGAGGCTCTTCATCACTTTCCAGATGCTCTATCACGAGAATCACTCGGTACAGCTTCGAAAGCGCAAAAATCTGTTATCTGGAGCTGCTGACTGTCACTCTCAGGCACTTCAATGCATAGTAGGGACGGTCGTCTTCTTGCGAGAACTATGTGGGCGTGACCGATGCCTTTGAGTGCTATGTAGCTACCGTCAATCTCGTGAGGGGACATCTTGAGAGACTCGACAATGTTGCAAATTCTCTTCTCTCTGATCCGTGTTCTGAGCGTACGCGGAGTTAACGTCATTACAGTTATGACTCATCTACGCACTAGCCTATTGAGCACTGACGGTTCATCGAAGCGGCGATTAGCGACAGTTGATAGGGGTGACTGGTCGTAATGCTAACCATAAGCAAGAGTCGAGACACGTATTCAATGGGTGACCCTTGCCCGACTGCTAAGAAAACTGTTGTTGTAGAGACAATGAAATTGCTCCTTTACGATATCAACAAATAGTCATACGCTGCAGCGTTCATAGCATCTCGAGAATGGGAAGGCGAGATCCACAAACGCTAAAAGCCGCAAGAACTACTGAGAGCGGCATTCGCAATTCCACGCAGTCTCCACTACAGCTCTATATGCACGAGCTGGTTGACCGAAGGAGGCCCACGACAGTCGAAGCTCTGTGGAAGGCTCGCAGACTGGACAACTTGAGAAGGTGAGATAGAATATACACCTTCCGTTTTGTTTTCAGTGCAGAGTATCCGTGAGCTGAAGTGTTTACTATTATATAGCTACGTAAGTGGCTCCCATTGCCTAAGAATGAAAAATCACGGATTATTAGCTGCGTTGTCGGCAGTAATATATGCCTCTATGTCCAGTGAGTGACGTCGTGAGGGTAGGCGAGGATTCCCGTTAAATAAAGCCATAAGCACTGTGTCGGTCGGCAGAGAGGCGGCCCACGGGAGCACACCGAGCGGCGCGGAATTGATAGATATTGAGGCCGAGGGATGCGGTCAAAAAGTGGGTGCGGCGGCACAGCCATACCAGGACTTTTCTATTGTAGGTATAAACATGCAGCAAGATTTGGAGACTTGACTCAACAGACGTCGAGGCGTCCGCTGGCTTCTGCTGGTGCTAATTGTAAAACATCGCCAAGTCTCCGGGGCTCTAAAGTCTAATACTTCTCAGAAGATTCTCCCTTCGCGGGTTCGCTTGGGGATGTGGTTGGAGGATCTACGCCGGGGTGTATAGGGCTTGATTGTATCTTGTATGGTGCACCAGAATATGCATTACAACATATTAACAGTGCAGTCTTTCCTTCGTTACTTACGGCCGAGTCAATCCTGGTAGCCTCATCTGAGAGTCACTGGTTCGGTGTTCTCAGTCGCATTCGGAATATATTTTCCTCCGTTTCCGTCTCTCTATGCGCGTATGTGCTCCGTTTCTTGATGCGCGCTTCGTTCTCTAGCCCGAGGGTGGGTCATTCTATTTTTCTAGCCTTCTTTCGGTGTGCGAGAAGGCGACGAGAACAGTTGTCGGAGCGATCGAGAGAGCGAGTGTGTGCGTGGACTACTCCACTCACTGAAGCTCAGGAGCCTTGCTGTGTAGACCCACTCCACATAAAGCGTTGTCAACTCTCGTTACCAGAATATTGTTATAGAGACTATGTGGTACCATACGTAAGTTTCCCAGAGCGGGTAAAAACGCGGCGGCCAGGACACAGCACACACCAGGGACCAGCGACGATGTGACGTGTTATGTCGCTATAGAATATGACACACCCTCCAAGTTGCCCCTAAAACCACCATATAATAGGATCGGTATCCGGGAGCTCTCGAACTCGAGCATGACAGCGTCGACACATTCGTCGAGAGTCTGTGTGGCGGGGCCTTGGTATGGAGTGGGGCGCGCTGTCGTAAACACCACCAAGGCTGCGGAAGTCATCAAGCCGATCTCCTCACACTGTATGTCAGTGAAGTGCTGTCCGCTAGGGCCTCCGATTGCCTCGTTAGCTAAGGTGGCACTGCGGTGAGCATAGCGACTCGATTCATGAGCAATACGACTACTTCGTTAACGGACGGAGCAACCCACCTTGTTCCGGAGGGGAAACGAGCAATCGCGCACAGTACATTAATCTTTATCAGGGATGGGTGCCTGAAAGGGTGCAGTGACCTTGTGGCGGATGAAATGTTACTACGGGACTGTATATCTGTTTGAGAGTGTAACTTGCTCCTAACTTGTCTCGTTGCCGCTAAAAACCTTTTCATCATGGTTAGCACACAGACCTCGTCTCGCTTCGACATCATCTAAATTTATCCTTCTTAATGCGATCGATGTTATTCAATCCTTTCTGAGAGATGGCGAGTCGTCGGCTTCTGCCCCCGTGCCACGCTAGTGCTGGGGTGTTCGGGGATAAACCTGAGCGCTCTTTTTCCCATGTTTGGGTCCTTCGAGGGAGGCGCTCAGCCCAACGAACAAGGCAATCGGACTATAATGCGTGAACACTCTCACTTAGCCATAGAATTCTATAATTTTAAATTTCGGCGAAGCCCCTGGTATTCGGAAGACCGAGTTCGGGGCGCTATCCATGCCTTGGCCGGACAGAGCCGTCTCGCGACTCCTCGCCTAAGCGGCATAAGTCTTTAGGGACTCGAAAAACCTCTCGAACAGCGACCAGCTCTCGCTTCATCATGACAGTCAGTTTTAGCTTTCTCCACTGAGGTGCTCGACCCAGCTCAACTGGGGCACAATCGCAGTGGTTCTCCTAGTGCTACCTTAGCCGATATAGCGGAACGTAAGGCACCAAAACATAGGAGCCGGGCAAACCCAACTATTGACCCAAGACATGATTCGGAGCCGATGCATATAATGCTATAAGTTCGGGGTGCCGCACTTGTTAAAGTGTTCGGACTTCTCACACCATATTGAGGGGTACTAAAGCCCCTGGCGTATTTTGGCCGTACCAACGTGTACGGGTGCAACATGTCGTTAAGGAACATATATAAAGAAAAAGGTAATGCAAAAATAGACGAAAGCTATGCATTGTTTATTAAAAAGGGCTGCGATCAAAGCAGAACGATACAAATAATGCGATAAGTGAAAGGTTGGACTAGTTAACATGTCCGTTCCAGGGGCAAGCTGCGGAATAGTATGCGGAACAGGTATACTGCTCGTGATAGAGACCACCTGGGAGTTCCGTAATGCGGCGTGGCTTGTCTGCTTCCCTGGTTCTTGCATCGTTTGTGCGGCAATTGAACTGCCGAACAGGCCTTCCGAAGAGTGGAGTCCTGAAAGTAAGAGAAAATTAAAAAATCGGCAGCCCCTGGTGCGGTTTAAGCCGTTTTGGGCGTGCCGTGATGGTGCCCCTCCCCCTGACCCATGGTATCTCTAGAGCGTAGTTATGTACGCGAAGTACTGGCGTCGCCTTTTTGCGAGGGTTGGGGTTGGGGCCGCATTGCTACGCCTGCTCGGATCGTGCCAGGCGGTCTTGTTGTAGGTTACTCCGGGCGCGCTTGACGGTGTCCGGTCGTTTAGTGGCCGGACTGGAGAACTGCCTGGAGAGGCTGCTTTGTACTTCCGCTGCAAGGGCCGCCGTGTGCTCCTCCGTTCGGAGGGAGCGTTCGGTGTTTCCATTGACCGTAATTACTCCTCGAGGGCCTGGCATCTTGAGCTTAAGGTATGCGTAGTGCGTACCGGCACAATGCGGTTCGCCCGAGCAGTGCATGATAGCCACTGCGGGCGGCACCCCTCATTGTAGGCCGCCATCCGCCCGCCCCGGCATTAGCAAACTTGGACCAATGTCGAGTTCGCCTGAGCAGCTGCGTGATAACCACTCGTGGCAAACGGGACACTGGTCCTGCAGTTATCACACCTCCTCGCTTCGGGAATATAGTCCGGTAAAGATCCCAACCAGGACTTCAAAAGTAGTGACTGAGCCTGTACAAGTGTTGGCCTCTACACCTGGTATAACGCCTTTAAAGGTCGTTTTTGTGGGCTTAATCCTCGAGGGATCTATGCCCATTTTCCGCACTGTATCCTGGTAAAGCAGGTTCAGGCTACTCGCCTCCGCCGTCCATGAGGACTCTTGTGAGATGAAATCCGTCGATGATTGGGTAGAACCAATGCGGCGAAGCCGCCATGACGGATGCTAGTGGGTGGTCCCTTCGATCAAAAGTGATCGGGCAGGAGGACCATGGGGTTGAACTTTGGGGCGACTGGCTCCATCGCGTATACGTCCGTAGCGCACGCTTCCGCTCCCTCTTGGGAATGTGGGTTGCGTATATCATGTTCACCGTCCGCACTTGTGGGAGAAAACCCTTCTGTCCACTGTTGTTCGGCGGCCTGGGCTCCTCCTCGTCATCGCTATGCAGCCCCTTGTCTCTTTTCGGCATTTAGCTTGCCTGCCTGCTTGAACACCCACAATCCCTGTTGGTGTGATTGGCTGGCCTTTTCGGGGGTGCCATGTATCTGGCACAAGCGGTCGAGTATTCGGTCCAAGACTGGACGGGCCCTGAGTATCTTTTTTGAATGGACTTTTTCCGCGACCGGACGTGCGGTGGGTTCTTAGATGCCTGCGCTGGACATATACCGGCATTTCAATACGTGTCGTATATGGCCTCAGCATTGTCGCCGTTTTATTAAGTGCGATGAGCTTCTGCTTGTTGCGATGAACGATCCATTGCCACTACACAACTCTCCTGCTCCCTGGTGTCCGATTACAGGGTTCTATGGGATTGGTTGCTTGACGAGGCAAGCCAGCCGTGAGTATTCCTACGTCCGTCGCTAAAGACGCGGCCAATCTGCGGTGACTCTCCACCGAGATCATGTAGTGTTCCCAGTCGCAGCTACGCTGACACATCAGATAGATTTCGCGGCTATTCCTGTCACAAAGATGTGCCGGCCGAGAGCGCGGGAAACGAAGCCACTTCGCTGCGCGAGCGTATCCCGACCCCTCCCAGGGGGGCTGCACTTGCCGTGGCACATCTCGGTGAACGTGCTTAGGTCATAGCCTCAGACAGTTCACCGACGCTCGACGCACCTATTTGAGATCTTTTACTTTGGTTACGGAGACCATCTCAGCATGTCAGAATCTGCCTTGGACACCCGAGACTTCCTATCGCCGTCTCGAACTGACACTTACGTGACTTAGGTCTCGCGCCCCGCATCACTATGGCAGGATACGCTATCATATGTGGCCCCCAGCCTACGACAAACTATATCAAGAAAGAAGACAGCGGCTGTCCAGGTACATACACCAACATACTGATCTCGTATCCACTGTTGAACTCGCCAAGCCTGTTAGGCCCAACTGCCGAGCTGGCTCCCGTTTAAGCTTGAGTGGGAGGTGCGTAGCCTTGATCGGCAATGTTCGCACAGTATAATCATCCGCACCCTTCCGCGGGGCATCGTGCCGACTACACTGGATTACGAGACCTATCCAGACCTCCATCAACGATCCAAATACGAAGCGCATCGACTACTGCCAGGAGTCGTCGTGCACCACTCCCGTTCAAACATGAACACCCGACCTGATACCACGACGGTACTTTTCTTACAATTCACGGGCGGGATACGCGCTCTATATGATCAAACCTTCTTGTGAGTAAGGAATTCTGGAGTAGATAGCGTCAATTAAGAGAGGCACATTTACTAGACTGTCGCTGATGAATGCCAATAGATGGATGAGCGGTGGAGTGAACGGACGACTCCCCAAGATAAATGTACTACCTCTGCGGCAGATACTATTTTATCAATGAACGTTAGCACTGGTTCCGATCGTGTACTCGCCGTGTGTATATACCTACTGTGTTTCTCTGCAACTTTGCCCCAGACTAATTTGATCACTGGCGCGTATCGTTATCAATCATCGTGCCACGGTAATCGGGATCGAGCCGTGAGCGAGACGCTCCGCCGTCGGCCGTTAAACTTCGCCATCTCGAATAGACATTCCGTTGTGCGGATCAATAAGACATTATCAACCCGAGATTGGGTCTTGCACACTTAGAGATCGTCAGCGGTTAGCGGAGAAGAGTCACCATGCATCTTTACCATTCGCTTTGCCATTCCTTATTTCATGTTTGAGCTTTTTAAACTTTGAGTGTCCCGTGGTAGACACACACCTGCCTAGCTGCATTTGGAAGACGTGGCATACTTGAGACTCCTCATGTATCTCTGTCCCTTAAACAATATCCTCGTAAGTCTGCTGCAACTCTTGCTCCGGTGCCTGTGGGTAGCGAGGGTGACGGTCATTGAGTGTTGAGGGGAGCGAGAGCCCCAGTCTCCTGGATCGCGGCCAAAACGAGGTTTGGCCTGGTCGGACGCGGGCCCAAAATGCAAGTGTTCCTCCTTTCTTAGATCGATTTATTTCGCTCAGTTATTTTTGTGCACACCACTAGCGACAGGGTCTTATTTGTGGTGGGATATAGGCTGGTTGGAGAGGGGACTGATTTACGACGTATTTTATGCGGGCTTAACGGAGACCACACGCATTAGACAATATTAGGACCTGTTCAGTCGCATTTGGAATGTGGAACTTATTTGGCGGCTGTTTTAGGGAAACGTGAATTGCGGACATCGAGATCTGGCGAATTTCGGCTTAATGTGGGTAGCGCGAGTACAGGGACTCGACGGCTTACCTTGTAACAGGTTGAGGCAAGAGGACGGGCACCTTAGGGGCCCAAGAGTTAATTAATTGGTTTTTTACTGATGTCCGGGACCTGATGGGCCTTCCGCGCCTCTTCCACTACGCGGCGTCACTAAAGCCTGACAAACGCTCGCGAGGTTTGACCCTACACGTTTGGTAAATAACAGTCGATCCTGTTGCAGCGCACTGCTATAAATGGCGCTCGCTCAACGCCGCCAAAGGTCCTCAATAGCACGCTGTTGGGTAATTTGAACCCCTCACTCTCTATCCATGGTCTATGGACTGCTCCGCTTCATCCCCCGCACCTCTGAAATTCGGCGCTGCTTCCCCTAAATGTACATTAAGTATAACACTAAGGCTCCCCGTTGAACCACCTGTTCTTTCCAGTATCCCTCTAGCAGCGTAGTGCGCGAAGCACAATTTGCAGTTTGGGGATTTGACGGTCTAGCGTCACGACTTGGCGGACGGAGGAGGGGACCGATTTGGAACGTTGAAACGGCAACTGTTTTTGTCAATTGGAATTTGTACCGTCGCTTCCCTATCCCACTAGGCGTGTGCGGGCTACGGGGCCATAAGCCTTTACCTCCTCGCTGCTTCGGTGAACGCTGGTTGGGCGACGGGCAGTGGCGGCAGGAGTCATTCCGCCTCCACTCACTGGGTTCCTTTCCCTTTGCCTCAGGACAAACAATTAACTACAGTTTCGAAGCAGGGTCGTCTAATGTACTCTCTAACCTTTCTAGCGGGGGTCTGTCCGGCGGGAAGGCCCCTCTCCACGCACACGACTCTTTATCCGGTGCAGCTTCGTACGCTCCCACTCATTCCAACAGGCTTAGTATGGGAAGCGCGTGGGCCGTTTCCACTTATTGCGGCAGTCGTGAGTCTCAATCGAAAGGCGATCTACTTATATTTCTGATATTTACAGGCCTATCGGTCTTAATCGGTCGGGCATAATGGGTATTTAATGTGTGTGAACGCTATGTTAGGGGAACTCTGATTTGCCGGCAACAATTCTGCCGCATGTGTACCTGCTTGATGCCGTTTGCATGCTATGGCTGAGGCTTGTGCTTGGATCACACGCATGAACATTAAACCTGCATCCAAGTGAGGTCTTAACTATTATATGTTGATGTGCTAGCAATACTTGGGGTGTCATGCATTAAACGCGCTCTAGTCGTCATATATGACTGTTTGTGCTATCTTCTTGTGAGTTTGAGCGTAAGACATCAAGAAGAGCCGGAACACTCAGAGAACAACGTAATACGAACATGACCAGTACCATTGTAATACTCTCTGTTTCAGACACTCACCGTGCCTCACCTAGTCCCTGGTACCCTGGCCGCCTGCAATCCGTACCGATGACTGGAGGGGCAGCTCGCCACGTCACACACAGCACGGAGAAGAATAGAGGGGGGTAGGCACGCGATCGAACAGATGAATTTTACTTATTGTAGAGTGAAAGGTTACATGCAGTTATACTTACTAACCAGGTCGTTATTTGTGACTCGGAACACAGTTGAGTTTCATCGAGCGCACCCTCTTCCTGCGCGCCCGGATAGTACATCCATCAGGGCGGCAGCTTTCGAATAATTTATGCTCCAATCATCAGAACCGTCTTCGGCTTTGGCAAGGGTGGCCTTGACACATGGGTTCGCACGAATCTCTGTATCTCCATGAACGCTCTTCTGCACCATGGTTCCAATTGTATCTAGCGCGTCAACGGAATGGGGTAGTGGTCCCACACAATGTCGCCTTGGCCCAGTCGAACTAAGTTTCGGACCGTCTCCACGTTGAATCGTATAACTCTCATTTGCAGTATTCGCAGATCACAGACGTGTGGACTCCGTCGTCGCGAATGAGCCAAAAACCGCCCCTGCTCCTGGTGGCAGCCTGGTTTCCCAGGGCGGGATAACCTCTAGGTTCTCATCCGCATCCTTACTCCCGGTCGGTTGTTTTTTGCCTGGGGGCTTGGTTGGGTCCTCTTTCAATCGAGTCGCACTCGGGGGCTCGGACCTTCTATGGCCCCGCTCTACTCGCTGTCCTGTGGGGTGGGAAGACACGTGGATACAAGGCCCGTAACATCCGGGCCTCAGGTGCGCAAGCTCTTGCGTGCCCCTGCCTTAGCTTGGACTCGCCTGGTGGTCCCTGGCCCATGCGGCGAGATCATGTTGTGGCCCGCTCTTGAGGACACAATGCGCCCTGCCCTCTCCCGAAATCGAAGGGAGCCACGCTTGCACATAGTCTCTTATCTCAGTGCTCGCTAGGCGGCTCGACCCCATTCTCCATCGGCCACCGGCATCCGATCTCCCTCACTCAGATATGTTTTACTGGCTACGGGGTTTAAGGCCAGCGCCAGAGTTTGCCGGCCTTCGTGCTCCTAACCTTCCCCGCCTCTCACAGCGTGATCCTAGGGGACCGCTTCCGCAGTCCTCCCAACACTCAGAGGAGCACTGGGCCCGGGGGAGGGGAGGAGCTTAATAAAGAATGACCCTACGGGCTCTAGCCTCACAATGAAAAGAGGGGTCGCGCTCTACCCGAGGTTCAGTGCAGAATGCGCGTTTAACCAATGGTCCGCGGCAGCAAGCAGACGGTGAACCTTGAGGAAGAAAAGGGCTCTTAATCTAGGGCGAACTATCAAAGCGTAGTTCCGGCCATTTTAAACCCAACCGGCGCTAACGGAACGCAAAACGGATCAACATAACACCGATATGACGGAAACCTAGGGCGGGCAAGAGTGGAAAAAACACTAGGCGAGAGGCCGAGCCTTCCACCCTTTACCAAGTATATAGATGCATTAAGATAACGATATAATGATGTACAATAAATGTTCCAACAAGGAACGACTCCAATCTTCACCTGCAACTAGCAACGCTATAAGAGGGGCTGAGCAAAGCGGTAACATAGCCAATCAACGGTTTGCTAGGACATGGTGGGTTAGAGGTTTGACATGGCAATTTGGGAGGCTTGAAAGAAGTGGTAGGCATCGTAGCATTGGCATAGCAAAAGAGCGAGCAATCTAGCATAGCAAAGATAGTAGTGATTTCGAGGGTATGATCATCTTGCCTGCAAAGTGGTCAGAGTTGACTGGATCCTCGAAAGCAAACTCACGGGCTCCTCATTACAAAATCGTCTCCCGGCTCTACCCAAACAAGACAAACAAGCAACAAGGACACAATCAACCACGTGCAAGGATCAAACAATATGATGCAAGGATGGTATGCTAGTGTCGGCGATGCGGGATGCATATGCAAGATTTGACAAGATGCATAAACCTGGCCTCAACTTGGAAATCCAATGTGCCACTGGAAATATGAGATGAAATGCACTGTTTGTTGGAAATGATTATAACACCGACAATAGGATTAAGTTTGGGAATGGCACAAACTGAGCTCTGGGCCAACTTCATCCATTCAACAGTTCAAAGCATAGCATGGCAAAAATGCATACTGGCACAACAGATCAGATTGTGTGCATTAGGGAGCGACACTTGTAACGTTCTTCAGATCACCCAATGAGTAGCCCTCTCTCGGGAGTGCGAACATACACTGATACTATGCTAGCAGGGGCCCTGAAGGGTGGCGTGGTGTGACCAGCGGACTGGGTCGCGGGAGCACTGGCGCAGGGTCGCTCTGCGAGCTGCGCCGGGACCGGGACTCGCCGGTTCTCCCTCGCCGTTCCAGTCGTCTCTTAGCTCGTCCGGCTGCTCTGAGGCTCCCCACCCGCGGTCTCTACGTACCTGCTCTATCCTCCGCGTCATCAGGCGCATTATTTTCCACCCTCTTGAGTCCACGAAGCGCAATGGTCTGGTGCTTGTGAAGGAAGATGAAAGAAACGCACCGGAATCAACAAGCCGCAGAGGGCACATCTTGCACCCGGCAATCATCTCTCCCAATCTTCAATCCCCTCACCCGTCCACTCGTTCGCTTGATTACAGTGGGAATCTCCCGTCCTGGCCTGGGGGTGATGTGCTTTAAAATGGGTGGGGGTGGGAGGGGGACACTTAAGGTCTGACTTGCACTCGGCGTCGTTGCCCTTCAAGTGCAACGGCTTGACCCCAACCGGTGCCCGGCGCTCAGCCCTGAAGATGCGTCGACCATCACGGTTTAGCCCCATCACCGGGGTCACCTTTCGGCCCTCTGTTCGATCTGTGATGCTGGGATGGTTTGGTCATAATTTTCAGGTCTGTAGCATGTAGTTTTGTTGCTCCGAAGAGGGCTACCTGATCTGAAATTCCAGACAAGTGTTAATTTCACAAAGTCTGAAATCTGTTTGCCATATGCATTTTTGCCATGCTTGTTTGAACCTGTTAATGGATGAATTGGCCGTAGCTCAGTGCTAGACTTTTTTTAAGCATCTTGAGTACATCCTACCATGTATTTTGTTGCCATGTTTGGGTGCTGTATCATATTCATCTCATTGCATTTAGATGGCTACTTGCTATAAATCGTAGACCGGTGTCATATTTGTTTCGCTTGCCATTTCCAAACCACAACTCCGATTCCGGTGATCTTTATATCGTTTTCAAGCGATTTCATCTCATCTTCCCAGTGGCACACTTGGATTCCCAAGTTGAGGCCAGGGTAATGCATTCCTTGTCACCTCTTGCATATGCATCCCGCATCGCATCCCGCATACCATACCATCCTTGCATCATATTGTTTGATCCTTGCACATGGTTGATTGTGTCCTTGTTGCTAGTTTGTCTTGTTTGGGTAGAGCCGGGAGATGAGTTCGCTAACGAGGAGCCCGTTGGGTTTGCTTTCGAGGATCCAGTCAACTCCGGCAACTTTGCAGGCAAGATGATCATACCCTCGAAATCACTACTATCTTTGCTATGCTAGATGCTCGCTCTTTTGCTATGCCAATGCTACGATGCCTGACATTTGCTTTCAAGCCTCCCAAATTGCCATGTCAAACCTCTAACCCACCATGTCCTAGCAAACCGTTGATTGGCTATGTTACCGCTTTGCTCAGCCCCTCTTATAGCGTTGCTAGTTGCAGGTGAAGATTGGAGACCGTTCCTTGTTGGAACATTATTTACTTGTTGGGATATCATTATATTATCTTGTTAACTTAATGCATCTATATACTTGGTAAAGGGTGGAAGGCTCGGCCTCTCTACTAGTGTTTTGTTCCACTCTTGCCGCCCTAGTTTCCGTCATATCGGTGTTATGTTACCGGATTTTGCGTTCCATACGCGGTTGGGTTATAATGGGAACCCCTTGATAGTTCGCCTTGATTAAAGCTTTTCCAGCAATGCCCAACCTTGGTTTTACCATTTGCCACCTAGCCTCTTTTCCCTTGGGTTTCCAGAGCCCGAGGGTCATCTTATTTTAGCCCCCCCCCGGGCCAGTGCTCCTCTGAGTGTTGGTCCACCTGTCAACTGCCGGTGGCCACCAGGGGCAACTCTGGGCTGGCCTACTCGTACCTAAGACAATCTGAGTGTGCCCTGAGAAAGAGATATGTGCAGCTCCTATCGGGATTTGTCGGCACATTCGGGCGGTGTTGCTGGATTTGTTTTAACATGTCGAAGTGTCTTGAAGAACCGAGGTACCGAGTCTGATCGGAACATCTCGGGAGGAGGTCTATTCCTTCGTTGACCGTGAGAGCTTGTCATGGGCTAAGTTGGGACTCCCCTGCAGGGATTTGAACTTTCGAAAGCCGTGCCCGCGGTTATGGGCAGATGAGAATTTGTTAATGTCCGGTTGTAGATAACTTGAACCTTAACTTAATTAAAATGAATCAACTGAGTGTGTTACCGTGATGGCCTCTTCTCGGCGGAGTCCGGGAAGTGGACACGGTGTTTGAGTAATGGTTGCGCAGGTTGTTCTCTAGTTTCTCGCTCGCGCTTTGCCTCCTCTTCTCGCTCTCTTTTGCGAATAGGATAGCCACCACATTATGCTAGTCGCTTGCTGCAGCTCCACATATATATTTACCTTGCCTTACCTATTTGAGCTTAAATAGTCTTGATCGCGAGGGTGCGAGATTGCTGAGTCCCTGTGGCTCACAGATTACTATTACACCAGATGCAGGGCCTGATGATTCCGCTCCAGGTGACGCGCTCGAGCTCAAGTGGGAGTTCGACGAGGACTCTCAACGTTATTATGTTTCTTTTCCTGATGATCAGTAGTGGTGCTCAGTTGGGGGTGATCGGGACCGTGTCGCATGTTGGGTTATCTTTTATTTTGGCGCTGTAGTCGGGCCATGAGTGTTTGGATGATGTAATGTTATTTATGTACCTTGATTGACGTGGCGAGTGTAAGCCAACTATGTTATCTCCCCTTTATTATTATTTTACATGGGATGTGTAAAGACTACCTTACTTGCGACATATGCCTTCAATGCGATTATGTCTCTAAGTCGTGCCTCAACACGTGAGAGCTATAGTCGCATCGAGGGTGTTACAAAAACCCCACACATCTGAATCACATGTGTTCTCTCATCACTCGGATTGGCTTTCTTTACCGACTGGGAGCGGCAGGTGAAAATGTGTTTGAACAGACCCCAGTGTGGATGACATCCCAGAAAATTCTCGCACATGGACACATAGGCATCTAGATATGTGATAGTGTCGGGGGAGAAGTGATGAAGTTGAGCCCTGAAGAAACTCAGAAACCCCCGGAAGAAAGGATGGGGAGGCAAGGAAAATCCGCGGTCGACATGGGTGGCAAGCAGGACGCACTCACCCTCTTGTGGTTGCGGCTCAGTCTCGTCCCCCGGAAGCCACCAAGACTCGTGGGCAATTAGTCCTCCGTCCACCAGATCTTCCATGTCCTCCTTCACGATGGTCGACTGGATCCAGTCACCCTGGATCCAGCCGCGCGGTAGAGCAGATCTCGACGACGACCCGCCCCGGCTCGTCTTCTTCCCCTTCGCCTTCGCCGTTGCTTTCTTCGCACGCTCCAGGGCGGCGGTCTTGTCCTTCCCCATTATGGCGGAATGAACCCGAGGTGGACGGCGGCACCGAGAGTGGAGACAGGAGCAGTGGAGGAACAAAGGAGGAAGAAGGAAAAACTGAGGCGCATTGTGCAAAATCCCCCAGCCTGACGTCTTATATGGAGTCATTTCCGAGTGACTGACGACTGGGCCCGGGCAATCGTGTCAAATCCCGCAATTGTCGCTTGCTCGGTACATGGCGAAAAAGGTGGCGCGGTGATCGAGGTGCCCCTGTCTAATCCATCCTGATTACTACGGCCTCCTCCATCCCACACGCTTCCCAAAATTTCGAATCTCGTGAGATCCTGGAGCAGCAGAGCAGTCTATTGATGTCTACTACATAACCTTCTTCTTGTAGACGTTGTTGGGCCTCCAAGTGCAGAGGTTTGTAGGATAGTAGCAAATTTCCATCAAGTGGATGACCTGAGGTTTATCAATCCGTAGGAGGCGTAGGATGAATATGGTCTCTCTCAAGCAACCCTGCAACCAAATAACAAAGAGTCTCTTGTGTCCCCAACACACCCAATCCAATGGTAAATTGTATAGGTGCACTAGTTCGGCGAAGAGATGGTGATACAAGTGGTATATGGATAGTAGATAATGGTTTTTGTAATCTGAAAATATAAAAACAGCAAGGTACCTAATGATAAAAGTGAGCAGAAACGGTATTGCAATGTGTTGAAACAAGGCCTAGGGTTCATACTTTCGCTAGTGCAAGTTCCCTCAACAATAATAACATAATTGGATCATATAACTATCCCTCAACATGCAACAAAGAGTCACTCCAAAGTCACTAATAGCGGAGAACAAACGAAGAGATTATGGTAGGGTATGAAACCACCTCAAAGTTATTCTTTCCAATCAATCCACTGGGTTACTCCTATAACTGTCACAAACAGCCCAAGAGATCGTACTAGAATAACACCTTAAGACACAAATCAACCAAAACCCTAATGTCACCAAGATAATCCAATGTCACCTCAAGTATCCGTGGGTATGATTATACGATATGCATCACACAATCTCAGATTCATCTATTCAACCAACACATAGAACCTCAAAGAGTGCCCCAAAGTTTCTACCGGAGAGTCAAGACGAAAACGTGTGCCAACCCCTATGCATAGATTCCCAAGGTCACGGAACCCGCAAGGTGATCACCAAAACATACATCAAGTGGATCATAGAATACCCCATTGTCACTACAGGTATCCCACACAAGACATACATCAAGTGTTCTCAAATCCTTAAAGACTCAATCCGATAAGATAACTTCAAAGGGAAAACTCAATCCATTACAAGAGAGTAGAGGGGAATAAACATCATAAGATCCAACTATAATAGCGAAGCTCACGATACATCAAGATCGTACCACCTCAAGAACACGAGAGAGAGAGAGAGATCAAACACATAGCTACTGGTACATACCCTCAGCCCCGAGGGAGAACTACTCCCTCCTCGTCATGGAGAGCACCGGGATGATGAAGATGGCCACCGGAGAGGGATTGCCCCTCTGGCAGGGTGCCGGAACGGGTCTATATTGGTTTCGGTGGCTACGGAAGCTTCTGGCGGCGGAACTCCCGATCTATTGTGCTTCCTGAAGTTTTTAGGGTATATGGGTATATATGGGAGGAAGAAGTACGTCGGTGGACCTCCGGGCTGTCCACGAGGTAGGGGGCGCGCCCAGGGGGGTGGGCGCGCCCCCCACCCTCGTGGGCAGCCCGAGACTCTTCTGGTCCAACTCCGATACTCCATGGGCTTCTTCTGGTCCAAAAATAAGTTCCGTGAAGTTTCAGGTCAATTGGACTCCGTTTGATTTTCCTTTTCTGCGATACTCTAAAACAAGGAAAAAACAGAAACTGGCACTGGGCTCTAGGTTAGTAGGTTAGTCCCAAATATAATATAAAAGTGCATAATAAAGCCCGTAAACATCCAAAATAGATAATATAATAGCATGGAACAATCAAAAATTATAGATACGTTGGAGACGTATCAGCATCCCCAAGCTTAATTCCTGCTCGTCCTCGAGTAGGTAAATGATAAAAACAGAATTTTTGATGTGGAATGCTACCTAACATATTTCTCTAAGTAATTCTCTTCATTTTGGCATGAATGTTCAGATCCATAAGATTCAAGACAAAAGTTTAACATTGACATAAAAATGATAATACTTCAAGCATACTAACTAAGAAATCATGTCTTCTCAAAATAACATGGCCAAAGAAAGTTCATCCCTACAAAATCATATAGTTTGGTCATGCTCCATTTTCGTCACATAAGAATGCTCTCATCATGCACAACCCCGATGACAAGCCAAGCAATTGTTTCATACTTTAGTAATCTCAAAGTTTTTTCAACTTTCACGCAATACATGAGCGTGAGCCATCGATATAGCACTATGGGTGGAATACAATATAATGAGGGGGTTATGTGGAGAAGACAAAAAGGAGATGCCCATCAATTGATGTCAATGCAAGGAGTAAGGATTGCCATGCAACGGATGCACTAGAGCTATAAATGTATGAAAGCTCAACAAAAGAAACTAAGTGGGTGTGCATCCAACTTGCTTGCTCACGAAGACCTAGGGCACTTGAGGAGGCCCATTGTTGGAATATACAAGCCAAGTTCTATAATGAAAAATTCCCACTACTATATGAAAGTGACAAAACAAGAGACTCTCTATCATAAAGATCATGGTGCTACTTTGAAGCACAAGTGTGAAAAAGGATAGTAGCATTGTCCCTTTTATTTTATTTTTTTATTTTTTTTATTTGGCCTTTCCCCTTTTTTATTTGGACTTTATTTTTTTCTTTTTTTTGGGCCTTCCCTTTTTTATTTGGCCTTTATTTTATTTTTATTTTTTTGGGGGACAATGCTCTATTAATGATGATCATCACACTTCTATTTATTTACAACTCAAAGATTACAACTCGATACTAGAACAAGATATGACTCTATATGAATGCCTCGGACGGTGTACCCGGATTGCGATGAATCAAGAGTGACATGTATGAAAAATTATGAACGGTGGCTTGGCCACAAATACGATGTCAACTACATGATCATGCAAAGCGATATGACAATGATGATGCGTGTCATAATAAACGGAATGGTGGAAAGTTGCATGTCAATATATCTCGGAATGGCTATGGAAATGCCATAATAGGTAGGTATGGTGGCTATTTCGAGGAAGATATAAGGAGGTTTATGTGTGAAAGAGCGTATCATATCACGGGGTTTGGATGCACCGGCGAAGTTTGCACCAACTCTCAATGTGAGAAAGGGCAATGCACAGTACCGAAGAGGCTAGCGATGATGGAAGGGTAAGACTGCGTATAATCCATGGACTCAACATTAGTCATAAAGAACTCACATACTTATTGCAAAAATCTACAAGTCATCAAAAACCAAGCATTACGCGCATGCTCCTAGGGGGATAGATTGGTAGGAAAAGACCATCGCTCGTCCCCGACCGCCACTCATAAGGAGGACAATCAAATAACACCTCATGTTTCAAATTTGGTACACAACGTTTACCATACGTGCATGCTACAGGACTTGCAAACTTCAACACAAGTATTTCTCAAATTCACAACTACTCAACTAGCACAACTTTAATATCACTATCTCCATATCTCAAAACAATTATCAAGTATCAAACTTCTCTTAGTATTCAAAGCACTCTATATGAAAGTTTTTATTATATCCCTCTTGGATGCCCATCATATTAGGACTAAATTCATAACCAAAGCAAATTACCATGTTGTTTAGGACTCTCAAAATAATATAAGTGAAGCATGAGAGTTCATCTATTTCTATAAAATAAAACCACCACCGTGCTCTAAAAAGATATAAGTGAAGCACTAGTGCAAATGACAAACTACTCCGAAAGATATAAGTGAAGATCAATGAGTAGTCGAACAATTATGCAAATATATGAAGACTCTCTAACATTTAATAATTTCATATCTTGGTATTTTATTCAAACAGAAAGCAAAACAAAATAAAATAAAATGACGCTCCAAGCAAAACACATATCATGTGGCGAAAAAAAATATAGCTCCAAGTAAAGTTACCGATGAACGAAGACGAAAGAGGGGATGCCTTCCGGGGCATCCCCAAGCTTAGTCTCTTGGTTGTCCTTGAATATTACCTTGGGGTGCCTTGGGCATACCCAAGGGCTCTCACCACTCCTTGTTCCATAATCCATCAAATCTTTACCCAAAACTTGAAAACTTCACAACACAAAACTTAAAGTAGAAAACTCGTGAGCTCCGTTAGTATAAGAAAATAAATCACCACTTAGGTACTGTTGTGAACTCATTCTAAATTCATATTGGTGTAATATATACTGTATTCCAACTTATCTATGGTCCATACCCTCCGATACTACTCATAGATTCATCAAAATAAGCAAACAACACATCGAAAACAGAATCTGTCAAAAACAGAACAGTCTGTAGTAATCTGGATCAAACGTATACTTCTTGAACCCCAAAAATTCTGAAATAAATTTCTGAACGTGAGTAATTTATCTATTAATCATCTTCAAAAAGAATTAACTAAATATCACTCTTAAATAAAAACTGGCAGCAATTCTCGTGAGCGCTAAAGTTTCTGTTTTTTACAGCAAGATCAACAAGACTTTCCCCAAGTCTTCCCAATGGTTCTACTTGGCACAAACACTAATTAAAACATAAAAACTCAATCATAAAAGAGGCTAGATAAATTATTTATTGCTAAACAGAAACAAAAAACAAAGAACAAAAATAAGCTTGGTTTGCCTCCCAACAAGCGCTATTGTTTAACGCCCCTAGCTACGCATGATGATGTCAATGATGCTCACATAAAAGATAATAATTGAAATATAAAGAGAACATCATGAAGAATATGACTAGCACATTTAAGTCTAACCCTCTTCCCATGCATAGGGATTTTGTGATCAAACAACTTGTGGGAACAAGAATCAACTTGCATAGGAAGGTAAAACAAGCATAACTTTGAAACTTTAAGCACATAGGGAGGAAACTTGATATTATTGCAATTCCTACAAGCATATGTTCCTCCCTCATAATAATTTTCAGTAGCATCATTAATGAATTCAAAAATATAACCAGCACCTAAAGCATTCTTTTCATGATCTACAAGCATAGAAATTTTATTACTCTCCACACAAGCAAAATTCTTCTCATGAATAATAGTGGGAGCAAACTCAACAAAATAATTATCATGTGAGGCATAAAACTAAAATCATGATGACAAGTTTCATGGATATCATTGTTCTTTATAGCATACAAGTCATCGCAATAATCATCATAGATAGCAACTTTGTTCTCATAATCAATTGGAACCTCTTCCGGAATAGTGGATTCATCACAAAATAAAGTCATGACCTCTCCAAATCCACTTTCATCAATATAATCATCATAAATAGGAGGCATGCTTTCATCATAATAAATTTTCTCATCAAGACTTGGGGGACAAAAAAATATCATCTTCATGAAACATAGCATCCCCAAGCTTGTGGCTTTGCATATCATTAGCATCATGGATATTCAAGGAATTCATACTAACAACATTGCAATCATGCTCATCATTCAAATATTTAGTGCCAAATATTTTAATGCATTCTTCTTCTAACACTTTGGCACAATTTTCCTTTCCATCATACTCACGAAAGATATTAAAAAGATGAAGCGTATGAGGCAAACTCAATTCCATATTTTTGTAGTTTTCTTTTATAGACTAAACTGGTGCTAAAACAAGAAACAAAAAGATTCGATTGCAAGATCTAAAGATATACCTTCAAGCACTCACCTCCCCGGAAACGGCGCCAGAAAAGAGCTTGATGTCTACTACACAACCTTCTTCTTGTAGACGTTGTTGGGCCTCCAAGTGCAGAGGTTTGTAGGACAGTAGCAAATTTCCCTCAAGTGGATGACCTAAGGTTTATCCATCCGTAGGAGGCGTAGGATGAAGATGGTCTCTCTCAAGCAACCCTGCAACCAAATAACAAAGAGTCTCTTGTGTCCCCAACACACCCAAAACAATGGTAAATTGTATAGGTGCACTAGTTCGGTGAAGAGATGGTGATACAAGTGGTATATGGATAGTAGATAATGGTTTTTGTAATCTGAAAATATAAAAACAGCAAGGTAACTAATGATAAAAGTGAGCACAAACGGTATTGCAATGTGTTGAAACAAGGCCTAGGGTTCATACTTTCGCTAGTGCAAGTTCCCTCAACAATAATAACATAATTGGATCATATAACTATCACTCAACATGCAACAAAGAGTCACTCCAAAGTCACTAATAGCGAAGAACAAACGAAGAGATTATGGTAGGGTACGAAACCACCTCAAAGTTATTCTTTCCAATCAATCCGTTGGGCTATTCCTATAAGTGTCACAAACAGCCCTAGAGTTTGTACTAGAATAACACATTAAGACACAAATCAACCAAAACCCTAATGTCACCTAGATACTCCAATGTCACCTCAAGTATCTGTGGGTATGATTATACGATATGCATCACACAATCTCAGATTCATCTATTCAACCAACACATAGAACCTCAAAGAGTGCCCAAAGTTTCTACCGGAGAGTCAAGACGAAAACGTGTGCCAACCCCTATGCATAGATTCCCAAGGTCACGGAACCCGCAAGGTGATCACCAAAACATACATCAAGTGGATCATAGAATACCCCATTGTCACCACAGGTATCCCACGCCAGACATACATCAAGTGTTCTCAAATCCTTAAAGACTCAATCCGATAAGATAACTTCAAAGGGAAAACTCAATCCATTACAAGAGAGTAGAGGGGGAGAAACATCATAAGATCCAACTATAATAGCAACGCTCATGATACATCAAGATCATACCACCTCAAAAACACGAGAGAGAGAGAGAGAGAGATCAAACACATAGCTACTGGTACATACCCTCAGCCCCGAGGGAGAACTACTCCCTCCTCGTCATGGAGAGCACCGGAATGATGAAGATGGCCACCGGAGAGGGATTCCCCCTCCGGCAGGGTGCCGGAACGGGTCTAGATTGGTTTTCGGTGGCTACGGAGGCTTCTGGCGGCAGAACTCCCGATCTATCGTGCTCCCCAAAGTTTTTAGGGTATATGGGTATATATTGGAGGAAGAAGTACGTCGGTGGACCTCTGGGCTGTCCACGAGGCAGGGCAGCACGCCCAGGGGGGTGGGCGCACCCCCCACCCTCGTGGGCAGCCCGGGACTCTTCTGGTCCAACTCCGATACTCCATGGGCTTCTTCTGGTCCAAAAATAAGTTCTGTGAAGTTTCAGGTGAATTGGACTCTGTTTGATTTTCCTTTTCTGTGGTACTATTAAACAAGGAAAAACAGAAACTGGCACTGGGCTCTAGGTTAATAGGTTAGTCCCAAATATAATATAAAAGTGCATAATAAAGCCCGTAAACATCAAAAACAGATAATATAATAGCATGGAACAATCAAAAATTATAGATACGTTGGATATGTATCATCTATCAAACTGAAGATTTTCTCTATGTCAACACCTGAAGCTTGACAGCAAAGTTCACTCGACAAAATAAGAATGGATCAAGGCGACTGAAAAAGAAGTTGAAGCCATCATGTTGTTCATTGATCCTAACAAGACGCTTCCGAAGCGCAAAAATTGAGTCAAAAGTATTCTCAACTCCTTCTCCACTCAAAGCCTGAACCATTCGGGGGCTAATGATGAAGCTATGTACCTAGGGTAGGGTCATAGGCCTGACCTAGACACCCTCTCCTAGGACATCACCCTAAAGTCAGAAGCATTAAAGGGATACCATCATCCACTCGACCAGAAATGTTCCACTCGAAAGACTCTATGTCACTCGACCATAGCAATGATCACTCGACAGACAGAAGATCGAAAGCCACTCTGAAAAGCAACGGTCGGGCGTTTACTCTATAGACTTAATGGTCATTTATGTCACTTTATTACTAGCATTACCAGAAACGCCCCATCTTTATGTACCTTAAACCCTTTGTAACTGAGGGCGGGAGGGGTCTGGCGAACTCTATATAAGCCACCCCCTCCTCAGGGACAAGGGTTCGCACCCCCTGTAACACCACACACATATAATCTAGTCGACCGCCTCCGGGCACCGAGACGTAGGGCTATTACTTCCACCATGAAGGGCCTAAACTCGTAAATCTTGTGTGTACAACTTCACCATAGCTGGGATCTTGCCTCCTCATACCTACCACCCATTCTACTGTCAGTCTTAGAACCATGACAGCCGCGCCCCCCTCCCCTAGTCCAATTCGGACTCCCCATGGGAGGGGGGGCGCCACCTCCTGGGCTATAGCCCTCTATCTCCCCTCAGGCCCACTAAGGCCCAATACTTCCCCGGGGGGTTTCGGTAACCCCTCTGGCACTTCGATTTTCTCTGAAATCATCCGGAACACTTCTGGTGTCCGAATATAGCCGTCCAATATATCAATCTTTACGCCTCGACCATTTAGAGACTCCTCGTCATGTCCGTGATCACATCCGGGACTCTGAACTACCTTCGGTACATCAAAACACATAAACTCATAATACCGATCATCACCGAACTTTAAGCGTGCGGACCCTATGGGTTTGAGAACTATGTAGACATGACCGAGACTCGTCTCCGGTCAATAACCAATAGCGGAACCTGGATGCTCATATTGGTTCCTACATATTCTACGAGATCTTTATTGGTCAAACCGCATAACAACATATGTTGTTCCCTTTGTCATCGGTATGTTACTTACCCGAGATTCGATCGTCGGTATCTCAATACCTAGCTCAATATCATTACCGGCAAGTCTCTTTACTCGTTCCGTAATGCATCATACCGCAACCAACTCATTAGGTGCATTGCTTGCAAGTCTTATAGTGATGTGCATTACCGAGAGGGCCCAGAGATACCTCTCCAACAATCGGAGTGCCAAATCCTAATCTCGATCTATGCCAACTCAACAAGTACCATCGGAGACACCTGTAGAGCACCTTTATAATCACCCAGTTACGTTGTGACGTTTGGTAGCACACAAAGTGTTCCTCCGGTAATCGGGAGTTGCATAATCTCATAGTCATAGGAACATGTATAAGTCATGAAGAAAGCAATAGCAGTAAACTAAAACGATCAAGTGCTAAGCTAATGGAATGGGTTAAGTCAATCACATCCTTCTCCTAATGATGTGATCCCGTTTATCAAATGACAACTCATGTCTATGGTTAGGAAACATAACCATCTTTGATCAACGAGCTAGTCAAGTAGAGGCATACCAGTGACACTATGTTTGTCTATGTATTCACACATGTATTATGTTTCCGCTTAATACAATTCTAGCATGAATAATAAACATTTATCATGAAATAAGGACATAAATAATAACTTTATTATTGCCTCTAGGGCATATTTCCTTCATCTACTCCCTCTATTCCTTGATATAAGGTGTATAGATTTTTGAGAAAAAAATCCAAAATATAAGGTGTATTGCATTGCACCACTCATGTGGATAATGTTTTTTAGGGGTTTGATTACATTTCCTTATATTAGGCAAGCTCCTCTATTTTCTCATGTCAATTAGTCAGGTGAAATCTCGACCAAAACTTGTGAAATTTTCCCTCCACATGCGTTCTTTAATTTCCGTGCCAAAAACTATACACCCTATATTAAGGAATGGAGGGAGTATTAAATATGCATTATAATGAATGTGATCTTAAACATGTTGTTTAGAATTGCTGAATGTCATCTTAAATATGTTGTTTAGAACTGCTGAGTGATGCTACATTTTGATATTTTAGGTTTTTGTTGACGTCGAGGCATCAAATAGGGTATATTTGACAATTTAGGGGTTTCTCGACATCAAGGCATCAAATGGGGTCTACTTGTCATTTTAGGGGGTTTTCTCGACGTTGAGGCATCAAATGGGGTCTATTTGCCATTTTGGGGGTTTTCTCGATGTCGATGTGTCAAATGGGGTTTTATTTGTCAATTTAGGGGTTTTATCGACGATAGGCAACAAATGGGGTATATTTGTCCTTGTAGGTGTTTTGTCAATGTCGAGGCATCAAATAGGGTCTATTTGTCAGTTTAGGTTTTTTGTCGACGTCTGATGAGTGATATTTTTACACTCATTTCACCTTAGTTTAAGCCAAGATATTTCTTTTAAAGAGAGATATTCGCTTCGATATTGGTACTAACGACTAATGAATGCATAGGATTCCACAAATCCTCTCTTTGATGTGTTTCCACAGGAAATAGGCTAAAAAGGGAAGAAACTACGAGTGAAAATGGAATGGAGTACTTCAATGTAAGACATATTGCAATCAATCAATCTCAAGATGTGTACTTCAATTTTTTTCTTCCCGCAATCTGATCACCATGTGTGAGTAGTTCTGTAAGGTATGAGTTGAGGTAAGAGCCTTGCAACCCAATGTGTGTGACGCCCCCGATTCAATCGTACACTAATCATACACGCAAACGTGTACGATCAAGATCAGGGATTCACAGGAAGATATCACAACACAACTCTACAAATAAAATAAGTCATACAAGCATCATATTACAAGCCAGGGGCCTCGAGGGCTTGAATACAAGAGCTCGATCATAGACGAGTCAGCGGAAGCAACAATATCTGAGTACAGACAAAAGTTAAACAAGTTTGCCTTAATAAGGCTAGCACAAACTGGGATACAGATCGAAAGAGGTGCAGGCCTCCTGCCTGGGATCCTCCTAAACTACTCCTGGTCGTCGTCAGCGGGCTGCACGTAGTAGTAGGCACCTCCCGAGTAGTAGTAGTCTTCATCAACGGTGGCGTCTGGCTCCTGGACTCCAACGTCTGGTCTCAGCAATCGGATGTAGGAAAGGGGAAAAGGGGGAGAAAAGCAACCGTGAGTACTCATCCAAAGTACTCGCAAGCAAGGAGCTATACTACATATGTACGCATTGGTATCAAATGGAAAAGGGGTATCATATGTGGACTGAACTGCAGAATGCCAGAATAAGAGGGGGGTAGCTAGTCCTGTCGAAGACTACGCTTCTGGCCACCTCCATCTTGCAGCATGTAGAAGAGAGTAGATGGTAAGTTCACCAAGTAACATCGTGTAGCATAATCCTACCCGGCAATCCTCTCCTCGTCGCCCTGTTAGAGAGCGATCACCGGGTTGTATCTGGCACTTGGAAGGGTGTGTTTTATTAAGTAACCGGTTCTAGTTGTCATAAGGTCAAGATACAACTCCAAGTCGTCCTATTACCGAAGATCACGGCTATTCGAATAGATTAACTTCCCTGCAGGGGTGCACCACATTACCCAACATGCTCGATCCCCTTTGTCCAGACACACTTTCCTGGGTCATGCCCGGCCTCGGAAGATCAACACGTCGCAGCCCTACCTAGGCACAACAAAGAGGTCAGCACGCCGGTCTAAATCCTATGGCGCAGGGGTCTGGGCCCATCGCCCATTGCACACCTATGCGTTGCGAGGGCGATCGGAAGCAGACCTAGCCTAGCAGGCATTCTAGTCCAATCTGGCGCGCGCCGCTCAGTCGCTGATGTCACGAAGGCTTCGGCTGATACCACGACATCGAGTGCCCATAACTGTTCCCGCATAGTTGGTTAGTGCGTATAGGCCAGTAGCCAGACTCAGATCAAATACCAAGATCTCGTTAAGCGTGTTATTTTGAAGTAACCACGGACGCCGACCAGGGCCAGGCCCACCTCTCTCCTAGGTGGTCTCAACGTACCCTGTCGCTTCGCCACAAAGGTCCACTCAGAGGGCCGTCGGGACAAACGTCCTTTCAGACCCAATCTGTGAATCACTCGTGGGTACTCCTATGAGCCGGCCCGTCTTTAGTCACCGTAAGTATCATATATTATGTATATAAGTATATACCCCTGACCACCTCCGGAGTGATCATGGCCCGATAGTATAGCATGGCAGGCGGACAAGAATGTAGGGCCACTGATGGTAAACTAGCATCCTATCACTAGTAGAAAACAGGGCTATGGTCCAGGCCGGCTCAGCCCATTAGTCCCGGTTCAGTGTAGAACCGGGACTAATGTGGGCATTGGTCCCGGTTCGTGAGCCCAGGGGGCCGGCCGGGCCACGTGGGCCATTGGTCCCGGTTCGTCTGGACCTTTTGGTCCCGGTTGGTGGGACGAACCGGGACCAATGGGCCTCGCTCCTGGCCCACCACCATTGGTCCCGGTTGGTGGCCTGAACCGGGACCAAAGGCTCCCCTTTAGTCCCGGTTCTTGCCACAAACCGGGACCAATGAGGTGCCTATATATACCCTCGCCCGCGAGCAGAGCACTCCAGTGCTCTGTTTTTCTCTGGCCGGCGAGGGGAGGGGTTTGTGGTGCTCTAGCTCACCTCCTATGCACATGAGGTGTTCGATGGAATGCCCGAGCCACACTACTTAAACTTTCTCCTCTCGAAGCTCGACCTCCAAGCTCCATTTTCCTCGAGATTTGTCTAGATTTAGCGGTCCGTCACGCCCCGTCCCCGTCTTCACCGCGGTCGATCACCCGCGCTGATCTCATCACCGACACCACCGTGGTGAGCCTCTTGTTCTTATCTTCTTTCTGAAAGGAAAAATATTCTTACTTGTCTCTTTAGATAGATACTTGTATCATTTTCTTACATTTATTATTGCATCTTATATAGTGCGATGGTTTTGGTATCCGCCCCCGTCGGCCCTCGTCCTGTCTATGATTCGGATTTGGTATGTATATTATCTTCATAACTATTGGTTCATTTATTGTTTATGAAAATTATGCCGACCAACGTGACATAGATTTTATTTATCTAGGATGTATGTGAATCGGAAATGCCAACCGACCCTATTGTCGAGAGGTTAAATTTAGTTGAAGAAGAAAACAATTTGTTGAAGGAAAAAATAAAAAAATTGAGGAGGAGAAGATGATATTGGAGTTGCATGTTGCGGATGTCGTCGATGATCACAAGATCAAGATGGATGCAATGCGCTTGAAGATTAGAAAGATTAGAAAATATGCCATTCATACCGAGGCTTGGTATCATTATGCCGTTGGATCAATTGTTACCTTGGTTGCGATTATGATCGCATTTGTTTTCGCATTGAAATGTTTTACATAGTTTCAATGTATGGTTTAATTAATTAGATGCTCTGGAGAGCTATATGTTGTTAGATGAGAACTATGTATGCACTTTGGTTTTAATGTGATGATGAACTTCCATTAATTTGGACACTTAATTATATATAATGCACGCAGATGAACCGGCAATGGATGTACGGTGACAGACACACCCGCGAGTACATTAAGAGCGTGCATGAGTTTCTCGATGCGGCTGAGGCAAACAAGCAGAATGGTTTTATGTGTTGTGCATGCACTGAATGTGGGAATACGAGGTCTTACTCTAACCGGAAAATCCTTCACTCCCACCTGCTTTACAAGGGTTTCATGCCACACTATAATGTTTGGACGAGGCACGGAGAAATAGGGGTTATGATGGAAGACGGCGAAGAAGAAGAGTACGATGACAACTATGTGCCCCCTGAATACGGTGATGCTGCAACGGGGGGAGCTGGTGAAGATCAAGAGGAACCAGACGATGTGCCCAGTGATGCTGCCACGGGTGAAGCTGCTGAAGATCAAGAGGAACCAGACGATGTGCCCGATGATGATGATCTCCGCCGGGTCATTGTCGATGCAAGGACGCAATGCATTAGTCAAAAGGAGAAGCTGAAGTTCGATCGCATGTTATAGGATCACAAAAAAGGGTTATACCCCAATTGCGAAGATGGCAACACAAAGCTCGGTACCGTACTGGAATTGCTGCAGTGGAAGGAAGAGAATGCTGTGGCTGACAAAGGATTTGAGAAGCTACTAAAAATATTGAAGAAGAAGCTTCCAAACGATAACGAATTGCCCGACAGTACATACGCAGCAAAGAAGGTCGTATGCCCTCTAGGATTGGAGGTGGAGAAGGTACATGCATGCCCTAATGACTGCATCCTCTACCGCGGTGCATACAAGGATCTGAACGCATGCCCGGTATGCGGTGCGTTGCGGTATAAGATCAAACGAGATGACCCTGGTGATGTTGACGGCGAGCCCCTCAGGAAGAGGGTTCCTGCGAAGGTGATGTGGTATGCTCCTATAATACCACAGTTGAAACGTCTGTTCAGAAACGAAGAGCATGCCAAGTTGATGCGATGGCACAGTGAGAACCGAAAGAAAGATGGGAAGTTGAGAGCACCCGCTGACGGGTCGCAGTGGAGAAAAATCGAGAGAAAGTACTGGGATGAGTTTGCAAAGGACCCAAGGAATGTATGGTTTGCTTTAAGCGCGGATGGCATTAATCCTTTCGGGGAGCAGAGCAGCAATCACAGCACCTGGCCCGTGACTCTATGTATGTATAACCTTCCTCCTTGGATGTGCATGAAGCGGAAGTTCATTATGATGCCAGTTCTCATCCAAGGCCCTAAGCAACCCGGCAACGAAATTATGATGTGTACCTAAGGCCATTAGTTGAAGAACTTTTACAGCTGTGGAATGGAACGGTGTACGTACGTGGGATGAGCACAGACAGGAGGAATTTAACCTTAAGGCGTTGCTGTTCGTGACCATCAACGATTGGCCCGCTCTCAGTAACCTTTCAGGACAGACAAACAAAGGATACCACGCATGCACGCACTGTTTAGATGACACTGAAAGTATATACCTGGACAAATGCAGGAAGAATGTGTACCTGGGCCATCGTCGATTTCTTCCGACCAACCATCAATGTCGAAAGAAAGGCAAGCATTTCAAAGGCGAGGCAGATCACCGGAAGAAGCCCGCCATGCGCACCGGTGTTCACGTGCTTGCTATGGTCAATGATTTACACTACGTAATCTTTGGAAAGGGTCCCGGCGGACTAGCTGTTCCGAATGACGCTGAGGGACACGCACCCATGTGGAAGAAGAAATCTATATTTTGGGACCTACCCTACTGGAAAGACCTAGAGGTCCGCTCCTCAATCGACGTGATGCACGTGACGAAGAACCTTTGCGTGAACCTGCTAGGCTTCTTGGGCGTGTATGGGAAGACAAAAGATACACCCGAGGCACGAGAGGACCTGCAACGTTTGCACGAAAAAGACGGCATGCCTCCGAAGCAGTATAAAGGTCCTGCCAGCTACGCTCTTACGAAAGAAGAGAAAGAAATCTTCTTTGAATGCCTGCTCAGTATGAAGGTCACGACTGGCTTCTCGTCGAATATAAAGGGAATAATAAATATGCCAGAGAAAATGTTCAGAACCTAAAGTCTCATGACTGCCACGTGATTATGACACAACTGCTTCTGGTTGCATTGAGGGGGCTTCTACCGGAAAACGTTCGATTAGCCATTGTGAAGCTATGTGCATTCCTCAATGCAATCTCTCAGAAGGTGATCGATCCAGAAATCGTACCAAGGCTAAGGAGTGATGTGGCGCAATGTCTTGTCAGTTTCGAGATGGTGTTCCCACCATCCTTCTTCAATATCATGACGCACGTCCTAGTTCATCTAGTCGACGAGATTGTCATCCTGGGGCCCGTATTTCTACACAATATGTTCCCTTTTGAGAGGTTCATGGGAGTCCTAAAGAAATATGTCCGTAACCGCTAGGCCAGAAGGAAGCATCTCCATGGGCCATCAAACAGAGGGTTTTGTGTTGACTTCATTCCTGGCCTTAACAAGATAGGTCTCCCTAAATCGCGGTATGAGGGGAGACTGACTGGAAAAGGCACTCTGGGAAGAGACTCAATAATATGCAGGGACGGATATTCTTGGTCTCAAGCACACTACACAGTTCTACAGAACTCTACCTTGGTGACCCCGTATGTCGATGAACACAAGAACAGTCTGCGCTCCAAACACCCGGAGCAGTGCGACGACTGGATTACATGTGAACACATCAGGACTTTCAGCAGTTGGTTGGAAACACGTCTCAGAGGTGACAACACTGTTTGTGATGAGTTGTACTTGTTGTCCAGGGGACCATCTTTGACTGTATTGACTTACAAAGGATACGAGATAAATGGGAATACATTTTACACGATCGCCCAAGATCAAAAGAGCACCAACCAAAACAGCGGTGTCCGCTTTGATGCAGCAACCGAGAGCGGAAAGGACACATATTATGGTTACATAGTGGACATATGGGAACTTGACTACGGACCTGATTTTAAGGTCCCTTTGTTTAAGTGCAAATGGGTCAATCTGTTAGGCGGCGGGGTACAGGTAGACCCACAGTACGGAATGACAACAGTGGATCTGAAAAATCTTGGGTACACTGACGAACCGTTCGTCCTAGCCAATGATGTGGCACAGGTTATCTATGTGAAGGACATGTCTACCAAACCGAGAAAAAGAAAAGATAAGGAAGCGAATACATCATACGATGAGCCAAAGCGCCACATAGTTCTTTCAGGAAAAAGGGACATCCTGGGAGTGGACGGCAAGACAGACATGTCTGAAGATTATGAAAAGTTTCATGAAATTCCTCCCTTCAATGTCAAGGCTGACCCAAGCATCCTGATAAACAATGAAGATTATCCATGGTTACGGCGCAATAAGCAAATGACACAAGCGAAGAAAAAGTGAAGACTTTCTCCCGCAATAAGAATGCTATGTGGGTGAAATTATGATACCACAACTTTCAATTTTTCAGAGTTCATTTGAAATGCTTTCATGTCTTATGGTTCGAAACTTTGATACTTCGAAAGTGATTGTCCATTTTGTACACGAAGTGCATCAAGTTTTTGTCGTAACCCTCTCTACTTTTTGGAACATGCTATGTGGGTGAAATGATGATACCATGCCAACTTTCAACCTTTTCAGAGTTCATTTTGAAATGCTTTCCAATTTCAGAGTCATTTAGCTCAAAGAATGAATTAATAGCAAACAGAATGAACTACAAAACTTTTATGAAAATAAAAACAATCAATTAAAATATTATGTTATGATCAACTAAAATAAAACTATAATATTCTTCAATAGCAAAAAGAATATAATTTTGTGTGACCTAAAATCAAACTATAAGTATTTAATTGTAAGTATAAATAAAAAATAAATAGCAAAGAAGAAAAAAAATTCTAATTTTATAGTAAAGTTATTCATAAACTAGTGATTCACACAAATTTTTAAAAATTCAAATTTAAACTATTTAAAATTTAAAACTAATGGCACTAACAGAAAGTTTATAATTTTTGTGACCTAAAAGCAAAAAGAAATCACTAAAAAACTGTAAGTATTTAGTTTTAAGTAGAAATAAAAAATAAATAGAAAAAAATTCTAATTTTATAGTAAAGTTATTCATAAACTAGTGATTCACACAAATTTTTAAAAATTCAAATTTAAACTATTTAAAATTTAAAACTAATGGCACTAACAGAAAATTTATAATTTTTGTGACCTAAAAGCAAAAAGAAATCACTAAAAAACTGTAAGTATTTAGTTTTAAGTAGAAATAAAAAAATAAAAAACCAAAAAAATATAGAAATAAAAAAGAAAAAACCAAAAAAAAATGCCACCTACTGGGCCTCCACGGCCTGAATACGACTAGAAACCCTACATGGGCCAGGATTCAGGCCCGCAGAAGGCCCAATAGGCCCACAGGCAAAGCAGTGTCAAATTAGGCCCATAGGCCTGCTGTTCAGAGGAGTTCGAGAGGGAGGAGGCAGCAGAGCTTATAAACTGGTGTTGGGCGCTGTCAACTAGCGATGTGGGACTAAACTTATGGGCGCGGGGCAGCACAAGGGTATTGGTCCTGGTTGGTGGCCCTAACCGGGACTAAAGGTGGCATTGGTCCCGGTTGGTGGCACCAGCCGTGACCATTGCCCCCCTTTAGTCCCGATTGGTGCCACCAACCGGGACCAATGGGCTTCGCTTCCCGCCCTTTGGGCTGCCAAAAAGAGGCCATTGGTTTGTGGCACCAACCGGGACTAATGCCCACCTTTAGTCCCGGTTGCTGCCACGAACCGAGACTAAAGCCTCTTCTATATAAGGCCACACTTTGGAATTTTTCATTCTCATCTTGCAGTTGTCGCCCCTGACGCCGCCAGGCTGCCCCGACGCCGCCCCACCCCCATCGTCGCCGTCACCCGCGACGCGCGCCGCCACGGCCCGCCCCCGTCGCCGTCGCCCTCGTCCCTGCCCCGACGCGCACCGCCCCGTCCCGCCCTCGCCGTCGCCCATGCCGGCCCCTTGCCCGACGCCCGCCCCCGTCACCGCGTCCCCGAGCCGGCCGTCCTCGTCGCCGGACTCCAGCCGTCGCCGCCCCCCTCAAAGTGAGCCCCCCTCTCGAGTGCCACTCTTGCGCCGCCCGAGCGCCCTTGCTCCGCCCCTGCTCCATGGTCGCCGCCGCCCGAGCGCCCCGGCTCCGCCCCTGCGCCCTTGCTCTGCCCCTGCTCCGCCGGCCCCGAGCGCCCGAGGAGAAGTAGAGTAGAGGAGAAGTGGAGCAGCAGCAACGCGCTGTCCACTTTTCTGAATTTTTTGGAACAGGAGGAATTTTTTTGTCCATATAGAAGGTGTTTGATGAAATACTAGATGGCTTTGGGAATTTTTGGAATTTTTTAAAAAAAATTGTGGTGAGGTACTGATGCAAGACAAAGGCGATGGCAAAATTTCAGAATTTTTGGAGAGGTTTAGAATAGGTTTTCAACAAGTTATTTGAATCCGATTCAAATTTCATTTGAATGAAATTTGAAAATTTTGAACTATGGATCAGAATATGCTAAATATGTCAAAAATGTTTTTTTATATGATGTTTTTTTTCATATATGTATTCATTTTTTTATTTAGGTTGTTAACTAGTAGATATCGATTTTAGGTTAGTGTAGAGGAAAAAGTAAAATAAGGAAAAGGAAGAAAAGAGGAAGAAGGAAGAAGAAGAAGAAGAAGAAGAAGAAAAGGAAGGAGTTTGGAAAGGAAAATAAGAAGAGGAAGGCTTCTTTTTTTTTCTTCGATCTTCTCCTCTATTTTGTTCATGGATATATGCTAAACAAAACGAGGGGGTGATAGATGATGATGAGGGGTCGAGAGTGGGACGAGAGGTCGAGAGGTGTCGAGGGGAGAAAAAATATGTTATCAGGGACGAGGGTCATCGAGGGGTCGAGAGAGGGATGAGGGGTCGAGAGAACTAAATAAGAAGAAGAAGAGGAGAGGAAGAAGAGGAGAAATAAATAAGAAGAAGAAAAAACAAGGGGAAGAAGAGGGAGAAGAAGAGGAGAGGAAGAAGAGGAAGTCTTCTCCTCTATTCTTTCTTTTCTTCTTTTTTCTTCTTCTTCTTCCTCTTTATTTTATTGGGAACGAGGGTCGTCGAGAGGTCGAGGAGCGGTAGAGGAGAAACCCTAAATAGAAAGTATCGTCGGTGTGAGATACATGTACCGTCGGTGTCGGACACTACACCCACATCCCACAAGTGGCGCGGGCTTCGACGCCCACGTCACTTGTGGGACGTGGATGTAGTGTCCGACACCGAAGGCCACATGTATCTCACACCCACGAAACTTGCTAGCTATTTAGGGTTTCCTCTACCGAAAAGAAGAGGAGAAATAAATAAGAAGAAGAAAAAAGAAGAAAAAGAAGAGGAGAAGAAGAAAGGAATAGTGGAGAAGAAGAGAAAATAGAATATATTCTATTTTCTCTTTTCTCCACTATTCCTTTCTTCTTCTCCTCTTTTTTTTTCTTCTTTTCTTCTTCTTATTCTTCTTCTTCTTCTTATTCTTATTAGCCGGAAGTAGAGAGAGGTTTCCTAGTGTCAAAGTATTGAAGAAATCCATGCCTTCCTCATTAGCCGGAAGTAACCAGGGCATGTTGGTACGAAGTTCTGCAAAGTTGTTTTGGAATGGAGTCCCGGATAGAATAATCCGCCTTTTGGTACCAATTCAGCAAAGGCCTTCCAAATAGCGATATTCGGAAGGCTCTTGCTGAACTTTGTACCAAAAGGCGGATTATCCTATCTGGGAGTCCGTTCCAGAACAACTTTGAAGAGCTTCGTCCCATCATGCACATGTTACTTTCGCCTAATGATGAAGACATGGTTTTGTTGAATCTTGAGACACTACGCAACCTCCCGACCCCTCGGCGATCCTATCGAACATGAGAGGAAGAAGAGGATAAAAAAAGAAGAGGAAGAAGAAAAAAAGAGGAGAAGTCTATTCTTTCTTCTCCTCTTATTTTTCTTCTTCTTCCTCTTTTTTTTATCGGGAACGAGGGTCATCGAGGGACATAGATGTAGTGTCGTCGTTGTCGATATATACCCCCTCCTGATAGCTTACTATGACTAGGTAGCTAGTTCTACGTTTGGCACTAATATATCCATCTATCATGTTTGAATAATAATTGCCATGTTGTAAATATTTGTAGAAACTATGGACACCGCCCTAGACGAAGCAACAAAAGAAGCGTTGTTGAGGGACATAATCGCAGAAGGAAGTGATGCCATCTCGTTGTTTCTCAACGAAACCGATGGTCTGGAAGGAGAGGGTGAACAAGCTGGCTACGGTGACCTAATGTCGGTGCAAGAAGAAGAACATGAGGACGGCTCCGGTGACCGAACCGAGTCCGGCCAGGTATATATATTAGTTAAGCCTATGCTGACTAGCTGATTGATGCATTCATTGTTTTGGTATGTACACATATTAATTAAGTCTTTGTTCTTTTTTCTAGCCCTCCGGATCGAGCACAACTTCGGTAAAGAGACGAGGCCCGAAGAAAAAGTTGAGCTCGGATGAAAAGTTTGAGATCATAGCAATCGCGCCCGACGGCCAACTATTGAACCCCTCCGGACAAAGAGCGCATTTGTTGCTCAGTGCGGGGTTCTGGTTAGGGACAAGATCCCAATAAGCATCCAGCAATGGTTTAAGCCGGCTACAGAAGACCCTGAGGTCTCTTATGTCAATGATATGCAGAAAAATGATCTTTGGACTGAGCTGAAGTCAAATTTCACCCTACCGCCTGAGGATAATCCAGAGAACCCAGTTAAAGAGAAATTAATCAAGTCTTTTGCTCTGAAGAGGATGGCAGAACTATTCAGGAGGTGGAAGAAAGAGCTGAATAAGTTTGTCGAAAATAATGAGACACCAGAATTTAAGGGCAGATATGAGAATATCAGAGATCACTGGCCCGCATTTGTGGCCCACAAGACATCGGAAAAGAGTAAGAAGATGTCGGCGACAAACAAGCAAAATGCTGCGAAGAAGAAGCTTCACCATCGCACGGGGTCAAGTGGCTACCTCGTAGCCCGGCCTAAGTGGTCCAAGACTGAGAATGGTCTGGTTCATAAAGGGATCGAACCAGAGACAATTAACTGGCCAGACCGTTGCCGGACTTGGTTCTTCGGGGCTGGCGGAACACTGGACCCTGTAACAGGGAAGTGCATTTGGACGAACGATCAAATGGACATACCAGTCAGTAAGCTTAAGCAGTATATCGAAGTAGCGTAGGAAGGGACATTGTTTCCAGACAGAGAGAACGACGAGCTCACAATGGCCCTCGGGAATCCTGAGCACCATGGACGGACACGAGGCACGCCAGGCTCCATTCCGTGGAAGGTTGGGTTTCCGGACGCAGGCGGTTACAAATCCCATGAGAGGAGGAAAAAAGTGCAGCAGACCCAAATGCAGGCGCTGCAAGCAAGGGTAGACGCGATAGAGGAACGAGAAGCAAATCGCAGCAAACGTACTGCCGAAGCCTCCCCCGAAGCTACCCCGCCATCTCAGCGCAGAAGCAGCGTGGCTTCCACCGAGCTGCTTCAGCCGGAGCATGCCTTGACGGCTCCTGCCAGCTATCCCGTGGATGCTATAACAGAGTCTCAAAATTGCCACCTTATGACGCAATGGATGAATTTGAAGGTCAAGGCGGTTGTTGGCTCTGTTTTTCCTACTGAACCCGGCGCAACTTTTCACTGCCGGCCGATTCCAGAAGGATATGCTAGGGTGATGGTGGATGAGATAATGGAGGGATTTGAGGACCTCCAGCTTGACCACCCTACCGGTGAAGGGGAGACTCGGCTGGGGTCTGCTCTGAAGACTCCATGCCTATGGCGGAAGGAGCTCATCAACCTTCCGAACTGGATGCCACCGCCTCCTCCTCCTCCTCCGGCGAGTCAGGGCACTCCGCCTCCACCGCCTCCTCCTCCGGCGAGTGACGATCAGGGCCCTCGGCCGGCTCCTCCGGCGTGCGGCGGCACTCCGCCTCCTTCTCCGCCTGCGCCGACGCGCTCGAGCAGCCAGCCTCCTCCTTCTCCGCCTCGTCAGCAAGGGCGGAAGAGACCTGCCTCCGCTCCAGCTGCTCCAGCGCGTCGTAGTCCTTCTCCTCCGCCTCTTAAGCAAGTAAAGAAGACAACCGCTACGTCTGCTCGGTTGGCGTCTAGCAGTACAACCAGAGGCGGGAGGACATACAGATTCGGTCCTTCTCTGAAGACTCCAGAGAAGTTACCATACGAGAGGACCCAGGAGGAGAACGCCGAGATCGCGCGAGAAGAAGTGAAGAAATTCTTTGAAGGGGTGAAAGCAAAGAAACATCCACCTCCAGAGGACAAGGTAGATCGGGTGAAAGTGAAGCGCACTCTGGCTGCCCTGACAAAACCACCGAAGTCTGATTCGCCGAAAGGAAACTATGACCGCATTATTGGAAAGGAATTTGCCGAAGCGGAGCGGTCGGGAAGTACTGTCAGTGATCAAAGGCTGAAAGAACGACGAGCTGGGAAACAAATTGCCCAGCTCGGCGAACAAGCGAAGCAATCGTGCCCCCCGCTCAAGGTGCCTAGCCACAACGTCGATAATGATCCGAGGATGGTGCCCGGTTATAGCAATCTTGCAGATTACCTGCCCGGCGAAGTACATTATGAACCCATGGACGTGCAGATACAAAGATACGAGTACGGGAAGCCTCTCGTCAAAGATGAAAGATCTCTATCAACGATGATGCGAAGATTGCATGATTGGTACTTGAAAATCTGCAGAGACTCTGGGGGGAGGAGTACTTTGTATGCGAGAGTTAAACCGGAGCATGACCTCGTTGGAATTGATCTGTTGCCTGTTCCATTTGAGGAGTTCTATCAGTTCTTCAATCAATTGGCCCTCGATAAAACAACGGTCGCTTGCTACTGTCTGTAAGTAGTACTACTTCTGTCATTAAGTTTCTCTATATAGCTTAGCTCTTTCATTGCATGTATTTATAATCATCCTCACTATATTATGCAGATTGAAGATCGTCGAATTGAAGAAAAGACAAGTCGGTGATATCGGGTTCATTAACACATATCTCATAGATGCAACTCAGGTTAAACTTCATGCCGCAGCTACCGAGGCCAGCTTGCTACGATCGTTCGTAATAAATCAAAACAAAGATATAATACTCTTTCCTTACAACTTCAGGTGAGTGTTACTGTCTTGTGCGTATTCGGTTTCCCTTATATATTAGTCAAGGTTATACTAATGTAATTGATGAGTTATGCATGTGTGTGCAGTTACCACTATATTCTCCTAGAGATTAAGCTTGAGCAGGGAGTAGTAACCGTCTTGGACTCTAAACGAAAAGATCCCAAGGAGTATGCGGACATGACTGAAATCCTCAAGAAGTAAGTAAAATCGATCATTATCCACCATATCAGCAACTTTGTTCATTTCCTGATATCAAGTAATTGTTTTCTTTGTCCGGCAGGGTTTGGAGAAAATTCACCAAAACAGTTCCGGGACTGCTGAAGGAGCTGGAATTTAGACACCCGAAAGTAAGTACTATAGTAGCATGTTCCGCACATCTCCTAGTGATTCAAGCGCTAGTTTCATCAATACCATTTAGCATTCTTGCTTATCAGTTTGATTGACCTCTATTTCTTGTAAAGTGGTTGTGGCAGGAACAAGGGAATGATTTCTGTGGATACTACATCTACGAGTCCATCCGCCACACGACCTGTGAGCGGGGCGGGTACTCTAACGAACAATATGAAGTACGTAAATAACAACATTCACAATTTTATTTTATTACCATCATTTGTGTTGAGTTTCATTCATTTATATATATATATATATGTATTGACCCCCTTCTTCAAATTAGATGTTTCGGAAGCGGGACGAACTCCTAGCACCAACTCGCATGCGAGCAATTCAAGAGGAATTGGCGGCATTCTTTCTTGACCACATGATCCCTGAAGACGAAGAATTCTATGTGGACCCTGAGTCCGTATGATTACATTTGTAAGAGATAATTATTGTATATATGTAGCCGGTAGTGTCAGATAGATATACGAGAACTTGTTGTTCGACCAATCTCTCGGAGAAGGAGAGGTGGTCAATATCACTTCTCTCTGTATATATGCATATATGTTCATGACGATCTTCTGTTTCCTTCGTTTGCTTACTAGCTAGCTAGTGTGTCTAGTCCTCTCTATATACATATGTATAGTACGTAGCGTCGACCAAGCACGGACATAAGAGAGGACACTTCTCTCTATTAATTATAACTAGCTAACACAATATATGAAACACCTAAATTAACCCCGCAAAACCCCCAACCCCCCCCCCTTTCAAAAAAAACAAAAACCCCAGCCACAGAAGTGCTGACGCGTGGATGCCTATTGGTCCCGGTTGGTGCCACCAACCGGGACAAAAGGGTCTCCTGACTGGGCTCTGCGCAATGCCCACGTGGAGGGCCTTTAGTCCCGGTTCTGGATTGAACCGGGACTAAAGGGGGGAGGTATTAGTATCGACACTTTAGTCCTGGTTCCGGAACCGGGAATAAAGGCCCTTACGAACCGGGACTATAGGCCCTTTTTCTACCAGTGTATACTAAGCATTTAGGATTGCAGGTAAGGTATCAACAGCTATAGCAACATTGACAGGCTATGCATCAGAATAGTATTAACGGAAAGCAGTAACATGCTACACTACTCTAATGCAAGCAATATAGAGAAGAGTAGGCGATATCTGGTGATCAAGGGGGGCTCGCCTGGTTGCTCTGGCAAGAGAGAGGGGTCGTCAACACCGTAGTCGTACTGGGTAGCAGCGGCCTCGGTCTTGGTGTCTAGCGAAATAAGAGGGGGAAGAAACAATAAATATTAAGCAAACAGATGCATAGCGATGCATGACATGACAAGTATCGGTGCTAGGGGTGCCCTAACGCGGTATGAGGTGGTACCGGTGAAGGGGGGAAACCTCCGGGAAAATATCCCCGGTGTTTCGCGTTTTCGGACAGGCGAACCGGAGGGGGAAAGTTGCATGTTCGCTATGCTAAGGATGCGTGGCGGACGAACAGGTTGCGTATCCCGGTATCCGGGTTCGTCTTGTCGTTCTGAGCAACTTTCATGTACAAAGTATTTTCATCCGAGCTACGGATTATTTTATATTAATTTTTAAAGATTAGTTCATTTTTAGAATTAACAGAATTAATTTAATTAGAAAATGCAATTATGACGTCAGCATGATGTCAGGGTGATGTCCGCAGTCAACTAGTCAGTTGACCTAGTCAAACTGACATGTGGATCCCACTGTCATTGTCCAAGACTAACTAAGCAGGTTTAATCAGTTTAGTTAATTGATTAGGTTAATTAAACTCAATTAATTAAGTTAATTAATATTTTGATTTTTATATTATTATTCTTTTAAATTCTTTTTTATCCCTTTTTTAAATGTTTTGGGGGTGGGATCCCTTTGTCATAGGGCCACTGGGCCTTAGCGGTTGCGGGCCTCACCCGAGCGAGCGCTGGGTGCTAGCGGGCGAACCCGACGGGCGCGGGTGGGGCGTTGCCCGCCCTGGCGCTGGGTGAGGCTGTGGCCATGGCGGGGCTCGCCGGCCGGCCACAACAGCACGGCGAGGGAGCCCCGGTGGTAGCGGCTGGAGGGTGAGGGGAGGCGCGGTTGCGCCGAGCAGCACGGCAAGAGGCAGGGGAGGCCACAGCAGGTGGACGCGGCGGCGCTCTAGGCAGGCGGGACAGGGGTGAGTGGGGCGAGCGGCGTACGCGCACGCGTGGGGGGGGCGTGTAGAGCTGTGGCAATGGCAGAGCAGCAACTGCAGCAGAGCAGCAACGACGGGGCTGGCAGGCGAGGCGGGGGGAGGCAGAGGAGCTCCGGGCATGAGCCGAGTAATGGCGGCGGCCGGAGGAACTATAGGCGAACCAGGCACGGCGACGGCAGTGCAGTAGCGTGGCGGAGCAGGGCCGCAACGAGCGAAGCCGGCGGCGGGGCCACGACGCGCGCAAGCGTGTGGCGCAGCCACGGACGAGCGTGGGCGCGCGGGGCGGCGAGGCGCATGCCCAGGCCAGGGGGCAAGCCGCGGTGGCCTAGGGCAGAGACAAGCGAGGAGAGAGGCGTGCACGGGGAGGGGTCACGATGCGCGGGCGCGGCCGGGGCCGGGGCCATGGTGGCCGCGAGCACGGCGTGTGCAGCGGAACGCGGGGCAGCGCAAGCGAAGGCGATAGGCGTGGTGGAGAGGTGCGAAGGCGAGCGCGAGGCCACGGCGAGACGGGCAGTTCACGCAGTAGGCGGCAACGGTAGCAGTATGGGCTGCGGCGGCGAGGCTAGGTGTGGTGCAGCGCGGTAGGGCGACGGACGAGGACGGGGGCCTCACCGGGTGATGTAGGGACGAGGGCAGCAGGGCGCGAGGTGGAGGTCGGGGACGACGTGCGTTGAGGATGCAAGCCGGCGGGGAGGCGGCACGGCATAGGGGTGGTCTTCGGGCGGCGTCGGCGAAGGGTACGGCGTGGTCCGGTTCCAGGCGCAGCGGGGCGCACGAGCCCCGATCCGATCTGGATTGGGGGGGAGGAGGGGGGGGGGGGGGGGGGGGGGGGGGGGGGGGGGGGGGGGGGGGGCTAGGGTTACGGGGTCCAGGGGATAAGGGGAGTGGGCGAGGCCGGTTGGGCCGGCCTGGCTAACAGCTGGGCCGACTGGCCCAGTGGGAGGGGGCTTCTCTTTTTGTTTTTGTTTCAGTTAGTTTGTTTTTCTCTTTTGTATTTTCTTTCTTTTATTTATTTTCTTTTCTGTTTTATTTCATTTTAAATCATTTAGGCATTTTATAAAACTGTGTTTATTACACCATATTTACAAATGCAAAATATGGCACCTCCTGAACAATTTTGTTTTAACTTTTGAAAAGTTTGACGTCTGACATTTATTTAAACTTTTGAATTTGAAAAGTTTTTGATCCAACGCGAGATTAGCAACAGTAACCGGGGTGACGTGGCACCGTTAACGTGATATCACTGTAGCATGATTATCCAGGCATTACAAATCTCCTCCACTACAAGAAATCTCGTCCCGAGATTTAGGAGGTAGAAGGAAATAGTGCGGGGTATTCATCACGTAGGCGATCCTCGCGTTCCCAAGTGGATTCATCTTCATAATGGTGCGACCATTGGACTTTGAGGAACTTGATCGTCTTTTGACGTGTGCGGCGTTCAGCTTGGTCGAGAATGCGGACCGGATGCTCTTTATAGGAGAGGTCCTGCTGCAATTCGAGCACTTCATGATCCACTTCTCGGATTGGATCCTTGAAGCAACGGCGGAGCTGTGACACGTGGAACACATCGTGAACCTGAGAAAGGTTCGGCGGAAGCTCCAGTTGATATGCCACTTTTCCACGCCTTTCGCGAATAGTGAAGGGACCGATATAGCGAGGAGCTAGATTTCCCTTGATCCCGAAGCAGTGAGCACCCTTCATTGGTGTAACTCAAAGATAAGCCTTTTCGCTAGGTTGATAGATCATGTCTTGGTGATGACGGTCATACTGACTTTTCTGGCGTGACTGGGTAGTCTTGAGATTCTCGTGAATAATGTGAACTTGTTCTTCGGCCTGTTGGATAATATCCGGACCGAAGAGTGGACGTTCCCCAGTTTCTGACCAGTTCAGAGGGGTCCGACACTTTCGTCCATATAATACTTCGAAGGGGGACATCTTCAGACTAGCTTGATAGCTATTATTATAAGAGAACTCGGCATATGGAAGAGATTCCTCCCATTTCTTGCCGAAGGAAATTACACAAGCTCGAAGCATGTATTCAAGAACTTCGTTGACACATTCAACTTGACCTTGCGACTGAGGATGAAACGCAGTACTGAACGATAGATGAGTTCCCATAGCTTCTTGGAAACTTGCCCAGAATCTTGAAGTGAATAAGCTGCCACAGTCTGAACTGATAACCAGTGGAATACCGTGAAGTGAAACAATTCTGAACATGTAGAGAGTTGCAAGCTGACTAGAGTGATTGTTTCTTTGACCGCCAGAAAATGTGCAACTTTAGAAAGCCGGTCAATGACGACAAGAATAGCATCATTACCTTTCTGCGATTTGGGAAATCTAGTGACGAAGTCCATTTCAACATGGTCCCATTTCCATTCAGGAATAGAGATAGGTTGCAGAGTTCCAGCAGGCCTTTGATGCTCTGCTTTGATATAGCGGCAAACGTCACACTCAGCAACATAACGAGCAATGTCCTGCTTCATATTAGACCACCAGAATCTTTGACGAATATCTTGATACATCTTTGTACTACCGGGATGAATAGACAAAGGTGTATCACTAGGCGGCCTTTGAAGTACAAGGCGCCATCATCGGCGATAGTGAAGAATGAGGGCTTTCCTTCTGCTAGATGGCGTTTAATCTTATGGACTTCGGAGTCATAACCTTGAATAGTCTTTATACCATCTATGAGATCTGGTACGACGGCCAGGGTATTTAGAGAACCCTTAGTAACAACACGAAGAATCATCTTTTGAAACTCTGAGGGAGGGGGAGCGAGTGCTCCAGGAGGAACAATATGAAGGTTCAGCTTTCTAAATTCTTCGACAAGCGAGGGCTGAACTTTGTGAACCTGGAGGTGGTTGCAGTAAGACTTGCGGCTCAAGGCATCAGCCATTACATTAGCCTTGCTAGGGGTATAGGCTATACCCACGTCAAAGTCTGCAACAGTCTCCATCCATCTTTGCTGACGGAGGTCCAGATCTGGCTGAGTAAACAGATACTTCAGACTTTGGTGGTCGGTTAAGATTTCGCAACGATTACCGAGAAGGTAATGTCGCCACTGATTCAGTGCATGAATGACAGCAGCAAGCTCAAGGTCGTGAACTGGGTAGTTTTCTTCATGAGGGCGCAGTTGACGAGAGGCATAAGCAATCACTCTGCGCTCTTGCATTAGGACACAACCTAATCCTTGACGGGAAGCGTCGCAGTAAATGACGAAGTCCTTCTCAGTATCAGGTGGAGCAAGCACTGGGGCAGAAGTCAACTTGTCTTTGAGCACCTGGAAACTTTCCTGAAACTTGTCTGTCCATTGGAACTTGACGCCCTTATGCAACATATTAGTCAGAGGCCTGGCAATCTTGGAGAAGTTCTCGACAAATCGACAGCAATAGCTGGCGAGACCGAGAAAACTTCAGACTTGCTTGACATTCTTCGGAGGAGTCCAATCGAGAATAGCCTGGGCTCGTTCAGGGTTGACGGCAATACCATCCTTGGAGATGACATGCCCAAGATAGGTTACTTCGGGGAGCCAGAATTCACATTTGGAATATTTAGCACAGAGTTGATGCTCTCGTAGCTTTTCCAGCACAAGACGAAGATGTTTAGCATGTTCTTCTTTGTTCTTAGAAAATACAAGGACTTCATCCAGATAAACCACGACGAACTTGTCGAGGTAATCCATGAATATATAGTTCATCAGATGAGAGAAGGTGGCGGGAGCATTCGTTAAGCCGAATGACATGTTGGTGTACTCGTATGACCCATACCGAGTCACGAAGGCGGTCTTCGGGATATCCTCTTCACGAACACGGATCTGGTGGTAACCCAACCTCAAGTCGAGTTTGGAGAACACTGATGAACCAGCCAGTTGATCATAAAGGTCGACTCTAGAGGATCCGAGGAAGAGGGTATTTATTCTGAATGGTAGCTTGGTTTATAGGACGGTAGTCTTGGACTAATCGGTTCGTCCCATCCTTCTTCTTAACAAAGAGAGAAGGTTCTCCCCAAGGAGAGCAACTAGGGCGAATGAAACCTTTGCCAAGAGATTTGTCGATTTCCTCCTTAAGCTCAATGAGTTCATGTGGCGGCATCTTGTAGGGTCGTTTGGCTATAGGAGTGGTGCCTGGTTTCAAGTCGATGATGAATTCGACAACTCTAGCAGGGGGAATCCCTGGAAGTTCTTCCGGAAAGACATCTTGGAATTCACGAACGATGGGAATGTTTTCAATCCCCTCGAGTGGTGCAGCGTTCAACGCATTCAAGGCATAAAGCCGTGCCTCGGCGTTCTGAACTAGATGAGCTTGGTAAGCAATTATTTCATCAGAAGGGTGTAGTAGATGGACGATCTTAGTGGCGCAAACTATAGAAGCAGTATGCGCTTTCAACCAATCCATTCCCAGAATGAGGTCGATGCTACAGGACTTCAGTACGATGGGAGAGACAAGGAATTCCAGTCCTTCGATTTCAACGGGGACGTCGTTGCAAATCATGGAGGTCCGACATTGGCCCGCGGGAGTGTGTACTAATAGCGAAGTGTTCATGTCCTCGCTTTTAATGTCATGCATGAATGCAAAATCCTGTGACATGAATGAATGTGATGCACCTGTATCAAATAAAATAGATGCTGGTACTGAATTTACGAGGAGTGTACCCACCACAGTAGCAGGCTGGTCTAGAACTTCATTGAGATCAACGTGGTTGGCATGAACACGACCATAAGACTTGGCACTATTGTTGCGGGGCTGGTTGCTTCCACGGCCAATTGCTGGGAGGGCCGGTTGATTCTGGTTCTGGTTGCATTCCCTAGCACGGTGTCCTGGTTGACCACACCTGAAGCACAAACCATTATTGGGAGTGGGAACAGGAGCTTGGGGTGGTGGAGCTGGAAGCCTTGGCTGCCTAGTTGTTGGAGTAGGCAGATGAGGTGCAGCATAGGTCTGCCTTGGGGCGGGTGCAGTTGGCTGGTACATGCTGTTGGGAATCCATATCTTACGCTTCTGCGAGGGCGGGCCCGAAGATGAGCCCGTGTCATGGTTGCGCCTGTGAGAGCTCTGGTATTCCTGCAGACCAGTTTCGACATTGATGGCCTTGTTCACTAAGGTGGCGAAATCAGTGAAGTCATGCACTAGAAGTGCGAGCTTGATGTCAGCTTGAAGGCCGTCACGGAACTTCTCCTTTCTGCGTGCATCAGTTGCAATGTCCTCTTCAGCATAGCGAGACAAGTCCAGAAACTCCCGCTGATAAGCTTCAATAGTTTTGTTGCCGTGGGTGAGGTTGCGGAACTCATGCTTCTTACGGTCCATGACTCCCTGGGGAATGAAGCGAGCACGGAAAGCAGCTTGGAAGTCTGGCCAGGTGATGATTGTTCCAACTAGCAGAGTATGCCTGTGACTGTCCCATCATTGAGCAGCGGGTCCTTTCAAGAAGGAGGAAGCAAAGGTGACGTAGCTGGCAGGGGCTACATCAGCAGACTCCATCTCGTAGGTGATGTCACGGAGCAAGTCATCAGCATCCAGAGGCTGAGTTGAGCTATGATTCACAGTTGGGTTGAGGCGCATGAAATCCTGCAGAGTCACTTGGGCTGGCTGCTGGTTCATATTGGGGCGAGGAAACTGAGCCATCATATTTTCCATGAATTGGTGGTTCAGCTCTAACTGTTGGATCATACCAGCCATGTACTCAGGCGGTGGTGGGGCATGGCCACCACGACCACGACCACCTGGTCTAACCATCCTGCTAATATAAAACAGGGGTAGTTCAGCATTGAGAATTCGCAAGGGAAAAAATCATTCATGATGAAACATGCATAATGAAAGGAACACGATAGATACTACATAGTAGTTTGTATATATTACAAAAGAGATCATGCATAGAGTTCGATACACAGAGTTCAGTACATAGGCTAAGAACATCATAGGCGGCACGCAGGCTCACAGTGAATGCATCTAACACTAACAAGCAAGCCTACATCAGCCCCAGGAGGAACTGTGGAGGTAGGTGTAGCCTGACAGCTGGTAGTGACGCGAAGTGAAGTCCTCCATGTGAGTAGCTTGGGGTCCGTGGATACTTTGGTGCGGAATCCGATGCACATGTGGCAGGAGAGGACCAAGTGTGGGAGAGTAGCCTCCCACATCTGGCCAGCCGACACCCTGGGGCATCACGGTCCTGGCAGGGTAGATCACAAAATGCGACAGATCACCAGATCGGACAGAGGGGTGCAACAGCGTCAGAGCATGGTACACGTACTGACGGGTGGTGTACAACTCGTGGCGAAGAGCTCGGTTAGCTCTATCCATCCCATCAGCATGCAGAACCAGGTTCTGATGGTAGAAGGGCTCTTGGGTGACAATGGAGTAGGCCGCAGTGTGGTATCCCTCCGCACCAACATCGGATGTGATAGCAACGTGCCTGAAGGGGGAGGTGTCCAACTCCCGGTACTCTCCACGAAGACGTGTCAGAGCAGCATAAGTAGCATCGTGAACCGCCATGTCGATAGTCACTCCAACACCATGAGCAGTGTGCAGCACGTTAGTAGAGTCATGCTCCCGAGAGTAGAGGTGGACGATGGCACGGTACTGCTCCTGGTTGAAGTCCTGGTACTCCTCGTAGACAGTGTACTCAGGGTGCCAGCGATAACCCAGATAGGTCATCATCTCAACCAACACAGCAGGTGATCCTGAGGCACCAATGGTTGTCGTGTGGCGCACGACCTGTCTCGTGGGTTCCATCTGAAAACAAAGATGTTTTCACAGGAGTCAAATGACAATGTGGATAATGTTCAAATACTACTCTAAAGAATAACTAGGGCTTATCCAACTTTGGGGTGAACGTGGTCACGGGATCCTAATGTTAGAGTTAGTAAAATCGTTTAACCCGAGTAGAAGAGAGTTCAAAGTCCCAGAGTAAGGATCGAGGAGTAAAAGATCCTATACCACCCAGATGGCGACGTAGCCCGTAAGGCACACAACCATGTTAGTAAAAGTTTTTGTAATGTCTAGACTCAACTTCGGCCAAGGAGTGTGGAAGGGGGATTCCTACAGGCAGTCGGCTCTGATACCAACTTGTGACGCCCCTGATTCAATCATACACACAAACGTGTACGATCAAGATTAGGGACTCACGGGAAGATATCACAATACAACTCTACAAATAAAATAAGTCATACAAGCATCATATTACAAGCCAGGGGCCTCGAGGGCTCGAATACAAGAGCTCGATCATAGACGAGTTAGCGGAAGCAACAATATCTGAGTACAGACATAAGTTAAACAAGTTTGCCTTAAGAAGGCTAGCACAAACTGGGATACAGATCGAAAGAGGCGCAGGCCTCCTGCCTGGGATCCTCCTAAACTACTCCTGGTCGTCGTCAGCGGGTTGCGTGTAGTAGTAGACACCTCCCGAGTAGTAGTAGTCATCATCAACGGTGACGTCTGGCTCCTGGACTCCAACGTCTGGTCGCAGCAATCGGGTATAGGAAAGGGGAAAATGGAGAGCAAAGCAACCGTGAGTACTCATCCAAAGTACTCGCAAGCAAGCAGCTATACTACATATGTATGCATTGGTATCAAATGGAAAGGGGTATCATATGTGGACTGAACTGCAGAATGTCGGAATAAGAGGCGGATAGCTAGTCCTGTCGAAGACTACGCTTCTGGTCACCTCCATCTTGTAGCACGTAGAAGAGAGTAGATGGTAAGTTCACCAAGTAGCATCGTGTAGCATAATCCTACCCGGCAATCCTCTCCTCGTCGCCCTGTTAGAGAGCGATCACCGGGTTGTATCTGGCACTTGGAAGGGTGTGTTTTATTAAGTAACCGGTTCTAGTTGTCATAAGGTCAAGATACAACTCCAAGTCGTCCTGTTACCGAAGATCGCGGCTATTCGAATAGATTATCTTCAATGCAGGGGTGCACCACATTTCCCAACACGCTCGATCCCCTTTGTCCGGACACACTTTTCTGGGTCATGCCCGGCCTCGGAAGATCAATGATGTCTACTACACAACCTTCTTCTTGTAGACGTTGTTGGGCCTCCAAGTGCAGAGGTTTGTAGGACAGTAGCAAATTTCCCTCAAGTGGATGACCTAAGGTTTATCAATCCGTAGGAGGCGTAGGATGAAGCTGGTCTCTCTCAAGCAACCCTGCAACCTAATAACAAAGATTCTCTTGTGTCCCCAACACATCCAATACAATGGTAAATTGTATAGGTGCACTAGTTCGGCGAATAGATGGTGATACAAGTGGTATATGGATAGTAGATAAAGGTATTTGTAATCTGAAATAACAAAAACAGCAAGGTAGCAAGTGATAAAAGTGAGCGTAGACGGTATTGCAATGATAGGAAATAAGGCCTAGGGTTCATACTTTCGCTAGTGCAAGTTCCCTCAACAATAATAACATAATTGGATCATATAACTATCCCTCAACATGCAACAAAGAGTCACTCCAAAGTCACTAATAGCAGAGAACAAACGAAGAGATTATGGTAGGGTACGAAACCACCTCAAAGTTATTCTTTCCAATCAATTCGTTGGGCTATTCCTATAAGTGTCACAAACAGCCCTAGAGTTCGTACTAGAATAACACCTTAAGACACAAATCAACCAAAACCCTAATGTCACCTAGATACTCCAATGTCACCTCAAGTATCCGTGGGTATGATTATACGATATGCATCACACAATCTCAGATTCATCTATTCAACCAACACATAGAACCTCAAAGAGTGCCCCAAAGTTCTACCGGAGAATCACGACGAAAACATGTGCCAACCCCTATGCATAGGTTCATGGGCGGAACCCGCAAGTTGATCACCAAAACATACATCAAGTGAATCACGTGATATCATTGTCACCACAGATATCCATAGCGAGACATACATCAAGTGTTCTCAAATCTTTAAAGACTCAATCCGATAAGATTACTTCAAAGGGGAAACTCAATCCATTACAAGAGAGTAGAGGGGGGAAGAAACATCATAGGATCCAAATATAATAGCAAAGCTCATGATACATCAAGATCGTATCACCTCAAGAACACGAGAGAGAGAGAGAGAGATCAAACACATAGCTACTGGTACATACCCTCAGCCCCGAGGGAGAACTACTCCCTCCTCGTCATGAAGAGCACCGGGATGATGAAGATGGCCACCAGAGAGGGATTGCCCCTCCGGCAGGGTGCCGGAACGGGTCTAGATTGGTTTTCGGTGGCTACGGAGGCTTCTGGTGGCGGAACTCCCGATCTATTGTGCTCACGGATGTTTTTAGGGTATATGGAGATATATAGGCGGAAGAAGTAAGTCAGGGGGCACGAGGGGCTCACGAGGGTGGAGGGCGCGCCCAAGGGGGTGGGCGCGCCCCCTGCCTCGTGGACTCCTCGTAGAGCCCCCGACGTGCACTCCAAGTCTTCTGGGCTTCTTTCCTTCCAAAAATGAGTTCCGTGAAGTTTCAGGTCAATTGGACTCCGTTTGATTTTACTTTTCTTCGAAACCCTAAAACAGGGTAAAAACAGAAACTGGCACTGAGCTCTGGGTTAATAGGTTAGTCCCAAAAATGATATAAAAGTGTATAATAAAGCCCATAAACATTCAAAACAGTGGATAATATAGCATTGAGCAATCAAAAATTATAGATACGTTGGAGACGTATCAGCATCCCCAAGCTTAATTCCTGCTTGTCCTCGAGTAGGTAAATGATAAAAACAAAAATTTTGATGCGGAGTGCTACTTGGCATAATTTTAAATGTAATTCTTCTTAATTGTGGTATGAATATTCAGATCCGAAAGATTCAAGACAAAAGTTCATATTGACATAAAAATGATAATACTTCAAGCATACTAACTAAGCAATTATGTCTTCTCAAAATAACATGGCCAAAGAAAGTTCATCCCTACAAAATCATATAGTTTAGTCATGTTTCATTTTCATCACACAAGAATGCTCTCTTCATGCACAACCCCGATGACAAGCCAAGCATTTGTTTCATACTTTAGTAATCTCAAACTCATAAACTTTCACGCAATACATGAGCGTGAGCCATGGATATAGCACTATGGGTGGAATAGAATATAATGAGGGGGGTTATGTGGAGAAGACAAAAAAGGAGAAAGTCTCACATCAACGAGGCTAATCGATGGGCTATGGAGATGCCCACCAATTGATGTTAATGCAAGGAGTAGGGATTGCCATGCAACGGATGCACTAGAGCTATAAATGTATGAAAGCTCAACAAAAGAAACTAGGTGGGTGTGCATCCAACTTGCTTGCTCATGAAGACCTAGGGCACTTGAGGAGGCCCATTGTTGGAATATACAAGCCAAGTTCTATAATGAAAAATTCCCACTAGTATATGAAAGTGACAAAACAAGAGACTCTCTATCATAAAGATCATGGTGCTACTTTGAAGCACAAGTGTGGAAAAGGATAGTAGCATTGTCCCTTCTCTCTTTTTCTCTCATTTTTTATTTGGCCTTTCTTTTTTATGGCCTTTCTCTTCTTATTTTTTGGGCCTTCTCTTTTTTTATGCCCTTTCTTTTTTTATTCCTCACTTGGGACAATGCTCTAATAATGATGATCATCACACTTCTATTCATTTACAACTCAATGATTACAACTCGATACTAGAACAAAGATGACTCTATATGATTGCCTCCGGCGGTGTACCGGGATATGCAATGAACCAAGAGTGACATGTATGAAAGAATTAAGAATGGTGGCTTTGCCACAAATACTATGTCAACTACATGATCATGCTAAGCAATATGACAATGATGAATGTGTCATGATGAACGGAATGATGGAAAGTTGCATGGCAATATATCTCGGAATGGCTATGGAAATGCCATAATAGGTAGGTATGGTGGATATTTTGAGGAAGATATAAGGAGGTTTATGTGTGAATGAGCGTATCATATCACGGGGTTTGGATGCACCGGCGAAGTTTGCGCCAACTCTCAATGTGAGAAAGGGCAATGCACGGTACCGAAGAGGCTAGCAAGGATGGAAGGGTGAGAGTGCATATAATCCATGGACTCAACATTAGTCATAAAGAACTCACATACTTATTGCAAAAATCTAAAAGTCATCAAAAACCTCGGTACTACGCACATGCTCCTAGGGGGATAGATTGGTAGGAAAAGACCATCGCTCGTCCACGACCGCCACTCATAAGGAAGACAATCAAATAACACCTCATGTTTCAAATTTGTTACACAACGTTTACCATACGTGCATGCTACGGGACTTTCAAACTTCAACACAAGCATTTCTCAAATTCACAACTACTCAACTAGCACGACTTTGATATTATTACCTCCATATCTCAAAACAATCATCAAGCATCAAACTTCTCTTAGTATTCAACACACTCATAAGAAAGTTCTTACTATTCTTGGATGCCTAGCATATTAGGATTATTTAAGAAAATTACCATGCTATTTAAGACTCTCAAAATAATCTAAGTGAAGCATGAGAGTTCATCTATTTCTTCAAAGTAAAACTACCACCATGCTCTAAAAAGATATAAGTGAAGCACTAGAGCAAATGACAAACTACTCCGAAAGATATAAGTGAAGATCAATGAGTAGTCGAATAATTATGCAACTATGTGAAGACTCTCTAACATTTAATAATTTCAGATCTTGGTATTTTATTCAAACAGCAAGCAAACCAAAATAAAATGGCATCTAAGAATAGAAAACATCATGAGAAGAAGCAAAAACTTAGGATCAACCGATACTAACCGATAGTTGTTGAAGAAGAAAGGTGGGATGCCAACCGGGGCATCCCCAAGCTTAGATGCTTGAGACTTCTTGAAATATTATCTTGGGATGCCTTGGGAATCCCCAAGCTTGAGCTTTTGGGTCTCCTTAATTCCTCTCATATCACGGTCTCCCTAAATCTCAAAAACTTCATCCACACAAAACTCAACAAGGACTTGTGAGATAAGTTAGTATAAACCATTGCAAAAACCTTATCATACTCTACTGTACCAAATCACTAAAATTATTATTAAAAATTTCATACTAAATGCCTCTGCATATTTAATAGTCCTATCCTCAAATAGAATCATTAAAGAAGCAAACATATGCAAACAATGCAAACATAACAGCAATCTACCTAAACAGGACAGTCTGTAAAGAATGCAGCAACATCCATACTTCCCTAGCTCCAAAAATTATGAAAGAAAATTCCCACTGTAGTAAATTTATCATATCTTAGTATGCAAAAGGTTTCAACATTTTATCACATACTGACTTTTCTAGGGAATTATTGCAACAGCGGTAAACTTTCTGTTTTCAAACAGCAACATGTATACTTGTAACATAGGCATAGTAAAGGCTATCAATGCCAATTTTATTGAAATAAAAGATGCAAAACATTGTTATAAATAACAGCAAGCAAATCCTAACAAAATAAATTGACGCTCCAAGCAAAACACATATCATGTGGTGAATAAAAATATAGCTCCAAGTAAAGTTACCGATGAACGAAGACGAAAGAGGAGATGCCTTCCGGGGCATCCCCAAGCTTAGGCTCTTGTTTGTCCTTGAATATTACCTTGGGGTGCCATGGGAATCCCTAAGCTTAGTCTCTTACCACTCCTTGTTCCATAGTCCATCGAATCTTTACCCAAAACTTGAAAACTTCACAACACAAAACTTAACAGAAAACTCGTAAGCTCCGTTAGCGAAAGAAAACAAAACACCACTTCAAGGTACTGCAATGAACTCATTATTTATTATATTGGTGTTAAACCTACTGTATTCCAACTTCTCTATGGTTTATAAACTATTTTACTAGCCATAGATTCATCAAAATAAGCAAACAACACATGAAAAACAGAATCTGTCAAAAACAGAACAGTCTGTAGCAATCTGTAGGTTTCGACCACGTCTGGAACATATAAAATTCTCAAATAAATTGGTGGACCTGAGTAATTTGTCTATTAATCATCTTCAAAAAGAATTAACTAAATAGAACTTTCCAAATAAAGATGGCAGCAATTCTCGTGAGCGCTAAAGTTTCTGTTTTTTACAGCATGATCAACAAGACTTTCCCCAAGTCTTCCCAACGGTTCTAATTGGCACAAACACTAATTAAACACATAAAACCACATCTAAACAGAGGCTAGATGAATTATTTACTACTAAACAGGAAAAAAAGCAAGGAACAAAAATAAAATTGGGTTGCCTCCCAACAAGCGCTATCGTTTAATGCCCCTAGCTAGGCATGATGATTTCAATGATGCTCACATAAAAGATAAGAATTGAAACATAAAGAGAGCATCATGAAGAATATAACTAACACATTTAAGTCTAACCCACTTCCTATGAATAGGCATTTTGTGAGCAAACAACTTATGGGAACAATAATCAACTAGCATAGGAAGGCAAAACAAACATAACTTTAAAACTTTAAGCACATAGAGAGGAAACTTGATATTATTGCAATTCCTACAAACATATATTCCTCCCTCATAATAATTTTAAGTAGTATCATGAATTAATTCAACAATATAACCAGCACCTAAAGCTTTCTTTTCATGATCTATAAGCATAGAAATTTTATTACTCTCCACACAAGAAAAATTCTTCTCATTAATAGTAGTGGGAGCAAACTCAACAAAGTAATTACATGTGAGGCATAATCCAATTGAAAACTAAAATCATGATGACAAGTTTCATGGATATCATTATTCTTTATAGCATACAAGTCATCACAATAATCATCATAGATAGCAACTTTGTTCTCATAATCAATTGGAGCCTCTTGCGGAATAGTGGATTCATCACAAAATAAAGTCATGACCTCTCCAAATCCACTTTCATCAATACAATCATCATAAATAGGAGGCATGCTTTCATCATAATAAATTTGCTCATCAAAACTTGGGGGACAAAAAATATCATCTTCATCAAACATAGCTTCCCCAAGCTTGTGGCTTTGCATATCATTAGCATCATGGATATTCAAAGAATTCGTACTAACAACATTGCAATCATGTTCATCATTCAAATATTTAGTGCCAAACATTTTATAGATTTCTTCTTCTAGCACTTGAGCACAATTATCCTTTCCATCATACTCACGAAAGATATTAAAAAGATGAAGCGTATGAGGTAAACTTAATTCCATTTTTTTAATTTTCTTATATAAACTAAACTAGTGATAAAACAAGAAACTAAAAGACTCGATTGCAAGATCTAAAGATATACCTTCAAGCGCTAACCTCCCCGGCAGCGGCGCCAGAAAAGAGCTTGATGTCTACTACACAACCTTCTTCTTGTAGACGTTGTTGGGCCTCCAAGTGAAGAGGTTTGTAGGACAGTAGCAAATTTCCCTCAAGTGGATGACCTAAGGTTTATCAATCCGTAGGAGGCGTAGGATGAAGATGGTATCTCTCAAGCAACCCTGCAACCAAATAACAAAGAGTCTCTTGTGTCCCCAACACACCCAATACAATGGTAAATTGTATAGGTGCACTAGTTCGGCGAAGAGATGGTGATACAAGTGGTATATGGATAGTAGATAAAGGTATTTGTAATCTGAAATAATAAAAACAGCAAGGTAGCAAGTGATAAAAGTGAGCGTAAACGCTATTGCAATGATAGGAGATAAGGCCTAGGGTTCATACTTTCGCTAGTGCAAGTTCCCTCAATAATAATAACATAATTGGATCATATAACTATCCCTCAACATGCAACAAAGAGTCACTCCAAAGTCACTAATAGCAGAGAACAAACGAAGAGATTATGGTAGGGTACGAAACCACCTCAAAGTTATTCTTTCCAGTCAATCCGTTGGGCTATTCCTATAAGTGTCATAAACTGCCCTAGAGTTCGTACTAGAATAAAAATTTAAGACACAAATCAACCAAAACCCTAATGTCACCTAGATACTCCAATGTCACCTCAAGTATCCATGGGTATGATTATACGATATGCATCACACAATCTCAGATTCATCTATTCAACCAACACATAGAACCTCAAAGAGTGCCCCAAAGTTCTACCGGAGAATCACGACGAAAACATGTGCCAACCCCTATGCATAGGTTCATGGGCGGAACCCGAAAGTTGATCACCAAAACATACATCAAGTGAATCATGTGATATCCCATTGTCACCACAGATATCCACGGCGAGACATACATCAAGTGTTCTCAAATCTTTAAAGACTCAATACGATAAGATTACTTCAAAGGGGAAACTCAATCCATTACAAGAGAGTAGAGGGGGGAAGAAACATCATAGGATCCAAATATAATAGCAAAGCTCGTGATACATCAAGATCGTATCACCTCAAGAACACGAGAGGGAGAGAGAGAGAGAGAGATCAAACACATAGCTACTGGTACATACCCTCAGCCCCGAGGGAGAACTACTCCCTCCTCGTCATGGAGAGCACCGGGATGATGAAGATGGCCACCGGAGAGGGATTTCCCCCTCCAGTAGGGTGCCGGAACGGGTCTAGATTGGTTTTCGGTGGCTACGGAGGCTTCTGGCGGCGGAACTCCCGATCTATTGTGCTCACGGATGTTTTTAGGGTATATGGAGATATATAGGCGGAAGAAGTACGTCAGGGGGTGTCGGTGTCAAAACCGGCGGATCTCGGGTAGGGGGTCCCGAACTGTGCATCTAGGCCGGATGGTAACAGGAGGCAAGGGACACGAAGTTTTACCCAGGTTCAGGCCCTCTCGATGGAGGTAAAACCCTACGTCTTGCTTGATTAATATTGATGATATGGGTAGTACAAGAGTAGATCTACCACGAGATCGGAGAGGCTAAACCCTAGAAGCTAGCCTATGGTATGATTGTTGTTGGGTATCTCGTCCTACGGAATAAAACCCTCCGGTTTATATAGACACCGGAGAGGGTTAGGGTTACACAAAGTCGGTTACAATAGTAGGAGATCTACATATCCGTATCGCCAAGCTTGCCTTCCACGCCAAGGAAAGTCCCTTCCGGACACGGGACGAAGTCTTCAATCTTGTATCTTCATAGTCCAGGAGTCCGACTGAAGGTATAGTCCGGCCATCCGGACACCCCCTAATCCAGGACTCCCTTAGTAGCCCCCGAACCAGGCTTCAATGACGATGAGTCCGGCGCGCAGATTGTCTTCGGCATTGCAAGGCGGGTTCTCCTCCAAATTCCGTGTACCTGTTGAATAAAGTCCGGTTTCTTGTAGATGTTGCGCTCTTTGGCTTCTACGCCCAATAATGGCCGCTTCCCACGTGTCAAACGAATATGAAAAGTCTGAGTGTTTTTACATTCACACCCCTAACCACGTAAATGAGCTGACCTATTTAAGGGGATGAGGATTTAGATCCAAACCACATCTTCCCCCCTTCGCGAGTGTTCATCAGAGCGCATCCGACAAAGGTCCATTCCACCATGGCCAGCCGTCGCAACTCCTCCTCTCGCCCTTCCAGCCCTCAGCCTGGATATTGGGAGAGATGCTCCATCCCGCATAGCGAGCTAGTGATGCTCCAGACCAAGGGATTTCTCCCCCCGGCCTATATGGTCCCGGTTCGAGCTGGCCTTGCCATCTATAATGGCGGAGAGCAAGCGGAGAGTGCCCCTAATCCCTCCAAAGGAGAGCGGGTGTGCCTCGTCCCTTATTTAATAAGGGGGCTCGGATTTCCAATCCATCCATTTCTCCGGGGGCTCCTGGAGTTCTATGGCCTCCAGCTACACAATCTCACGCCTGCCTCCGTATTGCATATCGCGGGTTTCGTAGCCCTCTACGAGCTGTTTTTGGGTATCGAAGCTCATTTCAGGCTATGGAAAAGGTTATTCTGCCTTGTGGCCCGCTCTAAGGAGGGGTCAATGTATCAAGTGGCCGGAGCCGAAGTGTGGCGCATCGCCGGGACCGGATATCTATCCGGAACCCCAAAGAAGGCGTCCGAAGACTGGCCCTCGGAATGGTTTTATATAGAGGATGTCCCGCTGCCGGATCCTATTCGGATTGGCCTCCCTGAGTTCGACAGTGCTCCCTTGAAGAAGCGCCTAAGCTGGCGTCCACGGAGCCCTCAGAGGGAAAGTGACAGGGACATCATTTACCTGATGGGCCGAATAAGATTGTTAGCCCATTCCGGACTGACCATGATCGGCGTTATGGCCGAATGCATCATGCGGGGGGTGCAACCGCTTCAGTATAGAAGCCACCCCATGTGGGACTTCAACGAGGAGGACGACGCCACCCACTATGGCCGTAAGGGGCCGGATTCAGCTACCGCTCTACTAAAGATCTTGTCCACTTTGTATAAGGGAGAAGAGGAGGAATTTCTCCGCGTCAACCCACAGGGTGGATTCTCTATGCACAATCCCCCAAGCTGGGTAAGCGGTCGCATTTACTTGCCCATCCGTTTTGTATTCCCATTGTTAAATATTCAGTCTGACGACTTCAACGCAGGAACTGCGCCGGGCTGTTAAGGAAATAAGCAACCCTCCTCCACAACCTGAGGACCCAGGACGGTCCCTCGACCCGGCCTCAAAAGAGGATCCGGACATATCTATGGAGCTGATTGATGGAGTGTTCCATCAGTTGAACAAGGACAACGCCTTGGTGGCCATTACGGCTGATTACCCAGGGCTAATCCCGGCCTCCCAGGTAACTGAGATCGAAGTCCCAGTACCCCGAATAGGTGTCCGCCCTCTCGTGTTTTCAGTTTCCTGATTACAACCAAACTTTGCAGGGGAGGTTTTTGAGGCGGAAGGCCGAACCTGCGGCGACAAGCCAACGAGAGGCCGCAGGGCCCCGTGGGCAGAAAAGAAGTGCAGTCCGGACCGAGGCGTCAGCGCAAAGGTATGGCGCGCCCCCCTTGTCCCAGGTGTTATACCTTCGAGGCACATTGACACTCGTGCCCTCTTCAGGACAAAGAGACCTTGCCGGACTATATCCGGAGAGGCTGCCAATCGCGCCTCCACTAGCCAGGCTCCAAAGCCTGGTCCGGAGGCGGAGGCGAACGCAAGGCGCGCGCCAGACGCTCCTCCGACGGAGGATGTGGACGGGTTGTCTGCCACCAACTCTGAGGTGGAGAGTGCCATGAACCACAGGCGTCGCCGGACAATCCTTCGCGACGCTTGCTTCTCCCAAGGGGCGTTAGATGCCTTCAACTCGGGAGATGCGTACCTCCGTGCCGCTCATAATGGTCTAGCCAGAGCCACGGAGCAATATGTAAAAGACATACGGGTAAGAAAATTTTGGTAATTATATATACTAGTCGTCAACCCATGCACCTGCACGGGCTAGTATTTTGAGGTACACACGAAGATACTCCGACTTACAATTGGAAAATATGAATCAAGGTATTTAGGCTTGGCTTGTGATACTAATTATTTATTCAACCAACAAATAGAATGCATCATCACATTAACTATCTTGAATATAAGTTCTTGTAATTAAGTAAAAATAAAAATGATAGATACATATTTATAGGTAACCAATTTTGAGCCTGAGAAGTTAAGAGGGAAGGAATTCCATGGGATGTATCGCCTTTGTAATGACACCACCCGCACCAGTTTTTCCTATGCTCTTGGTATGACTGATGAAGCACAAAGTTCTACAACAACACGATGGGACTCAAATAATTTCTGCAAAATATGTTTGTTTAAACAGCAGGATCCTCAGTATTAGCTATTGCAAAGTTTTTTTAGTGGTTTGAAATGACAATAAGATGTAAACATAAACAGACGAATTTGACCCCATTGTAAAATTGATGGAGATGTTAGAAAGACATAATGTACACGTAAATCGGTTACTCAAGTCAAAGTGAGCATTACGTGAAAAGCAAGCAGTTAAATGTACATCTCAAAATATCATATGAAGTATATGTTATAGAAATTAGAGGATTGCATGCGATACTCTTTAGAGCAGCAATGTTAGACACTTCTGTAGGTGGATCATGCATAGCGCTAAAATAATATAGCACATCATTCTGAAAAGTAAAACTTAATGCATGTATATATAATATTGTCTATTTGGAGCATCATTCTTTTGGTTATTTTCTTAAAATACAACGGACTGTACATAGATTGGGGAGCCCAATACATCATTAGATGTAACAAAAGAAGACCAAACTATATTGAAATCTTGATGTTTCAGTGACTGATGCCGGGAAATATCATGCCGAGTAATACACTCTCCAGGAGTTCTCAGCTTATTACCTTTCCATGCAATGGAGGCCACATAATGGCTCCCTTGGCAATAACAGAACTGAAAGCAAGATTGCAAAGAAAAACAGAAAACATGGATAAATAGTTCTAGAGTTGCAATCAGAACATCCCACTATTATTGCAAACCATGGAAGCACGGCATCCTCTCACTTCAAGATTGCATTCCCATCTTTGACTAATTCCAGCAGCAAACACTGCAAACAGGGAAGATAACAAAATCTGAATTCATTCCAATTAAAAGGATACAAATCAACAGAACATGGTGTTATGAGAGCATGCCATCAACAATGATACGATCTACCATAAAAGCTCAAAGGAGGAATGACCCCCTAGATTAGAATCAGAGTCCCTTTCACTTGCTTATATCCTTTTCATTGGATGAATTAAATAAAATTACTTTAAAAATTGACATCACAGAATATATAACAATAGGAGGGGAAAGATGTTATAAGTTTCGATTAAATTTTTCTGCTTATTCTACTTCTTTCATTTTCCAATTATACTGAAAGTTTTCTGACATTGGTAATGCAAAGCAGCACAGTTTACATCTTGCTTGTTACAGACTTCAGATTATTTCTTGCTTTTCTCTCCCGACTTCCCTGTCTTCAGGTAGCACTTTATTTTCATAGAGGAGATATTGTACCGCAACGGCACAGCATGATATAGGGAATATTGGTGTTAGAGATTGAAGTCGTTCATGTTAGACTAAAGCAACTGCGAAATACAAATTACTGTTCTACAACTATAAGAATTTTTGCGTGCAACTGAATAATCTGAGTCGAACGATGATAAGGATAACACTTTTTTTGTGCAACCAATCCATGAATTTCTGTTTAAAAAGGGAAGTGAATTTCATGATACCAAAGAGAACCTGGACGTTCCTTTTGATATAATTTGAAGGAAACAATGAACTGCAACATAGAAGGCATGGTACATACTGAAGCACAACCATCTACCAACATACAAAGTTCTACCGAACTAAAAGACTCACAAATTAAGCATAAGCCTAAATAATTTATGGTCAGGCAGCTGTGCATTGAAAAACAACTTTGAAAAGGAAGAAATCACATATCGTATTAAAACTGCAGGGAGAAATTTCAGAAAAGTGAAAGAACTTGGACAATATGGAAGAGGACCTTGATGCCAGGCACACGAATCCTCCAACCTTGACGACATACCATCTCCTCAAATAACAATCGTCAATGGTGCTTCTACGCTTCTGACACAATCAGTAAACATAACATCTTGATTAATTTATAAAAGTTGAACGCTATTTGAGAAAGAAAGTATAGTATTACCTCAACAATTCCGGGTTTATGGGAGCAATTGAGATACAAATCAATAGAAATTTGAACCTAATCTAGTCCACACAAAAAATCAAGATTACGCCAAGGTTGCTCCTTGTTGCAGCTGCAGCTGCACCGACCACCATCACACGTCATGAAGCCTAACTGGCTCAGCTACACTGCCCCGCGTGGGAACTTGGATCAGGAATTCAGGAGTTTACTCTGAAGAACGCGAGGAGGTGCACCATATTCATATCAGAGTATTAAAGGCTGCAACCCCAGACATTCAGATAGAGTCGGTATAGCATGGAGACATGGTAGGAGGCTAGGAGAGTCCAAGCGAGGATGTGGCGACACAACAGCTAGGGTCAATGGCGCTAATGGCTAGGGTCTTCCACCATGCTCTTCGTCTCCTTCAAGGAACCTGCTGCTTCGCCCAAGCTTCGTCCTGTTGGGCGTGGCCTTCATCCTGCTAGACTTGGATAGTTCTAGGCCTGCTGCTTCTAGGCATGCGTGAGGTTGGGTTTCACCTTATTGGGCGTGGCCTTCTCCATCCTGGTGGACTCAAACGCCTGGTGCTTCTAGGCATGCGTGAGGTTGGTTTACCCTTTCTGGGTGTGGCCTTCTCCATCCTGCTGGACTCCAAGGCCGATATGGAATTGATCTGAGCATATATATTGCAAAAAGTAACTATTTGAATCTAGCCTTTGGTTGGTCGATCTGTGCACGTGCATCTGTCAACACCCGAACCATCACCACTTGAATCTCGGACAGAAGAAGAAGAATCGCACCGTTTGAAGAGATCTTGATGGATCTTGCACTTCCTGCACAATTGCACGCTAGGAAGAGATGATCTGATATGAGAGACATTAGGGTGAAGGGACGAAGATACAGACCAACGTGAGAGATCGAGAGAGTTTAGCCATGGGATAGATACGTGAGTGCTTTTTACGTGAGTTTGGTAGAGATACGTAAGGTGAGACGTGGGAGATTGAGAGATTATGAGAGAGATATACGTGAGTTTTTTTTTCTATTGATTTTTTCTCTGAGAGTCCATCTACACCGTAAAAATAAGGCCCCACCATATTAACGGCTCGTAAAATCTAATTAACGTGGTAATTTCTTGGGAGTCTGTAATTAGTATAGGTATAGATATAATAGTAGCCCCCGAGATTTGAAACAGTTAGAATAACTGATTTAAGGATCATTTGTTATGCAGGTTCTTACAGAAAAGAATTCCCTACTGTCCAGGGAGCTGGAAGAGTGCAAGGCCCAACTTGAGGCCGCACTAGCCGCAGCAGGGGAGCCCAAGGAGACCCCCTCTGGTAATATACACTTCGAAAGATAAGTATTTTGCGAAGCACGGCATGGGTGCGAATCTGACAAATAAAATTGCAGATGGCGCCGGATTGAATCCGGAAAGGAAACAACTCCTACGTCAGCTAAAGGCTGGTGAGAAGGTGCTGACAAAGGTGAGGCGGGAGAAGAACGATCTCCAAGATGCTAACACCAAGCTGGGCGTCGAGCTGAAAGATGTTCGTGCCCAGCTGTCAGACTCCGTGAAGGAGAATCAGCGGCTTCGGCGCGGCATATTTAGTAAGTGCTTGAACGAACCTTTGAAAGAATGTTCGGCGGGGAAGTCGACTAACAGAGCAATGTCTGTAGGTGTGCTAACAGGTCTTCCTGCAGAGGAGATGCCCGGTTCTACGGGTGACCTTCTTCCCGAGCTCTCGCAACTGCTCGATCGAGTGCGGCAGGTGATGCAAGGCGTCGCCCAGGCCCTATGGCCATCCATCTCCATGCCCGAAGGTCTTGGAGAGCTTGCGGAGAAGCTAAAGGGAGCACGGCGGCGCTTCCGATTGTGGAAGATATCGGCCTGCCATCAAGGCGCTAGGGAGGCCTCGGTCATGGTGAAGACGCGATACACAAAGGCTGACCCCAACCACATGGCCGAGGTCGGTCCTGTAGGGCCCGATGGGAAGGGGATCCCTTTAAGCTTAGTATATGGCCAAGTAGAGTTGGCCGCAAAGTATTCCCAGCAGGACCGTAAATTAGACAGCCTGTTAGATGGTATTGAAGAGGAATACAATCAGTCAAAATGACTATGTAATTTAATTCACATTTATAATTCCTTCTAGCCGGATTGTAGATCATTTGTCATGGCCGACCTTTTCGCTTCAGCCTCGGGACCTGACAGTCCAGAGTGTGTCCGAATTCCCATGCGGTTATATAGGAACTAGGGAATGCATGGAGACCAGGCGTAGGGGTCATTAGTGCGTGAACAGACAAGTGACCGACTAGTTATGTTATATTACATGGTTAGTAAGAAACATCTTCCAGGGAGAATAGTTTCGTTAGGGGTTCCTTTCCCTGGGAGGCATGCCCTAAAGTGCATGTCTATGCTGCGAAAAGAAACGCAGGAAAAACATCTGGGGGTGTATAGATAAAAAAGGATCATCTTTAGTTCACCGACCGAATATTCCCTTAAGAACGCTAGCTTTCGGCTTCACCCAGTCTGAGGTACACGTCCGGCTGACCCGGCAGTAACAATCGCAGAGGTGCTCCCTTTACCACCTAGCCGAACAATCGGGAACGTAGGGGTAAGCACAAGAGCCAGGCAACCCAGCTTGGCCAAAACTTAAGTCATATCGATGCATATAATGGTGAATAAAAGGTACATGCGGAAGTGTGACACATGTGTTGGGCATGAAGACCGTATAGGTAAGCTTCTGTTTAAAGAGGCCCCCAGGTTTAATGAGCGCGGATAGCGCATCACTTTATGAGCCTTTAAAGGCTATAAAAGAGAGAGAGAGAGAGAGAGAGAGAAGAGGAATGTAAGACAGAAAGTATATAAAAATGGAGAGAGGAAGGAGACGAGCACAGAGCCCGGCGCTAGGCATAGAATCTTCGGAGACGGGCTGTGTTCCATGGGTTCGGCTCGAGTCGGTTATCCGATGCATCTCGCAGGCGGTACGCTCCACCAGTCAGGACTTGGTCGATTATGAAGGGACCTTTCCACTTGGGCTTGAGTTTGTCCTTTTTCTTGTCCGGTAGTCGTAGAACTAATTCACCAACGTTGTAATTTTTGGCCCGTACTTCTCTGCTTTGGTATCTTCGAGCCTGCTGTTGATAGAATGCGGAACGGGCTTTTGCCACGTCACGCTCCTCCTCCAATGCGTCCAAACTGTCCTGCCGATCGAGCTCGGCTTCTCTTTCTTCATACATGCGCACTCGAGGTGAGTCATGAATTATGTCGCAAGGCAAAACTGCCTTTGCGCCGTACACCATAAAGAATGGTGTGTATCCGGTGGTGCGATTCGGCGTGGTCCGCAGCCCCCAGAGTACGGAGTCGAGCTCCTCTACCCAGTGCGTGTTAGATTCCTTGAGGGACCGCACTAATCTGGGTGTGATGCCGCTCATGATAAGACCATTTGCACATTCGACCTGACCGTTAGTTTGTGGGTGATAGACGGAAGCATAATCGAGCTTGGTGCCCATGTTTTTGCACCAGAGTTTTACCTCGTCGGCTGTAAAGTTCGTGCCGTTATCCGTGATGATGCTGTGGGGGACGCCGTCACGGTGTACAACCCCGGATATAAAGTCTATCACCGGTCCGGATTCGGCCGTCTTAACAGGCCTGGCTTCTATCCATTTGGTGAACTTATCCACCATGATCAGTAAGTATTTTTTCTTGTGGGTTCCGCCTTTAAGGGGTCCAACCATGTCAAGCCCCCATACCACGAAGGGCCAAGTGATGGGGATAGTTTGGAGGGCGGTGGGTGGCATATGGCTTTGGTTTGCAAAGAGCTGGCAATCGGTGCATCGTTGGACTAAGTCCTGGGCGTCTGCCCGGGCCGTCGGCCAATAAAAGCCTGTACGGAAGGCCTTGCTTACAAGGGACCGAGCTGCCGCGTGATGACCGCCGAGTCTGGCATGAATTTCAGCCAAGAGGTTCCGCCCTTCCTCTTCTGAGATGCACCTTTGAAGGACTCCGGTAGTGCTTTTCTTATAAAGCTCTCCCTCGTGGACTTTGTAGGCTTTGGATCGCCGCACTATGCAGCGTGCCTCGTTTTGATCCTTGGGGAGTTCCTGCCTAGTAAGGTAGGCGAGGAATGGTTCCGTCCACGGGGCGATAACGGCCATTATTACGTGGGCTGAAGGTGTTATTTCATTGGCAGAGCCTCCGATTGTGTCGGAATGTTCAGTGTCGGGCAGTGCGGTTGGGTCCGGGCTGTTATTGTTCGGCTCCCCTTCCCATACTACGGATGGCTTGAACAGCCTTTCCAAGAAGATGTTGGGGGGGACTACATCGCGTTTTGCGCCGATGCGTGCCAGGACATCCGCCGCCCGATTATTTTCCCGGGCGACATGGTGGAATTCAAGCCCTTCGAACCGAGCTGACATTTTTAGGACGGCGTTGCGGTAAGCTGCCATTTTTGGATCATTGGCATCGAAGTCTCCATTTATTTGGGATATTGCGAGGTTCGAGTCCCCGCGCACCTCTAGGCGTTGAATGCCCATGGATACAGCCATCCGGAGACCATGTAAAAGGGCCTCATATTCGGCTGCATTGTTGGAGTCCGTGTACATAATCTGGAGTACGTATTGAACTGTGTCTCCTGTGGGGGACGTCAAAACAACGCCAGCCCCCAGTCCGGCCAACATCTTGGAGTCATTGAAATGCATGATCCAATTTGAATATGTGTCATACTCTTTAGGGAGTTTGGCCTCCGTCCATTCTGCGACGTAGTCGGCCAAGACTTGCGACTTGATGGCTCATCATGGCTTATAAGTTATGTCGAATGGGAGGAGCTCAATGGCCCATTTTGCAATCCGGCCCGTTGCGTCACGGTTGTTTATAATATCGTTAAGTGGTACTTCCGAGGCTACTGTTATTGAACACTCTTGAAAGTAGTGGCGTAGCTTCCGGGATGCCATGAATACCGCGTACGCAATCTTTTGATAATGCGGGTACCGTGATTTGCAGGGAGTGAGGACAGTGGACACATAATAGACCGGCTTTTGAAGGGGGAATTTGTGTCCGTCCGTTTCTCATTCGACGACGAGTACTGCGCTTACAACCTGATGTGTTGCTGCAATGTACAATAGCATTGGTTCGCCAATGTTTGGCGCGGCCAGGACTGGGTTTGTTGCCAATATGGCTTTTATTTCGTCGAGTCCGGCCGTGGCTGCATCCGTCCATTCGAAGTGTTCGGTGCGCCGAAGGAGGCGGTAAAGGGGTAGGGCCTTTTCTCCCAAGCGGGAGATAAAGCGGCTTAGAGCCGCCATGCATTCGGTTAACTTTTGTATTTGTTTGAGGTCCTTTGGGATATCCGGTTGCAACACAGCTCGGATCTTGGCTGGATTTACTTCAATTCCTGTACCGGATACAATGAAGCCCAGGAGCTTTCCGGCTAGAACGCCGAAAACGCATTTTTCTGGGTTGAGCTTGATGTCGTATGTTCGGAGGTTATCGAATGTGAGCCTTAACTCGTCTACTAGAGATTCGACATGTCTTGTTTTGACGACCACATCATCTACATATGCCTCCACTGGTTTGCCGATCTGGTTTGCCAGACATGTCTGAATCATGCGCTGATATGTTGCGCCGGCGTTTTTGAGCCCGAAGGGCATTGTGTTGAAGCAGAATGGGCCGTATGGTGTGATGAATGTCGTTGCGGCTTGGTCTCGTTCTGCCATCTTGATTTGATGGTAGCCGGAATATGCATCGAGGAAACACAACGAATCGTGTCCTGCGGTAGCGTCGATAATTTGATCGATGCGGGGGAGGGGGAAGGGTTCCTTTGGGCAAGCCTTGTTAAGGTCCTTAAAATCAACGCACAGGCGCCAGGATTTGTCCTTCTTTGGTACCATCACCAGGTTTGCTAGCCAGTCCGGATGTTTTATATCTCTGATGAATCCGGCCTCCAATAGCTTTGCTAGCTCCTCTCCCATGGCCTGTCTCTTAGGTTCGGAAAAACGCCGAAGAGCCCGTTTGACAGGTTTGAATCCTGTTTGGATATTTAAGCTGTGCTCGGCCAGCCTGCGTGGGATTCTTGGCATGTCTGAAGGGTGCCAGGCGAAAATGTCCCAGTTCTCTCGTAGGAACTCTCGCAGTGCAGCGTCTACATCAGGGTTTAACTGTGCCCCGGTGGAAGCTATTTTATTGGGGTCCGTTGGATGGACTTGGAATTTGACTATTTCGTCCGCCGGTTTAAAGGAGGTGGACTTGGATCTTTTGTCGAATATCACATCGTCCCTATTCACCATAGAGCGCAGCGCAGTCAGTTCCTCAGCCGCTAGGGCTTCGGATAGTGCCTCGAGGGCCAGTGCGGCTGTCTTGTTTTCGGCGCGGAGTGCTATGTCCGGATCACTGGCGAGAGTGATGATCGCGTTAGGCCCGGGCATCTTGAGCTTCATGTACCCGTAATGGGGAATTGCTTGGAAGATTGTAAACGCTTCCCGCCCTAGCAGAGCGTGATAACCGCTGCTGAACGGAGCCACATGGAACGTGACCACTTCGGCCCTGTAATTATCCGGCGTGCCGAACACCACATCTAGTGTGATTTTTCCTGTACAGCGCGCTTCCTGACTGGGGATTATTCCTCTAAAGGTTGTGCTGCTTCGCTCAATGCGGTTCCAGTCTATTTCCATTTTTTGAAGGGTTTCCTCATAGATGAGGTTCAATCCGTTGTTGCCGTCCATGAGTACCTTGGTAAGACGAAAGCCGTCCACTATTGGACTGAGGACCAATGCGGCTGGTGCTCGGGCTGTTCGGAATTTAGGTTCATCACCGGCGTTAAAGGTAATAGCCGTGTCACTCCATGGGTTTATTGTTGCTACTTGGTAGACTTCGGCAAGGCTGCGGAGTGTCCTTTTTCGCATATTATTTGATGCGAAAGTCTCGAAGACTGTTAATAGCGTATTGGTGTCTCTAGGGTGGCTTTCTGAGGCCTCATTAGGAGATTTTCGCCAATTTTGGCCACCTGCCGGAGTATCCAACATGCTCTGAGGCTGTGAGTTGGTGTGGCGTCCTATGTACTATGAATTTTACAGGGTCCATTGAGCCATCCTTCCAGTACGGTTCCATTCCCTGTAGAGGGTTTTTGCTTTTTAGTGCTTGACCCGGGTGTCTAGTAATGATGCACCCTTTTATTTCAGACTGGGTTTGTATTCAGGGCCGGATTGTCCCAAAATTTTATTTCGGTTTTCCAGGCGCTTTCCATCACACAGTACTTTTGTACAATGGACGCCAAGTCAGCGAAGCGTGTAATATCACAGCGACTTATGGCGTTGAGTATTCCCTTGTCCGTGCAATTATTGCAGAAGATTGAGATTGCGTCTTCCTCGCGGCAGTCCCTTAGCCTGTTCTTAACCAGGAGGAATCTGGCCCAGTAATGATGTACTGTTTCATCGAGCTCTTGCCTGATTTTGGATAGATCGCTTATGTTGGGGTGGGTGGGTGGAATTAAATCCGAAGCCTCACCCCATCTGAGGCTCAGAGGCCGAGGAATTTCCGAACTCGAAAATTTGGATTCCTGGATGTTGTCCAATGAATCCATCCCGACGCCTGACTCTAAGTTCAGGTCTTGAGTGATATCCTACCCTCCGCGGGTATCCGGCTTGGAGGGATCGGGAATCCGGATGTAGCGAGTCCTTAAGATAGATGAAGGGTCGCCGCACTATCCCTCTACCACGGCAACGTGATGGGTGACTTGGGGAGAGTTAATCTTTCTCAGATCGGGTTTAGGCCCAATCAGGTCGTAATCCGTAGTGACTTCCAGGGCAGCGAAGCGATCCAAGAGCTCGTTTATGGAGGAGAGCTCCATTGGATCTAACTGCTCGGCGAGTTCCGAGCTGACATGAAGATTGTTTTCGATGACTCGAGAGGTCATCGTCAGCGCAGAAGCCGAACAGGCGGTCATAAGAAAACCACCTAGCCGGAGCGTTTGGCCGACAGCCAAAGCTCCCTTAGCAACGGTGCCGTCTTTAAAGATGGGGCGAGGCATCCTTCCTGGTGGCGACGACACAGAGGAACTCTCAATGAAAGCACCAATGTCGGTGTCAAAACCGGCGGATCTCGGGTAGGGGGTCCCGAACTGTGCATCTAGGCCGGATGGTAACAGGAGGCAAGGGACACGAAGTTTTACCCAGGTTCGGGCCCTCTCGATGGAGGTAAAACCCTATGTCCTGATTGATTAATATTGATCATATGGGTAGTACAAGAGTAGATCTACCACGAGATCGGAGAGGCTAAACCCTAGAAGCTAGCCTATGGTATGATTGTTGTTGGGTATCTCATCCTACGGACTAAAACCCTCCAGTTTATATAGACATCGGAGAGGGTTAGGGTTACACAAAGTCGGTTACAATAGTAGGAGATCTACATATCCGTATCGCCAAGCTTGCCTTCCACGCCAAGGAAAGTCCCTTCCGGACACGGGACGAAGTCTTCAATCTTGTATCTTCATAGTCCAGGAGTCCGGCTGAAGGTATAGTCCGGCCATCCGGACACCCCCTAATCCAGGACTCCCTCAGGGGGGCACGAGGGGCTCACGAGGGTGGAGGGCACGCCTAGGGGGGTGGGCGCGCCCCCTACCTCGTGGCCTCCTCGTAGAGCCCCCGACGTGCACTCCAAGTCTTCTGGGCTTCTTTCCTTCCAAAAATGAGTTCCGTGAAGTTTCAGGTCAATTGGACTCCGTTTGATTTTCCTTTTCTTCGAACCCTAAAATAGGGTAGAAATAGAAACTGGCACTGGGCTCTGGGTTAATAGGTTAGTCCCAAAAATGATACAAAAGTGTATAATAAAGCCCATAAACATTCAAAACAGTAGATAATATAGCATGGAGCAATCAAAAATTATAGATATGTTGGAGACGTATCAATCAACACGTCGCAGCCCTACCTAGGCACAACAGAGAGGTCAGCATGCCGGTCTAAATCCTATGGCGCAGGGGTCTGGGCCCATCGCCTATTGCACACCTGCACGTTGCGAGGGCGGCCGGAAGCAGACCTAGCCTAGCAGGCGTTCCAGTCCAATCCAGCACGCGCCGCTTAGTCGCTGACGTCACGAAGGCTTCGGCTGATACCATGACGTCGAGTGCCCATAACTGTTCCCGCGTAGTTGGTTAGTGCGTATAGGCCAGTAGCCAGACTCAGATCAAATACCAAGATCTCGTTAAGCATGTTATTTTGAAATAACCACGGACGCCGACCAGGGCCAGGCCCACCTCTCTCCTAGGTGGTCTCAACCTACCCTATCACTCTGCCACAAAGATCCACTCAGAGGGCCGTCGGGACAAACGTCCTTTCGGACCCAATCCATGTATCACTCGCGGGTACTCCTACGAGCCGACCTGTCTTTAGTCAGCATAAGTATCATATATTATGTATATAAGTATATACCCGTGACCACCTCCCGAGTGATCACGGCCCGATAGTATACCATGGCAGACGGACAAGAATGTAGGGCCACTGATGGTAAACTAGCATCCTATACTAAGCATTTAGGATTGGTGGTAAGGTATCAACAGCTGTAGCAACAATGACAGGCTATGCATCAAAATAGGATTAACAGAAAGCAATAACATGCTACACTACTCTAATGCAAGCAGTATAGAGAAGAGTAGGTGATATCTGGTGATCAAGGGGGGCTTGCCTGGTTGCTCTGGCAAGAGAGAGGGGTCGTCAACACCGTAGTCATACTGGGTAGCAGCGGCGTCGGTCTCGGTGTCTAGCGAGAGAAGAGGGGGAAGAAACAATAAATATTAAGCAAACAGATGCATGGCGATGCATGACATGACAAGTATCGGTGCTAGGGGTGCCCTAACGCGGTATGAGGTGGTACTGGTGAAGGGGGGACATCCGGGAAAATATCCCCGGTGTTTCGCGTTTTCGGACAGGCGAACCGGAGGGGGAAAGTTGCGTGTTCGCTATGCTAGGGGTGCGTGGCGGACGAACGGGCTGCGCATCCGAGTTCGTCTTGTCGTTCTGAGCAACTTTCATGTACAAAGTATTTTCATCCGAGCTACGGATTATTTTATATTAATTTTTAAAGATTTAATTCATTTTAGAATTAACAGAATTAATTTAATTAGAAAATGCAATTATGACGTCAGCATGATGTCAGGGTGATGTCAGCAGTCAACTAGTTAGTTGACCTAGTCAAACTGACATCTGGGTCCCACTGTCATTGTCCAAGACTAACTAAGCAGGTTTAATTAGTTTAGCTAATTGATTACGTTAATTAAACTCAATTAATGAAGTTAATTAATTAATTAATTAATATTCTTATTTTTATATTATTATTTTTAAAAAAATCTTTTTTATCCCTTTTTAAAATGTTTTGGGGGTGGGACCCCTTTGTCATAGGGCCATTGGGCCTTAGCAGGTGCGGGCGTTCGGTTGCGGGCGTCACCCGAGCGAACGCTGGGTGCTAGCGGGCGAACCCGACGGGCGCGGGTGGGGCGTTGCCCGCCCTGGCGCTGGGTGAGGCTGTGGCCATGGCGGGGCTCGCCGGCCGGCCACAACAGCACAGCGAGGGAGCCCCGGCGGGAGCGGCTGGAGGGCGAGGGGAGGTGCGGTTGTGCCGAGCAGCGGGGGAGGAGTGCGGCGGCTGTCGGTGTCAAAACCGGCGGATCTCGGGTAGGGGGTCCCGAACTGTGCGTCTAAGGCGGATGGTAACAGGAGGCAGGGGACACGATGTTTTACCCAGGTTTGGGCCCTCTTAATGGAGGTAAAACCCTACGTCATGCTTGATTTATTCTTGATGATATGAGTATTACAAGAGTTGATCTACCACGAGATCGGAGAGGCTAAACCCTAGAAGCTAGCCTATGGTATGATTGTATGTTGTCCTACGGACTAAAACCCTCCGGTTTATATAGACACCGGAGGGGGCTAGGGTTACACAAGGTCGGTTACAAAGGAGGAGATATCCATATCCGTACTGCCTAGCTTGCCTTCCACGCCAAGTAGAGTCCCATCCGGACACGGGACGAAGTCTTCAATCTTGCATCTTCATAGTCCAACAGTCCGGCCAAAGGATATAGTCCGGCTGTCCGGAGACCCCCTTACCCAGGACTCCCTCAGTAGCCCTCGAACTAGGCTTCAATGACGATGAGTCCGGCGCGCAGTGTTGTCTTCGGCATTGCAAAGCGGGTTCTTCTCCAAATTTTGAATTTTCGTAAGCGGTGTCCGGCCTCATAAATGTTGAACCTCTTGACTTATGTGCCCCATAAGGGCTATCTCCCACGCGTGGAATGAATACGAGGCGCCAGGGCGTTTTTACATTCGCCCCCCTAGCCAGATAAATAAATTGTCTATTAAAGGGATGGGGATTCTTAGATCCAATCCATACCCTCCTCCTCCAGCGAGAATCCATCAGAGCGCGCTTCGGAAAGATCCATTCCAGCATGGCCGACCTCCGCGGCTCCTCCTCCCGCCCCCGTAGCCCTAAGCCCGGTGATTAGGAGAGGTGTTCAGTCCCACACAGTCGATTAGTCGAACTGCAGACTAAGGGATTTCCCCCTCCAGCGTATATGGTGCCCGTCCGAGCCGGGCTCGCCACCTACAATGGCGGGGAGCAAGCGGAGAGCTTCCCCAGCCCCTCCACGGGGGAGCGGGTATGCCTCGTCCCTTATTTATTGAGGGGACTCGGATTTCCGATTCATCCGTTCCTCAGCGGGCTCCTGGAGTTTTACGGCCTCCAACTGCATAATTTCACCCCTGCTTCCATTCTGCACATCGCCAGCTATGTTGCCCTTTGCGAGTTGTTCTTGGGCTGCGAGGCTCATTTTGAGCTGTGGAAAAGGATATTTTGCCTCGTCCCTCGCACACAGAGGGGGTCACTTTATCAAGTGGGCGGAGACGAAATATGGCGCATCGCCGAAACCGGATACCTATCCGGTACTCCGAAGAAGACGTCCGAAGACTGGCCTTCGGAATGGTTTCATATGGAGGACGTCCCCCTTCTGGACCCTGTTCGGCGGGGTCTTCCTGAGTTCAGCAATGCTCTTCAAAAGAAACGCCGGAGTTGGCGCCCACGGAGCCCCCAGGAGGAAGACAACGGAGAGGTCCTCTACCTGATGAACCGGATTAAAGCGCTGGCTCGATCAGGATTGACAGTAATCGAGGTTATGTCAATATGCATAATGCGGGGAGTGCAACCACTTCAATATCGAGGGCACCCTTGTGGTGTTTTAACGGGGAAGACGATGCCACCCGTTGCGGGCGTAAGGGTCCGGACAATGCTGTCGCATTAGCAAAAATTCTGTCCGAATTGTTCAAGGGAGAGGAAGAGGAGTTCATCCGCATCAAGCCACGGGATGGATTCTCCATGTACAATCCTCCAAGCTGGGTGAGTTATATTTCCTCACTCCCATTCCTTCCCGCATTCTTTGTCGTAGGTATTCACCTTGACATTTTGCGGCAGGAACTGTGAAAAGCCATAAAGGAGGTCAGCAGCCCCTCCCCACAACCAGAGGACCCTGACCGGGCCCTCGGTCCCAGACTCGAAGAAGATCCGGACATATTCGTGGAGGTGATAGTTCTATCAGTTAAGCTGTGACGGCGCCATGGTGGCCATTACGGCCGACTATCCCAGGCTGCTTCCTGCGTCGCACGTAAGAAAAACCAAAAATCCCAACTCCAAAAACTTGGATCCCCTTTTAGACACTTCACATACCATACACATATGGTATTTTTACAGGGAAGGCATTCGGGACGCCATGCCGAACCCACAGCAACTCGCCAACAAGAGGTACCGAGGCCGGGCAGGACAAAAAGAAAGGCGGTCAGGACGGAGACGCCGGCGCAGAGGTATAACAGAAATCCCGCTCCGTGGTTGTCGTCTTTCTTGAAATGTAACGACGTCCATGTTTCTTTAACAGAAAAAACGCTCGCCGGAATGTGTCCGGTGAGGCTGCCGATCACGCTTCCACCAGTCAGGCTCCAGGACCGGACATAGAGGTGGAAGCCGACATGGGGCGGACGCCGAATACTCCCCCTACAGAGGATGCGGATAGGCTATCCGCTAAAAATTCAGAAGTGGAGAGCGCCATGAATCATAGGCGTCGCCGGGCCATACTCTGCGACGCTTGCTTATCACTAGAGGCCTTTCATGCCTTCAATTCTGGAGAGGCGTACCTCCATGCTGCTCAAAATGGTCTAGCTAGAGCCATGGATCAGTATGTAAAGGATGTGCGGGTAAGCAAATCCGAAGATTATATATATCAGTAGCCCCTGAGACTTGACACAGTTAGCAGAACTGATTTAAGGATCATCTTGTTGTGCAGGTTCTTACAGAGAAGAATACTCGACTGTCTAAGGAGCTGGAGGAGTGCAAGACCCAACTTCGGGCCGCTGTTGCCGCATTAAAGGAACCTAAAAAGTCCCCCACTGGTAACATTTCTTTTCAAAGAACTATAGGTACCATATAGCGTGCGGCATGGCTGAAGATCTAACAATAGATGTTGCAGATGATTCCAGAGAGAATCCGGAGGACCAGCATACCGTACGACAGCTAAAGGCTGGCGAACGAGTGCTGACTGAGGTCAGGCGGGAGAAAAACAATCTCCAAGACGCCAATACCAAGCTGAGCGTGGAACTAAAAGATGTTCGAGCCCAGCTTGCGGACTCCGAGAAGGAGAATAAGCGGCTTCGACGCGGCATTTTCAGTAAGTGCTTGAACGAACTTTAAGAGAGTTCGACGAAGAAGCCAGCTAACAGAGTTATGTCTGCACGTATGCTGACGGGTCGTCCCGTGGAGGAAATGCCCGGGTCTGCGGGTGATCTTCTAACCGAGCCCTCACAACTGCACGAACAAGTTCGGCAGGTGATGCACGGTGTTGCCCAGGCCTTATGGCCATTCGTTTCCCTGCCAGAAGGCATGGGAGAGCTTGTGGAGAATCTCAAGGGAGCACGGCGGCGCTTCCGATTATGGAAGATATCTACCTGCCATCAAGGTGCCAGGGAAGCCTGGGCCATGGTGAAGACGCGGTATACCAAGGCTGACCCAAATCACATGGCCGAGGTCGGACCTGTGGGGCCCGGCGGGAAGGAAATCCCCGTTAGCTTAGTTTATGGGCAAGTAGAATTAGCCGCAAAGTATTCCCAACAGGATTGTAGGCTAGACCGCCTATTGGATGGTATAGAAGAGGAATTTAGTCAGTCTACATGACTATGTAATTAAAGTGACATGTATAATGCCTTCTAGCCGGATTGTAGATCATTTGTCATTGCGGACCTTTTCGCTTCAACCTCGGGACCCAATAGTCCGGAGTGTATCCGAATACCCGCTCAGTTATATAAGAACCAGGGTATGCGTGGAGACCAGGCGTAGGGGTCATTATTGCTTGAACAGACAAGTGCCCAACTAGTTATGTTATATTACATGGGTAGTAAGAAACATCTTCCAGGGAGAATAGTTCCGTTAAGGGTTCCTTTCCCTGGGTATGCATGCCCTAAAGTGCATGTCCAGACTGTGAGAGAAAACGCAGGAAAAAACATCTGGGGGCACATATGGAAAATATATAAAAATCATCTTTTGTTCATCGACCGAATATTCCCTTAAGAACGCTAGCTTTCGGCTTCACCCAGTCTGAGGTACACATCCGGCTGACCCGGCAGTAACAATCGCAGAGGTGCTCCCCTTATGCCCTAGCCGAATTAACGGGGACATAGGGCATAAATACAAGAGCCAGGCAACCCAACTTGGCCAAAATTTAAGTCATATCGATGTATATAATGGCGAAAAAAGGTACATGTGGAAGTATAACACATGTGCGAGGCATGAGGCCCAGATAAATAGTTAAGCTTCTGTGAAAGAAGCCCCCGGGTATGATGAGCGCGGCTAGCGCATCTATAATGTGCAAGCGAGGCACGAGTTGGCCCTTGAAGTCCTAGAGAAAGAATAAAAGAAAGAAAGAAAGAAAAACAAGACAGATAATGTATATGCAAAAAATGGACAGAGGAAGGGGACGAACATAGAGTCCGGCTCTAGGCGTAGAATCTTTGGAGCCTGGCCGCGTTCCATGGGTTCGGCTCGAGTCAATTAGTCGATGCATCCCGCAGTCGGTACACTCCACCGATCAGAACTTGGTCAATAATGAAGGGACCTTCCCATTTGGGCTCGAGCTTGTTCTTTTTCTTATCTGGCAGGCGTAGAACTAGTTCGCCAACGTTATAAGTTTTGGCCCGTACTTCTCTGCTTTGGTATCTGCGGGCCTGTTGCTGATAAAATGCGGAACAGGCTTTTGCTACGTCGCGCTCCTCCTCCAGGGTGTCCAGACTGTCCTACTGGTCGAGCTCGGCTTCTCTTTCTTCGTACATGCGCACTCGAGGTGAGTCATGAATTATGTCACAGGGCAAGACTGCCTCTGCGCCGTACACCATAAAGAAGGGTGTATATCTGGTACTACGATTCGGCGTGGTCTGCAGCCCCTAGAGTACGGAGTCGAGCTCCTCTACCCAGTGCATGTTAGACTCCGTTAAGGAACGCACTAATCTGGGTTTAATGCCGCTCATTATAAGACCGTTTGCTCGCTCAACTTGGCCGTTGGTTTGTGGGTGATAGACTGAAGCATAATCGAGCTTGATGCCCATTTTGCTGCACCAAAGTTTTACATCATCGGCCCTGAAGTTCGTGCCATTGTCAGTGATAATGCTGTGGGGGACTAACAGTGTACGACCCCGGATATGAAGTCTATCACTGGTCCGGATTCGACCGTTTTAACAGGTTTGGCTTCTATCCATTTGGTGAATTTATCCACCATGACCAGTAAGTATTTTTTTCTTGTGGGTTCCCCCTTTAAGGGGTCCAACCATGTCAAGCCCCCAGACTGCGAAGGGCCACGTAATGGGGATTGTTTGGAGGGCGGTGGGTGGCATGTGGCTTTGATTTGCAAAAAGCTGGCAACCAGCGCAGCGTTGGACCAAGTCTTGTGCGTCTGCCCGGGCCGTCGGCCAATAGAATCCTGTATGGAAGGCCTTGCTTACAAGAGCCCGGGCTGCGGTGTGGTGACCGCCGAGTCCAGCGTGAATTTCTGCCAAAAGGTTCCGCCCTTCCTCCTCGGAGATGCACCTTTGAAGGACTCCGGTAGTGCTTTTTTTGTACAATTCTCCCTCATGGACCTTGTAGGCCTTGGATCGCCACACTATGCAGCGTGCCTCATTTTGGTCCTCCGGAAGTTCCTGCCTAGTTAGGTAGGCCAGGAATGGTTCTGTCCACAGGGCTATGATGGCCATTATTACGTGGGCTGAAGGTGTTGTTTCGGTGGCAGAGCCTCCGATTATGTCAGAGTGTTCGGTGTCAAGTGTTGTGGCCGGTTCTGGACTAATATTGCTAGTGTCCCCCTCCCATACCACGAATGGCTTAAACAACCTCTCTAAAAATATGTTGGGGGGACCGCATCGCGTTTTGCACCAATGCGGGTGAGGATATCCGCCGCCTGATTGTTTTCCTGAGCCACATGGTGAAATTCGAGCCCCTCGAACCGAGCTGACATCTTTAGGATGGCGTTATGATAGGCCGCCATCTTTGGATCCTTGGCATCAAAGTCTCCATTTATTTGGTATATTGCGAGGTTCGAATCCCCACGCACCTCTAGGCGCTGAATGCCCATGGAAACTGCCATCCGAAGACCATGTAACAGGGCTTCGTATTCGGCTGCATTGTTGGAGTCTGTGTACAGTATCTGCAATACGTATTGAACTGTATCTCCGGTTGGGGACGTCAGGACGACGCCGGCCCCCAGTCCAGCCAGCATTTTGGAGCCGTCGAAGTGCATAATCCAATTGGACTTTGCGCCGTACTCTTTAGGGAGTTCGGCTTCCGCCCATTCGGCGACAAAGTCGGCCAATACTTGCGATTTAATGGCTCGCCGGGGTTTGTATGCAGCGCTCTAGGCAGGCGGGACAGGGGTGAGTGGGGCGAGCGGCGTACACACACGCGTGGGGGGAGGTAGAGCAACGGCAGTAGCAGAGCAGCAGCGGCGGGGCTTGCAGGCGAAGCGGGGGGGAGGCAGAGGAGCTCCGGGCGCGAGGCGAGTAATGGCGGCGGTCGGAGGAACTATAGGCGAACCGGGCACGGCGACGGCAGTGCAGCAACGTGGCGGAGCGGCGCAAGGAAGTGGCAGAGGCGGGGCTCGGGTAGCGCAGCGGGGCCGCGGCGAGCAAAGCCGGCAGCGGGGCCATGGCGCGCGCAAGCGCGTGGCGCAGCCGCGGGCGAGCGTGGGCGCGCAGGGCGGCGAGGCGCATGCCCAGGCCAGGGGGCAAGCCGCGGTGGCCTAGGGCAGAGACGAGCGAGGAGAGAGGTGTGCGCGAGGAGGGGTCGCGATGCGCGGGCGCGGCCGGGGCCATGGTGGCTGCGAGCACGGCGTGGGCGGCGGAACGCGGGGCAATGCAGGCGACGGCGATAGGCGTGGTGGAGAGGCGCGAAGGCGAGCGCGAGGCCACGGCGAGACGGGCGGCAGCGGGAGCAGTATGGGCTGCGGCGGGTGAGGCTAGGTGCGGCGCGGCGCGGTAGAGCGACGAACGAGGCCGGGGGGCTCACTGGGTGATGTAGGGACGAGGGCAGCAGGGCGTGAGGTGGAGGTCGGGGACGACGTGCATTGAGGATGCATGCCGGCGAGGAGGCGGCACGACGTTGGGGTGGTCTTTGGGCGGCGCCGGCGAAGGGTACGGCGTGGTCCGGTTCCAGACGCAGCGGGGCGCACGAGCCCTAATCCGATCTGGATCGGGGGGAGGAAGAGTGGGGGCGCGAGTGGGGGCGCGAGTGGGTGGGCGGAGTGGTGCGTGGGGGGGCTAGGGTTACGGGGTCCAGGGGATAAGGGGAGTGGGCGAGGCCGGTTGGGCCGGCCTGGCTAACAGCTGGGCCGACTGGCCCAGTGGGAGGGGGTGCTTCTCTTTTTGTTTTTGTTTCTGTTAGTTTGTTTTTCTCTTTTGTATTTTCTTTTATTTATTTATTTTCTTTTCTATTTTATTTCATTTTAAATCATTTAGGCATTTTATAAAAATGTGTTTATTACACCATATTTACAAATGCAAAATATGGCACCTCCCGAACAATTTTGTTTTAACTTTTGAAAAGTTTGACGTCTGACATTTATTTAAACTTTTCAATTTGAAAAGTTTTTGATCCAACGCGAGATTAGCAACAGTAACCAGGGTGACATGGCACCGTTAACGTGAGATTACTGTAGCATGATTATCTGGGCGTTACAATGTGTTTGTTGAGGGGATTAATGGAAGTCTTTGACATAACGTCCCGTATGTGTGAAATAAAATTGTACCATGAGATGTCTCCTCTCTTGTCCGCGATTCTTCATCCCTGCAGGTACCCAGGATCATGGAGATCGAGCACCAGTAAGGCTAAGAACAAGGAGACCGTGAAGTGTTATACCGAATACCGGTGACAGTAAGGTTCGGTAGGGTAACACGGATCATATCCTTGGGTATAACTGAGGTGTAGTCATTAAACGCCCAATGCTCTTGACTGATTTTATTATCTTAATTATCGACGCAACCCCGCGTGACATATAGGGCCTACGGTAGGATAACTGATTCTTGTTGCTGGACGCGTGCCGGTCAAGATGTTATTTGGACACATTAGGATCTACAATATAACATAAAGCTATTCTTGTATTTGCTCCTTGCTTGGCCACTTGAACTGATGTATGTGTGATGTTTTTTGGCCAACATTTAATCTCCTTTGCAAGTATTTCTAAGGTTGGATAACTTTTTGTTTTCATTTCTAATCTCTAAACATCCATTTACTTTGCAACCTTGCACATAAACTATATTTTGAGTAACTGATATTAGTAATCAAAATTGCTTGTTCAAACCAGTTATTGTGATAACGGTAAGTATATTTTTTTGAGGGACAATTTTTTTAACTCCAACAATTCCATGCCACTGATGATGAAAATAGATCTTGCAACTCCAACACTATAGACCTAAGTATAGTTCACCAGATTTTTTATTGTACCTTTTCTAATTGTTGAACTCATAACCTCAATGTAATTGTAGATTTACGGTATTCTTCATATTATGTGTTTGTCGATTGTGTGAGGTGGATTTCCACTTGGAGGTGTTGGAGTAGGGTGCACTCCTAGAAAAGAAGGGAGAGTGTGGGGCGACTAGACAAGATAGGATGGGAGGGGAAACGAGGCGGGAAGGGCTAAGACGAATTAGATGAGGTGATTGAGAGGTATAGAGCCCATGAAATTCTCGTTTTATATATATATATATATATATATATATATATATATATATATATATATATATATATATATATGATTTATTGTTGTCTTTACAGACGTGATCTGCGTATTCACAATTTGACTACAACGTAACGTGTGTTGCACGTATATTCCTTGCTATTTTACCATGGGTCTGATAATATCAATTTTGTATTAAGAATGTCGATAATTTCTTTTATAAACTTGGTCAAACTTTTAAATAGTTATGGGTCAGACAAGCCTAATGTAGTACGAAGAAAAGTAGAGCCGGTGCTTAAGTAAAAAATGATTTTTATTAACACAGTACACACAGACGCTCATATATACACGCATACATTCACCCCTATGAATGCACACACTCACACTCTATCCCTATGAACACCTTCGACAGACTGAGACGGCATATTATTACAAAGTCAATGTAGGTGCCCTGCTGAAAATCCTAAAATAAATTCAAAAAAATGCGAACATCAGAACTTGAACCTTATGGGCTAGGGATATCATTGTCCATTACCCATCCAACCACAAGTTGGTTCATAAAACTGATCTTTTTTTAACACACTGGAACTTATGCGAGCACCAGAACTTAAATCCTGATGGGCTGAGGATACCACTCTCTCTCTCTCTAAGAGCAACTCCAATGCAGCGACCCAAATCATCCGCCCACGTACATTTGGGTCCGCGCGGACAAAAGTGGAGGCCCAACGCGCCGACCCAAACCCAAAACACGTCTACGCCGTCGCATTTACGGCCCAACGAAGTGGGCCCGCCGCGCGTCCCCTCGGTGTCTGCCGTGGCCCCACTTGGCGGCCACCCAACTACTGCACACCGTCTAATTTATGACGACCATCGACACTGGGCCCACTAGTCAGCCAGTGCAATCGTCGTTTTTTAACTCACTCGTGCGGGGGGCGTCCTCATGCACTTCCGTCCACATCTGCCCTCTCCCCTTCTTGCTGCCTCGTCGGCGACAACCCAAAACCCTAGCCATGGGCCTCTTTGGCAGCAGCTCGGACAACGGCAAAGGCAAGGGCACCCCCGGCGCCTCATCCTCCCGAGCTCCTCCCCCTCCTCCTCCGTCGCCGACGCGTGCCCGCCCAGGTCGGCAGCGTCTGCACATCCTAGTGCATCAAACGCGGTGGCACTAGGAGTACAGGTAGCCGCTGCCTTACCCTGACGTGACGTTGCCGCACCACTGGCACCTCGATCCACAGCGGATCACGGTGTCGGTGGTTCCGCGGACACCGCTGGCGCATGACGAGCAGGTGCGCAGGCGCCGGGCGCACTTCACGTCGGCGCAGCAGTGGATGCCCGATTACGCTGCAGACTCTCCCAACTGGGAGGCCTGGTTTGCCCTCGAGCACAAGGAGCAACGGCGGCTCGGCGTCCACATCAACCACGACATTTCGCCGCTGTCTCTGCGGGTAGAGCCGGAGGAAGAGGAGGCTGATGCGGAGTACCAAACCGCCCTCCAGGAGGCACTGCAGCACGCGCTGAGGGTGAGCCGGCTTGAGGAGGACGCCCATTGGGATGGGCTAGAGCAAGCCCTTGCGTTTTCCTCGGCGGGGGACTCCATCCTAGCGCCCCTGTTCATGCCGCCACCGCCCTCGCCGCCGCCCCTCGTCGAGCCCAAGCCCGAGCCGGAGCGTGAGCCAACTCCCACGCACAAGCGGTCACCGCCGCCTCAACTTAGCCGGAGGAGTCCTATTCGTGGACCGGCCAGTACCGCGAGTGGGTGAGCGTGCCTCCCTGCCACTATGCCAGAAGAAGAGACGACCCACCTTGTGAAGGAAATATGCCCTAGAGGCAATAATAAAATTTATTATTTATTTCCTTATATCATGATAAATGTTTATTATTCATGCTAGAATTGTATTAACCGGAAACATAATACATGTGTGAATACATAGACAAACAGAGTGTCACTAGTATGCCTCTACTTGACTAGCTCGTTAATCAAAGATGGTTATGTTTCCTAGCAATTGACATGGGTTGTCATTTGATTAACAGGATCACATCATTAGGAGAATGATGTGATTGACTTGACCCATTCCGTTAGCTTAGCACCCGATCGTTTAGTATGTTGCTATTGCTTTCTTCATGACTTATACATGTTCCTATGACTATGAGATTATGCAACTCCCGTTTACCGAGGAACACTTTGTGTGCTACCAAATGTCACAACGTAACTGGGTGATTATAAAAGTGATCTACAGGTGTCTTCGAAGGTACTTGTTGGGTTGGCATATTTCGAGATTAGGATTTTTCACTCCGATTGTCGGAGAGGTATCTCTGGGCCCTCTCGGTAATGCACATCACTTAAGCCTTGCAAGCATTGCAACTAATGAGTTAGTTGCAGAATGATGTATTACGGAACGAGTAAAGAGACTTGTCGGTAACGAGATTGAACTAGGTATTGAGATACCGACGATCGAATCTCGGGCAAGTAACATACCGATGACAAAGGGAATAACGTATGTTGTTATGCGGTCTGACCGATAAAGATCTTCGTAGAATATGTGGGAGCCAATATGAGCATCCAGGTTCCGCTATTGGTTATTGACCGGAGACGTGTCTCGGTCATGTCTACATAGTTCTCGAACCCGTAGGGTCCACACGCTTAACGTTTCGATGACATTTATATTATGAGTTTATATGTTTTGATGTACCGAAGGTTGTTCGAGTCCCGGATGTGATCACGGACATGACGAGGAGTCTCGAAATGGTCGAGACATGAAGATTGATATATTGGAAGCCTATGTTTGTGAAGGAAATATGCCCTAGAGGCAATAATAAAGTTATTATTTATTTCCTTATTTCATGATAAATGTTTATTATTCATGCTAGAATTTTATTAACCGGAAACATAATACATGTGTGAATACATAGACAAACAGAGTGTCACTAGTATGCCTCTACTTGACTAGCTCGTTGATCGAAGATGGTTAAGTTTCCTAACCATAGACATGAGTTGTCATTTGATTAACGGGATCACATCATTAGGAGGATGATGTGATTGACTTGACCTATTCCGTTAGCTTAGCAATTGATCGTTTAGTTTGTTGCCATTGCTTTCTTCATGACTTATACATGTTCCTATGACTATGAGATTATGCAACTCCCGTTTACCGGAGGAACACTTTGTGTGCCACCAAACGTCACAATGTAACTGGGTGATTATAAAGGTGCTCTACAGGTGTCTCCAAAGGTACTTGTTGGGTTGGCGTATTTCGAGATTAGGATTTGTCACTCCGATTGTCGGAGAGGTATCTCTGGGCCCACTCGGTAATGCACATCACTATAAGCCTTGCAAGCATTGCAACTAATGAGTTAGTTTTTTTTACTATGTACTGCAAGGCAACAGCCTCACAGTCTTTTATTAAACCACAGAGCCAAAGTGTACAAAGTTACAATGTTAAGAGAGAGGAGGAGAGAGTAATACTTACAAAAGAAATGATTAGGGTAAGGAAGCTATCCAAGAGATTAGACTATTCCTATATTTACATTTGATTCTATGAGCCAAAAGAGAAATGTCATGTAAAAAATTCGTCCTCCATGCCCTGAAGGAGATTCATTCCTGAAGATCTTCCCATTTCTTTGTGTCCAAATATTCCAAGTGGCAGTGAACACTATCTCAGAGAAAAAAGGATGTCCAAAATCCCTCCTAGCATCAGAAGCCATGTCATCAGTGGTCTGGTTTGGTTGAGGATTCCATGAAATACCCAGGTAGTTCCAGATGCGCTGGCTAAAATTGCAAGCGAAGAAGAGATGGATTCTGTCCTCATGTGATGCCAAGTGGCATAGAACACAAGTGTCATCCTGGATAGTCCAATGCTGCCGCTGCATCATGTCTCTAGTGTTTAGGCGATCCATCAAAAGGAGCCACCCAAAAACCTTAAACTTCAGTGTGCAAGAACATTTCCAAATCCACCTGAATATGGGATCAACCACTGTGTCCGAAAAGCATGACAAGTAATAGATCTTGGACTGGTAGTCCCCAGACTTGGAAGGCCATTTCCAGACATCATTTTTCCCATCTTGAAGATTAACCATAGTAAGCAGCACCTGAAGTTGATTAAACTCCTCAAAGGCCTGTGTAGATAGTGGCAGATGGAGATTGTCAGTTGGGTCCGGTAGCTCCAGAATGTCCTTGACTGTTAGAGTGTCGTCGATCACAAAGGAGTGGAGCCTCGGAAATTGATGTTGCATGCTAACCGTATTGTTGCCAAGTTGCCAACGGTCAAGCCAGAAGATGACTGTATCCCCCGATCGAACTAGTGGAACTGCCAACTTACAATACTTACCATACAGCTTGAAAACATCTCTCCACCAGAAAGAACCGCAGCTTTGCGTGACTTAGGGGCGCAGAGGCATAATAAGTGTCCCAAATAAGAGATACCCATGGTACGTCCATCTTATTGAAGAACTTAAAAAGATGTTTGATGAGCAGTGCATCGTTTTGAACGCTCAAGTCCATAACTCCCAAACCACCAAAAGATTTTGGACGACATACCAAGTCCCAAGCCGCCAAAGATTGTCGGGGCGTATCCATGTTCCCTCTCCACAAGCATTGCCGCATAATCCGCTCAATTTGCTTCAAGATACCCTGTGGTAGCGAAAGGGTGCACAAGAAATATATCGGCATGGAACTAAGGACAGACTGTAATAGTTGGAGATGACTTCCTTGGTTCAAGAGACAAGAGGATGCAGATAATCGTCTCTCAATACGATCCACCAAAGGCAACAGATCATAAATTGTTGGCCAGGAAGTACCCATTGGTAGGCCCAGGTAAGTGAATGGCATGGAACCAACATCACATCCAAGCAAGGCAGCAACACGCGTTCCCTCGTCATCAGTCATATTGATTGGTATCAAAGAGGACTTACTGAAATTCACCTTTAGTCCGGTTGATTTGGCAAAGACTTCAAACATTTCTTTGAATGCAATAAACTGGCTATCAATAGCAGGAAGAACGATGAGTGTATCGTCAGCATACTGTACAATCGGATAGTCCATCGATGTAGTTGGGATTGGCAAGGTGAGAATATTCCTGGAGCACATCTCATTTACGACCGATTGAAGTAAGTCCACCGCGATCACAAAGAGTAAGGGAGATAGCGGATCACCTTGGCGAACACCTGATCGACAAACAAAGTGATTACCAGGCACTCCATTCAAAAGGACCGAAGAGGAGCCTATGGACAGAATGCTGTCAATCCAACTTGTCCAACGATCGTCAAATCCCTTACATTTCAAAATCCTAAGAATCAGCTCATGCTAAATGGTGTCAAACGCCTTTGTGAAGTCAAGTTTAAGAAGAATGATAGGCCTCTTGGAAGCTTTGCATTGGTGAATGTATTCAAAACACCACGCCAGACAGTCGTGTATGGATCGACACCGTAGAAACCCATATTGGTTGCGGTGGATACATTTCAGAATCACACCCTGGAGACGATTTGCCAAAAGCTTGGTTAAGAACTTTAAACAAGTATTAGTCAAAGATATGGGCCTAAAATCGCCAACATATTCAGGGCTTAGCTTCTTCGGAATGAGGGTGATAAGAGATGTATTGAGACACTCCAAATTACATTTTCCCTCATAGAATTCTTGCACAAGTTTCATAAAGTCGTCCTTCAAAATAGGCCAGCATTTCTTTAAGAAAAGCCCAGTAAAGCCGTCTGGTCCGGGAGCACAATCAGTAGGCATATTTTTAGTTACCGTATCCACCTCAGAGTCAGTGAATGGTAAAGACAACTCCTCTAGCCCATCAATTCGGGTAATTAATGTGTCTAGATCAAAACCCATCTGAATGCCTTTTGATTGGCCCATTCGCTGATTAAAGTCAGCCCAGAACATTCCCGCCAACTGTTGATGGTCTGTGACCACATCCCCCTCCACAGACTTGATCGAGGAGATAGTGTTCCTACGGAATCTTTCCGTAGCCATTGCATGAAAAAAAATTGAATTCTCTTCTCCAACTTTTATGTTTCTAATCATGCAACGCTGCTTCCAATATATGAATTGCCAATGTAAGATATCCTCAAGATGCAATTTAACAATTCTACGAAAATTGAACTCCGGCCAACTCAAAGGCCTAATTTCCTCTAGATTATCCAGGAAAATAATCACTTTATTACAATCAGCAATTAAAGCTTTGACTGTGGACAGGTTTAAATGCCATTTCTTTAGAGCATATCGTAGGGACTTAAACTTAGCTGAAATTGTTAATGCAATCGATGATTTAACCATTGGCCTATTCCAAACTTCAGCAACACAGTCAGCAAACCCGGGCAAATCCACCCAATAATTCTCAAAGCGGAAGACCTTTGCCTTGGGGATACAAGTAGCAATCGAGACCACGCACGGCACATGGTCAGAGGCAGTGCGTGCTAGTGGAAATACCATTGTGTTGGGGTGGTCTGATGTCCAAGTAACCGAAGTGAAAAACCAATCTATCTGTTCTAGAAGAGGTGAGGTTTGCATATTCGACCATGTATATTGACGCCCCTTGATTGGCAACTCAACATGTCCCAAATGACCAATTATCTCATTAAACAAAAAGATATCGTTAACATCACCTCCCGGAAGATTGCGGTTTTCCAACGATCTCATGAAGTTGAAATCACCCAAAAGCAGCCAGTTCTGACCAAACCGAATATCAAGATTATATAACCATTGAACAAATTCATCACGGGCAGGGCCTTGACAAGGGCCATAAACAGAGACAAGAGACCAAGTTTCAGAGGTGTGTTTGGATTTGAACTCCACAATTATCGCATAGGATTTGGACTCGATTAAAGTACCTATGAAAAAGGATGAATTCCAAACGACCACCATCCCAGCTGACGCACCAGCCGAAGGTACGTAAACAAAATTATCAAAACGCCTCGGGCAAAACTTCCTAATGAATCGCTGATCCATTTGCATGCATTTAGTTTCCTGAAGACAGACAACAGAGCAACCACTTTCATCGATCTTCTGCCTAACTGCAAGCTGACGTGCTTCAGCATTGAGACCACGAACATTCCAACATAGCACCTTCCACTCCTTAAATCTTGTCTGATTCATTAAAAACCAAAAGCAAAAGCATAGTAAATAGGCCACGCAATGACCTATACCGACCCACACAGCAGACAAGCATAACATAGTTCTTAACAAGAAAAGAAAGATAAATGGCGATTACGGTTCGCCATAGACCAGAACCCTGCATGAAGTAACTAATCATCAGAACCCTGGTTGCTGCTGGACTTGGCCGGATCAGCAACAAGCTTATCCGTAGAGATCTTCTCAGGTGCAATGTGGAGACGGGCGCCAATGCGTTGGAGATCTGCAATAGCAGTTGGTGGTGGCACAGAAGAACTGTTTTCATACTGGGAGTTGCTGGCCTTGCGCTTCTTCAAAGTGTGAGACTTCTTGGGAGAAACTTTGCGGTAGCCATCACGGAGGGCGCTCAGACGTGCACTGCGCCAAACCTCAGTATCAACAATAATTCTTGAGGCTTGAGACTTCCTTGCTCGCTTCAGAGTCACCTCAGGCACAGCAAAAAATTCAAAGGTTTCAGAAACTGGGTCATCCAGATCATCAAAGCAGAGAGCTCGAGCAACTGGCCTTTTAACAGTAGCATTTGGCACATCTGGGGCAAAGTTGGTCGAGGAGTCAGGTGCAGGCAGGAGCTTAAGAGTGGAAACAGGGCCACTGCAGAGAGCTTCATAGGATTGCTTGTTGAGAATAGCACCTATGTCAGACTTGAAAACAAACTGGGGAATGTTTGAAGACCATATAAACGGCAACATCTTCTCAAAAGAACGCTGCCACTGCATCACTGGTGGGAGAACTGGTCCATAGATGGTGAGGACTTGCCCAATCATAAGAGGAGGATGCTGTGGTCCCATTGGGGGCTGGAAGAGAGCCACCTCAGCAGCATTGTCAACATTGTTAACTGAATCATCTGAAGGTTGCAGAACAATGGACTCCTGTGACTGGATTTCCTGAACTTCCAGATGTTGCACACCTTCATGAGCCACATCATTGTTTTGCTGCTCATTGACTGGCTGTGGCACATCATTCCAACCCAGCTCAGGGAACTCTGGCATAACCCAATTGTGATTCTCAAAGTGTAAATTGCCAGGCAGGGGTGTGGATTGCCATTAAAGGGCATGGGGTCTTCATCTGCTGGTAGAACGTCTGCAAAATCCGCTGACAAGATGTACACAGGTGCAGACCAAGAGATCCTAGCACCGCCAAAGTCTGCATATTCTCTGTAAGTCACCGAGCGAGGAACCAGAGTCGGCGCAGGGAAAGACACATAAGCGAGCGAGCGGACAAGCATGGGATCATCTTGATGCCAATGATGAAATCTACGAAAGGTGCTAATTACATCCGCAAGGTGCTGTGTGCGCCTATAATCCAGTGGAACTCTGAGCAACATAACCCATCCACGGCGAAAACCATGTGTTGCTCTGTAATTAACCCCCTCATCATGCGGGATGAACCTAAAAAATCTATCATTGCCCAGATTGAAAGGTGGATGATCCACAAGAGCTTGACGAGCCAAGGCACTACGGAAACGAAAAAGCCCAACTCCTTGTATCCAAGGTTGGGCCTCCAGAATCGCTCTTCCCAGATCATTGACAACAAAATTACTGACCATGTTACGAAAGATGGCGATTTCTTCGGGTAGAGGAGCTGGCTCGACGATGGTGATGGCATAGTCCTCATGCTGCCGATCTGGAGCCACCGCAGGCATGAAGAAGGTACGGGGAACGCGCAGCTCTCCACCATCAATGATGTCGAAGCCTTGCGGGACAAACTCCATGGGGTCCAACACAAAGGTCGCCATTGCCGGTGCCGAAGAGGAGAAGCGCCGATCAGTGGGGCAGTATGGAGGCGATGCAGTGTGCGATGGATGAGGCGGAGGAGGCGATGCAGACGGCGAGGAAGCAGGTTGAGGCGTTATGGGCGGTGGCTCTGCAGGTAGAGGTGGAATAGATGGGGTGGCAGGGTCGACGGGACTAGGCAGAGACCTAGCGGGACTAGCTATGGAGGGAATCGAGGCGTTCAGCGTAGAAAAACCTGCTGACCGGCTGGAATCGCCCGATTTGATCCGCGGGACCCACTTGTAAGTTGGTGATGGAGTAGAATCCGAACAACCCTTTTCCCTGTGCCCCAACCGAAAGCATCTACGGCAACGGACCCTGCTAGTGCACGCTCTCGTTAAATGATCCATGGATAAGCAATTCTGACATTTCCACACATTAAAAACCATGTCATCAATAAACTCATTTAAATCAGTAGAATCTCCAGATAAATCTGTTGGTTGGAAATCAATATTTGCCTCGTTGCCAGAACCAGATGGAGATATATCAGACAGATCCATGTTTGATAGGGCCGGGGAAACAACCTGGGCCATGGGAATCACCGGGTCTGTTGATTGGGCCGGGGAAGCATCTTGGGCCAGAATCGGAGCTGATTCAACTAGCTTATCCCCATGCACATGCAGATTGACTGCAAGAGTGTTTTGCGCTGCCACAGAAAACCCTACCAAAGAAATCTCAGGAACGTTAACTGTTCCGAAAGTGATGGGTGGCTCGGCCACCGTCCATTGGAGGTCAGTCACTGGCGGTGGAGGCAAAATTACTCGTTCACGAGGAAGAACAGTATACCCAGCCTGAATAACATCATCAACCATACCAGGCGAGGCAGGATAACTATACCCCTTGCAAACATTGTATTGTTGAAATGTTGCAAACGAAAATTTCTTTTTAGATCCAGAACCCGAACGCAAAGCGGACTTAGATGGTGGTTTGTGCATTGCGATCAAACCGATAGAAGCACGCCTCTTAGAGGGACTAATTAAGATCCACTCTGCATCACATTCCTTCTTCCAAATGAGAAACTCACGTTTCCAATTTGGGCCAACATTGCCCCAAAGATGGAAGAAACATTTGAATTGCGGGCACGCAAAAGATCGCAAATGGAGAACAAGAAGGCCAACATGTTTGCATGAGACAATAAATGAGAATACCTTGTCTTTAATGAGCTGAACAGACAAATCAATTGCAGATCCTCCAATTGCAGATTCCAAAGCCGCCGCCACTGAATCCTCATCAAGATGAAAAGTGTGCCTGCTAAAAGACACGACCATAATAAAATGGCCCGTGTCATCCACGGGATGAATGCATTTCCCACAAGATCTGAAAACGTCCTCCGCAAAAGCCAGTCCTTTAGAAAAATCCAGATCCAGAGTTGATCCTCCATGATGATGTTGGGGAACGTAGTAATTTCAAAATTTTCCTATGCACACGCAAGATCATGGTGATGCATAGCAACGAGAGGGGAGAGTGTTGTCTACGTACCCTCGTAGACCGAAGCGGAAGCATTGACGCAACGTAGAGGAAGTAGTCGTACGTATTCCTGGTCCAATCCATCCAAGCACCGTTACTCCGGCACCTCCGAGTTCTTGGCACACATTCAGCTCGATGACGCTCCCCGGGCTCCGATCCAGCAAAGCTTCGGGGAGGAGTTCTGTCAGCACAACGGCGTGGTGACGATCTTGATGTTCAACCGTCGCAGGGCTTCGCCTAAGCACCGCTACAATATGACCGAGGTGGAATATGGTGGAGGGGGGCACCGCACACGGCTAAGGAACGATCACGAAGATCAACTTGTGTCTTCTAGGGTGCCCCCTGCCCCCGTATATAAAGGAGCCAAGGGGAGGGGGCGGCCGGCCAAGGAGGGCGCGCCAAGGGGGAGTCCTACTCCCACCAGGAGTAGGACTCCCTTCTTTCCTAGTTGGAGAAGGAGAAGTGGAAAAGAGGAGGAAGAGGGAAAGGAAAGGGGGGGCGCCGCCCCCCTCTCCTTGTCCTATTCGGACTAGGGAGGGGAGGGGCGCGCGGCCACCTCTTGCCTCCTTTCCTCTTCTCCCTTAGGGCCCATGTAGGCCCAATAACCCCCGGGGGGTTCCGGTAACCCCCCGGTACTCCAGTAAAATCCCAATTTCACCCGAAACGATTCCGATATCCAAATATAGGCTTCCAATATATCGATCTTTATGTCTCGACCATTTCGAGACTCCTCGTCATGTCCATGATCACATCCGGGACTCCGAACAACCTTCGGTACATCAAAATACATAAACTCATAATGAAACTGTCATCGTAACGTTAAGCGTGCGGACCCTACGGTTCGAGAACAATGTAGACATGACCGAGACACGTCTCCGGTCAATAACCAATAGCAGAACCTGGATGCTCATATTGGTTCCTACATATTCTACGAAGATCTTTATCGAACAGACTGCATAACAACATACGTTGTTCCCTTTGTCATCGGTATGTTACTTGCCCGAGATTCGATCGTCGGTATCTCAATACCTAGTTCAATCTCGTTACCGGCAAGTCTCTTTACTCGTTCCGTAATACATCATCTCACAACTAACTCATTAGTTGCAATGCTTGCAAGGCTTATGTGATGTGCATTACCGAGAGGGCCTAGAGATACCTCTCCGACAATCGGAGTGACAAATCCTAATCTCGAAATACGCCAACCCAACATGTACCTTTGGAGACACCTGTAGAGCACCTTTATAATCACCCAATTACGTTGTGACATTTGGTAGCACACAAAGTGTTCCTCCGGCAAATGGGAGTTGCATAATCTCATAGTCATAGGAACATGTATAAGTCATGAAGAAAGCAATAGCAACATACTAAACGATCGGGTGCTAAGCTAATGGAATGGGTCATGTCAATCAGATCATTCACTAATGATGTGATCCCGTTAATCAAATAACAACTCTTTGTCCATGGTTTAGGAAACATAACCATCTTTGATTAACGAGCTAGTCAAGTAGAGGCATACTAGTGACACTCTGTTTGTCTATGTATTCACACATGTATTATGTTTCCGGTTAATACAATTCTAGCATGAATAATAAACATTTATCATGATATAAGGAAATAAATAATAACTTTATTATTGCCTCTAGGGCATATTTCCTTCAGTCTCCCACTTGCACTAGAGTCAATAATCTAGATTACACAGTAATGATTCTAACACCCATGGAGCCTTGGTGCTGATCATGTTTTGCTCGTGGAAGAGGCTTAGTCAATGGGTCTGCTACATTCAGATCCGTATGTATCTTGCAAATCTCTATGTCTCCCACCTGGACTAGATCCCGGATGGAATTGAAGCGTCTCTTGATGTGCTTGGTTTCTTGTGAAATCTGGATTCCTTTGCCAAGGCAATTGCACCAGTATTGTCACAAAAGATTTTCATTGGACCCGATGCACTAGGTATGACACCTAGATCGGATATGAACTCCTTCATCCAGACTCCTTCATTTGCTGCTTCCGAAGCAGCTATGTATTCCGCTTCACACGTAGATCCCGCCACGACGCTTTGTTTAGAACTGCACCAACTGACAACTCCACCGTGTAATGTAAACATGTATCCGGTTTGCGATTTAGAATCGTCTGGATCAGTGTCAAAGCATGCATCAACGTAACCATTTACGATGAGCTCTTTGTCACCTCCATAAATGAGAAACATATCCTTAGTCCTTTTCAGGTATTTCAGGATGTTCTTGACCGCTGTCCAGTGATGCACTCCTGGATTACTTTGGTACCTCCCTGCTAGACTTATAGCAAGGTACACATCAGGTCTGGTACACAGCATTGCATACATGATAGAGCCTATGGCTGAAGCATAGGGAACATATTTCATTTTCTCTCTATCTTCTGAAGTGGTCGGGCATTGAGTCTTACTCAACTTCACACCTTGTAACACAGGCAAGAACCCTTTCTTTGCTTGATCCATTTTGAACTTCTTCAAAACTTTGTCAAGGTATGTGCTTTGTGAAAGTCCAATTAAGCGTCTTGATCTATCTCTATAGATCTTAATGCCTAATATGTAAGCAGCTTCACCGAGATCTTTCATTGAAAAACTCTTATTCAAGTACCCCTTTATGCTATCCAGAAATTCTATATCATTTCCAATTAGTAATATGTCATCCACATATAATATCAGAAATGCTACAGAGCTCCCACTCACTTTCTTGTAAATAGAGGCTTCTCCAAAAGTCTGTATAAAACCAAATGCTTTGATCACACTATCAAAGCGTTTATTCCAACTCCTAGAGGCTTGCACCAGTCCATAAATGGATCGCTGGAGCTTGCACACTTTGTTAGCTCCCTTTGGATCCACAAAACCTTCTGGTTGCATCATATACAACTCTTCTTCCAGAAATCCATTTAGGAATGCAGTTTTGACATCCATTTGCCAAATTTCATAATCATAAAATGCGGCAATTGCTAACATGATTCGGACAGACTTAAGCATTGCTACGGCCTACGGGTGAGAAGGTCTCATCGTAGTCAATCCCTTGAACTTGTCGAAAACCTTTTGCAACAAGTCGAGCTTTGTAGAAAGTAACATTACCGTCAGCGTCAGTCTTCTTCTTGAAGATCCATTTATTCTCAATTGCTTGCCGATCATCGGGCAAGTCAACCAAAGTCCACACTTTGTTATCATACATGGATCCCATCTCAGATTTCATGGCTTCAAGCCATTTCGCGGAATCTGGGCTCACCATCGCTTCTTCATAGTTCATAGGTTCATCATGATCTAGTAGCATGACTTCCAGAACAGGATTACCGTACCACTCTGGTGCGGATCTTACTCTGTTTGATCTACGAGGTTCAGTAGCAACTTGATCTGAAGTTCTATGATCATCATCATTAACTTCCTCACTAATTGGTTTAGGTGTCACAGAAACCGGTTTCTGTGATGTACTACTTTCCAATAAGGGAGCAGGTAGAGTTACCTCATCAAGTTCTACTTTCCTCCCACTCACTTCTTTCGAGAGAAACTCCTTCTCTAGAAAGGATCCATTTTTAGCAACGAATGTCTTGCCTTCGGATCTGTGATAGAAGGCGTACCCAACAGTCTCCTTTGGGTATCCTATGAAGACACATTTCTCTGATTTGGGTTTGAGCTTATCAGGTTGAAGCTTTTTCACATAAGCATCACAGCCCCAAACTTTAAGAAACGACAACTTTGGTTTCTTGCCAAACCATAGTTCATAAGGCGTCGTCTCAACGGATTTTGATGGTGCCCTATTTAACGTGAATGCGGCCGTCTCTAAAGCATAACCCCAAAATGATAGCAGTAAATATGTAAGAGACATCATAGATCGCACCATATCAAGTAAAGTATGATTACGACGTTCGGACACACCATTACGTTGTGGTGTTCCGGGTGGCGTGAGCTGCGAAACTATTCTGCATTGTTTCAAATGTAGACCAAACTCGTAACTCAAATATTCTCCTCCACGATCAGATCGTAGAAACTTTATTTTTTTGTTACGATGATTTTCAACTTCACTCTGAAATTCTTTGAAATCTTCAAATGTTTCAGACTTATGCTTCATTAAGTAGATATACCCATATCTGCTTAAATCATCTGTGAAGGTGAGAAAATAACGATATCCGCCATGAGCCTCAACATTCATCGAACCACATACATCTGTATGTATGATTTCCAACAAATCTGTTGCTCTCTCCATAGTACCGGAGAACGGCATTTTAGTTATCTTGCCCATGAGGCACGGTTCGCAAGTACCAAGTGATTCATAATCAAGTGGTTTCAAAAGTCCATCAGTATGGAGTTTCTTCATGCGCTTTACACCGATGCAGTGCCACAAATAAGTTGCACTATCATTATCAACTCTACATCTTTTGGCTTCAACATTATGAATATGTGTATCACTACTATCGAGATTCATCAAAAGTAGACCACTCTTCAAGGGTGCATGACCATAAAAGATATTACTCATATAAATAGAACAACCATTATTCTCTGATTTAAATGAATAACCGTCTTGCATCAAACAAGATCCAGATATAATGTTCATGCTCAATGCTGGCACCAAATAACAATTATTTAGGTCTAATACTAATCCCGAAGGTAGATGTAGAGGTAGCATGCCGACCGCGATCACATCGACTTTGGAACCATTTCCCACACGCATCGTCACCTCGTCCTTTGCCAGTGTTCGCTTAATCCGTAGTCCCTGTTTCGAGTTGCAAATATTAGCAACATAACCAGTATCAAATACCCAGGTGCTACTGCGAGCTCTAGTAAGGTACACATCAATAACATGTATATCATATATACCTTTGTTCACCTTGCCATCCTTCTTATCCGCCAAATACTTGGGGCAGTTCCGCTTCCAGTGACCAGTCTGCTTGCAGTAGAAGCACTCAGTTTCAGGCTTAGGTCCAGACTTGGGTTTCTTCTCCTTAGCAGCAACTTTCTTGCTGTTCTTCTTGAAGTTCCCCTTATTCTTCCCTTTGCCCTTTTTCTTGAAACTAGTGGTCTTGTTGACCATCAACACTTGATGCTCCTTCTTGATTTCTACCTCTGCAGCCTTTAGCATTGCGAAGAGCTCGGGAATTATCTTATCCATCCCTTGCATATTATAGTTCATCACGAAGCTCTTGTAGCTTGGTGGAAGTGATTGGAGAATTCTGTCAATGACGCTATCATCCGGAAGATTAACTCCCAGTTGAATCAAGTGATTACAATACCCAGACATCTTGAGTGTATGCTCACTGACAGAACTATTCTCCTCCATCTTGCAGCTATAGAATTTATTGGAGACTTCATATCTCTCAATCCGGGCATTCTGCTGGAATATTAACTTCAACTCCTGGAACATCTCATATGCCCCATGACGTTCAAAACGTCGTTGAAGTCCCGGTTCTAAGCCGTAAAGCATGGCACATTGAACTATCGAGTAGTCATTAGCTTTGCTCTGCCAGACGTTCTTAACGTCGTCAGTTGCATCAGCAGCAAGCCTAGCACCCAGCGGTGCTTCCAGGACGTAACTCTTCTGTGCAGCAATGAGGATAATCCTCAAGTTACGGACCCAGTCCGTGTAATTTCTACCATCATCTTTCAACTTTGCTTTCTCAAGGAACGCATTAAAATTCAACGGAACAACAGCACGGGCCATCTATCTACAATCAACATAAACAAGCAAGATACTATCAGGGACTAAGTTCATGATAAATTTAAGTTCAATTAATCATATTACTTAAGAACTCCCACTTAGATAGACATCCCTCTAATCATCTAAGTGATCACGTGATCCAAATCAACTAAACCATAACCGATCATCACGTGAAATGGAGTAGTTTTCAATGGTGAACATCGCTATGTTGATCATATCTACTATATGATTCACGCTCGACCTTTCGGTCTCAGTGTTCCGAGGCCATATCTGCATATGCTAGGCTCCTCAAGTTTAACATGAGTATTCTGCGTGTGCAAAACTGGCTTGCACCCGTTGTAGATGGACGTAGAGCTTATCACACCCGATCATCACGTGGTGTCTGGGCACGACGAACTTTGGCAACGGTGCATACTCAGGGAGAACACTTTTTATCTTGAAATTTAGTGAGAGATCATCTTATAATGCTACCGTCAATCAAAGCAAGATAAGATGCATAAAAGATAAACATCACATGCAATCAACATAAGTGATATGATATGGCCATCATCATCTTGTGCTTGTGATCTCCATCTCCGAAGCACCGTCATGATCACCATCGTCACCAGCGCGACACCTTGATCTCCATCGTAGCATCGTTGTCGTCTCGCCAATCTTATGCTTCTACGACTATCGCTACCGCTTAGTGATAAAGTAAACCATTACAGGGCGATTGCATTGCATACAATAAAGCGACAACCATATGGCTCCTGCCAGTTGCCGATAACTTGGTTACAAAATATGATCATCTCATACAATAAAATTTAGCATCATGCCTTGACCATATCACATCACAACATGCCCTGCAAAACAAGTTAGACGTCCTCTACTTTGTTTGTTGCAAGTTTTACGTGGCTGCTACGGGCTTAAGCAAGAACCAATCTTACCTACGCATCAAAACCACATCGATAGTTTGTCAAGTTGGTGCTGTTTTAACCTTCGCAAGGACCGGGCGTAGCCACACTCGGTTCAACTGAAGTTGGAGAAACTGACACCCGCCAGCCACCTGTGTGCAAAGCACGGCGGTAGAACCAGTCTCGCATAAGCGTACGCGTAATGTCGGTCCGGGCCGCTTCATCCAACAATACCGCCAAACCAAAGTATGACATGCTGGTAAGCAGTATGACTTATATCGCCCACAACTCACTTGTGTTCTACTCGTGCATATAACATCAAACCATAAAACCTAGGCTCGGATGCCACTGTTGGGGAACGTAGTAATTTCAAAATTTTCCTACGCACATGCAAGATCATGGTGATGCATAGCAACGAGAGGGGAGAGTGTTGTCTACGTACCCTCATAGACCGAAGCGGAAGCGTTGGCGCAACGTAGAGGAAGTAGTCGTACGTCTTCCCGGTCCAACCGATCCAAGCACCGTTACTCCGGCACCTCCGAGTTCTTGGCACACGTTCAGCTCGATGACGCTCCCCGGGCTCCGATCCAGCAAAGCTTCGGGGAGGAGTTCTGTCGGCACGACGGCGTGGTGACAATCTTGATGTTCAACCGTCGCAGGGCTTCGCCTAAGCACCGCTACAATATGACCGAGGTGGAATATGGTGGAGGGGGGCACCGCACACGGCTAAGGAACGATCACGAAGATCAACTTGTGTCTTCTAGGGTGCCCCCCTGCCCCCGTATATAAAGGAGCCAAGGGGAGGGGGCGGCCGGCCAAGGAGGGCGCGCCAAGGGGGAGTCCTACTCCCACCGGGAGTAGGACTCCCTTCTTTCCTAGTTGGAGAAGGGGAAGTGGGAAAGAGGAGGAAGAGGGAAAGGAAAGGGGGGGCGCCTCCACCCTCTCCTTGTCCTATTTGGACTAGGGAGGGGAGGGGCGCGCGGCCACCTCTTGCCTCCTTTCCTCTTCTCCCTTAGGGCCCATGTAGGCCCAATAACCCCGGGGGGGTTCAGGTTGTTGGAAATATGCCCTAGAGGCAATAATAAAAGTATTATTATTATATTTCTTTGTTCATGATAATTGTCTTTATTCATGCTATAACTGTATTATCCGGAAATTGTAATACACGTGTGAATACATAGACCATAATATGTCCCTAGTAAGCCTCTAGTTGACTAGCTCGTTGATCAACAGATAGTCATGGTTTCCTGGCTATGGACATTGGATGTCATTGATAATGGGATCACATCATTAGGAGAATGATGTGATGGACAAGACCTAATCCTAAGCATAGCACAAGATCGTGTAGTTCGTTTGCTAGAGCTTTTCCAATGTCAAGTATCTTTTCCTTTGACCATGAGATCGTGTAACTCCCGGATACCGTAGGAGTGCTTTGGGTGTACCAAACGTCACAACGTAACTGGGTGACTATAAAGGTGCACTACAGGTATTTCCGAAAGTGTCTGTTGGGTTGACACGAATCGAGACTGGGATTTGTCACTCCATATAACGGAGAGGTATCACTGGGCCCACTCGGTAATGCATCATCATTATGAGCTGAAGGTGACCAAGTGGTTGATCACGGGATCATGCATTACGGTACGAGTAAAGTGACTTGCCGGTAACGAGACTGAACAAGGTATTGAGATACCGACGATCGAGTCTCGGGCAAGTAACATACCGATTGACAAAGGGAATTGTATACGGGGTTGTTTAATCCTCGACATCGTGGTTCATCCGATGAGATCATCGTGGAGCATGTGGGAGCCAACATGGGTATCCAGATCCCGCTGTTGGTTATTGACCGGAGAGTCGTCCCGGTCATGTCTGCATGTCTCCCGAACCCGTAGGGTCTACACACTTAAGGTTCGGTGACGCTAGGGTTGTGAAAATATGTATATGCAGTAACCCGAATGTTGTTCGGAGTCCCGGATGAGATCCCGGACGTCACGAAGAGTTCCGGAATGGTCTGGAGATAAAGAATTATATATAGGAAGTGCAGTTTCGGCCATCGGGACAAGTTTCGGGGTCATCGGTATTGTACCGGGACCACCGGAAGGGTCCCGGGGGCCCACCGGGTGGGGCCACCTGTCCCGGGGGGCCACATGGGCTGTAGGGGGTGCGCCTTGGCCTAGATGGGCCAAGGGCACCAGCCCCAAAATCCCATGCGCCTAGGGTTCCACTTAAGGGAAGAGTCCCAATGGTGGAAGGCACCTCTAGGTGCCTTGGGGGGGAGGGAAACCTCCCCTTGGCCGCCGGCCCTAGGAGATTGGATCTCCTAGGCTGGCACACCCCCCCCTTGGCCCTCCTATATATAGTTGAGGAGAGGGAGGACTTCAAACCTCAGCCTTTGGTGCTTCCCTCTCCCCTGTTACATCTCTCCCTCATAGTACACGGCGAAACCCTGCTACTGTGACGCCCTGCATCCACCACCACGCCGTCGTGCTGCTGGATCTTCATCAACCTCTCCTTCCCCCTTGCTGGATCAAGAAAGGAGGAGACATCATCCGTTCCGTACGTGTGTTGAACACGGAGGTGCCGTCCGTTCGGCGCTTGGTCATCGGTGATTTGGATCACGTCGTGTTCGACTACATCAACCCCGTTCTTTGAACGCTTCCGCTCGCGATCTACAAAGGTATGTAGATGCATCCAATCACTCGCTGCTAGATGAACTCCTAGATGGATCTTGGTGAAACCGTAGGAAAATTTTTGTTTTCTGCTACGTTCCCCAACACAGGTAACCCCCCGGTACTCCGGTAAAATCCTGATTTCACCCGGAACAATTCTGATATCCAAATATAGGCTTCCAATATATTGATCTTTATGTCTCGACCATTTCGAGACTCCTCGTCATGTCCATGATCACATCCGGGACTCCGAACAACCTTCGGTACATCAAAATACATAAACTCATAATGAAACTGTCATCGTAACGTTAAGCGTGCGGACCCTACGGTTCGAGAACAATGTAGACATGACCGAGACACGTCTCCGGTCAATAACCAATAGCGGAACCTGGATGCTCATATTGGTTCCTACATATTCTACGAAGATCTTTATCGGTCAGACCGCATAACAACATACGTTGTTCCCTTTGTCATCGGTATGTTACTTGCCCGAGATTCGATCGTCGGTATCTCAATACCTAGTTCAATCTCGTTACCGGCAAGTCTCTTTACTCGTTCCATAATACATCATCTCACAACTAACTCATTAGTTGCAATGCTTGCAAGGCTTATGTGATGTGCATTACCGAGAGGGCCCAGAGATACCTCTCCGACAATCGGAGTGACAAATCCTAATCTCAAAATACGCCAACCCAACATGTACCTTTGGAGACACCTGTAGAGCACCTTTATAATCACCAAGTTACGTTGTGACGTTTGGTAGCACACAAAGTGTTCCTCTGGCAAACGGGAGTTGCATAATCTCATAGTCATAGGAACATGTATAAGTCATGAAGAAAGCAATAGCAACATACTAAATGATGTAGTGCTAAGCTAATGGAATGGGTCATGTCAATCAGATCTTTCACCTAATGATGTGATCCCGTTAATCAAATAACAACTCTTTGTCCATGGTTAGGAAACATAACCATCTTTGATTAACGAGCTAGTCAAGTAGAGGCATACTAGTGACACTCTGTTTGTCTATGTATTCACACATGTATTATGTTTCCGGTTAATACAATTCTAGCATGAATAATAAACATTTATCATGATATAAGGAAATAAATAATAACTTTATTATTGCCTCTAGGGCATATTTCCTTCAGATGACCCATGGGAGATGGGTATAGGGAGAGAGATCAGAGGACGGCGGAGATGATGCGCGGAGAAGGACCAAGATTTACTGGTTGGAGAGGGAGATCACCGGAGAACCTAGGACACCAGTGGGAGGAGGGGTGGGAGACATCTTTTCCTTGTAGGTGAAAGTGTTGTTATGATTGTTGTTAGCTATGGAACTAATGAGTTAGTTGCGGGATGATGTATTATGGAATGAGTAAAGAGACTTGCCGGTAACGAGATTGAACTAGGTATTGAGATACCGACGATCGAATCTCGAGCAAGTAACATACCGATGACAAAGGGAACAACGTATGTTGTTATGTGGTTTGACCGATAAAGATCTTCGTAGAGTATGTAGGAGCCAATATGGGCATCCAGGTCCCGCTATTGGTTATTGACAAGAGAGGTGTCTCGGTCATGTCTACATAGTTCTCGAACCCGTAGGGTCCGCACGCTTAACGTTCATTGACGATATAGTACTATGAGTTATGTATGTTGGTGATCGAATGTTGTTCGGAGTTTTGGATGAGATCACAGATATGACGAGGAACTCCGGAATGGTCCAGAAGTAAAGATTGATATGTGGATAGTAGTGTTTGATCTCCGGAAGGGTTCCGGAATTCACCGAAAGGGGTTCCGGATGTTTCCCGAAATGTTTGGGCACAAGAACACTTTATCTGGGCCAAAGGGGAAAGCCCACGAGGCTTTTGGAAAGTGCAAAAGGAAGTTTTGCGGAGACCAAAGGCTAGACGCCAGGAACCCTGGCGTCTAGGGGGTAGACGCCGGGAACCCTGGCGTCTAGCCCTGGAGTCCGAGAAGGACTCGTGCCTTTCGGGTGAAACCGACTTTGAGGAGGCTTTTACTCCAAGTTTCGACCCCAGGGCTCAACATATAAATAGAGGGGTAGGGCTAGCACCAAAGACACATCAAGAAACACCAAGCCGTGTGCCGGCAACCCCGTCTATGGAGATTGTTCTTCACCAACACCGTCACCACGCCGTCGTGCTGTCGGAACTCATCTACTACTTCGCCCCTCTTGCTGGATCGAGAAGGCGAGGACGTCACCGAGCCAAACGTGTGCAGAACTCGGAGGTGTCGTGCTTTCGGTACTTGGATCGGTCGGACGTGAAGACGTACGACTACATCAACCGCGTTGATATAACGCATCCGCGAACGGCCTACGAGGGTACCTAGACAACACTCTCCCCTCTCGTTGCTATGCATCACCATGATCTTGCGTGTGCGTAGGAAATTTTTTGAAATTACTACGTTCCCCAACAGTGGCATCCGAGCCTAGGTTTTATGCGTTGATGTTGTGCACGAGTAGAACACAAGTGAGTTGTGGGCGATATAAGTCATACTGCTTACCAGCATGTCATACTTTGGTTCGGTGGTATTGTTGGATGAAGCGGCCCGGACCGACATTACGCGTACACTTACGCGAGACTGGTTCTACCGACGTGCTTTGCACACAGGTGGCTGGCGGGTGTCAGTTTCTCCAACTTTAGTTGAACCAAGTGTGGCTACGCCCGGTCCTTGTGAAGGTTAAAACAGCACCAACTTGACAAACTATCGTTGTGGTTTTGATGCGTAGGTAAGAACGGTTCTTGCTTAAGCCCGTAGCAGCCACGTAAAACTTGCAACAACAAAGTAGAGGACGTCTAACTTGTTTTTGCAGGGCATGTTGTGATGTGATATGGTCAAGACATGATGCTAAATTTTATTGTATGAGATGATCATGTTTTGTAACTGAGTTATCGGCAACTGGCAGGAGCCATATGGTTGTCGCTTTATTGTATGCAATGCAATTGCGTTGTAATGCTTTACTTTATTACTAAGCGGTAGCGATAGTCGTGGAAGCATAAGATTGGCGAGACGACAACGATGCTACGATGGTGATCAAGGTGTCGCGCCGGTGACGATGGTGATCATGACGGTGCTTCGGAGATGGAGATCACAAGCACAAGAAGATGATGGCCATATCATATCACTTATATTGATTGCATGTGTTGTTTATCTTTTATGCATCTTATCTTGCTTTGATTGACGGTAGCATTATAAGATGATCTCTCACTAAATTTCAAGATAAAAGTGTTCTCCCTGAGTATGCACCGTTGCCAAAGTTCGTCGTGCCCAGACACCACGTGATGATCGGGTGTGATAAGCTCTACGTCCATCTACAACGGGTGCAAGCTAGTTTTTGCACACGCAGAATACTCAGGTTAAACTTGACGAGCCTAGCATATGCAGATATGGCCTTGGAACACTGATACCGAAAGGTCGAGCATGAATCATATAGTAGATATGATCAACATATTGATGTTCACCATTGAAAGCTACTCCATTTCACGTGATGATCGGTTATGGTTTAGTTGATTTGGATCACGTGATCACTTAGAAGATTAGAGGGATGTCTTTCTAAGTGGGAGTTCTTAAGTAATATGATTAATTGAACTTAAATTTATCATGAACTTAGTCCTGGTAGTATTAACATATCTATGTTGTAGATCAATAGCTCGCGTTTAGCGCCCCTGTTTTATTTTTGATATGTTCCTAGAGAAAACTAAGTTGAAAGATGTTAGTAGCAATGATGCGGATTGGATCCGTGATCTGAGGTTTATCCTCATTGCTGCACAGAAGAAATATGTCTTTGATGCACCGCCAGGTGACAAACCTATTGCAGGAGCAGATGCAGATGTTATGAACATTTGGCTAGCTCAATATGATGACTATTTGATAGTTTAGTGCACCATGCTTAAACGGCTTAGAATCGGGACTTCAAAGACGTTTTGAACGTCATGGACCATATGAGATGTTCCAGGAGTTGAAGTTAATATTTCAAGCAAATACCCGAGTTGAGAGATATGAAGTCTCCAACAAGTTCTATAGCTAAAAGATGGAGGAGAATAGCTCAAGCAGTGAGCATGTGCTCAGATTGTCTGGGTACTACAATCGCTTGAATCAAGTGGGAGTTAATCTTCCAGATAAAATAGTGATTGACAGAATTCTCTAGTCACCATCACCAAGTTAGTAGAACTTCATGATGAACTATGATATGCAAGGGATAACAGAAAAGATTCCCAAGCTCTTCGTAATGCTGAAATCGACGAAGGTAGAAATCAAGAAAAATATCAAGTGTTGATGGTAGACAAGACCACTAGTTTCAAGAAAAGGGCAAAGGGAAGAAGGGGAACTTCAAGAAGAACGGCAAGCAAGTTGCTGCTCAAGTGAAGAAGCCCAAGTCTGGTCCTAAGCCTGAGACTAAGTGCTTCTACTGCAAAGGGACTGGTCACTGGAAGCGGAACTTCCCCAACTATTTGGCGGATAAGAAGGATGGCAAAGTGAATAAAGGTATATTTGATATACAGATTATTGATGTGTATTTTACTAGTGTTCATAGCAGCCCCTCGGTATTTGATACTGGTTTAGTTGCTAAGAGTAGTAACTCGAAACGGGAGTTGAAGAATAAACATAGACTAGTTAAGGGTGAAGTGACGATGTGTGTTGGAAGTGGTTCCAAAATTGATATGATCATCATCGCACACTCCCTATACTTTTGGGATTAGTGTTGAACCTAAATAAGTGTTATTTGGTGTTTGCGTTGAGCATGAATATGATTTGATCATGTTTATTGCAATACGGTTATTCATTTAAGTAAGAGAATAAATTGTTGTTCTGTTTACATGAATAAAACCTTATATGGTTACACACCCAATGAAAATGGTTCATTGGATCTCGATCGTAGTGATACACATATTCATAATATTGAAACCAAAAGATGCACAGTTAATAATGATGGTGAAATTTATTTGTGGCACTGCCGTTTAGGTCATATTGGTGTAAAGCGCATGAAGAAAATCCATGCTGATGGGCTTTTGGAATCACTTGATTATGAATCAGTTGATGCTTGCGAACCATGCCTCATGGGCAAGATGACTAAGACTCTGTTCTCCGGAACAATGGAGCGAGCAACTGACTTATTGGAAATAATACATACTGATGTATGCGGTCCGATGAGTGTTAAGGCTCATGGCAAGTATCATTATTTTCTGACCTTCACAGATGATTTGAGCGTATATGGGTATATCTACTTAATGAAACACAAGTCTGAAACATTTGAAAAGTTCAAAGAATTTCAGAGTGAAGTGGAGAATCATCGTAACAAGAAAATAAAAGTTTCTACGATATGATCGCAGAGGTAAAATATTTGAGTTAAGAGTTTGGCCTTCAGTTAAAACAATGTGAAATAGTTTCACTACTCACGCACCTGGAACACCACAGTGTAATGGTGTGTCCGAACGTCATAACCGTACTTTATTAGATATGGTGCGATCTATGATGTCTCTTACCGATCTACCACTATCATTTTGGGGTTATGTATTAGAGACAGCTGCATTCACGTTAAATAGGGCACCATCTAAACCGTTGAGACGACACCATATGAACTATGGTTTGGCAAGAAACCTAAGCTGTCGTTTCTTAAAGTTTGAGGTTGCAATGCTTATGTGAAAAAGTTTCAACCTGATAAGCTCTAACCCAAATCGGAGAAGTGCGTCTTCATAGGATACCCAAAAGAAAATGTTGGGTACACCTTCTATCACAGATCCGAAGGCAATATATTCGTTGCTTTGTATGGATCCTTTTTAGAAAAGGAGTTTCTCTCTAAAGAAGTGAGTGGGAGGAAAGTAGAACTTGATGAGGTAACTGTATCTGCTCCCTTATTGGAAAGTAGTTCATCACAGAAATCTGTTCCTGAGACTACTACACCGATTAGTGAGGAAGCTAATGATGATGATCATGTAACTTCAGATCAAGTTACTACCGAACCTCGTAGGTAAACCAGAGTGAGATCCGCGCCAGAGTAGTACGATAATCCTGTTCTGGAGGTCATGTTACTTGACCATGACGAGCCTACGAACTATGAGGAAGCGATGATGAGCCCAGATTCCGCAAAATGGCTTGAGGCCATGAAATCTGAGATGAGATCCATGTATGAGAACAAAGTATGGACTTTGATTGACTTGCCCAATGATCGGCGAGCCATTGAGATTAAATGGATCTTCAAGAGGAAGACGGACGCTGATAGTAGTGTTACTATCTACAAAGCTAGAATTGTCGCAAAAAGGTTTTCGACAAGTTCAAGGTGTTGACTACGATGAGAGTTTCTCACTCGTATCTATGCTTAAGTCTGTCCGAATCATGTTAGCAATTGCCGCATTTTATGAAATCTGGAAAATGGATAAACAAAACTGCATTCCTTAATGGATTTATTAAAGAAGAGTTGTATATGATGCAACCAGAAGGTTTTGTCAATCCTAAAGGTACTAACAAAATATGCAAGCTCCAGCGATCCATCTATGGACTGGTGCAAGCATCTCGGAGTTGGAATATACACTTTGATAAGTTGATCAAAGCATATAGTTTTATACAGACTTGCGGTGAAGCCTGTATTTACAAGAAAGTGAGTGGGAGCACTACAGCATTTCTGATAAGTATATGTGAAAGACATATTGTTGATCGGAGATAATGTAAAATTATTCTGCAAAGCATAAAGGAATGTTTGAAAGGAGTTTTACAAAGAAAGACCTCAGTGAAGCTGCTTACATATTGAGCATCAAGATCTATAGAGATAGATCAAGACGCTTGATAAGGTTTTCAATGAGTACATACCTTGACAAGATTTTGAACTAGTTCAAAATGGAACAGTCAAAGAAGGATTACTTGCCTGTGTTACAAAGGTGTGAAGTTGAGTAAGACTCAAAACCCGACCACGGCAGAAGATAGAGAGAGAATGAAAGTCATCCCCTATGCCTCAGCCATAGGTTCTATAAAGTATTCCATGCTGTGTACCAGACCTATTGTATACCCTGCCCTGAGTTTGGCAAGGGAGTACAATAGTGATCTAGGAGTAGATCACTGGACATTGGTCAAAATTATCCTTAGTGGAATAAGGATATGTTTCTCGATTATGGAGGTGACAAAAGGTTCGTCGTAAAGGGTTACGTCGATGCAAGTTTTGACACTGATCCAGATGACTCTAAGTCTTAATCTGGATACATATTGAAAGTGGGAGCAATTAGCTAGAGTAGCTCTGTGCAGAGCATTGTTGACATAGAAATTTGCAAAATATATACGGATCTGAATGTTGCAGACCCGTTGACTAAACTTCTCTCACAAGCAAAACATGATCACACCTTAGTACTCTTTGGGTGTTAATCACATAGCGATGTGAACTAGATTATTGACTCTAGTAAACCCTTTGGGTGTTGGTCACATGACGATGTGAAGTATGGGTGTTAATCACATGGTGATGTGAACTATTGATGTTAAATCACATGACGATGTGATCTAGATTATTGACTCTAGTGCAAGTGGGAGACTGAAGGAAATATGCCCTAGAGGCAATAATAAAGTTATTATTTATTTCCTTATTTCATGATAAATGTTTATTATTCATGCTAGAATTTTATTAACCGGAAACATAATACATGTGTGAATACATAGACAAACAGAGTGTCACTAGTATGCCTCTACTTGACTAGCTCGTTGATCGAAGATGGTTAAGTTTCCTAACCATAGACATGAGTTGTCATTTGATTAACGGGATCACATCATTAGGAGAATGATGTGATTGACTTGACCCATTCTGTTAGCTTAGCACTCGATCGTTTAGTTTGTTGCTATTGCTTTCTTCATGACTTATACATGTTCCTATGACTATGAGATTATGCAACTCCCGTTTACCGGAGGAACACTTTGTGTGCCACCAAACGTCACAACGTAACTGGGTGATTATAAAGGTGCTCTACAGGTGTCTCCAAAGGTACTTGTTGGGTTGGCGTATTTTGAGATTAGGATTTGTCACTCCGATTGTCGGAGAGGTATCTCTGGGCCCACTCGGTAATGCACATCACTATCAGCCTTGCAAGCATTGCAACTAATGAGTTAGTTGCGCGATGATGTATTACGGAACGAGTAAAGAGACTTGCCGGTAACGAGATTGAACTAGGTATGGAGATACCGACGATCGAATCTCGGGCAAGTAACATACCGATTACAAAGGAAACAACGTATGTTGTTATGCGGTCTGACCGATAAAGATCTTCGTAGAGTATGTAGGAGCCAATATGGGCATCCAGGTCCCGCTATTGGTTATTGACAAGAGAGGTGTCTCGGTCATGTCTACATAGTTCTCGAACCCATAGGGTCCGCACGCTTAACGTTCGTTGACAATATAGTACTATGAGTTATGTATGTTGGTGACTGAATGTTGTTCGGAGTTTTGGATGAGATCACAGATATGACGAGGAACTCCGGAATGGTCCGGAAGTAAAGATTGATATGTGGATAGTAGTGTTTGATCTCCGGAAGGGTTCCGGAATTCACCGGAAGGGGTTCCGGATGTTTCCTGAAATGTTTGGGCACGAGAACACTTTATCTGGGCCAAAGGGGAAAGCCCACGAGGCTTTTGGAAAGTGCAAAAGGAAGTTTTGCGGAGACCAGAGGCTAGACGCCAGGAACCCTGGCATCTAGTGGGTAGACGCCGGGAACTCTGGCGTCTAGCCCTGGAGTCCGAGAAGGACTCTTGCCTTTCGGGTGAAACCGACTTTGAGGAGGCTTTTACTCCAAGTTTCGACCCCAGGGCTCAACATATAAATAGAGGGGTAGGGCTAGCACCAAAGACACATCAAGAAACACCAAGCCGTGTGTCGGCAACCCCGTCCCCTCTAGTTTATCCTCCGTCATAGTTTTCATAGTGCTTAGGCGAAGCCCTGCGGAGATTGTTCTTCACCAACACCGTCACCACGCCGTCGTGCTGCCGGAACTCATCTACTACTTCGCCCCTCTTGTTGGATCGAGAAGGCGAGGACGTCACCGAGCCGAACATGTGCAGAACTCGGAGGTGACGTGCTTTCGGTACTTGGATCGGTCGGACGTGAAGACGTACGACTACATCAACCGCGTTGATATAACGCTTCCGCGAACGGTCTACGAGGGTACGTAGACAACACTCTCCCCTCTCGTTGCTATGCATCACCATGATCTTGCGTGTGCATAGGAAATTTTTTGAAATTACTACGTTCCCCAACAGTTTGGATATCGGAAGTATTCCGGGTGAAATCGGGATTTTACCGGAGTACCGGGAGGTTACCGGAACCCCCCGGGAGCTTAATGGGCCATAGTGGGCCTTGTGGAGAAGAGGAGAGGCGGCTAGGGTAGCCCCCCCCCCTAGTCCAAATAGGACAAGGAGAGGGGGCGCCCCTCCCCCCCCCCTTTCCTTCCTCTCTCCCTCCTCTTTCCCCCTCCACTCCTAGTCCAACAAGGAAAAGGGAGGGAGTCCTACTCCCGGTAGGAGTAGGACTCCTCCTGGCGTGCCCCCTCTAGGCCGGCCGCACCTCCCCCCTTGCTCCTTTATATACGGGGGCAGGGGGCACCCTAGAGACACAACAATTGATCGTTTGATCTTTTAGCTGTGTGCGGTGCCCCCCTCCACCATAGTCCACCTCGATAATATTGTAGCGGTGCTTAGGCGAAGCCCTACGTCGGTAGAACATCATCATCGTCACCACGCCATCGTGCTGACGAAACTCTCCCTCAACACTCGGCTGGATCGGAGTTCGAGGGACGTCATCGGGCTGAACATGTGCTGAACTCGGAGGTGTCGTGCGTTCGGTACTTGATCGGTCGGATCGTGAAGTCGTACGACTACATCAACCGCGTTGTGCTAACGCTTCCGCTTTCGGTCTACGAGGGTACGTGGAGAACACTCTCCCCTCTCGTTGCTATGCATCACCATGATCTTGCGTGTGCGTAGGAAATTTTTTAAAATTACTACGTTCCCCAACACCTTGAGCGCTGGAAGGCACACTGGCTCGCCGTGGAGGGGCCAACGGTGAGCGGCAGATGCAATATGAGCAGATGTTGCGCCATGACGAGGAGGCTCTGCGGCTTGGGAAGGAGGAGTACGCCCGCCTCGCCGCTATGCTGCCGCCGCAGCAGACGTCGGAGGAGGCTGCCCTGGCGGTCTATCAAGCCGCGTTCGGTTGGGCTGGGCCTCCCCCGTCTTCTTTGACCTCACCGGGCGGTGACGACGACGACGGCAAGGGCAACGGCAACGGCAAAGGCAAGACAGTCTACTAAGGCAGCATGCGGGCGGTTATTAGTTTGTTTTTAAAAAATTTAGTTGTTTAAGTGGACTTTGGCCGGCCATTTATATATAACCGCTGGGCGCATCTGCTGGCCTAAATGAAAAATCAGACGCGCATGTTTGTCTGGCCGATCCAAATAAATAAAAAGCAGACAAAGCGCATGTCCGTTTGGATCTGCGCGTTGAAGTTGCTCTAAGCAACCAAACCTGTGGTTGGCTCAAAAAATGTGGTTGGTTCACGTTCAGAAAACTGATTTATTTTGACGAGGGAACCAATAATTCTGTGTGCCGATCTGACCGATGGGACGGCAAAAAACAAGATCACGTGTCGCGTGCTTGTTCGCCGACCGCATTGTTGATTGTTGGGTGCCCCTACGCGCACCGCACAAGAGCACAGCCAGTTGATCAGTTGATCTGTACCACCACACTTTGGCTCCTCCGCCCTCTGCTCTCTTCTGCTCGGCAGCCGAATCTCCCTCCGCCCCGCCCGTGCTCAGGTGAGAAACCTCGCCCCTCCCCCACCCATCGCTCCTCCATTTTGCTCGGCCCATTCCGTCTTTTGGTGGCGGGGCTTTCAGTTCCATCGATTCTCTAATTACGGATGACGCCTCGTTGAACAGAAACCCTCGGCGCCTTGCCCCTTTGCCAGAGGATGCCATTAACTCAGGTTTGCTCTTTCCTCTCGACACTACGTTTTTCAAGCAGTACATGTTTCCTGATGCATAAGAGTAATTTGTGAGGCATTACAATAAAGACTTACTGTAAGGGGCGTATTTAACTGTAATTTTCTGTAAAGAAAAAGGAATGCGTGCGCATATAGCAATTGTAGTTCAGAAAATGGTACGGTGTTGCCAAGACAAGTCTGCTTGTCGCGATGTAATTTTAGGTATGGTGGTTTGGATGAGCAATTGAGCATGTGATATGTATATAGTAGGATGACGGTTGTATGTATGGACGTATGGTCACATTGGCGGAGCTTAGGCAAGGCCGAATGGCCATGGCCCGCCCAGCTCCGGCACTTCTCCTCATATATATATATAGGAAATTATTTAGGAATAATATATCCTTACTCCTATGAAGATCTTTAATTGGTGGCGGTGGTTCATTCATCTTCGGGCCACGCCAACTGTTGACCTGGCCCAAACAATTTAAGGGAGAGCGGGTTTGGATGATTTTTGCTCAGCCAAATGATAGTACAGTGTTCTTCTTAAACATTTTTCTGTATGTTATCCTAACCTATGTGTGTCAGGTGCACAAACGTGGGGCTATAAGCCGTTCCATTGACATTGGTAGGTTCTCTGAATATGGAGAACTGAATCAAGCTTTGGCCCACATGTTTGGCATGGAAGGGCGACTCGAAGATCGACAGAGTATGGGTTGGAAATGTATCTACCAGGATTATGAGGGCGACTTCCTATTTGTCGGTGATGACCCATGGGAGTAAGTCCACCGTTAGTTTTCTGCCTATGGCTATATGAACTTCTCAAGATTCCCTGTTAAAATGTCATGAATTGATACAACTGAAACACGAATGTGTGCGTATTTCCTTTAAAAAAATGAGAAGTTTAGAACACTGCCCTCTTTTCTTTTACTGTTCATGATGAAAGATTGTACTGGTCGGTTACCTTGACATTTTTGGCATTGATGCTGCAGGGAGTTTGTGATCATCGTCAAGTCCATTTGGATCTTGTCGCCTCAAGAGGTTCTTCAGCCGATGTTTCCGGGTGGTGATTTAACATCAAGGCTGTAGCCTACGAAATCAATGCAGTGAAGAATATAGTGTATATGTGTGAGCTTATTGTTGTGAGGGCTAAAATTCTGCCAAGACTAGCTTGATCATGCGCGCTGCAATATTTGCCGTGAGGCCTAAATTCTCCTAAGGCTATACATTTGATCATGGGTGCTGCGACGCGCCATTTAAATGCTACGTGCATTGTCTCTGGGATATACTTTTTTCATGCCTGTACTATTTTCACACAACAATAGTGTGTTTAACTCTCTGAGAAAGAGAAGATGATAGCATCGGAGGTAAATACATCAGGAGTCATAGAACTTGCACGTGACAGTCAGTTTGGTGCACAAAGTTGTAAAATACGTGTTTCTGGTCATCAAACTTGCACAAACGTTCATATACGGTCGCATTCCATGTACGCAGACGTATCCGTGGCCTATGTGGCATACCAGCATGGCCAGGGCCCACTGTAAGCCCACCACGCATGATAGATCTGTAGGCTTTTTCTTTATTTATGTATTATGCACCTATTTTTTAACTTATTAAGCCCCTAAAATAAAATAATTTTTTATTTACGTATAAAGCCCCTAAAATAAAATGGAAAAATAAGGGATGGTTTGGTTACAAACTAGGGACGTGCCCCTACTAGGCTTGGGTTAACAACCACCAAACCAATGACCATTCATGTCTAGATAGCACGAATAGTTTTTATATCATATAAACACGGCCGAAAAAGGGCCCACTGTAAGCCCACCACGCATGATAGATCTGTAGGCTTTTTCTTTATTTATGTATTATGCACCTATTTTTTAACTTATCAGGGCCCACTGTAAGCCCACCACGCATGATAGATCTGTAGGCTTTTTCTTTATTTATGTATTATGCACCTATTTTTTAACTTATTAAGCCCCTAAAATAAAATAATTTTTTATTTACGTATAAAGCCCCTAAAATAAAATGGAAAAATAAGGGATGGTTCGGTTACAAACTAGGGACGTGCCCCTACTAGGCTTGGGTTAACAACCACCAAACCAATGACCATTCATGTCTAGATAGCACAAATAGTTTTTATATCATATAAACACGGCCGAAAAATCAATTTTGCAAGAAATGTAACCTCAAAAAAGGGAGCACCATGGCTCGACTATGTGACCTCGTGGTCAACGTTAACTAAGATTACCACTGGGCTTCGACAACACAACATATCAAATGGGACAAATATTTTTCATGTTGTTATTCCTTCTTGTTCTATGTAAGAAAAAAAATTATATTATTGTGTTTGTGATATTTAATAAATGTTTATGTGTTACAAAAAAAGGTGTGTGACATTTAAAAAAAATAAACATTGTAAACCACATTTGTGTAATTAAAAATGATACATTGCATTTTAAAAATGTTCATGCATTCCAAAAAAACTGGTCATGACATTTTTCAAATGCCTATACAATGTATAAAACAGTTTGTGTAGCTTTAAAATGTTTCACACCATCCAAAAATGTTAAAAACATAGTTGAAAAAAGTTTCAAAACTTGTATTTGAAAAAAATGCCAATCATACACTTAAAAAGTATTAAGCATATATTTTTTAAATACTCCAAACATAGATGTATACTGGAGTATTTAAAACATATGTGTATCAAAACATAGATGTATACTGGAGTATTTAAAACATCAAAACATATATGTATCACATGGAGTATATGTTTCAATACACATAAATTTCAAAACTTGTATTTGAAAAAATGTTAATATGGACGTGTTGTGTTGATTAACATTTTTCCAAATACAAGTTTTTGAAACTTTTTAAAATGCTGCGTACCTTTTTTGTAACACATAAATATTTTTTGAGTGTCACAAACACAAGAATATAAATTGTTTTCTTACATCTGGACGTGTTGTGTTGTCGGTGGTAATGTTAGTTAACCTTGAGCACAAGGTCACATGGTCGAGCCACGGTGCTCATTTTTTCCGTGTTACATTTCTTGTAAAAATTATTTTCAGTCAATGTTTACATGATACAGAAATTAGTCATGCTACATAGACATGAATGATCAGTAGTCTGGTGGTTGTCCACGTGTGACTACTAGGGCACGTTGCAGCTTCAAGACCCCACATCGCTTGTTTTTTCATTTTATTTTTAGGGGCTTAATACGAAAATAAAAAAAGTCAAAGGCTTCTCTGCAGATCTACATGCTACAGCGGATGACAATGGGCCCTGGCCACACTGGAATGCCATATAGCCTATGGATACGTCCGTGTACATGAAATGTGATCGTATATGAACGCTTGTACAAGTTTGATGACCGGAAACATGTATTTTACAAGTTTGTGCACCAAACTGACCATCGTGTGCAAGTTCTATGACTTCGGGTGTATTTACCTCATAGCATCGACTAAGATTTACCGCTTGGCATACATAGCGCGTTACACATGACAACTCATTCGCAAAGAGTAAGGAGTAATATCTGTTGGAATTTGGAAAATAATCCGAGCTTGCTGATTTGGTTAGCTTCCAAATCATGATCATGGTATATGTTTGTGTATGTTTCAAATTACAGCGTGAGTGGTCTACTCTAGTTAGTGTTATTTTGATGCGATGGATCCTTGGCAAACCCATGCGGGGGTGAGGTCGAGAGAGGTGACTCATGCTAGCGCCTCAGGGCGGACGATCATTGTATGGTGGAGCGACAAGGCAAAGACGGTGAGCACACTATTGTTGCTGGCGGCCGTTGTCCAGTGGAGCACGTCAAGATCATCTTCTGGAGAGTTAGACAGATAATGAAGTCATGTGTTGGCTCAAGGCCAGTGTGAGGGTGTGAGGTCCGCATGGGGACGGCGTGAGATCATTGTTGTACGAAATTGGTGAGATGTTAACTTCGATTACACCATAGTCAGTGAAATGCCGATATGAGAGAGGCAACATGATGCCGCTAAGGCAGGATGAGTCATGAAGTTCGTGTCAAGTGTTTGTGAACATGTGTCTGTTTGTGAGAGACAGTATTTTAGTTGAAGCACATCACAATCGAGGGGCTATCCGGTCCTGAGTGTGTCACCATGGGTGAAGAATGTGCACGATGACAAGAAATCAGGTTGTCATTGTCACGGTCATGAAATCCCTAGCAGCGCGCTAGACGGTATGTTAGTTCCTGATGCACAGGATTTGAGGGAGTTTCAAATCCTGGGGCTTGAGGAGGAAGAGAGGAGGAAAGGATGAGCACACACAGGTGCAGGGACAATTAGTTCATCTTTGATGCCCGCGACAACTTAAGTAGATAGTTGTTGGCTACAGGGCCTTGGCACCACTGGGCTTTAGTCATGCTTAACGGGCTTCCCGGGTCGGTTGCTTCACCTTAGTGTTAGTCCCCTACCTATTTCTCAAAAAAAAAAAAAAATTAGTCCCCTACCTCTTCCCTCTGATCTTTAGTGTTATCGGGTTCATACGCCGTGACATTTCTCCCTTCTTGTGGAATGGCTTGACCCCTAGCCGTCGATGGGAACTAACAGCACTTTCAGCACAACTTTAACACCCAGTTGTTTGGGATCTCTGCCATATAAAAGCCTTAAAAAAGGGGTAGTGTTAAGAGCTGAATGATAAGTGGTGCTATACCAAAACTCAGCTAACGGCAACCAGTGGTGCCATGCACAAAACATCTGAAGTAAGCTTCCAAGCACTGGTTTAATCCCTCTGTCTCTGGGTGGCTAGCACTACTCAAATTCAGCTGAGTGACAGTTAACCGGAAGAAATGTTGCCAAAAGTGTCTGGTGAAAACCTTATCCCTACCAGAAATATTAGCATCAAGCAATCCATGTAGCTTGTACTCCCTCCGTTCCTAAATATAAGTTTTTTTAGACATTTCAAATGGACTACAACATACGGATGTATGTAGACATATTTTAGAGTGTAGATTCACTCATTTTGCTCTGTATGTGGTCACTTGTTGGAATCTCTAGAAAGACCTATATTTGGAAAAGAAGGGAGTATATATTATCCACAAAAACCTGAGCAATCTGTATGGTCAGGAATCTCCTCTTTCTGTCTCAGCATGGCCAGGACGGCACAACGTTTATTTTGAGGCTCGAGCGTTCTGGATATGATTAACTACAAACTATGTGTGGTTCCAAATTCAGTTTCAGGAATTCAGAGGTTGGTTCTAATCTAATGCATGATGATGTTTTGAAGTTTAGACATAAACCACTAGCTTTGCCCAGCGAAAGAAGAGTGTCATGTTCAATTGTATCAGTAAGACGACAAAGCCATCTTATCTGATGACAAGTCACAACCAAAGCAAAAATGAAAGTGTGTCAGAAATGCAGTGCATATTTACATATATATAGAAGATAACATCAGCACGTAGTATTCAGTTACCTCGATCAATAACTAGCCCCGAGCCGAGCCAACCAGCGCATGCATAATTCAGCACATAAATAGCAGCTAGAGGCACTACTACATCATCATGCCCACATAAACAGAGATATGTACTGGGTTTCCCATCCATGCGCTGGTAAAGTGGTAAGAACCACAGCTCATGTCCTTTTCCTAGCCCTCAGACTTCTTGCTCATTGCACTGGCTCTGGACGTGGTTTTTGTTGTGACGGCGGCAGATGGATCTGGAGGAGAGGCGCCATCCCCTGCCAGTTGCCTGCACATTCGGAAACAGCAAACTGAATCATTCAATCAGAAATCCTCAGCTGCTGGACTACATTATGAAACAGGTAAATATCGACTTGGGCAATATTCAGTTTCGCTTCTAGTCACAGCCTCACAGGAGGTAATTCTATTAAGCACGAAAGGTATTTAGATGGCCTCGATCGCTCGGTGATCTAACCTGCCAGCCTCCTCCACTCGCTCGAGGAAAGGGTCGACGCTATCCATGTAGGTGTTGAACTACAGATATATTTGAAAAGATGCCTGCTTTATTGATGACTTCTAACTTAGACGCACCGCCTTCACAATGTTGTTGAATTTTGCGCGAATTTTCTGCTGTTCTCTGTGGCAGCAGTCCTTAGTGAAGCAGCTTCCGAATACAAATTCAAATCCTGTGTGGTGACACAAAGAAACATGATATGTCAGTTATTTTCAGGAAACAAAGACACAATTAACGAAAAAATGCTGCTAAACCTGCAGGCTTTAACAGTTAAAGAGATGGACAGCAAGTATCGTGTTTCTGCACGAACAGCGGCAATAAATACTAACAAGGCCTCACATGAATCACCAAATTTAATGATGTTCCCATTTTAAAAGGATTTGAAGTTCAAACAAGCAATATATTAGAATAAAGAACATCACCTTAGCGATCATTGCCTCCACTTTCTTTTCTCTAAGTTCGAGGCACTACAGTTTAGGGCGCAATTACAGGGTATCTACTGGTTAATCATATAACTAGAAACAGCAGTAAGTGCAACCCTTATACAAAGTAGCACCACCAGGCACCAGCTAGCTGTACCAAATAATCCAAAATATCAAAGAGATATATCATACGAGGAAACTAAATTGTCCTGGGAGACGCACGTAGCAAATAGTTTATTTTATCAAATTCCAAGACAGTAAGTCTGAAATCAGTTGCCGCAGTCAATGTTCATGAGCAAAACACCTTATAGAATTATCAATACACAGTAGTCTGAAATCAGTCGTGGATTCATAAAGAAATATGACGGTAGAGAGTTGCCAATACACAATTGTAGAATGCAGTGAGTGAACATTATATTTCTTTGAAAGACAAAAAGGAAAAAATGTATGACACAATACATATGGTAGAATGAGGTCAGTGTAAAGCATGATCTGGGTACCAAACAGATGCATAGCTTTTTTGTGAAAGAAATTATTTGTTGGAAGTACCAAGTGTAGTATTTGAGAACATACTGGCACTCAATGCACAATACATAAATGATCAATCCATAGTCGCAAGTCAAAGATATTTCACTGTTACCAAAGCCATCTTGAGAAGCAAATACCAGCACTACAAATATACTCCAACAAAAGTGAACTAAAACTAAAAAAGGTACTAACTAATGTGGTCGAGAAATATCAGATATTGATCAATGATAAGCATCCACCCCAACCAAAAAGTAAATCTAACGCCTATTTCTTCCACATTAGAAGCACACACTCATTTCATTTGTTGGACGAAACACGGCTGTAGTATTCAGTGAAGTCCAAACGGAAGAGAAGGAACTTTAAATCAACGTGTTGCTGCAGGGGCAACTGGGAGATAAATGAATCAAGAGAAGCTGTATAATCTTTTGCAATGCTATCCAAATCTTCACCCATTTTCCGAAAAAGTTCCCCTGCGAGTTGAATCATGGCTTTTCTGCCCCCCTCCAGCCATGAACCTGTTTCCTTCGATTTTGTTTTCAGTTTACTCTTTCCCCTGCAATAAGAAGGAAAACTTAAAAGTAAATCAAACAGTAGACGTGATGAGATTTTGAGGAAAAGATGGCTAGCTATTTCTGCAATAATCTAACCTTAGTTGCAGCTCATATATCCGTTCAAACCACCTATCAGCATGGCTGCGGAACTGCAATATGATGTCAAACAAAGCAAAAAGATTTCTCAAAATTCCCAGGGACCTCTCACCCAGGAGGGACTTCTCCACAATTGAAGTGAGATACTTATCATGTCCCATGAGAAGATCATCCAAATCTTTTGCTGCATCCATTTCTTCTGAAAAACGAGCCCAGGAAACCTCCAGGACCTCAAACATAATGTAGTACTGGAAGTTGGTCACAAAATGGTTCATTTCATTGAACAGAACTTGGCATTTCCGAAGAACTGAAACAAACTGAGCCCTGATGCTTGTCCCTTCCTTGTAGAATGGAGAAGAAACAATGCAATTAGGCTTCATTGTCTTCCAGACTCCAGTCAGAGAATGGTCAACACGCTTAAGCTTCCATAGGAAGTTGAATATCTTGAGGTACATCTTCATGACTGAAGCTGTGAACACCGTGTCCAGAGGGACCCTAGCGTCATACTCCAAGGAGAAGACGTCCCAGCCACGATCACCATCTCCATGATCCATCATCTTTACTCTTATCCGGTCCAAGATGTCACGGTCATCATATTGCGCATCAGACGCACGTATTGCAGTTTCAAGCAAGCCAGCAAGGTGGAAGGAGCTAATTCTATTGGCTGGTTCTGACAACTCTGGACCAACAACATCCATCAGATACTGAACAAAATCACCCTGCCCAAGAAGCAAATATCGCTTGATAGCAAGACAATGGTCTTTAAATCGGTATCGCTTATGGATCACATCCATCAAACGTTGATCAATCCTCTTGGCTGCTTCTACCACCAATGCCTCCAAGGCATCAATCTGCCCATAACCAAGCCCACCTCGACTTGTTGTGGTGCCAACATAGGCTGCAGCCTCAGTGGCAGCCTCAGCCCAACCATTATCATCACAGCAAACTCTGAGAAAGTTGATTGACTTCCCTGTTCTGAGGATCCTTTGTGCCAGCACCGGAGAAATGAAACTCGGTAGCATATCAGACTGAATAAGGTAGCCCTCCCGCCACAAAGATTCAGCCTTAACTGGCTGCCCAACAATGAAGAACTCACCAAATACATCCTCCAATTCACCTTCAAGCACCCAGCTTCGGACCATTTCAAACAGCGGCGAGCAGACTCGCCGCAGCAAGCGGCCCATAAAGTCTTGAACCATGGGATCCCCGTGCTGTGCGTGCCCATGGATCGCACCAGCCATTCCACCACCTCTCAAGCCACGGCATCCATCCACCAAGACAGCCATCAAGCGCATTTTCACCGCAGGCTCAGCAAGCCAGACAACGAGACGCCGCAGTGAGAGGTAATTACCTGACACACCCGAATCAGACCCAGGTGTTGGGATCGGATGCAACGAGTACGACTCTAGAACTGCAAGCAGCTTATAGTAATCAGACAGCTCCTCCTGTAGAGCCGAGCAGAAGGCCTGAGCAACAGTGCCGACCTCGGTGGCGGCATGAGAGGGCAAGCGGCTCACATTGTCGGAAACGAAGCCTCGCACCTTGCGGAACAGCCAGCCGACCTCGCACAGCTTGCGTACCAGGGTGCGAGTGGAGCCAGGCACGCGGACTCCGGCGGGCAGGTCGTAGGTGTCGCTGGCCTTGTCGTACCGAACGTAGCGGCCGTCGATGCCCTGGCAGGCGTACAGCACGTCGCGCACCAGCGTGGCCTCCGACACCTCCGTCTCGTCGAGCACCAGCTCGGTGTACTCCCGCAGCGCGATCTCGCGGATGTTGTCCGGGTCCTTGGAGACGAGCGCCGCGCCGCCGGCGGGCGTGCCGGGCGCCCGCGGGGCATGCCTCGGCGGCGCGGCGGTGGGGAGGTCGGGGAGGCAGGCGGCGGCCCCGCGGCGGTGGGGGGAGAGCGAGTCGAGCAGGTAGAGGAGCGGCCAGAGGGAGGCGGGGCGGGACCGGGCGGAGAGCTTGGAGTGGAGGTCGGCGAAGGCGAGCGCGTCGTCGGGGCGGCCGGAGGCGGCGAGGCGGCGCTTGACGGACTCCGCCAGCGCGTGCTCGTCCGGGAGGACGGCCGGGGCGAGGCGGCTGGAGAGCAGCCGGTGCGCGAACCGCAGCGCGCCGCCGGAGTCGGCGGGGACGAGGCGGAGGACGAGCTCCTTGACGAGATCCCCGGACTGGTGCTCGTCCATCGGGGAGGCAGTGGGCGCTAGGGTTCTCTCGGATGCGGCGCGGGAAGGGGACGGCGGCGGCGGCGCGCAGGTGGTGCGGCAGTCCAAGCCGGCCGGCCGGCCGAGAAGGTAGGGGAATCGGGAGGTAGACCTAGCTAGAACTGAATCGCCATGGCGTCTCGCTGTCGATTTGGGTTTTTTTAGGAGGGAAAGAAGAAAGGAGAAGAGAAGGAGGGAGGCATCGGTGCATTTGGCTGGGGAAGCGAGTTTTCCTATCATGGGCTGGGGATGGGCAGTGCGGAGGCCCGTCGTCTCCTTCATCCCGTGGGCCGTCGATCTGGATGCTCTGTTCTGTCCGCCCTTCAAAACAAAAACCCTAATAGCAAAAAAAAAAGAAGATAAAAAGCCCTAAACCCCCCTCAAAAAAAGAAGAAGAAGAAAAAGCCCTGAATAAAAAAAGATCAAAATAGACTCTTCCCTCAAAAAAATCAAAATAGACTCGGCGCTAAAAAAAATCAATATAGACTAATGGATCTATACCTATGCACTCGACCGGTGTAGTGTTAACTCTTAATCAAGTCAAATTAGGCTGAATGTGTGCAATAAAATTACCGCCTAATGTAGACAACCTAATACAGTCTGTCAAACTATGTGCAAAATATGATTTCTGGTATGTATCCACTGATCCAGTCTCAGTTGAGCCATAGATGTAGATGGCTCAAAAACAGTGTCGGTAACCAAACATTCCCATAAACCACACAGATGTGAGCTCATTTAGAGCATCTCCAACAACAACACTATTTGAGAACACCAAAAAGTAAGTGAAAATTAGGGTATCAAAAAGTGATTTTTTTTGGCAAGAAAAGATGATCATCTTAAACAGTTGTCCTAAAATAGGGCAACATTGCTCTAACCGCTGCACTAAAATAGGATAGCTGCACCATAATTTCCTCCATAATTGCGTATGTTTTGAAACAACTGATGAACTATGGATAAAATTTTAACTTTTGAAAATGACCTTACACATAATTGACAACATGTTAAATTGAACTTCAAATCAACATATCAAAATCAACTCAAACCCACATATAAAGTTCAAATGCAAACCACAAGCATAGTACATCACCAACACAAATAAAATTGCATTGAACAAAGTGCATAGCCTCTCAATTTTCATCCCCTTCATTGGCACTTGTGCTTCCATTGTCTCCATGCCTTGGAACATTGTATTGCCATAATTGGCCTCATTGCCACCACTGGCTCCATTCTTTTCATGGCCTCCATCCATGCCATCACCCATAGCACCACCCTACCTTCACCCATGTCACAACCCATAGCTGTTGGGGAACGTTGCAGAAAACAAAAAATTTCCTACTCGTTTCACCAAGATCTATCTAGGAGTTCATCTAGCAACGAGTCATCGGATGCATCTACATACCTTTGTAGATCGCGCACGGAAGCGTTCAAAGAACGGTGATGATGTAGTCGAACACGACGTGATCCAAATCACCGATGACCAAGCGCCGAACGGACGGCACCTCCACGTTCAACACACGTACGGGACGGGAGACGTCTCCTCCTTCTTGATCCAGCAAGGGGAAAGGAGAGGTTGACGAAGATCCAGCAGCACGACGGCGTGGTGGTGGATGCAGGGCGTCACAGTAGCAGGGCTTCGCCTATACTACGAGGGAGAGACGTAACGGGGAGAGAGGGAGGCGCCAGGGGCTGGGGTATGAAGTCCCTCCTCTCCCCCACTATATATAGGGGTGCCAGGGGGGGCGCCGGCCCTAGTAGATGGAATCTACTAGGGGGGGCGGCGGCCTAGGGTGGGGGGCTTGCCCCCCAAGCAAGGGGGCGCCCCCATCTAGGGTTTCCCCTCAACCCTAGCCGCATGGGCCCTAGGTGGGTGGCGCCCCAGCCCACTATGGGCTGGGTTCCCTCCTACTTCAGCCCATGGGGCCCTCCGGGATAGGTGGCCCCACCCGGTGGACCCCCGGGACCCTTCCGGTGGTCCCGGTACAATACCGGTGACCCCGAAACTTGTCCTGATGGCCGAAACAGCACTTCCTATATATAATTCTTTACCTCCGGACCATTCTGGAACTCCTCGTGACGTCCGGGATCTCATCCGGGACCCCGAACAACATTCGTGTTACTGCATATACATATCTTCACAACCCTAGCGTCACCGAACCTTAAGTGTGTAGACCCTACGGGTTCGGGAGGCAAGCAGACATGACCGAGACGACTCTCCGATCAATAACCAACAGCGGGATCTGGATACCCATGTTGGCTCCCACATGCTCCACGATGATCTCATCGGATGAACCACGATGTCGAGGATTCAATCAACCCCGTATGCAATTCCCTTTGTCAATCGATATGTTACTTGCCCGAGATTCGATCGTTGGTATCCCAATACCTCGTTCAATCTCGTTACCGGCAAGTCACTTTACTCGTACCGTAATGCATGATCCCGTGACCAGACACTTGGTCACTTTGAGCTCATTATGATGATGCATTACCGAGTGGGCCCAGCGATACCTCTCCGTCATACGGAGTGACAAATCCCAGTCTTGATCCATGTCAACCCAACAGACACTTTTGGAGATACCCGTAGTATACCTTTATAGTCACCCAGTTACGTTGTGACGTTTGGCACACCCAAAGCACTCCTACGGTATCCGGGAGTTACACGATCTCATGGTCTAAGGAAAAGATACTTGACATTGGAAAACTCTAGCAAACGAACTATACGATCTTGTGCTATGTTTAGGATTGGGTCTTGTCCATCACATCATTCTCCTAATGATGTGATCTCGTTATCAATGACATCCAATGTCCATAGTCAGGAAACCATGACTATCTGTTGATCAACGAGCTAGTCAACTAGAGGCTTACTAGGGACATGTTGGTGTCTGTTATTCACACACGTATTACGATTTCCGGATAACACAATTATAGCATGAATAAAGACAATTATCATGAATAAGGAAATATAATAATAATGCTTTTATTATTGCCTCTAGGGCATATTTCCAACAATAGCACCACCCCCGCATACACTGTACCCGTCCTCGGACAGGGAGGACTAGTCCGCGGACACGGATGCGGGAGCAGGCCATCCAAGGCTACATCATACATTTCAAACATAAAATAACCGGACAAATTTAAGCAAACATGTCGAAATTCATCTAAAGTTCCAAGATAATTTATATATATGATCGATATTTCGGTCGTTTAAAAACTATATCTTGTACTAGGCGACCACCTCGGACACATGGCCACCCTGCCCGACTGCATCGCCATCGCCGTCGTCATACCTCCAGCGGCAGTAGGGTGTCGGTGGGTCACGGCAGCCTTGTCTGGCCTCAGCCTGGCCCTCATGGAGGAGCCGTCTCGTTTCCTCCTGCGAGATGTGGAGGGATGTCACGACCAATGTGGACGACGCACGTGGAGCTTGGCATGGCCTTGCCCTGTTCTCCGATTTTGGACGTCGCGGTTGCGTGGCGGCGACGGCTGCTTCTCCTTGACACATTGTCTGATCTAGACGCCACCACCGTTACGCGAGGGGGGAGGGGCTCCTACATCACCCACCGAAAAAGGGGGACACCGTCTCCCGCTTCACGCGGCACGGCGAGGACAGCGGCTCCTCCTTGACCACACGCGACGGCGACGGTGGTGCAGGGCCCATCTAATGAAGCAATAGCTCTGTCATGAGCTCCATCTGACGAAAGAATTCCTCGTCTGTTAGAGCCGCCTCCGCGAGGAGGCGCGACTGCTGCTACAGTTGGTACTCCTGTGGCGGCGCCTGGTCCTCCTCGTCATCGAAGGAGATGACGATCTCCTCCTTGCCGAAGGAGCCGGTCGCCGTGGATGCCGAGGGGCCTGGCAAGCGAGGGTGGCAGCGCCATGAACCGCCTGGCGAATAACTGCCGCTGCCGCCTGTCGGCACTAAGAACCAGGACTTCGGCATCGCGGGAGTTAAAGATGCTCGGGAAGGAGGAGGGGCTTAGAGAGGAGGATGGCTTGGAGAGGAGGCAGTGTGGATATGTGCATCGTCGACGCACGGTTTTAATAGCCGCTATCAGGTCATGTGAAGGGTCGATCAGCCCGCTTCAATGGGGGGAGACCGGAGTTGTTTTGTCGGGACACGACGTCCGCATTATTGAAGCGGCGACACCCGAGAGGTCACATCCGTCAGCTTCGCCCTCCCGTCCGATCACGTCACTCGGCATCAATGTTGGTTGTTGTATGCTATAGCCTGGTATGAATGCGGCGCGGCAAGCGTCGCGCGGGCATTGGATAAAAGCATGCGAGAGGCGGGAGGGGTTATTGGGTGGGCCAAAGCAATGCAACGATGGTCTAGACGCCCACAACCCTCCAGTTTGCTTTCGGTTTACGAAAAAATTCACGTCTGGACCGGGCAACGGACCGATACAGACTCTTGTTGATTCGGTTTACGAAAAAAATTCACGTCTGGACCGGTACAGACTCTTGTTGAATGGCAAAACACGTGTGGATACCTTCCCGTATTCCGGACGGCTTCAGGGTCTATTTCTAAGCAATAACAAATACTTCCTCCGTTCTTTTTTGTGCGGGGTAAAGGGATTGTATTGATTAAATAATAGTCACATTGCAATCCCGTAGGATGAGGTCTAATATTTCATCAGGCCCTGATCCTAACCAAACAGCTGTTCGTTCCTCTAGACGACCAAAACAAGTAAGCAGATCGCTCGCTTGGTTCATTTCCTGGGAGATTTTGTTGACAACGAAACGCCTCCCTTGCTTCATGAGATGCTTCACATGCTCAACTAGATGACCCAGCTGTGAGCTATCTCGAGATGGATTATTAATCATCTTAGCGACCTCCATGGAATCTATTTCAACAAGGACATCATGTTGACTCCACTCCAGTGCAAGGGACATGCCTTCCATACAAGCACTTAGTTCCGCCTTAAGTGTTGATCCGCAACGACTAAGAAAACGGCAGGAAGAGAAAACAATTTGTCCATGCTCATCACGGAGAATCATACCTGCCCCTGCCACTCCTGTACTCTCACTATATGACCCATCAATATTCAGCTTCAGCATGCCAGCAGTTGGTCTCTCCCAACTATTGGCTGTAGCATGTGTTATATGCGAAACTACAGCTGGGGCTGGTCCATTCAGTACACCTTTTCCTCTGATAATTTGCTCAGTAGTCTGGTTCTGGACTTGCAATAAACTTGCCAGGTAACTGCATAAGAACCGTCGGGATCCTTCCACAGATGGAAATGGCTTGTCATGAGTAAGCTCATTATGTCCATGCCATACTCTCCAAAGGACCATCAGGATAAGAGCACAGACTTGGTCAGTGCATGGGAATAAGAGCTCCAGGATCCACTCAGTTTGTAGACGCTCCATAATCGCATGTGAGGGAAGGTCCCAAACGTCACACATGGCGTTCCATAAAGCCCGAGCTGGCGGGCAGCAATAAAGAGCGTGCTTTACATCCTCTTGTTCCTGCCCACAGATCGTGCACACTCCGGTGACTAGGATATGATGATTTTTCTTGTTCTCCTCTGCTGCTAATGAATTAGTAATTGCACGCCATGCAAAAGTACGAACCTTGGGAGGAACTGGCAAACTCCACAGCTTCTTCCAAATCTCACGATCACCATTCGGCCTAGTACTTGTGGCCGGCACATTACGAGTATGCTCTGTAAAGCTGAGACCAAGCTTATAAGCACTCTTAACAGAGAAGAAACCTTTTTTTCCAGCTGCCAGGCAAGAAATTCCAGTTCACGTCGTGGTGAGGTACGGATGGATAAAATGGCCCTAGCATCGATCGGTAGAAAGTTAGCCCACACAGCAGCTACATCCCATGTACCTCATTCGTAAAGCAAGCTCGAAACTCTGATTAGTCTGGACCGGCCTCGATGTAAGGGCATATTTATCCCTAAGGTGTTTTGGTGATTAATGAAAATGCGTTTGCGGACTAATCGTGTGTCTTGAGTTTCCCAGACGTTTCTTCGCTAGGCAAAAGATGGTTTGGTGTCCCTCGAAGACTATTGAAGACGGCATTTTTCTACGTTTCTTTTTGGTGGATTTGAGTCGTAGGAAAGTCGTACTATTAAGAGGGGGTCCGCGTCGGAAAGGTTCGGGTGAAATCATCACGTACACGTTTCTTTCTAGTCCCCTCCTTTCCCCTGCACCTTGGAGCATCCTCCGTTTTTATCTCTTTACCTTGTTCTGGCTGCTGTGTTGGCTTCCGGTAGTACTGCTCCCTAGTGAGCGGTAGTACCGTAGGCACCAGCGGTAGTACCGTGTTGTGGCGCGGTAGTACCGCTCCTCTGGAGCGTAGTACCGTGACCCCCAGGCCAAGTACCGCTCCCTCGCGGTAGTAGGGGCGGATGTAATTTTTTACATCCGCGCTACCGCGGTAGTACCGCATCCCTTGGGCGGTAGTACCGTGCGCGGCCTAGCTCAGCTGCCAGGCGGTAGTACCGCTCCTCTGCGGTAGTACTGTGTCGGATTTTTGCTACGTCCATTTTCCAGCGGAAGTAGGCACGGATGTTCTGTTATCCACGCTCTTCCCAGGCTTGGGGTTCCCTGCCTTGCGGTAGTACCGCAAGGGGGAGCGGTAGTACCGCGTCTGCGGAAGTACCGTCCTCAGCCCATGTGCTTAAGGTCTGCCCTAGCTACTGCTGCTGCTGCGGTAGTACCGCGGCTCCTCACGGTAGTACCGCATGGCCTCACAGTAGTACCGCTGTTCTGGAGCGGTAGTACCGCTGGTCCCAGGCTGTAGGTGGATAACGGTTGGTTTTTCTTCCTTAGCTATATAAGGGGTGTCTTCTTCCTCGTGTTGACTACCTCTTCCAACCCTAAGCTCCATTGTTGCTCTAAGCTCCATTTTCGCCCGATCTCACTCCCTAGCCAATCAAACTTGTTGATTTGCTCGGAGGTGGTTGAGAAGGCCCCGATCTACACTTCCACCAAGAGATTTGATTCCTCCCACTAATCCCTTGCAGATCTTGTTACTCTTGGGTGTTTGAGCACCCTAGACGGTTGAGGTCACCGCGGAGCCATAGTCCATTGAGGTGAAGCTTCGTGGTGTCGTTGGGAGCCTCCAATTGAGTTGTGGAGATTTCCCCAACCTTGTTTGTAAAGGTTCGGTCGCCGCCTCCAACAGCACCAATAGTGGAATCACGGCATCTCACATTGTGTGAGGGTGTGAGGAGAATATGGTGGCCCTAGTGGCTTCTTGGGGAGCATTGTGCCTCCACACCACTCCAACAGAGACGTACTTCCCCTCAAAGGGAAGGAACTTCAGTAACACATCCTCGTCTCCACCGGCTCCACTCTTGGTTATCTCGTGCCTTTACTTGTGCAAGCTTATTTGTGATATATCTCTTGCTTGCTTGTGTTCCTATCTTTGTTTCATCATATAGGTTGCTCACCTAGTTGCATATCTAGACAACCTACTTTGATGCAAAGTTTAAATTGTTAAAGAAAATCTAAAAATTGTTAGTTGCCTATTCCCCCCCCCTCTAGTCAACCATATCGATCCTTTCAATTGGTATCAGAGCCACGTCTCTTTATTAAGGACTTTACCGTCCGAAGAGTATGGTTGATACCGTAGACGGTGTGGAGGAACACTCCGGCGTGAATCCGATCTCGTCTACGGGCGATGGGGGAACCTCGGTCTCTCGTGAGGAGTTCAATGTGGACTTGGAGACATTGAAAACCTCCATGACGACCGAGGTTGAAAGCATGTTTACTAAATTCCTTGAAGGGCTTAAATTATCCACCGCACCGTTGAAAGTGGGCGATCCCACTGACAAGGTGACGGATGCTATCTCCGACAAGGGGGAAGCTAGTAGTGAAAAGGCTCCTTCTTCTAGTGGTAAAAATGGCACCGGCATCTTTGCTCATGTGGAACCACCACTTGTTTATGGTGGATCGGTTCCTTCCACTCATTTGAATCATGCCGATCCTCCCCCTAAGATTGTGAAAAATGAGGACTTTGATTCTTGGGTTTACCGCTTTAAGCGTCATTTAAATCATGTGAACACTAATCTTTGGAGAATCATTGAAGAAGGTTTCCATCTGCATGATCCAAGCAACTTCACTCCTCAAGAAGCTGCGGATAATCAATTCAATGAGAATGCTCTCTTCATCATTCAAGATGCAATTCCACCCGAAGATCTACCTCATCTTTGGCCCTTCGCCTTGGCCAAAGACGCATGGCTTTGTGTTGTCTCGCTCTACCGGGGAAGCGCAAGCATTCAACGCTCCAACTATGAAGTGGTGCAAGATGAAGCCGATGAGTTTGCAATGAAAGAAGATGAAGAACCTCGTGAGCTTTATCGGAGAGTAACCAAACTCGCGGTCTCACTCCGAGATCACGGGAGCAAGGACACGGATGACAATTGGATCAAGCGCAAATTCCTCAAGGCAATGATGCCTTACCACAAGGCCATGTCCTTCGTCATTCGTCAAAGGTCGGACTTCCACACTTTGACCTCAAGTGAAGTGTTGGATGAGTTTGTGGCGATGAACATCTTGGACAAGACTGCCGACAATGCGGTGCTTCGCTCTCAAAGGGCAAAGAAGCCTAACCTTGGATTAAAGGACAAGGTTTGCGGTGAAGAGGAAGAAGAATAGGAAGAAGAGGAAAGCAACCCCGAAGATACAAAGTATGCCTATCATGAACACATGGCACTTGCTTCAAGGCAATTTTGGAGTAAGAAAAACTCAAGGCCAAACTTCAACAAGAACAACTCAAGTGGCACGAAGAGCAAGCAACGTGTAAGGACTTGCTACAATTGTGGCAATGTGAGTCACTTTGTTGCGGAGTGCCCGTATGAGAAGAGGGAAGACAATGGTGGCAAGCTCATTCGAAAGGACAAAGCCAAGTCTTTCCCCAACAAGAACAACTTCACCAAGAAAATCCCTCACAAGGTGTTGGTGGTTCAAGAAGAGTACCATGAGGATGATGATGATGATGATGAAGATGGTGAGTCGGTGGCCATGGAATCCGTTGCCATTGCAAAAACTCCACGAGTATCCCTCTTCGACTCACCCAATGAGAACATCACCGCCAAGTGTCTCATGGCTAAATCCACCAACAAGGTAACTCCCAATATCAAAACTACCATCATTAATAATCCTTCCTTGACGGATTGCATTGATGAATGTGGGGGGTCTAATGTGGAGGAAAATGAGCTTGAGTCCTTTATGGGTAAACTCAAGGGTAAATCCAAGAAGCATTTTATTGCTCTCTTGGAACAACTCGGTGAAGCCAATGACATGATCGAGTCTCATGAAGATACTATCTCCAAGATGGAGGGGCATAGTCGTGACTATGCCGATGAGATCTCGGATCTTTCCAATGCTCTTGAGGAAGAGCGTGGTCTTCGTTTGGCTCTTGAGGAGTCACACAACGTTGATCATGCTAAGTTAAAGAAAGATTTTGATCATGCTCTCATTGTCTCTCGTGTGCTAAACTCCGAGAAGGCCGAACTTGAGGTTGATCTTGCTAGACTCAAAGAGGAGTTTGATCTACTTGACAAGGCTCACAAGGTCTTGAAGGGTGCTCATGCTAGCCTCAAAGAGTCTCATGATCAACTTCAAGTAAAGCTAACCAAGGAAAAGCCACTTTTCCTCGTATGATGTTAATTGATAATGCAAATGCTACTAACTCGTGTTGTGAGCATGTGCATCTTGTTGAAGAAAACGCTAAGCTAAAGGTGCAACTTGAGAAAGGTCTTGCATATTGCATACAAGGCGAGAAGAACCTCAACGACCTCTTGACCAACCAAAAGGGAGTTGTGGCCAAGGAAGGGATTGGGTGCGTGCCCAAGTCCAAGAACAAGAAGAAGAATGACAAGGCCAAACGACCTCCTCCTCTCATGCAAACCTTTGTGAAGGAGAGTTAGGGTGCTACTAAGGAGAAGGAGAAAAACTCCATGAGGGGTATTGGTGCCAAGAAGGGAAACGCTCCCCTTCCTAACAAAGCCGGGGACTTTAACCCTTCTTACGTGTTGTGCCGCACTAGTGATGGGCATGTTTATGCCAAATTTGTTGGTTCTCATTATGAGTACATTGAATGGTCTATTTGGGTTCCTAAGACCCTTGTTACTAACATCAAAGGACCCATTACAAAATGGGTACCTAAAACCAAGCATTGATCTCTTGTAGGTGTTTGCTTCCGGTAGGGGATCATGGTTGCTCGATACTGGAGCTACTAATCATATAACCGGAAGCAAGGACTTGGTGGTGGACATGCAAAAGATTCCATCCATGCCCACCAATGTTGAGTGGGGTGATGCCTCGTCTTCTAAGGTATTGGGACTCGGTAAAGTTGTCATTTCTCATGATCTTACGATCGAGAAGGTCATGCTGAAGGAAATATGCCCTAGAGGCAATAATAATGTTAGTATTTCATTTCCTTATATCATGATAAATGTTTATTATTCATGCTAGAATTGTATTATCCGGAAACATAATACTTGTGTGAATACATAGACAAACCAAACGTCACTAGTATGCCTCTACTTGACTAACTCGTTGATCAAAGATGGTTATGTATCCTAGCCATAGACATGTGTTGTCATTTGATTAATGGGATCACATCATTAGGAGAATGATGTGATTGACATGACCCATTCCATTAGCTTAGCACCCGATCGTTTAGTATGTTGCTATTGCTTTCTTCATGACTTATACATGTTCCTATGACTATGAGATTATGCAACTCCCGTTTACCGGAGGAACACTTTGTGTGCTACCAAACGTCACAACATAACTGGGTGATTATAAAGGAGCTCTATAGGTGTCTCCAAAGGTAAATGTTGGGTTGGCGTATTTCGAGATTAGGATTTGTCACTCCGATTGTTGGAGAGGTATCTCTGGGCCCTCTCGGTAATGCACATCACATAAGCCTTGCAAGCATTGCAACTAATGAGTTAGTTGCGAGATGATGTATTACGAAACGAGTAAAGAGACTTGCCGGTAACGAGATTGAACTAGGTATTGATATACCGACGATCGAATCTCGGGCAAGTAACATACCGATGACAAAGGGAACAAAGTATGTTGTTATGCGGTCTGACCGATAAAGATCTTCGTAGAATATGTAGGAGCCAATATGAGCATCCAGGTTCCGCTATTGGTTATTGACCGAAGACGTGTCTCGGCCATGTCTACATTGTTCTCGAACCCGTAGGGTCCGCACGCTTAAGGTTTCGATGACAATTATATTATGAGTTTATGCTTTTTGATGTACCGAAGTTTGTTCGGAGTCCCGGATGTGATCAAGGACATGACGAGGAGTCTCAAAATGGTTGAGACATAAAGATTGATATATTGGAAGCCTATATTTGGATATCGGAAGTGTTCCGGGTGAAATCGGGATTTTACCGGAGTACCGGGAGGTTACCGGAACCCCCCGGGAGGTATATGGGCCTTAGTGGGCTTTAGTGGAAGAGAGGAGAGGTGGCAAGGGCTGGGCCGCGCGCCCCTCCCCCCCTAGTCCGAATAGGACAAGGAGAGGGGGCGGCGCCCCCCTTCCTTCTCTCTCCTCTTTCCCCCTTCTCGAATCCTATTCCAACTAGGAAAGGGGGGGAATCCTACTCCCGGTGGGAGTAGGACTCCTCCTAGCGCGCCCTCCTCCTGGCCGGCCGCACCTTCCCCTTGCTCCTTTATATACGGGGGCAGGGGGCACCCCATAGACACACAAGTTGATCCACGTGATCATATTCTTAGCCGTGTACGGTGCCCCCTTCCACCATAATCCTCGATAATATTGTAGCGGTGCTTAGGCGAAGCCCTGCGACGGTAGTACATCAAGATCGTCACCACGCCGTCGTGCTGACGGAACTCTTCCCCGACACTTTGCTGGATCGGAGTCCGGGGATCATCATCGAGCTGAACGTGTGCTAGAACTCGGAGGTGCCGTAGTTTCGGTGCTTGATCGGTCGGGCCGTGAAGACGTACGACTACATCAACCGCGTTGTGCTAACGCTTCCGCTGTCGGTCTACAAGGGTACGTAGATCATGCTCTCCCCTCGTTGCTATGCATCACCATGATCTTGCGTGTGCGTAGGAATTTTTTTTGAAATTACTACGTTCCCCAACAGTGGTATCAGAGCCTAGGTTTTATGTGTTGATGTTATATGCACGAGTAGAACACAAGTGAGTTGTGGGCGATATAAGTCATACTGCTTACCAGCATGTCATACTTTGGTTCGGCGGTATTGTTGGACGAAGCGGCCTGGACCGACATTACGCGTATGCTTACGCGAGACCGGTTCTCCCGACGTGCTTTGCACATAGGTGGCTTGCGGGTGACAGTTTCTCCAACTTTAGTTGAACCGAGTGTGGCTACGCCCGGTCCTTGCGAAGGTTAAAACAACACCAACTTGACAAACTATCGTTGTGGTTTTGATGCGTAGGTAAGATTGGTTCTTGCTTAAGCCCGTAGCAGCCACGTAAAACTTGCAACAACAAAGTAGAGGACGTCTAACTTTTTTTTGCAGGGCATGTTGTGATGTGATATGGTCAAGACATGATGCTAAATTTTATTGTATGAGATGATCATGTTTTGTAACCGAGTTATCGGCAACTGGCAGGAGCCATATGGTTGTCGCTTTATTGTATGCAATGCAATCGCGCTGTAATGCTTTACTTTATCACTAAGCGGTAGCGATAGTCGTGGAAGCATAAGATTGGCGAGACGACAACGATGCTACGATGGAGATCAAGGTGTCGCGCCGGTGACGATGGTGATCATGACGGTGCTTCGAAGATGGAGATCACAAGCACAAGATGATGATGGCCATATCATATCACTTATATTGATTGCATGTGATGTTTATCTTTTATGCATCTTATCTTTCTTTGATTGACGGTTGCATTATAAGATGATCTCTGACTAATTATCAAGAAGTGTTCTCCCTGAGTATGCACCGTTGCGAAAGTTCTTCGTGCTGAGGCACCACGTGATGATCGGGTGTGATAGGCTCTACGTTCAAATACAACTGGTGCAAAACAGTTGCACACGCGGAATACTCAGGTTATACTTGACGAGCCAAGCATATACAGATATGGCCTCGGAACACGGAGACCGAAAGGTCGAGCGTGAATCATATAGTAGATATGATCAACATAGTGATGTTCACCAATGAAACTACTCCATCTCACGTGATGATCGGACATGGTTTAGTTGATTTGGATCACGTAATCACTTAGAGGATTAGAGGGATGTCTATCTAAGTGGGAGTTCTTTAAGTAATATGATTAATTGAACCTAAATTTATCATGAAACTTAGTACCTGATAGTATCTTGCTTGTTTATGCTTGATTGTAGATAGATGGCCCGTGCTATTGTTCCATTGAATTTTAATGCGTTCCTTGAGAAAGCAAAGTTGAAAGATGATGGTAGCAATTACACGGACTAGGTCCGTAACTTGAGGATTATCCTCATTGCTGCACAGAAGAATTACGTCCTGGAAGCACCGCTGGGTGCCAGGCCTGCTGCTGGAGCAACACCAGATGTTATGAACGTCTGGCAGAGCAAAGCTGATGACTACTCGATAGTTCAGTGTGCCATGCTTTACGGCTTAGAATCGGGACTTCAACGACGTTTTGAACGTCATGGAGCATATGAGATGTTCCAGGAGTTGAAGTTAATATTTCAAGCAAATGCCCGGATTGAGAGATATGAAGTCTCCAATAAGTTCTATAGCTGCAAGATGGAGGAGAACAGTTCTGTCAGTGAGCATATACTCAAAATGTCTGGGTATAATAATCACTTGATTCAATTGGGAGTTAATCTTCTAGATGATTGCGTCATTGACAGAATTCTCCAATCACTGCCACCAAGCTACAAGAGCTTCGTGATGAACTATAATATGCAAGGGATGAATAAGACTATTCCCGAGCTCTTCGCAATGCTGAAAGCTGCGGAGGTAGAGATCAAGAAGGAGCATCAAGTGTTGATGGTCAACAAGACCACTAGTTTCAAGAAAAAGGGCAAAGGGAAGAAGAAGGGGAACTTCAAAAAGAACAGCAAGCAAGTTGCTACTCAAGAGAAGAAACCCAAACCTGGACCTAAGCCTGAAACTGAGTGCTTCTACTGCAAGCAGACTGGTCACTGGAAGCGGAACTGCCCCAAGTATTTGGCGGATAAGAAGGATGGCAAGGTGAACAAAGATATATGTGATATACATGTTATTGATGTGTACCTTACTAATGCTCGCAGTAGCACCTGGGTATTTGATACTGGTTCTGTTGCTAATATTTGCAACTCGAAACAGGGACTACAGATTAAGCGAATATTGGCTAAGGACGAGGTGACGATGCGCGTGGGAAATGGTTCCAAAGTCGATGTGATCGCGGTCGGCACGCTACCTCTACATCTACCTTCGGGATTAGTATTAGACCTAAATAGTTGTTATTTGGTGCCAGCGTTAAGCATGAACATTATATCTGGATCTTGTTTGATGCGAGATGGTTATTCATTTAAATCAGAGAATAATGGTTGTTCTATTTATATGAGTAATATCTTTTATGGTCATGCACCCTTAAAGAGTGGTCTATTCTTATTAAATCTCGATAGTAGTGACACACATATTCATAGTGTTGAAGCCAAAAGATGCAGAGTTGATAATGATAGTGCAACTTATTTGTGGCACTGCCGTTTGGGTCATATCGGTGTAAAGCGCATGAAGAAACTCCATACTGATGGGCTTTTGGAACCACTTGATTATGAATCACTTGGTACTTGCGAACCGTGCCTTATGGGTAAGATGACAAAAACACCGTTCTTCGGTACTATGGAGAGAGCAACAGATTTGTTGGAAATCATACATACAGATGTATGTGGTCCGATGAATGTTGAGGCTCGTGGCGGATATCGTTATTTTCTCACCTTCACAGATGACTTAAGCAGATATGGGTATATCTACTTAATGAAACACAAGTCTGAAACGTTTGAAAAGTTCAAAGAATTTCAGAGTGAAGTTGAAAATCATCGTAACAAGAAAATAAAATTCCTACGATCTGATCATGGAGGAGAATATTTGAATTACGAGTTTGGTGTACATTTGAAACAATGTGGAATAGTTTCGCAACTCACGCCACCCGGAACACCACAACGTAATGGTGTGTCCGAACGTCATAATCGTACTTTACTAGATATGGTGCAATCTATGATGTCTCTTACTGATTTACCGCTATCGTTTTGGGGATATGCTCTAGAGACGGCCGCATTCACGTTAAATAGGGCACCATCAAAATCCGTTGAGACGACGCCTTATGAACTGTGGTTTGGCAAGAAACCAAAGTTGTCGTTTCTGAAAGTTTGGGGCTGCGATGCTTATGTGAAAAAGCTTCAACCTGATAAGCTCGAACTCAAATTTGAGAAATGTGTGTTGATAGGATATCCAAAGGAAACTATTGGATACACCTTCTATCACAGATCCGAAGGCAAGACTTTTGTTGCTAAATTCGGAAACATTCTGGAGAAGGAGTTTCTCTCGAAAGAAGTGAGTGGGAGGAAAGTAGAACTTGATGAGGTAACTCTACCTGCTCCCTTATTGGAAAGTAGTACATCACATAAACCTGTTTCTGTGACACCTACACCAATTAGTGAGGAAGCTAATGATAATGATCATGAAACTTCAGAACAAGATACTACTGAACCTCGTAGATCAACCAGAGTAAGATCCGCGCCAGAGTGGTACGGTAATCCTGTTCTGGAAGTCATGCTACTAGATCATGATGAACCTACGAACTATGAAGAAGCGATGGTGAGCCCAGATTCCGCAAAATGGCTTGAAGCCATGAAATCTGAGATGGGATCCATGTATAAGAACAAAGTATGGACTTTGGTTGACTTGCCCAATGATCGGCAAGCAATTGAGAATAAATGGATCTTCAAGAAAAAGACCGACGCTGACGGTAATGTTACTGTCTACAAAGCTCGACTTGTCGCAAAAGGTTTTCGGCAAGTTCAAGGGATTGACTACGATGAGACCTTCTCACCCGTAGCGATGCTTAAGTCTGTCCGAATCATGTTAGCAATTTCCGCATTTTATGATTATGAAATTTGGCAAATGGATGTCAAAACTGCATTCCTGAATGGATTTCTGCAAGAAGAGTTGTATATGATGCAGCCGGAAGGTTTTGTCGATCCAAAGGGAGCTAACAAAGTGTGCAAGCTCCAGCGATCCATTTATGGACTGGTGCAAGCCTCTCGGAGTTGGAATAAATGCTTTGATAGTGTGATCAAAGCATTTGGTTTTGTACAGACTTTTGGAGAAGCCTGTATTTACAAGAAAGTGAGTGGGAGCTTTGTAGCATTTCTGATAGTATATGTAGATGACATATTGCTAATCGGAAATGATATAGAATTTCTGGATAGCATAAAAGGATACTTGAATAAGAGTTTTTCAATGAAAGACCTCGGTGAAGCTACTTACATATTGGGATTAAGATCTATAGAGATAGATCAAGACGCTTAATTGGACTTTCACAAAGCACATACCTTGACAAAGTTTTGAAGAAGTTCAAAATGGATCAAGCAAAGAAAGGATTCTTGCCTGTGTTACAAGGTGTGAAATTGAGTAAGACTCAATCCCCGACCAATGCAGAAGATAGAGAGAAAATGAAAGATGTTCCCTATGCTTCAGCCATAGGCTCTATCATGTATGCAATGCTGTGTACCAGACCTGATGTGTGTCTTGCTATAAGTCTAGCAGGGAGGTACCAAAGTAATCTAGGAGTGGATCACTGGACAGCGGTCAAGAACATCCTGAAATACCTGAAAAGGACTAAGGATATGTTTCTCATATATGGAGGTGACAAAGAGCTCATCGTAAATGGTTACGTTGATGCAAGCTTTGACACCGATCCGGACGATTCTAAATCGCAAACCGGATACGTGTTTACATTAAAAGGTGGAGCTGTCAGTTGGTGCAGTTCTAAACAAAGCGTTGTGGCAGGATCTACATGTGAAGCGGAGTACATAGCTGCTTCGGAAGCAGCAAACGAAGGAGTCTGGATGAAGGAATTCATATCCGATCTAGGTGTCATACTTAGTGCATCGGGTCCAATGAAAATCTTTTGTGACAATACTGGTGCAATTGCCTTGGCAAAGGAATCCAGATTTCACAAAAGAACCAAGCACATCAAGAGACGCTTCAATTCCATACGTGATCTAGTCCAGGTGGGAGACATAGAGATTTGCAAGATACATACGGATCTGAATATAGCAGACCCGTTTACTAAGCCTCTTCCACAAGCAAAACATGATCAACACCAAAGCTCCATGGGTGTTAGAATCATTACTGTGTAATCTAGATTATTGACTCTAGTGCAAGTGGGAGACTGAAGGAAATATGCCCTAGAGGCAATAATAATGTTATTATTTTATTTCCTTATATCATGATAAATGTTTATTATTCATGCTAGAATTGTATTATCCGGAAACATAATACTTGTGTGAATACATAGACAAACCAAACGTCACTAGTATGCCTCTACTTGACTAGCTCGTTGATCAAAGATGGTTATGTTTCCTAGCCATAGACATGTGTTGTCATTTGATTAATGGGATCACATCATTAGGAGAATGATGTGATTGACAAGACCCATTCCATTAGCTTAGCACCCGATCGTTTAGTATGTTGCTATTGCTTTCTTCATGACTTATACATGTTCCTATGACTATGAGATTTTGCAACTCCCGTTTACTGGAGGAACACTTTGTGTGCTACCAAACGTCACAAGGTAACTGGGTGGTTATAAAGGAGCTCTATAGGTGTCTCCAAAGGTAAATGTTGGGTTGGCGTATTTCGAGATTAGGATTTGTCACTCCGATTGTCGGAGAGGTATCTCTGGGCCCTCTCGGTAATGCACATCACATAAGCCTTGCAAGCATTGCAACTAATGAGTTAGTTGCGAGATGATGTATTACGAAACGAGTAAAGAGACTTGCCGGTAACGAGATTGAACTAGGTATTGAGATACCGACGATCGAATCTCGGGCAAGTAACATACCTATGACAAAGGGAACAAAGTATGTTGTTATGCGGTCTGACCGATAAAGATCTTCGTAGAATATGTAGGAGCCAATATGAGCATCCAGGTTCCGCTATTGGTTATTGACCGGAGACGTGTCTCGGTCATGTCTACATTGTTCTCGAACCCGTAGGGTCCGCACACTTAAGGTTTCGATGACAATTATATTATGAGTTTATGCTTTTTGATGTATCGAAGTTTGTTCGGAGTCCCGGATGTGATCACGGACATGACGAGGAGTCTCGAAATGGTCGAGACATAAAGATTGATATATTGGAAGCCTATATTTGGATATCGGAAGTGTTCCGGGTGAAATCGGGATTTTACCGGAGTACCGGGAGGTTACCGGAACCCCCCGGGAGGTATATGGGCCTTAGTGGGCTTTAGTGAAAGAGAGGAGAGGTGGCAAGGGCTGGGCCGCGCGCCCCTCCCCCCCCTAGTCCGAATAGGACAAGGAGAGGGGGGCAGCGCCCCCCTTCCTTCTCTCTCTCCTATTTCCCCCTTCCCGAATCCTATTCCAACTAGGAAAGGGGGGAATCCTACTCCCGATGGGAGTAGGACTCCTCCTGGCGCGCCCTCCTCCTGGCCGGCCGCACCTTCCCCTTGCTCCTTTATATACGGGGGCAGGGGGCACCCCATAGACACACAAGTTGATCCACGTGATCATATTCTTAGCCGTGTGTGGTGCCCCTTCCACCATAATCCTCGATAATATTGTAGCGGTGCTTAGGCGAAGCCCTGCGACGGTAGTACATCAAGATCGTCACCACGCCGTCATGCTAACGGAACTCTTCCCTGACACTTTGCTGGATCGGAGTCCGGGGATCATCATCGAGCTTAACGTGTGCTAGAACTCGGAGGTGTCGTAGTTTCGGTGCTTGATCGGTCGGGCCGTGAAGACGTATGACTACATCAACCGCGTTGTGCTAACGCTTCCGCTGTCGGTCTACAAGGGTACGTAGATCATGCTCTCCCCTCGTTACTATGCATCACCATGATCTTGCGTGTGCATAGGAATTTTTTTGAAATTACTACGTTCCCCAACACATGCTTGTTGAGTCCCATGCATACAATTTACTTTCCGTTCGTCAACTAGCACTCATGGGCTTTGCCACTTTCTTTGATATTGATTCCGTGGCCCTCTTGTGGAGCAAGACTCTTAAAGTAGCCTTTGTTGGGCATGTCGAGAACGGTCTCTATGTGATTAACTTTTCGGAGTGACCCACTAAGACCGCGACATGCCTAATGGCTAAAGTTGACGTGGGATGGCTTTGGCAGCGCCGTTTAGCCCACGTCAATATGAGATATTTGCAAAGTCTTCTCAAGGGGGACCATGTCCGTAGACTAACAAATGTTAGTTTTGCCAAAGATCGTGCTTGCAGTGCTTGCATCGAAGGAAAGCTACATGAGAAGGCTCACCCTCCCACGACTATCATCTATTTTAAGAGGCCCTTGGAGCTCCTTGATTTGGATCTCTTTGGACCTCCATCCTTTGATAGTCTTGGGGGTAGAAAGTATTGCTTGGTGATTGTAGATGACTATTCAAGATACACTTGGGTATATTTCTTCAAGAGGAAGAGTGAGACCCAACAAACCGTCATCAACTTTACAAATGAATCTCAACGACAGCATAATACAAAGATCTTGACCATAAGAAGCGACAACGGCTCCGAGTTCAAGAACTACACCTTGGATGAGTTTTTGAGTGATGAGGGAATCAAGCATCAAGATTCCACACCCTATACCCCTCAACAAAATGGTGTAGCAGAGAGGAAGAACCAGACGTTGATGGATGCGGCAAGGACCATGATGGCGGAGTTCAAGTCTCCCTACAACTTTTGGGCCAAAGCCATCAACACCGCGTGCCATGCATCTAATCGGCTCTACCTCCGCAAAGGCTTGAACAAGACTCCATATGAGATACTCACCGGTAACAAGCCCAACCTCAAGTACTTCCGGGTGTTTGGGTGTAAGTGTTTCATTCTCAAGAAAGGTGTCCGTTTGTCTAAATTTGAGGCTAGAGCTCATGAGGGCATATTTGTTGGTTATGCTACAAACCCTCATGCTTACCGTGTTCTCAATAAGTCCACGAGACTTATTGAGGAAACGTGTAACGTGGAGTTTGATGAGAATAACGGCTCCCAAGTGAAGCAAAGTGGTACTTGTGATGTAGGTGATGAAATTCCTCCTCAAGCCATAAGAAGAATGGGTGTTGGTCTTATCCTACCCATTGAGGAACCCCTTGTGGCCGAAGGAGAAGGACAATGTTCTACTCAAGTGGAACCTTCACCAACCCAAGACCCACATGCTTCCGAAGAACAAAGTGAGGGCCCTCAACCTCATGAACAATACCAAGGGAAAGATCAATCTCAAGATGGTGTTGTAACATCAAGTGATGCCCAAGGTCAAGTTCCATCCTCCGAGCAAGCTCAAGATCAAGAGCTTCCACGAGAACGAGAACAAGCTCAAGACGACGCTCAAGATGATCAAGAGACCACTCCTCGTCTCACCCCCAAGGAGGAATTGGAGCGTCGTGCCGCCAAGGTTGCTTCCAAGCTCTCCACCAAGGATCATCTCATGACAAATGTGCTTGGAAGATTAAGAAAGGGGGTAAGCACTCGTAGACAATTAGCAAACTATTGTGAACATCACGCGTTTGTCTCTTGTGTTGAGCCCCAAAAGGTCTATGAGGCGCTCGAAGATCCGGATTGGCTCAATGCCATGCACGAAGAACTCAACAACTTCGAGCGCAACAACGTGTGGAGATTGGTGCCAAGGCCGACGGTGAACCACAATGTCATTGGAACCAAGTGGATATTTAAGAACAAGCAAGATGCTCATGGGATTATCATTCGCAACAAGGCTCGCTTGGTAGCACAAGGCTACTCTCAAGTCGAGGGTATCGACTACGATGAAACCTTTGCTCCCGTTGCTCGTCTTGAATCCATTCGCATGTTGATTGCATATTCTTCTCATCATAACTTTAAGTTACAACAAATGGATATGAAGAGTGCTTTTCTTAATGGTCCTATTAATGAATTGTTTTATGTCAAGCAACCCCCAGGGTTCGAGGATCCCTACTTTCCCGATCATGTGTATCAACTCGATAAGGCACTCTATGGCCTTAAACAAGCCCCACGTGCCTGGTATGACCACCTTACCGAGTTGTTACAAGACCGTGGTTTTAAAGTTGGGCTAATCGACCCCACTCTTTTTACTAAGAAGGTCAAAGGGGAGTTGTTTGTGTGCCAATTATATGTTGATGATATTATCTTTGGTTCCCCTAAGCTTTCAATGAGGAATTTGCCGCTCTCATGACCTCAAAGTTCGAGATGTCTTCCATGGGAGAGTTGAAGTTCTTTTTAGGGTTCGAAGTGAAGCAAAGAAGAGATGGAACCTTCATCAACCAAGCCAAATACACTCAAGACATGCTCAAGAGATTCAAGCTAAGTGATGTCAAGTCGGCTTCCACTCCAATGCCCACAAAGTGCCAACTTGACATAGATCCCAATGGTAAAGCAGTGGATCAAAAGGTATATCACTCCATGATTGGCTCCTTGCTTTACCTTTGTGCATCTAGACCGGATATCATGTTGAGTGTGGGAATTTGTGCACGGTTTCAAGCCACACCTAAGGAAAGCCACTTTGTGGCGGTCAAGCGAATATTTCGATATTTGGCTTATACCCCAAACTTTGGCTTATGGTACCCAAGAGGAGCAAACTTCAAGCTTGTAGGGTATTCGGATTCTGATTGGGCGGGAGACAAAGTGGATAGGAAGTCCACTTACAGAGGGTGCCAATTCCTTGGTTGATCTTTGGTAAGTTGGTCTTTCAAAAAGCAAAGTTGTGTGTCTCTCTCGTCCACCGAAGCGGAGTATGTAGCGGCCGGTAGTTGTTGTGCACAACTCTTATGGATGAGGCAAACTTTAAAGGATTACGATGTCATTTGTGACAAAGTGCCTCTTTGGTGTGACAATGAAAGTGCCATCAAGATTTCTCTCAACCCAGTGCAACACTTCAAGACGAAGCATATTGAGATTCGGTATCACTTCATCCAGGATCACATTAGGCGAGGGGAGATCGAGCTCAACTATGTCAACACTCATGATAACCTTGCAGATATTTTCACGAAGCCATTGGATGAAGCAAGATTTCGCGAGTTAAGGCATGAGCTAAATATCATTGATTCGAGCAATATTGCTTGAACCCTTGCACACCTCACCATACTCAACTTGTTGTCTTGTTTAGATGTAGGCATGGACATAGGGGGAGTGTTGTTCTCTCAATGAACTCTCCCTCCCCCCCATTATGCATAAATTGATCAAGTCTTTCACATTAGCCATATTTGATGGTACTTGTGCTTCTAAGACGAGTTTTGGTCATGGGCCCAAGGATAATTCTTCGCGGTGCCATACCATTTGACTCAAACATAGGTGGCTCCGGCCACCACCCTCTCGTTGGAGAGGTTGTGTCTCGTGGTCGTCTCTTGTTGTCTTTTTACCCCTTCTTCTCCTCGTGTTTGAGCTTGTTGGGTGGTGTGGTGTTCGTTTGAAGTTTCCGTGCGAAGACCACTCTTTCTTTTGTGTTGGAAATATGCTTCTTCTTGAGCTCACGGTACTACCGTGGCCTGCCACGGTACCACCGTGCGTGGAGTGTACGGTACTACCGGCCCAGCGCGGTACTACCGCCTGGGGGAGCGGTACTACCGCTTTGGTGCGGTCCTTCCGCCCAAGCGGTACTACCGCGATGATACGCGGTACTACCGCGCTGTCGGAGGCGCGTGGGGATAAGGACGGGAACGGGGGGTTCTAACTTCCCCATACCCATTCGTCAGTTTCCCCCACTTCGTCTCTCTCTCTCTCTCGCTCAAGAACGGGGCCAGAGTCCCTCGCCGGATCTCCGTCTCCGGCTGCTCTCTTTGGATTCCGACCGCTGGGATCGTTCCCCACCACTTCCTCTTGCCATGGACCAAGGTTTTTCCCCAAATCCCTCTCTTTCTTGTTGGTTCTCTTGTCTCTAGGTTTTTGGGGAGATGCTTGTGTTCTTGAGATTTTAGGCCAAATCTTTGCAAGAGAAGGTTGTAGGAGAGTAGTGTTGCGTAGACATTTTACTTGATATATTGTCCCGTGGTAGATGTGATCAACCGTAGTTCCATCGTGGTTTCGCACGTCTTCTCAGATTCAAAAGTGGGCTCGGATCTGAGGCGGTGCGGTACTACCATGCCTATGGTGCGGTACTACCGCTCGTCCGGTACTACCGCTCGTTCGGTGCGGTACTACCGCATGTTCTGTGGCACTAAAAACTTACTACCGCTCCAAGCCACGGTACTACCGTATCCTCACACGGTACTACCGCGACTAGGAGCGGTACTAAAATTTTAGTACCGCATGACCAGGCGGCACTACCGTTGTTGTCCCTTCTTCCTTATGGCATTTATCCCGTATGATTTCTACTTGTTTCCCTTGCTTTGACGTGGTCTTTGCATTGATTCTTCTCGCTCTTTGTGTGTGCTTTCTCTTGTGTCTTAGGTGGTGGCTCTCGCCGTTCCAATCCCAGTCGTGACACTAGCTCCAAGCGACTGCGCAATCCTCAAGATGAAGCACCAGAGGGCTCCAGCGCCCCCAAGCGCAATGTCAAGACCACTGCCATCAAGCAAAAGGAACCTGCTAAGGGCATGGACGAGATTCCCTCAATGAGTACATCGAACACCGGAAGATCAATCCTTATGTGAATGCTCGTGCTATCCTTAGAGGCACTGAGTTGTTTTGGACCAAGCAGCAGGCTCTCATTTATCTGGATGTGATCAAGAACAAGTAGAATACCTTCGTGGATGTCAAGTGGATAGACATGAATCACATGAGGAAGGACAAGTTTTAGGAGTATTGCTACGTCTTGAGCTTGCATTGGTTTTCCCCGAAGAGGAAGGGATGATGCAGCAGAGTAGCGTAAGTATTTCACTCAGGTTTTGAGAACCAAGGTATCAATCCAGTAGGAGCCCACGCTCAAGTCCCTCGTACCTGCACAAAGCGATAGCTACCCGCAACCAACGCGATTAGGGGTTGTCAAGCCCTTCACGGTCACTTACGAGAGTGAGATCTGATAGATAGAATATTTTTGGTATTTTTGATATAAAGATGCAAAGTAAAAAGTAAAAGCAAAGTAAATAGCAAAACAAGATTAAAGTGATGGAGATTGATATGATGAGAATAGACCCGGGGGCCATAGGTTTCACTAGTGGCTTCTCTCGAGAGCATAAGTTTTCTACGGTGGGTGAACAAATTACTGTTGAGCAATTGACAGAATTGAGCATAGTTATGAGAATATCTAGGCATGATCATGTATATAGGCATCACGTCCGTGACAAGTAGATCGAAACGATTCTGCATCTACTACTATTACTCCACTCATCGACCGCTATCCAGCATGCATCTAGAGTATTAAGTTAAAAACAGAGTAACGCTTTAAGCAAGATGACATGATGTAGAGAGATAAATTCATGCAATATGAAATAAACCCCATCTTGTTATCCTCGATGGCAACGATACAATACGTGTCTTGCTGCCCCTTCTGTCACTGGGAAAGAACACCACAAGATCGAACCCAAAGCTAAAGCTAAGCACTTCTCCCATGGCAAGAACTACCAATCTAGTTGGCCAAACCAAACGGATAATTCGAAGAGACTTGCAAAGATAACCAATCATACATAAAAGAATTAAGAGAAGATTCAAATATTGTTCATAGATAGACTTGATCATAAACCCACAATTCATCGGTCTCAACAAACACACCATAAAAGAAGAAGACTACATCAAATAGATCTCCACAAGAGAGGGGGAGAACATTGTATTGAGATCCAAAAAGAGAGAAGAAGCCATCTAGCTACTAACTATGGACCCGAAGGTCTGAGGTAAACTACTCACACTTCATCGGAGAGGCTATGATGATGTAGAAGCCCTCCGTGATGACGGCCCTCTCCGGCGGAGCTCCGGAACAGGCCCCAAGATGGGATCTCGTGGATACAGAAAGTTGCGGTGGTGGAATTAGGTTTTTGGCTCCTGTTCTGATCGTTTGGGGGTACGTGGGTATATATAGGAGGAAGGAGTACGTCGGTGGAGCACCGACGGTCCCACGAGGCAGGGTGGCGCACACTAGGGGGGGCGCCCCTACCCTCGTGAGCACCTCTTTGCTTCCTTGCAGTAGGGTCCAAGTCTCCTGGATCACGTTCGGTGAGAAAATCACGTTCCCGAAGATTTTATTCCGTTTGGACTCCGTTTGATATTCCGTTTCTTCGAAACACCGAAATAGGCAAAAAAAACAGCAATTCTAGGTTGGGCCTCCGGTTAATAGGTTAGTCCCAAAAATAATATAAAAGTGGAAAATAAAGCCCAATATAGTCCAAAACAGTAGATAATATAGCATGGAGCAATAAAAAATTATAGATATGTTGGAGACGTATCAAGTATTTTGGAGAAGCTCTGGATTTGGTGGAGCAGTTCGCTATTGAGCCTGTGATCTCCTTCCACCTTGACTATGACCCTGAGCTTATCTGTCAGTTCTTTGGCTGAGTTTACTTTCACCCCGGGGATGAGTGGAGGATGACCTGGATGACCAATGGCCGTCAGTTGTCTGCTACCTGGAAGGAGTTCATGGGTCTGCTCCATGTTCCTGATGACGAGCTTCACACACCCGTTGGTGTTCGCCCCCATGCCAATTCTGAGTCTGCTAACAAGAACTTGCTTCAGCCGTACTATGTTGAGAAGGTGCTTCCCAGTGGCAAGTCGACTTGGGTGCTGAACTCTTTTCTGGATATCATGCATCGCATCTTCCGCAACACTCTGATCCCTCGCATTGGCGACAAGGACAAAGTTCATTCCTATCTGGTGGACATGATGCTCCTGTGTGCGGAGGCACCTTCGTCTCAGACTCAGCCACTTGATGTCTCACACATCATGTGGTGTGAGCTTCGGTTTACGGTGTACACCCGCAAGGTACCTATCTATGGACCATACATGTTTCTGTTGATCTCCATGACTTGGGAGAAGATGTACCCTGGTGATGAGTTCCTTGCTCCAGACTGGATTCGGCATGAGTCCATCAGTCTCTGTGTCAAGCCCAACTGGGCCAACACTACTACTCGTGCTGAGGCGTCTGCTACTAGGAGGGCTGTTGGTGAGGAGGAGGCTGGTGCAGAGGATGTTGCTGAGGACCGTGCTGCTAGGTCTTCCCCACCTTCCTCTAAGCCGTCGTGGGCCAAGAAGTTGAAGGACAAGATGAAGACTCTCTTCTGCATGCAGGCGAAGGGGCAGTACAGGACTCACGTGGCATCCAAGGAGAGTCGTCGCCGCAACAAGAAGGTCATGAGGCTCTTTGGAGAGGATGTCTCTAGCAGTTCTGAGGATGCCATCACGCCAGAGGCTGCATGGATGGCGAAGCAAGGTTTCAAGTGGACTAGTTCTGAGGAGGACATCGAGGAGACCGTCCTCGCCGCCGAGTCTGACGAGGAGCACGAGGAGCATTGGGATGATTTCTCTGCCTGAGCCACCCCGTGTGTGTAGGTGTCCTCTCTGCCTTTTTGGCGTCTCGATGCCAAAGGGGGAGAGAGAGAGTAGGGATTTGCGTGTTTGCGAGTCGTATGTCGTGTTTGGTGTGTTTGCTTTGTCGTTTGGACCTCGTTTGCCTTTGTTTGGTTTGTGCCTTTGAGACTTATCCTTCATATGGTGTAAGACATATGCATTCTATTCTATCTTAGTGAGCTTATGTTTGTGCTATCTTGTCTAGTGTTAGCCTTACTATTGCAAGATATATGCCTTGTCTCTATAATATAGGGGGAGCTTTGATTCTAGTATGTGTGTCGTGCAATCCAAAGCACCCATCTAGTTGGCACACATTTAGGGGGACCGTCTATATTCTAGAGAGGAGGGGTTTGCGTTTTCTTAATATTATTTCCCTTGTGCAAATCCCGTATTGCATCTAGAGTATTAAGTTAAAAACAGAGTAACGCTTTAAGCAAGATGACATGATGTAGAGAGATAAATTCATGCAATATGAAATAAACCCCATCTTGTTATCCTCGATGGCAACGATACAATACGTGCCTTGGCCCCTTCTATCACTGGAAAGGACACCGCAAGATCGAACCCAAAGCTAAGCACTTCTCCCATGGCAAGAACTACCAATCTAGTTGGCCAAACCAAACGGATAATTCGAAGAGACTTGCAAAGATAACCAATCATACATAAAAGAATTCAGAGAAGATTCAAATATTGTTCATAGATAGACTTGATCATAAACCCACAATTCATCGGTCTCAACAAACACACCAAAAAGAAGATTACATCGAATAGATCTCCACGAGAAAGGGGGAGAACTTTGTATTGAGATCCAAAAAGAGAGAAGAAGCCATCTAGCTACTAACTATGGACCCGAAGGTCTGAGGTAAACTACTCACACTTCATAAGAGAGGCTATGATGATGTAAAAGCCCTCCTTGATGACGGCCCTCTCCGGCGGAGCTCCGGAACAGGCCCCAAGATGGGATCTCGTGGATATAGAAAGTTGCCGCGGTGGAATTAGGTTTTTGGCTCCTGTTCTGATCATTTGCGGGTACATAGGTATATATAGGAGGAAGGAGTACATCGGAGGAGCACCGAGGGGCCCACGAGGCAGGGGGCGCGCCCTGTAGGGGGGGCCCACCCTCGTGACCGCCTCCGGTACTTCTTGGAGTAGGGTCCAAGTCTCCTGTATCACGTTCGGTGAGAAAATCACGTTCCCGAAGATTTTATTCCGTTTGGACTCCGTTTGATATTCCGTTTCTTCGAAACACTGAAATAGGCAAAAAACAGCAATTCTGGGCTGGGCCTCCGGTTAATAGGTTAGTCCCAAAAATAATATAAAAGTGGAAAATAAAGCCCAATATAGTCCAAAACAGTAGATAATATAGCATGGAGCAATCAAAAATTATAGATAAAAAATTATAGATACGTTGGAGACGTATCAGGCATCCCCAAGCTTAATTCCTGCTCGTCCTCGAGTAGGTAAATGATAAAAAAAGAATTTTTGATGCGGAGTGCTACTTGGCATAATTTCAATGCAAAATTTCTTAATTGTGGTATGGATATTCAGATTAGAAAGATTCAAGACAAAAGTTCATATTGACATAAAGAATAATAACACTTCAAGCATACTAATAAAGTAATTATGTCTTCTGAAAATAACATGGCCAAAGGAAGTTATCCCTACAAAATCATATAGTCTGGCTATGCTCTATCTTCACCACACAAAGTATTTAAATCATGCACAACCCCGATGACAAGCCAAGCAATTGTTTCATACTCTAACTTTTTCAAAACTTTTTCAATCTTCACGCAATACATGAGCATGAGCCATGGACATAGCACTATGTGGAATAGAAGGGTGGTTGTGGAGAAGACAAAAAGAGGGGAAGATAGTCTCACATCAACTAGGCGTATCAACGGGCTATGGAGATGCCCATCAATAGATATCAATGTGAGTGAGTAGGGATTGCCATGCAACGGATGCACTAGAGCTGTAAGTATATGAAAGCTCATCAAAAGAAACTAAGTGGGTGTGCATCCAACTCGCTTGCTCACGAAGACCTAGGGCAATTTGAGGAAGCCCATCATTGGAATATACAAGCCAAGTTCTATAATGAAAAATTCCCACTAGTATATGAAAGTGACATAACGAGAGACTCTCTATCATGAAGATCATGGTGCTACTTTGAAGCACAAGTGTGGTAAAAGGATAGTAACATTGTCCCTTCTCTCTTTTTCTCTCTTTTTTGGGCCTTTTCTCTTTTTTTTTCTTTTTTATGGCCTCTTTTTTTCGTCCGGAGTCTCATCCCGACTTATGGGGGAATCATAGTCTCCATCATCCTTTCCTCACTTGGGACAATGCTCTAGAAAATGATGATCATCACACTTTTATTTTTCTTACAACTCAACAATTACAACTCGATACTTAGAACAAATATGACTCTATATGAATGCTTCCGGCGGTGCGGGATAATGAATCAAGAGTGACATGTATGAAAGAATTATGAATGGTGGCTTTGCCAAAAATACGATGTCAACTACATGATCATGCTAGCAATATGACAATGATGGAGCGTGTCATAATAAACGGAAAGGTGGAAAGTTGCATGGCAATATATCTCGGAATGGCTATGGAAATGCCATGATAGGTAGGTATGGTGGCTGTTTTGAGGAAGGTATATGGTGGGTGTATGATACCGGCAAAAGGTGCGTGGTATTAGAGAGGCTAGCAATGGTGGAAGGATGGGAAAAAGTGCATATAATCCATGGACTCAACATTAGTCATAAAGAACTCATATACTTATTGAAAAAATCTAGAAGTTATCAAAGCAAAGTATTACGCGCATTCTCCTAGGGGGATAGATTGGTAGGAAAAGACCATCGCTCGTCCCCGACCGCCACTCATAAGGAAGACAATCAATAAATAAATCATGCTCCGACTTCATCACATAACGGTTCACCATACGTGCATGCTACGGGAATCACAAACTTTAACACAAGTATTCTTTAAATTCACAACTACTAAACTAGCATAACTCTAATATTATCACCTCCATATCTCAAAACAATTATCATGCTTCAATCTTTTCTTAGTATTCAACGCACTCAAAAGAAAATTTCACATATCTTGAACACCAAGCATATTTATATTAAGCAAATTACCATGCTATTAAGACTCTCAAAATAATTTAAGTGAAGCATGAGAGATCAATAGTTTCTTTAAAACAAACCACCACCGTGCTCTAAAAGATCTAAGTGAAGCACATAGAGCAAAATTATAACGCTCAAAAGATATAAGTGAAGCACATAGAGCAAAACTACATAGCTTAAAAGATATAAGTGAAGCACATAGAGTATTCTATCAAATTTCAATTCAAGTATGGCTCTCAAAAGGTGTGTACATCAAGGATGATTGTGGCACACTAACAAACAAAGACACAAATAATACAAGACGCTCCAAGCAAAACACATATCATGTTGGTGAATAAAAATATAGCTCCAAGTAAATTACCGATGGAAGTGGACGAAAGAGGGGATGCCTTCCGGGGCATCCCCAAGCTTTGACTTTTTGGTGTCCTTGGATTATCTTTGGGGTGCCAAGGGCATCCCCAAGCTTAGGCTCTTGCCACTTGTAAGGGCATATTTATCCCTAAGTGTTTTAGTGATTGATGACAACGCATTTGCGGACTAATCGTGTGCCTTGAGTATTCCAGACACTTCATTGCTAGGCGCAAGACGGTTGAGTGCCCCTTGAAGACTAATGAAGACGGCGTCTTTTCTACGTTTCTTTTTGGTGGATTTGAGTCGTAGGAAAGCCGTACTATTAAGAGGGGGTCCGCGTTGGAAAGGTTTGGGTGGAATCATCACGTACACGTCTCCTTCTTGTCCCCTCCTTTTTCCTTGGAGCTTCCTCCGTTTTCTTGCCTCCCTTGTCTGGCTGCTATGGTTGGTCGCGATAGTACTGCTCCCAAGAAAACGGTAGTACTGTAGGCATCCGCGGTAGTACCGCGCGGTGGCGCGGTAGTGCCGCAGGTGCCCACGGTAGTACCGCTCCCCTAGAGCCGCACTACCGCTGCCCACCAGGCTAGTGCCACCCCTTTGCGGTATTAGGGGCGGATGTAATTTTTTACATTCGCACCTACCGCGGTAGTACCGTTTTCGCCGAGCGGTAGTACCACGCTATGCAGTCAGGCAGTAGTACCGCCCCTCGGCGGTACTACTGTGGTAGGCACGGAAGTTCCCTTCCCCCTGGCTGGGGGTTTTTGCCTTGCGGTAGTACCGCATGGGGGGCGCGGTAGTACCATGCGTGCGGAAGTACCGCCCCCATCTCCTGCGCGTCTGTTTATCTTTTCTGTCACTGGGGTTGCGGTAGTACCGTGGGACGATACCGTAGTACCGCACAGCCGTGCGGTAGTACCGCTTGGTTGCAAGCAGTAGTACAGTGCGGCCTTGTGGCAGTACCGCTGGCCAGGCGCGGTAGTACCGCTGGCCGCGGGCTGGTTGGTGGGTAACGGTTGGATCCTTGTCCCACACTATATTGTTGGGGAACGTTGCAGAAAACAAAAAATTTCCTACTCGTTTCACCAAGATCATCTAGGAGTTCATCTAGCAACGAGTCATCTAATGCATCTACATACCTTTGTAGATTGCGCACGGAAGCGTTCAAAAGAACGGTGATGATGTAGTCGTACTCGACGTGATCCAAATCACCGATGACCAGCGCCGAACGGACGGCACCTCCGCGTTCAACACACGTACGGGACGGGAGACGTCTCCTCCTTCTTGATCCAGCAAGGGGGAAGGAGAGGTTGATGAAGATCCAGCAGCACGACGGCGTGGTGGTGGATGCAGGGCGTCACAGAAGCAGGGCTTCGCCAAGACTACGAGGGAGAGACGTAACGGGGAGAGAGGGAGGCGCCAGGGCTGGTGTATCAAGTCCCTCCTCTCCCCCGCTATATATAGGAGGGCCAAGGGGGGGTGGTGCGCAGCCTAGGAGATCTGATCTCCTAGGTGCGGTGGCCAGGGGAGGGTTTCCCTCCCCCCCAAGGCACCTCGGGGTGCCTTCCACCACTTGGACTCCTCCTTGGTGGAAACCCTAGGCGCATGGGCCTAGTAGGGCTGGTGCCCTTGGCCCATGTAGGCCAAGGCGCACCCCCTACAGCCCATGTGGCCCCCCGGGACAGGTGGCCCCACCCGGTGGGCCCACGGGACCCCTCCGGTGGTCCCGGTACAATACTGATAACCCCGAAACTTGTCCCGACGGCCGAAACAGCACTTCCTATATATAATTCTTTACCTCCGGACCATTCCGGAACTCCTCGTGACGTCCGGGATCTCATCCGGGACTCCGAACAACATTCGGGTTATTGCATATACATATCTTCACAACCCTAGCGTCACCGAACCTTAAGTGTGTAGACCCTACGGGTTCGGGAGACAAGCAGACATGACCGAGACGACTCTCCGGTCAATAACCAACAGCGGGATCTGGATACCCATGTTGGCTCCCACATGCTCCACGATGATTTCATCAGATGAACCACGATGTCGAGGATTCAATCAACCCCGTGTACAATTCCCTTTGTCAATCGGTATGTTACTTGCCCGAGATTCGATCGTCGGTATCCCAATACCTCGTTCAATCTCGTTACCGGCAAGTCACTTTACTCGTACCGTAACGCATGATCTCGTGATCAGACACTTGGTCACTTTGAGCTCATTATGATGATGCATTACCGAGTGGGCCCAGTGATACCTCTCCGTCATACGGAGTGACAAATCCCAGTCTTGATCCATGTCAACCCAACAGACACTTTCGGAGATACCCGTAGTCTACATTTATAGTCACCCAGTTACGTTGTGACGTTTGGTATACCCAAAGCACTCCTACGGTATCCGGGAGTTACACGATCTCATGGTCTAAGGAAAAGATACTTTGACATTGGAAAACTCTAGCAAACGAACTATACGATCTTGTGCTATGTTTAGGATTGGGTCTTGTCCATCACATCATTCTCCTAATGATGTGATCTCGTTATCAATGACATCCAATGTCCATAGTCAGGAAACCATGACTATCTGTTGATCAACGAGCTAGTCAACTAGAGGCTTACTAGGGACATGTTGGTGTCTGTTATTCACACATGTATTACGATTTCCGGATAACACAATTATAGCATGAATAAAGACAATTATCATGAACAAGGAAATATAATAATAATGCTTTTATTATTGCCTCTAGGGCATATTTCCAACATATATAAGGGGTCCCCTTCTTCCCCGTTGACTTACCTCTTCCACCCCAAGCTCCATTATTGCTCTAAGCTCCAGTTTCTCCCGATCTCACTCCCTAGCCGACCAAACTTGTTGATTTGCTTGGGAGTGGTTGAGAAGGCCTCAATCTACACTTCCACTAAGAGATATTTGATTCCCCCACTAATCCCTTGCGGATCTTGTTACTCTTGGGTGTTTGAGCATCCTAGACGGTTGAGGTCACCGCGAAGCCATAGTCCATTGTGGTGAAGCTTCGTGGTGTCGTTGGGAGCCTCCAATTGAGTTGTGGAGATTGCCCCAATCTAGTTTGTAAAGGTTCGGTCGCCGCCTCCAAGGGCACCAATAGTGGAATCACGGCATCTCGCATTGTGTGAGGGAGTGAGGAGAATACGGTGGCCCTAGTGGCTTCTTGGGGAGCATTGTGCCTCCACACCGCTCCAACGGAGACGTACTTCCTCTCAAAGGGAAGGAACTTCAGCAACACATCCTCGTCTCTACCGTCTCCACTCTTGGTTATCTCGTGCCTTTACTTGTGCAAGCTTATTTGTTTCATATATCTTGCTTGCTTGTGTTCCTATCCTTGTTGCATCATATAGGTTGCTCACCTAGTTGCATATCTAGACAACCTACTTTGTTGCAAAGTTTAAATTGTTAAAGAAAAGCTAAAATTGTTAGTTGCCTATTCACCCCCCCCCCCAGTCAACCATATCGATCCTTTCAATTGGTATCAGAGCCTCATCTCTTTATTAAGGACTTTACCGTCCAAAGAGTATGGTTGATACCGTAGACGGTGTGGAGGAACACTCCGGTGTGAATCCGACCTCGTCTACGGGCGATGGGGGAACCTCAGTCTCTCGTGAGGAGTTCAATGTGGCCTTGGAGACATTGAAAACATCCATGACGACCGAAGTTGAAAGCATGTTTACTAAATTTCTTGAGGGGCTTAAACTATCCACCGCACCGTTGAAAGTGGGTGACCCCACCGACAAGGTGACGGATGCTATCCCCGACAAGGGGGAAGCTAGTAGTGAAAAGGCTCCTTCTTCTAGTGGTAAAAATGGCACCGGCATCTTTGCTCATGTGGAACCACCACTTGTTTATGGTGGACCGGTTCCTTCCACTCATTTGAATCATGCCGGTCCTCCCCCTAATATGTGAAAAATGAGGACTTTGATTCTTGGGTTTACCGCTTTAAACGTCATTTAAATCATGTGAACACTAACCTTTGGAGAATCATTGAAGAAGGTTTCTATCCGCATGATCCAAGCAACTTCACTCCTCGAGAAGCCGCGGACAATCAATTCAATGAGAATGCTCTCTTCATCATTCAAGATGCAATTCCACCCGAAGACCTACCTCATCTTCGTCCCTTCGCCTTGGCCAAAGATGCATGGCATTGTGTTGTCTCTCTCTACCGGGGAAGCGCAAGCATTCAACGCTCCAACTATGAAGTGGTGCAAGATGAGGTCGATGAGTTTGCAATGAAAGAAGATGAAGAACCTCGTGAGCTTTATCGGAGAGTAACCAAACTTGCGGTCTCACTACGAGATCACGGGAGCAAGGACACGGATGAAAATTGGATCAAGCGTAAATTCCTCAAGGCAATGATGCCCTATCACAAGGCCATGTCCTCCGTCATTCGTCAAAGACCGGACTTCCACACTTTAACCTCAAGCGAAGTGTTGGATGAGTTTGTGGCCATGAACATTTTGGACAAGACCGCCGACAATGTGGTGCTTCGTTCTCAAGGGGCAAAGAAGCCTAACCTTCCATTGAAGGCCAAGCTCACCGTTAAAGAAGAAGAAGAGGAAGAAGAGGAGAGCAACCCCGAAGATACGAAGTATGCGTATCATGAACACATGGCACTTGCTTCAAGGCAATTTTGGAGCAAGAAAAACTTGAGGCCAAACTTTAGCAAAAACAACTCAAGTGGCACGAAGAGCAAGCAACGTGTAAGGACTTGCTACGATTGTGGCAACGTGAGTCATTTTGTTGCGGAGTGCCCGTATGAGAAGAGGGAAGACAATGGTGGCAAGCTCATCCGAAAGGACAAGGCCAAGTCGTTCCCCAACAAGAGCAACTTCACCAAGAAGACTCCTCCCAAGGCATTGGTGGTACAAGAAGAGTACAATGAGGATGATGACGATGATGAAAGTGATGTTTCGGTTGCCATGGCCTCCGTTGCCATTGCGACGACTCCACGGGTGTCTCTCTTCGACTCACCCAATGAGAGCATCACCGCCAAGTGCCTCATGGCTAAAGCCACCAACAAGGTAACCTCCAACATCAAAACTACCATCATTAATCATCCTTCTCCAACGGATAGCATTAATGAACTTGAGGAAGCTAATGTGGAGGCTAATGAGTTTGAGGCCTTTATGGGCAAACTCAAGGGAAAATCCAAGAAGCACTTTGTTGCTCTCTTGGAACAACTTGGTGAAGCCAATGACATGATCGAGGCTCACGAAAACACCATCACTAAGATGGAAGGGCATAGTCGTGACTATGCTGATGAGATTTCGGATCTTTCCAATGCTCTTGAGGAAGAACGTGGTCTTCGTTTGGATCTTGAGGAGTCACACAATGTTGATCATGCTAAGTTAAAGAAAGATTATGATCATGTCCTCATTGTTTCTCATGTGCTAAACTCCGAGAAGGCCGAACTTGAGGTTGATCTTGTTAGACTCAAAGAGGAGTTTGATCTACTTGACAAGGCTCACAAGGTCTTGAAGGGTGCTCATGCTAGCCTCAAAGAGTCTCATGATCAACTTCAAGTAAAGCTAACCAAGGAAAAAGCCACCTTCCCTCGTACGATGTTAATTGATAATGCAAATGCTACTAACCCGTGTTGTGAGCATGTGCATCTCGTTGAGGAGAACGCTAAGCTAAAGGGGAAACTTGAGAGAGGTCTTGCGACTTGCATACAAGGCAAGAAGAACTTCAATGATCTCTTAATCAACCAAAAGGGAGTTGTGGCCAAGGAAGGGGTTGGGTACATGCCCGACTCCAAGAACCAGAAGAAGAATGACAAGAACAAACGACCTCCTCCTCTCATGCAAACCTTTGTGAAGGAGGGAGAGAGTGCCTCCGAGGAGAAGAAGAATAACAATGCAAAGGGTGGCAATGTCAAGAAGGGCAATGCCACCCCTCCCAACAAAGCTGGAAATTTTAATCCTTCTTATGTGTTATGTCGTGCTAGTGATGGGCATGTTTATGCCAAATTTGTTGGTTCTCTTCATGGATACATTGAATGGTCTATTTGGGTTCCAAAGACCCTTGTTACTAACATGAAAGGACCCATTACAAAATGGGTACCTAAAACCAAGCATTGATCTCTTGTAGGTGTTTGCTTCCGGTGGGGGATCATGGTTGCTCGATAGCGGAGCTACAAATCATATGACCGGAAGCAAGGACTTGGTGGTGGACGTGCACAAGGTTCCATCTATGCCCACCAATGTCGAGTGGGGTGACGCCTCATCCTCCAAGGTATTGGGACTTGGCAAGGTGGTCATCTCTTATGATCTCACGATCGAGAAGGTCATGCTTGTTGAGTCCCTTGCATACAATTTACTTTCCGTTCGTCAACTTGAAATCATGGGCTTTGACACTTTCTTTGATATCGATACCGTGGCCCTCTTGTGGAGCAAGACTCTTAAAGTAGCCTTTGTTGGGCATGTCGAGAACGGTCTATATGTGATTAACTTTTCGGAGCGACCCACTAAGACCGCGACATGCCTAATGGCTAAAGTTGATGTGGGATGGCTTTGGCATCGCCGTTTAGCCCATGTCAATATGAGATCTTTGCAAAGTCTCCTCAAGGGGGACCATGTCCATGGACTAACGAATGTTAGTTTTGCTAAAGATCGTGCTTGCAGTGCTTGTATCGAAGGAAAGCTACATGAGAAGGCTCACCCTCCCACGACTATCATTTACTCAAAGAGGCCTTTGGAGCTCCTTCACATGGGTCTCTTTGGGCCTCCATCCTTCGATAGTCTTGGGGGTAGGAAGTATTGATTGGTGATTGTGGATGACTACTCAAGATACACTTGGGTGTATTTCTTCAAGAGGAAGAGCGAGACCCAACAAACCGTCATTGACTTTGCAAATGAAGCACAATGTCAACACAATGCAAAGATCTTGACAATAAGAAGTGACAACGGCACCGAGTTCAAGAACTACACCTTGGATGAGTTTCTTAGTGATGAGGGGATCAAGCATCAATACTCCGCACCTTACACCCCTCAACAAAACGGTGTTGCGGAGAGGAAGAACCGGACGTTGATGGATGCGGCAAGGACCATGATGGCGGAGTTCAAGTCTTTGTACAACTTTCGGGCCGAAGCCATCAATACCGCGTGTCATGCATCCAATCGGCTCTACCTCCGCAAGGGCTTGAACAAGACTCCATATGAGATACTCACCGGTAACAAGCCCAACCTCAAGTACTTCCGGGTGTTCGGGTGTAAGTGTTTCATTCTCAAGAAAGGTGTTCGGTTGTCTAAATTTGAGACTAGAGCTTATGAGGGCATATTTGTTGGTCAGGCTACAAACTCTCATGCTTACTGTGTCCTCAATAAATCCACGGGACTTATTGAGGAGACGTGTAACGTGGAGTTTGATGAGAATAACGGCTCCCAAGTGGAGCAAAGTGGCACTTGTGATGTAGGTGATGAAATTCCTCCCCAAGCCATAAGAAGAATGGGTGTTGGCTTTATCCTACCCATTGAGGAACCCCTTGTGGCCGAAGGAGAAGGACAAAGCTCCACTCAAGCGGAGCCATCACCAACCCAAGGCCCACACGCTTCTGAAGAACAACATGAAGGCCCTCATCCTCAAGAACATGACCAAGGGCAAGATCACGCTCAAGACGGTGTTGACACATCAAGTGATGCCCAAGGTCAAGTTCTCTCATCTGAGCAAGTTCAAGAACAAGAACAAGCTCAAGACGACGCTCAAGATGATCAAGTGACCACTCCTCGTCTCACCCCCGAGGAGGAATTAGAGCATCGTGCCGCCAAGGTTGCTTCCAAGCTCTCCACCAAGGATCATCTCATGACGAATGTGCTTGGAAGCCTAAGAAAGGGGTAAGCACTCGTAGACAATTAGCAAATTATTGTGAGCATCATGCGTTTGTCTCTTGTGTGGAACCCCATAAGGTCTATGAGGCGCTAGAAGATCCGGATTGGCTCAATGCCATGCATGAAGAACTCAACAATTTCGAGCGCAACAAAGTGTGGAGATTGGTGCCAAGACCGACGGGGAACCACAGTGTCATCGGAACCAAGTGGATATTTAAGAACAAGCAAGATGCCCATGGGATTATCATCCGCAACAAGGCTCGTTTTGTAGCACAAGGCTACTCCCAAGTCGAGGGTATCGACTACGGTGAAACCTTTGCTCCCGTTGCTCATCTTGAATCTATTCGCATGTTGATTGCATATTCTTCTCATCATAACTTTAAGTTACAACAAATGGATGTGAAGAGTGCTTTTCTTAATGGTCCCATTAATGAATTGGTTTATGTCAAGCAACCCCCCGGGTTCGAGGATCCCTACTTTCCCGATCATGTGTATCAACTCGATAAGGCACTCTATGGCCTTAAACAAGCCCCACGTGCGTGGTATGACCACCTTACCGAGTTGTTACAAGACTGTGGTTTTGAAGTTGGGCTAATCGACCCCACTCTTTTTACTATGAAGGTCAAAGGGGAGTTGTTTGTGTGCCAATTGTATGTTGATGATATTATCTTTGGTTCCCCTAACAAAGCTTTCAATGAGGAATTTGCCGCTCTCATGAAAGTTCGAGATGTCTTCCATGGGAGAGTTGAAGTTCTTTCTAGGGTTCGAAGTGAAGCAAAGAAGAGAAGGAACCTTCATCAATCAAGCCAAATATACTCAAGACATGCTCAAAAAATTCAAGCTAAGTGATGTCAAGCCAGCTTCCACTCCCATGCCCACCAAGTGCCAACTTGACATAGATCCCAATGGTAAAGAGGTGGATCAAAAGGTATATCGCTCCATGATAGGTTCCTTGCTTTACCTTTGTGCATCTAGGCCGGATATCATGTTGAGTGTGGGAATTTGTGCACGGTTTCAAGCCGCACCTAAGGAAAGTCACTATGTGGCGGTCAAACGAATCTTTCGATATTTGGCTCATACCCCAAACTTTGGCCTATGGTACCCAAGAGGAGCAAACTTCAAGCTTGTAGGGTATTCGGATTCCGATTGGGCGGGAGACAAAGTGGATAGGAAGTCCACTTCCGGAGGGTGCCAATTCCTTGGTTGCTCTTTGGTAAGTTGGTCTTCCAAAAAGCAAAGTTGTGTGTCTCTCTCGTCCACCGAAGCGGAGTATGCGGCGGCCGGTAGTTGTTGTGCACAACTCTTATGGATGAGGCAAACTTTAAAGGATTACGGTTTCATTTGTGACAAAGTGCCTCTTTGGTGTGACAATGAAAGTGCCATCAAGATCTCTCTCAACCCGGTGCAACACTTCAAGATGAAGCATATTGAGATCCGGTATCACTTCATCCGGGATCACATTAGGCGAGGAGAGATCGAGCTCAACTATGTCAACACTCATGATAACCTTGGAGATATCTTCGCGAAGCCCTTGGATGAAGCAAGATTTCGCGAGTTAAGGCATGAGCTAAATATCATTGATTCGAGCAATGTTGCTTGAACCCTTGCATACCCCACCATACTCAACGTGTTGTCCTATTTAGATGTAGGCATGGACATAGGGGGAGTGATGTTCTCTCAATGAACTCTCCCTCCCCACATTATGCATAAATCGATCAAGTCTTTCACATTAGCCATGTCTGATGGTACTTGTGCTCCAAAGATGAGTTTTGTTCATGGACCCAAGGATAATTCTTCGCGGTGCCATACCAATTGACTCAAACATAGGTGGCTACGGCCACTGCCCTCTCTTTGGAGAGGTGGTGTCTCGTGGTTGTTTCGTTTGTCGTGTGCCTTTCTGGCTTTGTGTGTTGCGTGGTCTTTATGGTGTCGTGTTGGCTCAGAGTGTGTGTGCAAAGACCCATTTTTTCGTTTGCTCGAAACGTGCATCTTCTTGAGCCCACGGTACTACCGCGGCTGGCCGCGGTACTACCGCGCCACAGCACGGTACTACCGCTCAGGTGCGGTACTTCGGAAGTACCGCGCCGGGTGGTACTACCGCATTGGGGCACGGTACTACCGCGTCGTCGAGGGAGCGTGGGGGTTATGACTCGGGCAGGGGAGTTCCAAGTCCCCATACCCATTCATTTGTCTCTCTCCCCACGTCTCTCTCTCTCTCGCTCAAGAACGGCGCCGGAGGCCCTCGCCGGATCTCCGTCTCCGGCCACTCTCCTCGGATTCCGACCGGTGGGATCATTCCCCACCACTTCCTCTTGCAATGGACCAAGGTCTTTCCCAAAATCCCTCTTTTTCTTGGTTGTTCTCTTGCTTCTAGGTTTTTGGGGAGAAACTTGTTGTTCTTGAGATTTTAGGCCAAATCTATGCAAGAGTAGGATGTAGGAGAGTCGTGATGCGTAGGAATCATACTTGATATGCTGTCTTGTGGTAGCTTTGTCCAACCGTAGTACCGCCGTGGTTTCGCGGGCTTTTCTCAGATTTGAACTTGTTCAGATCTGACGCGGTGCGGTACTACCGTGTCTGATGTGCGGTACTACCGCTCTTGCGGTACTACCGCCCGTCAGGTGCGGTACTACCGTGCTAGCTTGTGCGGTACTACCGCTCAGCAGACGCGGTACTACCGCGGTAGCCGAGGCGCTAAGGTCGTACTACCGCTCCTAGACCCGGTACTACCGTGACCTTGCACGGTACTACCGCGTCTAAGAGCAGTACTACTATCTTAGCTTCGCAGCACTTGGCAGTACTACCGTAGGGATCAAATCTCTCTCTAGGCATTTATCATGTGTGCTTTCTGCTTGTTTCTCTTGCTTTGTTGTGGTCTTTGCATTAATCCCTCTTGGCTGTTGTGGGTGTTTTGCGTTTTTGTGTCTCGGGTGGTGGCTCTCGCCGTTCCAATCCCAGTCGTGACACTGGCTCCAAGCGTCTGCACAACCCCCAAGATGAAGCCCCAGAGGGCTCCAATGCCCCCAAGCGCAATGTCAAGACCACTGCCAGCAAGCAAAAGGAACCTGCTGAGGGCATGGACGAGATTTCTGTCTCTGAGTATGTCGAACGCCGGAGGATCAATCCCTATGTGACTCCTCAGGCTGTGCTCAGAGGCACCGAGATGTTCTGGAACAAGCAACAGGTTCTCATCTATCTAGATGTGATCAAGAGCAAGCAGAATACCTTCATGGATGTCAAGTGGATAGACTTGCATCACATGCGGAAGGACAAGTTTCGTGACTATTTTGGAGAGGCTCTAGACTTGGTGGAGCAGTTTGCTATTGAGCCGGTGATCTCTTTTCACCATGACTATGACCCTGAGCTCATCTCTCGGTTCTTTACCTCAGTGTACTTTCATCCCGGGGAGGAGCGGAGGATGACCTGGATGACCAACGGTCGTCAGCTGTCTGCTACATGAAAAGAGTTCATGGATCTGCTGCACATTCCTGATGACGGGCTTCACACCCCCGTTGGTGTTCGTCCCCATGCCAACTCTGAGTCTGCCAACAAGAACCTGCTTCAGCCTTTCCTTGTTGAGAAGGTGCTCCCCAATGGCAAGTCAACTTGGGTGTTAAACTCCTTTCTGGATATCATGCATCACATCTTTCGCAACACTCTGTTCCCACGCATTGGCGACAAGGACAAGGTCCATGCATATTTAGTGGACATGTTGCTCCTGTGTGCAGAGGCACGTTCTTCTCAGACTCAGCCACTTGATGTCTCACACATCATGTGATGTGAGCTCGGTTTGTGGTGTTCACTCGCAAGGTACCTATCTATGGACCGTACCTGTTTCGGCTGCTCTCCACCACTTGGGAGAAGATGTACCCTGGTGATGAGTTCCTTGCTCCAGACTGGATTCGCCATGAGTCCATCAGCCTCCGTGTCAAGCCCAACTGGGCCAACACCACTACCCGTGCTGAGGCCTCTTCTGCTAGGAGGGCTGCTGGTGAGGAGGCGGCTGCGGCTGAGAATGTTGCTGAGGACCGTGCTGCTAGGTCCACCACTCCTTCCTCTGAGCCGTCATGGGCCAAGAAGCTAAAGGACAAGATGAAGACTCTCTTCTGCATGAAGGCAAAGGGACAGTACATGGCTCACGTGGTAGACAAGGAGAGTCGCCACCGTGACAAGAAGGTTATGAGGCTCTTTGGAGAGGATGTGTCTGGTGGGTCTGAGGACGTCATCACACCTGGGGCTGCCTGGATGTCAAAGCAGGGATACAAGTGGACCAGTTCAGAGGATGACTTCGAGGAGACTATCCCCGCCGCTGAGTCTGACGAGGAGCACGAGGAGCAGTGGGACGACTTCTCTGCCTGAACCACCCCGTGTGTGTAGGTATCCTCTTTGCCTTTTTGGCGTCTCGATGCCAAAGGGGGAGAGAGTGTAGGGATTTGCGTTGTGTCGTGCTTGGTGCGTTTATTTGCTTTGTCTTTTGGACCTCGTTTGTGCTTGTTTTCTCTTGTTTGGTTTGTGCTTTCGAGACCTTTCCTCATATGGTGTAAGACATATGCACTTTATCTATCGTAGTTAACTTATGTGTGTGTTATCTTGTCTAGTGATAGATATGCCTTGTCTCTATAATATAGGGGGAGCTTTGATCCTAGTATTCGTGTGCCGTGTAGTCCAAAGCACTCATCTAGGTGGCACACATCTAGGGGGAGCCCGTCTATATTCTAGAGAGGAGGGGTTTGCATTTACTTAATATTATTTTCCTTGTGCAAATCCTGTATTGTCATCAATCCACCAAAAAGGGGGAGATTGTAAGGGCATATTTATCCCTAAGTGTTTTGGTGATTGATGACAACGCATTTGCGGACTAATCGTGTGCCTTGAGTATTCCAGACACTTCATTGCTAGGCACAAGACGGGTGGGTGCCCCTCGAAGACTGATGAAGACGACGTCTTTTTTACGTTTCTTTTTGGTGGATTTGAGTCGTAGGAAAGCCGTACTATTAAGAGGGGGTCCGCGTTGAAAAGGTTTGGGTGAAATCATCACGTACACGTCTCCTTCTTGTCCCCTCTTTTCCTTGGAGCTTTCTCCGTTTTCTTGCCTCCCTTGTCTGGCTGCTGTGGTTGGTCGCGGTAGTACTGCTCCCAGAAAAACGGTAGTACCGTAGGCATCCGCGGTAGTACCGCGCGGTGGCGCGGTAGTACCGGGCGGTGGCGCGGTAGTACCGCAGGTGCCCACGGTAGTACCGCTCGCCTGGAGCCACACTACCGCTGCCCACCAGGCTAGTGCCGCCCCTTTGCAGTAGTAGGGGTGGATGTAATTTTTTACATCCGCACCTACCGCGGTAGTACCGTTTTCGCCGAGCGGTAGTACCGCGCTATGCAGTCAGGCAATAGTACCGCCCCTCGGCGGTACTACTGTGTCGGGTTTTTGCTACTTCCGTTTCTTTGCAGAAGTAGGCACGGAAGTTCCCTTCCCCCTGGCTGGGGGTTTTTGCCTTGCGGTAGTATCGCATGGGGGCGCGGTAGTACCGCGCGTGCGGAAGTACCGCCCCCATCTCTTGCGTGTCTGTTTATCTTTTCTGTCGCTGGGGTTGCGGCAGTACCGTGGGACGATACGGTAGTACCGCACAACCGTGCGGTAGTACCGCTTGGTTGCAAGCAGTAGTACCGTGCGGCCTTGCGATAGTACCGCTGGCCAGGCACGGTAGTATCGCTGGCCGCGGGCTGGTTGGTGGGTAACGGTTGGATCCTTGTCCCACACTATATAAGGGGTCCCCATCTTCCCCGTTGACTTACCTCTTCCACCCTAAGCTCCATTATTGCTCTAAGCTCCATTTTCGCCCGATCTCACTCCCTAGCCGACCAAACTTGTTGATTTGCTCGGGAGTGGTTGAGAAGGCCTCGATCTACACTTCCACTAAGAGATATTTGATTCCCCCCCACTAATCCCTTGCGGATCTTGTTACTCTTGGGTGTTTGAGCATCCTAGACGGTTGAGGTCACCGCGAAGCCATAGTCCATTGTGGTGAAGCTTCGTGGTGTCGTTGGGAGCCTCCAATTGAGTTGTGGAGATTGCCCCAACCTAGTTTGTAAAGGTTCGGTCGCCGCCTCCAAGGGCACCAATAGTGGAATCATGGCATCTCGCATTGTGTGAGGGCGTGAGGAGAATACGGTGGCCCTAGTGGCTTCTTGGGGAGCATTGTGCCTCCACACCGCTCCAACGGAGACGTACTTCCTCTCAAAGGGAAGGAACTTCAGCAACACATCCTCGTCTTTACCGTCTCCACTCTTGGTTATCTCGTGCCTTTACTTGTGCAAGCTTATTTGTTTCATATATCTTGCTTGCTTATGTTCCTATCCTTGTTGCATCATATAGGTTGCTCACCTAGTTGCATATCTAGACAACCTACTTTGTTGCAAAGTTTAAATTGTTAAAGAAAAGCTAAAATTGTTAGTTGCCTATTCGCCCCCCCCCTTCTAGTCAACCATATCGATCCTTTCACCACTCCTTGTTCCATAATCCATCAAAAGAACTCATCCAAAACTTGAAAACTTCACAACACAAAACTCAATAGAAATCTCGTGAGCTCCGTTAGAGAAAGAAAACATGAAACCACTTCAAGGTACTGTAATGAACTCATTCTTTATTTATTTTGGTGTTAAACCTACTGTATTCTAACTTCTCTATGGATTATAAACTATTTTACTAACCATAGATTCATCAAAATAAGCAAACAACACATGAAAAACAGAATCTGTCAAAAATAGAACAGTCTGTAGTAATCTGTAACTAACACAAACTTATGGAACTCCAAAAAATCTACCAAAATTAGACGACCTAGATAATTTGTTTATTTATCAGCAGCAATTAGAATCAGTATTTTATCACGTTCTGATAATTTTTAGTAATTCGGGCACTGAACGCAAAGTTTCTGGAAATTACAGCAAGATCAAATAACTATCATCCAAGAAGATCCAATAGGTCTAGCTTGGCACAAACACTAATTAAAACACAAAACCACATCCAAACAGAGGGTAGATGGGTTATTTATTCCCTAACAGAAGAAAAACACAAAAAACAAAAAATAAAATTGGGTTGCCTCCCAACAAGCGCTATCGTTTAACGCCCCTAGCTAGGCATAAAAGCGAGGATAGATCTAGGTAGTGCCGTAGTAATAAGATAAATCGGTAAAACTCATTTCATATTCTCTACGTTCGGCAGCAAGTTTCCTTTGAGGCAAGCAAAAGTAATCAAAAGGGCTAAATTTAATAGGACAAAAGTCCCCAAGATCAATTTTGGGAGGTATAGGTTCCTCTTTCGGCCCTTCGTATTGCACAACCAATTCATCATTATAAGCATTCTTTTGACAGAACCTTGTGAGCCTAAACTCAAGAGAGCATCCTAGCTCATTATTTCAAATAGCCAAATCATCATTAAGTTCAGAGATTCTATCAATTAAAATATTGATTGGCACCTTTTTTCTAAGGTTTTCATTGAAAGCAACATAGTCAAGAGATTGAAAGCGCATAATTTCTTCTTGATCAAAGAGGATAGATTCTATGGGAGGATGGCCAGCGTCCACCCTATAGTGCGCAAAAATTTCTTTGGCTTCTTTTATTATAAATCTGAATTCATGAGCCAAAAAGATAGTAGCGGCACATTTAACAGAAGAATGCTCGATATTAGAAAATTCTAGGAAAATTCTTTGTATAGATGGGTGCATATGCATAAATTGTCTTTCAAGTTCAATGATAAGCATGGCAATAGCATCCGCAAGACTACTAGTTCTATGGAGAATAGAACCGCCCATAGAGGGCAAAGCACCGGCACAAGTAAAGAAATCTTGGATAACTCCTTTTCCAATAATATTACCACTACCGATTCAAAATCTTTTAGTATGGTAGGTACGGGGTTCTTCAGCAGGAGCATCAAAATTTTCCATAATATTGTTATTGCCCATATCGGCGATAACTTCCCCAATTTCAGACATAGCGACAAGCAAGCGATCCAACACACGAGCAAACAAAAAGCAAGCGGACAAAAAGAGGCAAATAGAGAGGGAGGACAGGGAGAGAGAGGGCGAATAAAACGGCAAGGGTGAATTGGGGGGAGAGGAAAACGAGAGGCAAATGGTAAATAATGTAATGCGAGAGATAGGGATTGTGATGGGTACTTGGTATGTTGACTTTTTGCGTAGACTCCCCGGCAACGGCGCCAGAAATCCTTCTTGCTACGTCTTGAGCTTGCGTTGGTTTTCCCCGAAGAGGAAGGGATGATGCAGCAGAGTAGCGTAAGTATTTCACTCGGGTTTTGAGAACCAAGGTATCAGTCCAGTAGGAGCCCACGCTTAAGTCCCTCGTACCTGCACAAAGCGATAGCTACCCGCAACCAACGCGATTAGGGGTTGTCAAGCCCTTCACGGTCACTTACGAGAGTGAGATCTGATAGATAGAATATTTTTGGTATTTTTGATATAAAGATGCAAAGTAAAAAGTAAAAGCAAAGTAAATAGCAAAACAAGATTAAAGTGATGGAGATTGATATGATGAGAATAGACCCGGGGGCCATAGGTTTCACTAGTGGCTTCTCTCGAGAGCATAAGTTTTCTACGGTGGGTGAACAAATTACTGTTGAGCAATTGACAGAATTGAGCATAGTTATGAGAATATCTAGGCATGATCATGTATATAGGCATCACGTCCGTGACAAGTAGATCGAAACGATTCTGCATCTACTACTATTACTCCACTCATCGACCGCTATCCAGCATGCATCTAGAGTATTAAGTTAAAAACAGAGTAACGCTTTAAGCAAGATGACATGATGTAGAGAGATAAATTCATGCAATATGAAATAAACCCCATCTTGTTATCCTTGATGGCAACGATACAATACGTGTCTTGCTGCCCCTTCTGTCACTGGGAAAGAACACCGCAAGATCGAACCCAAAAGCTAAAGCTAAGCACTTCTCCCATGGCAAGAACTACCAATCTAGTTGGCCAAACCAAACGGATAATTCGAAGAGACTTGCAAAGATAACCAATCATACATAAAAGAATTAAGAGAAGATTCAAATATTGTTCATAGATAGACTTGATCATAAACCCACAATTCATCGGTCTCAACAAACACACCATAAAAGAAGAAGACTACATCAAATAGATCTCCACAAGAGAGGGGGAGAACATTGTATTGAGATCCAAAAAGAGAGAAGAAGCCATCTAGCTACTAACTATGGACCCGAAGGTCTGAGGTAAACTACTCACACTTCATCGGAGAGGCTATGATGATGTAGAAGCCCTCCGTGATGACGGCCCTCTCCGGCGGAGCTCCGGAACAGGCCCCAAGATGGGATCTCGTGGATACAGAAAGTTGCGGTGGTGGAATTAGGTTTTTGGCTCCTGTTCTGATCGTTTGGGGGTACGTGGGTATATATAGGAGGAAGGAGTACGTCGGTGGAGCACCGACGGTCCCACGAGGCAGGGTGGCGCACACTAGGGGGGGCGCCCCTACCCTCGTGAGCACCTCTTTGCTTCCTTGCAGTAGGGTCCAAGTCTCCTGGATCACGTTCGGTGAGAAAATCACGTTCCCGAAGATTTTATTCCGTTTGGACTCCGTTTGATATTCCGTTTCTTCGAAACACCGAAATAGGCAAAAAAAACAGCAATTCTAGGTTGGGCCTCCGGTTAATAGGTTAGTCCCAAAAATAATATAAAAGTGGAAAATAAAGCCCAATATAGTCCAAAACAGTAGATAATATAGCATGGAGCAATAAAAAATTATAGATATGTTGGAGACGTATCAAGTATTTTGGAGAAGCTCTGGATTTGGTGGAGCAGTTCGCTATTGAGCCTGTGATCTCCTTCCACCTTGACTATGACCCTGAGCTTATCTGTCAGTTCTTTGGCTGAGTTTACTTTCACCCCGGGGATGAGTGGAGGATGACCTGGATGACCAATGGCCGTCAGTTGTCTGCTACCTGGAAGGAGTTCATGGGTCTGCTCCATGTTCCTGATGACGAGCTTCACACACCCGTTGGTGTTCGCCCCCATGCCAATTCTGAGTCTGCTAACAAGAACTTGCTTCAGCCGTACTATGTTGAGAAGGTGCTTCCCAGTGGCAAGTCGACTTGGGTGCTGAACTCTTTTCTGGATATCATGCATCGCATCTTCCGCAACACTCTGATCCCTCGCATTGGCGACAAGGACAAAGTTCATTCCTATCTGGTGGACATGATGCTCCTGTGTGCGGAGGCACCTTCGTCTCAGACTCAGCCACTTGATGTCTCACACATCATGTGGTGTGAGCTTCGGTTTACGGTGTACACCCGCAAGGTACCTATCTATGGACCATACATGTTTCTGTTGATCTCCATGACTTGGGAGAAGATGTACCCTGGTGATGAGTTCCTTGCTCCAGACTGGATTCGGCATGAGTCCATCAGTCTCTGTGTCAAGCCCAACTGGGCCAACACTACTACTCGTGCTGAGGCGTCTGCTACTAGGAGGGCTGTTGGTGAGGAGGAGGCTGGTGCAGAGGATGTTGCTGAGGACCGTGCTGCTAGGTCTTCCCCACCTTCCTCTAAGCCGTCGTGGGCCAAGAAGTTGAAGGACAAGATGAAGACTCTCTTCTGCATGCAGGCGAAGGGGCAGTACAGGACTCACGTGGCATCCAAGGAGAGTCGTCGCCGCAACAAGAAGGTCATGAGGCTCTTTGGAGAGGATGTCTCTAGCAGTTCTGAGGATGCCATCACGCCAGAGGCTGCATGGATGGCGAAGCAAGGTTTCAAGTGGACTAGTTCTGAGGAGGACATCGAGGAGACCGTCCTCGCCGCCGAGTCTGACGAGGAGCACGAGGAGCATTGGGATGATTTCTCTGCCTGAGCCACCCCGTGTGTGTAGGTGTCCTCTCTGCCTTTTTGGCGTCTCGATGCCAAAGGGGGAGAGAGAGAGTAGGGATTTGCGTGTTTGCGAGTCGTATGTCGTGTTTGGTGTGTTTGCTTTGTCGTTTGGACCTCGTTTGCCTTTGTTTGGTTTGTGCCTTTGAGACTTATCCTTCATATGGTGTAAGACATATGCATTCTATTCTATCTTAGTGAGCTTATGTTTGTGCTATCTTGTCTAGTGTTAGCCTTACTATTGCAAGATATATGCCTTGTCTCTATAATATAGGGGGAGCTTTGATTCTAGTATGTGTGTCGTGCAATCCAAAGCACCCATCTAGTTGGCACACATTTAGGGGGACCGTCTATATTCTAGAGAGGAGGGGTTTGCGTTTTCTTAATATTATTTCCCTTGTGCAAATCCCGTATTGTCATCAATCCACCAAAAAGAGGGAGATTGTAAGGGCATATTTATCCCTAAGGTGTTTTGGTGATTGATGACAATGTGTTTGCGGACTAATCGTGTGTCTTGAGTTTCCCAGACGTTTCTTTGCTAGGCACAAGACGGTTTGGTGTCCCTCGAAGACTATTGAAGACGGCGTTTTTCTACGTTTCATTTTGGTGGATTTGAGTCGTAGGAAAGCCGTACTATTAAGAGGGGGTCCGCGTTGGAAAGGTTCGGGTGGAATCATCACGTACACGTTTCTTTCTAGTCCCCTCATTTCCCCTGCACCTTGGAGTATCCTCCGTTTTTATCTCTTTACCTTGTTTTGGCTGCTGTGTTGGCTTGCGGTAGTACTGCTCCCTAGTGAGCGATAGTACCGTAGGCACCAGCGGTAGTATCGTGCTGTGGCGCGGTAGTACCGCGGGTGCCCACGGTAGTACCGCTCCTCTGGAGCCGTTGTACCATGACCCCCAGGCCAAGTACCGCTCCCTCGCGGTAGTAGGGGCGGATGTAATTTTTTACATCCGCGCTACCGTGGTAGTACCGCATCCCTTGCGCGGTAGTATCGTGCGCAGCCTAGCTCAGCTGCCAGGCGGTAGTACCGCTCCTCTGCAGTAGTACTGTGTTGGATTTTTGCTACGTCCGTTTTCCAGCGGAAGTAGGCACGGATGTTCTGTTATCCACGCTCTTCCCAGGCTTGGGGTTCCCTGCCTTGCGGTAGTACCGCAAGGGGGAGCGGTAGTACCGCGTCTGCGGAAGTACCATCCTCAGTCCATGTGCTTAAGGTCTGCCCTAGCTACTGCTGCTGCTGCGGTAGTACCGCGGCTCCTCACAATAGTACCGCATGGCCTCGCGGTAGTACCGCTGTTCTGGAGCGGTAGTACCGCTGGTCGTGGGCTGGTAGGTGGATAACGGTTGGTTTTTCTTCCTTAGCTATATAAGGGGTGTCTTCTTCCTCGTGTTGACTACCTCTTCCAACCCTAAACTCCATTGTTTCTCTAAGCTCCATTTTCGCCCGATCTCACTCCCTAGCCAATCAAACTTGTTGATTTGCTCGAGGGTGGTTGAGAAGGCCCTGATCTACACTTCCACCAATAGAAATTTGATTCCTCCCACTAATCCCTTGCGGATCTTGTTACTCTTGGGTGTTTGAGCACCCTAGACGGTTGAGGTCACCGCGGAGCCATAGTCCATTGAGGTGAAGTTTCGTGGTGTCGTTGGGAGTCTCCAATTGATTTGTGGAGATTGCCCCAACCTTATTTGTAAAGGTTCGGTCGCCGCCTCCAAGGGCACCAATAGTGGAATCACGACATCTCGCATTGTGTGAGGGCGTGAGGAGAATACGGTGGCCCTAGTGGCTTCTTGGGGAGCATTGTGCCTCCACACCGCTTCAACGGAGATGTACTTCCCCTCAAAAGGAAGGAACTTCGGTAACACATCCTCGTCTCCACCGACTCCACTCTTGGTTATCTCGTGCCTTTACTTGTGCAAGCTTATTTGTGATATATCTCTTGCTTGCTTGTGTTCATATCTTTGTTGCATCATATAGGTTGCTCACCTAGTTGCATATATAGACAACCTACTTTGATGCAAAGTTTAAATTGTTAAAGAAAAGCTAAAAATTGTTAGTTGCCTATTCACCCCCCTCTAGTCAACCATATCGATCCTTTCACTCGAGTGCTAAATGGCTTGAGCGAGGACGAACGTGATATCCAATTGTCACGCCAGATGCGGACCGATTCACATGCGCCATATCATGCCTTCCTTGAGAAGTTCCAGCCCATAAGATAGCAGACCAAGTTGAAGAGGGTTGCCCTGTAAACACAGTGTCTAGTAGGCTTCCTTATGGGTAGTATCGGGCCTTCAGTACGCGTGCACACAGACTATCCGATGTTTGCAACAACCGCCAAGCTTGACGAGCCGGTAGTGCCTGATTAAAAATGCGCATATCTCGGAATCCCATTCCACCTTGCCCTTTTGATCTGATCATCTTATCCCAACTGAGCCAATGTGTTTTGCGCTTCCCATTTTCCGCTCCCCGCCAAAAGTCTCGGATCAACTTGGATAGGTCATCACAAACAGATAATGGAAGTTTAAAAACTCCCATAACATATGTCAGTATTGTTTGCGCGGTCGACTTGATAAAGATTTCTCTCCCACTCTGTGCTTGATTATTGTCACTCCAAAGCAATATACACTGTGTGAGTTTGGCCCGAAGACTCTGGAATTTACCACGACTCATGCGACCTTCCGGAGTTGGTAGACCCAAGTATTTTGCATCAAACACTTGTTGCTCCACATGAAGGATTTGGCGTGTTGCTTCCTGATCTGATAGCAGACAAAACTTGCTAAATTGGATTGAGCACTTTGCTGGATTAATGAGTTGGATTTTCTGAAAAATCAAACCAAGCAAAAAAAAATGATCGGGTTTATAAAAAAGAATTATCCATGTATATAATTTCAAGCATATACAACATAAAATTTACATGATGATGTATCCCGTGATACGCATTTGCTGTCATCATGTAAATCTTCTGGGGAAAAGATATGCATTTGCTATTTTAAGTGTACATATTTTGGCCTATAAACATGGTCAAATTTTATAGTTTCCTACTTTTGACAAAAAAAGTATACCCAATGCATTAAAACGGAGGGAGTAGGAAATAGTTAAAATACTAACCTAAAAATATCAATATTTTTTTGAACACAGTACAGACGCAAGCGCTCATATAAACGCGCATACACTCATTCATATGAACGCACACACGCACACCCTACCCCTATGAGCACCTCCAAAAGACTGAGCCGGCATATCATCTTAAGATTTTACGAAATCATCATAGGCGCCTCGTAGTCGACGGGAACGTCTTCTCACACTGAAAGCGTATCGCCGAAATTCCTGAAATAAATGCAGGATAAATAGAGCACCAAGATTTGAATTCTGATGGGTTAAAGATACCACTGTCCACCTAACCATCTCAACCAAAGGTTGGTCCGCAAAAAAAAAGAATTGTGACGTGTGGATAAATGGCAAAACACGTGTGAATACATGTCCGTCTGGCTTCAGGGTCTATTTCTAAGCAATAACAAATACTTCCTCCGTTCTATTATGTGATGTGTTGGATTTTCTGAAAAATCAAACCAAGCAAAAAAAAAATGATCTTGTTTATAGAAAAGAATTATTCATGTATATAATTTCAAGCATATACAACATAAAATTTACATGATGATGTATCCGGTGATACACATTTGCTGTCATTATCTTCTGGGAAAAAGATATGCATTTGCTATTTTTTGAGTGTACATATTTTGCCTATAAACATGGCCAAAGTTTATAGTTTCCTACTTTTGACAAAAAGTATACACAGTGCATTAAAACGGAGGGAGTAGGAAATAATTAAAATACTAACCCAAAAATATCAATATTTGAAAGACAACAACAGATACAAATGCAAAAAGGAAAAAAAAAAGAGAAATGTGGCTGCTGGGATTCGAGCCCAGGTCTCCACGGCCACAACGTGGAATTCTCACCACTAAACTACAGCCACTTTGATGCTTATTTTCATAATAACTGTTATATATCCATAGTTTGCCAAGTGATCGATTGATTTGGATTGCGTGTTTGCAATAGCAAAAACCTAAAACTCCCTGAGCTCTACATAAACCAATGCCAAACCTAAACCTGAATCGAGATGACCAGATACTCCAGTATGGACAATATCACACTTCAACAAGCGATGTAAATTAAGTCGAACACTGCTGCGATACATGCGATACATGGAAACAACGCGTCACAATTGCAGAACTGCAGAGCGAGCTTCTGCCAAGCTACACAACCATTAAAACATGGCCTCCTCTGTAACCTACCTAGCTAACCTCGCTACGTAGTCTACTGCACTGCTGCTAGTTGAGCTAAACTAGTCCCAGCTCCCGCTGAGCAGCGGCTTCACGTCGGCCACCTCGCCGAACATCTTCACCAGGTCCGAGCACCCGGCCCCGGCGCGGCCGCCCTCGCCGCCGTCACCGGCTCCTTCCTCAGTCTCCTCCTCCGTCTCCGTCTGCAGCTCCAGGCCCAGCTCCTCCTCGACGTCGTCGGACGCCGAGATCAGCAGCAGCTCGCACCCCTCGTAGTTGAGCAGGTCCGGCGGGTCGGCCGGCGCGTAGCGGTTGCTCCCGAACCGCCCCTGCAGGTGCTCCGGGAACGCGGCCTTCCGCTTGCCCTGCAGCCCGCCGAACCCTCCGCCTCCGCCCCTGCCCCCGCCGCGCTGCTCCGGGTTCTTGATCTGCACCAGGAACGACGCCTCCGGCTCCACGTTCATGGCCTCCTGCGGCTCCCCGACGCCGCCCTCGTCGCCGCCGCCGCCGCGCGAGGGCAGCTCCAGCTTGTAGACGAGGTGGGTGTGCGGGCGGCCGCCGCGGCCCTCGTGCTTGAGGATGCGGTACACGCCCTCGCCCATCGCCCTCGCCGCGGCCAGGTGCCGCTTGCCGCGCGTCGCCGTGTCGTACTCCGCCCCCTTGAGCGCGTCCTTGATGTCCTCCACGTCGGTGGTGACGAGGTCGACGTAGCCCCAGAACGGCCGGCCGTGCTTCGCCGGGTCCGGCAGGCTCTTCTTCCCCATAACGATCAGCCGGAGCAGCGGCTTCTCCTCCACGTTAACCTCCTGCAATGCAAAGGATTAATCGGCGAGTAAGTGATGTGCAGATTTCTCAGACGTGTATAGAGATCTGAGAATGAACGATCTCGTTCGCCACCTCCTTCCCGTGGCCGCCTTCGTTGCCGCCGTCCGCCTGGCCCTTCTCATCGCCGCCGTGACGGGTCTTCCTCTTCTTGCCCTCCTTGCCGGAGTCCGGCGCCTGCTTCTCCTCGACGGCGCGGCCGGGGCCGGACTCCGGGCGCAGCACGACGTACATCCGCTGCACGTCGTCGGGGCTGTGCGCCTCCTCCTTGTCCACCTTGGGCCGGTAGAAGAAGAACACCTCGCCCTTCTCCTGCACGCAAAGCTTGCATCAATCAGCCGCCATCGCCATTGTTACTGCAGAGGACTAACTGCTTCAGATTAAGATCCATCGATTGATCGACCTGGATCTCCACTTTGGGGTCCTCCCTCGTCTTCACCTCCGTGCCTTGACCCATGGTGCTTCAATGCTTGCTCGCTCCCTCGCTGCAGAGTGTGAATGATGAAGATGCAGTGAAGTGTTCTTGCTGAGGTTGGTGCGGCCGGCGGATGCTCTCTTAAACGACGGCGGTGAGCTCGCTTACGCCGTTACACGTGCTCGGGTACGTGGCCGCCGGAAGCGTCTGGGTCCGACATGGTGTGGCGCGCAACGAGGTGGTCGGTCGACGTGTGGCATGCAACGTGTCACGAGAAGAGCACAGGCACGTGGGGTCACGAGAAGAGCACAGGCCGCGGAAAACCCGAAACGACGATGTATTCCAGTTCCTTTCAGGACAGCGGATCTTCGGTTAAGGAAACAGGGATATGTCTACCAGTGGATAAGATATTTGGCCGTGTGTTGTGTTTGTGTCGGGTGAAGATGAACAATTTGTACATAAATGAGAGAGGTGAGATGAACAATTCCATTCTATCATATCTCTGAGACCAAACACCAACATGTAACAATTGCATTCCTTCCAGTCGCTCCTGCCAAACAGAAGAATGGAACCGATCCATTCTAGTAGAATGAAACCATAACATTTCATCTCACTTTATTCGTGAACCAAACACACCTAAAAACAACAGGGAGCATGGGGTTTCGGGAAATTCACTGCTTCTTTTTTTTCTGCAGCTGAAATTCACTGCTTCAACATGGCGCTTTTGACAAACCAAGCTTTAGATGAGTAATTGACAACCCAGAATCTTGTGTGTATCTATGCCCATCGCCAAGAGAAAAAATATCTTCATGAAGAATTACCAAATGCAAAGACAAAGAAAAGGTCGTCTTATACTTGACAGAGCATCTTAACGGGAGAAGAAACTGTGAAACATGGTCATGTATGGAAAGTTGGTGATAATGACATTATAAATATATAAAATGATGCATGGGATATTTATGTCTCCTTCAAGGATGGTTATTACCAGAAGAACAAACTAGCTATTAACATCCAATTTTATCGATCCAACAACTGGCGAGTGGGGCAAACAGTTGATTGGTGAAACATTTTGGAGGTAGATGCACGTTGCATTCTTTCAATACCTCTATTGGTTCATGAGATGGATTATTTTATTGCATGAAATTTGACTAAATTGGGCACCGTCTTGGTACGGATAGCATACCATGCAAAATGTCTACGTCAATTCGACATAAAATTGTGAGTGTGAATGAAATTCGAGCTGCTAACTTGAACCCTGTACGGGAGAAATTATGGAAGTTGCACTCTTTAGTGAAGGCGATGATTTTCCTCTCGATATCTTTACATGGTATCTTGCCATGTCGCGCTACATTACCTGATAGACATATCAAGGTGCAACCGTTGTGCCGTACGTGGCAAGACAGATTTAGACAACATTGGTCTGCTCTGGGCTTCGAGGAGATTATCAAACATGCATGCAAATTTGATCACTCGCGTGAGGCTACCCTGGAGTTTCTTCTTCACCAGTCGCAATAGTGACCGCAAGTGCTTGGACTGAGAAAAGTTGACCATGTTATCGAAGTGTGCCGGTGCAGAGTAGAAAACTAGTCCATGACGAGAATACTCATACCCCAACATAGGTCCCTATGGTAGTCGGAGCTTTGGTATCCAGCTATTATGTTTCTTACTTGTCGAGGGCCTCTGTCAGGCGCGATGGTTGGTCAGCTCCTCCTAGGGGTTACGTCAAACTCAATGTTGGCGCGGGTTGCAGTCGCAACTATCTTGCAAGATTCGGTTCAGAAGTTCATTACTGCAGCTAATAGCCTCATTGAATGGTGCTCCAACATTTTTATCAACAGAAGCCATAACACTGAAGTTTGGCCTTAATCTTGCGCAGTCCTTGGGATGCAAAGGGCTGCTGGTGAACTAAGATAATATAGACGTCATTGAGGTGATGCAAGAAGTGGGGCAGTTTTTCAGGAAATGGAGCGGCTATTTTTTATTATTCTTATCACATGTTGAGAGATTTTTCGCACATAGAGCACTGGCATAGAGCAGCAAATACGCACATGAACTTGCTTCCGTAGCAATTTTTTCACCCTCTAGTGTTTTAATTGATGATGCCCGACCATCGATCGTTCCCCTTATTGTAAAGGATGTAACATTGGTTTCAAATGAATAAAGAGGGGTTCCGATGTCAAAAAGGACATAAAATATTTAATACAAACCTAAGAGGTCAATATTTCTAAAACAACGACCAAATAGATAAATCATATGTGGTAATTGGGATTTGTGAATCACAAACTGCTCTGGAAACAGGGTGAAAACTTTATTTTGCCCGTCGAAAACAAGAAATAAATGGAGCATAGGTATGCTATAAAACAGAAACAAAATAAGAAACAAAAAATAACAAAACATAAGTTTCTATATCAGAAATGCCATTTTCGTTTATCTTTTTTATATAGCCACACAATCTTAGTTCATACACACTTCTGGTCCAACCAAATTGCGTGATGCTCATCCCTATGACCACATGCTGATGTTTGCTTTCCAGCACGCTGTGTTATCTCTTCCTTGGCAATGGAACTATTTTTTCTTTGGTTTGGTTGTGTTTCTTCTGTATGGTTCCTTGGGCTTTTAGTTTTTTTTTCGAAAAGAGGGGTATGCCCCAGCCTCTGCATCTGAATGATGCATGCGGCCAATATTATTAATAGGCAAAATATCCAACATAAGTCTCCAAGTCTCGAACGAAAGAAAGAAATAAAAGGCTCCAAAAGAGCTAAAATAAAAAAGGCAAAGCCACAACCGGCTTTTAGTTCCAGTAAACTTTGTTTTCCTACTTGTCTCCACACCGTATCTATGATGAATCTGCTTATTTGTTTCAGAGATTTTTCATGTTCATTTATACATGCATAAGAAAACCAAAAAATAATAATTGTCTTCCGCACGATTTTCATCCGTACTCCCTGTCACCGCATTACTCGGTCAAAACTGAGTCTAGGCTAGTATAGTCTTTCGATCAGAAGATGGTTCAGACATTGATTTCTAGGATGATGTTTGGGTTGGACAAATCTCCACTTATAATATCTCTAAGCCATCCTAAAAAATAAATTAGTTTCCAAAAAGATGTCTCTTTAGGGTATTATAGCCATCTACCTATTCCCAATACCATTTTGTTCAAAATACCATTTTCACAAACCAAAAAACTCATCATGCGTTCCAATGAGGTGGGAGGTCTTGTTCCCTCCCAATCCTTAATTCCTGATATAAAATATTTGGCAGATGAAATATCCTTCCCCGACTGCCACCTCCAGTCCTGCCAAAGTTACCACCGATGACATCTATGACCTCGTCGACCGCCCATGCCCCATCATGGCATCCCCATGCATTCTTGGTGCCACAGTTGTTTATCTCCGCATCCCAAGCCTTCTTCTATCAAGGCCACTGAGCCGGAGCTTGTGTCCGCCGCCACGCCTTGCCACTCGCCGAGACTCCACCTGCACCCAACGCACCTCCTCTGATGCTTTGGTCATTTCCTACACCGCCATGGCCTCGAGTTTCAGCGAGGTCGAATATTCGGTCATGGCACCTCTATGTCTCTATCCGCCCCACCTCCGACCACCGAAGCGTCTATGGCAAGCTCACGCATGCCACCGTGCTCTCTGGTCGGCGTCAGACGGAATGTGTTTGATGCAATGGCCAATAGAAATTTTCCTCTTTCTTCTTTTCTTTGTTTTTTACAGTAATGTGAAAATGTAGTTAAAATATTTTTGTTTTATGTAAAATAAGGTGAGAATTATATTAAAAAAAGTGGAACTCGGTTTTGAGGATGGGTTAGGTACCACCCTCCCAATACCCATGATTTTTGGGGATGTGGTTTGGGGAACTAAATATTTTAGATGGATCAAGGCTGTTCTTTGATTCCAGTTTAATCACTTTATAAATCTTGATCAACAAAATGTGACAGTTGACCAAGTCATCAGTGATGGTTACTGTGAGCTTACCTTTCGTTATTCATTCATGGCAGCGGGGTTAGATGAATGGGAGGAGCTCCGCCAGGGTTTGCAAGAGGTGATGAGTTACATATCTCAAAGTCACTGTAAAAGATGATCATTTGAGGGGGCATGATTTGAGGATGATAGATTTGTGTGCTTAGAGAATTTGAGGACCGGCTGACTAGAGATGTCCTTAGGCTATCCCTCACTCGATTTAATGGGTGGTGTCCGAAAGAAACTCTGGCTGAGATTTCCAATGTGTTTTGATGTTTTCATTTTTGTTGGGCTGGGGGAAACGAGGAGAAAAAACTAACTATGTTGGTTGTGCTATTTTTGGAGCGCTTGCTTCAATTTGGGCAATGAAAAAATTATGTCGTTTTCTAGCGTGATGTTTTGCCTCTTCTTTCCTGCAAAAAAAAGTTGTTCTGCCTCTTCTGACACATAAAATTTATAAAATGTAAAACAACAAAAATGAATTTGTGCATCACTCACTGAAAAAGGGTGTATCTTTCCATCCCTTCCCTCGGTTGGGACCGTAAGTCAACTACCCTAAGATGGTTTAGGGCTTCAAACCCGAAACATGCCTTAATATATTGATGGGAGGAGTTGCTTTTTGGCTACGGTCTGAATTTTTTTAGGGACTTAGATACTTTTGAGGATCAATTGACTAGAGATTCCCATAGTCTACCCCTCGAACAATTTAATTGGCTGTGTTCGAAAGAAGCTCGGATGGTCGAGATGTCCAACATGCTTTGATGTTTTTATCCTTGTTGGGTTAGGGCAAAAGAAGGGGGAGACCAAGTATTGGCTGATCCATTTTTGAAATGCTAGCTTAATCAATTTGGGCATCTAAAAATGATGTTGTTTTCTATCATAAAGTTTCACCTCTTTTTTTGCAAAAGGGATAATATCATTGATCAATCAAAGTTATTACAGTCCTTGGAGCAAAGCTCTTGGATCTTCGCTGGCCCAACTCGGAGCCAAACAACAATACATGGACCAACTCTCCCCATCTGGCACAACTTATGACTAACTTCATTTTATCCTCGATGAACGTGTGATAGTGCATGCACTTTACCTATACTCATGAGCCTTTTAATCTTACTCACCATGGTTGCCAAAGGTGAACGGTCCCTGGCTGGGCCTCAGATCATATCCACCGCAGTAGCGCAGTCTGTCTTTAGGATGAACAGGAGAGTACTCCACTCTATTGTAAGATCCACACCCTCCATGATCGCCGCTAATTCAGCTTCAAGGGCACTTGAGCAATTCTGCAGGTAGCGGCAGGAAGCAAAAATGACGTCTCCCTCTCCTACAACTTCGACATAGGCGACATCAACATTGGGCTTAGCCCACACACGGGGAGGCTTTTTAAAAGGGCCAAAAGAAGAATGAACTTGTTGCTTGGGTTAGGAAAATAGATTGGCTAGGTAAAAACGTTGTTGTTTTCCGCCGCAACATTTCGCCTCTTTTTGATACATATAACATTTGAAAATGATCAAAAGAAAAAGAAAATGAACTTGTGATTGCTAGGCTATTTTTGGAGGGCTTTGCTTTAGTCAATTTTTGTCACGAAGAAATGATGATGTTTTGTGTTGTACGTATAATAACATCTGTAAACTGGACAAGCACAAAAAAAATGAACTTGTTGCTTGGGTTAGGAAAATACATTGGCTAGGTAAAAATGTTGTTGTTTTCCGCCGCAACATTTCGCCTCTTTTTGATACGTATAACATTGAAAATGATCAAAAGAAAAAGAAAATGAACTTGTGATTGGTAGGCTATTTCTGGAGGGCCTTGCTTTAGCCATTTTTTGTCACAAAGAAGTGATGCTGTTTTGTGCTGTACGTATAACATCTGTAAACTGGACAAGCACAAAAAAGAATGTAATTGTGGCTGCTGGGATTCGAGCCCAGGTCTCCACGGCCACAACGTGGAATTCTCACCACTAAACTACAGCCACTTTGGTGAAATAATTTACACAGAACACTTACTATGCAGTAACAGAACAGTGTCTCCTACACTGCTACACAGGTATCCTTAAGTTTTCTACTCAGTTTTGAGGCTACGAAAGGGTGATTAACAGTTCGTTGCCTGGTCACCAGTGACTTCGATCGCGAACACACTTATCACCACACTTCATTGTACATGTCCATGCTTTGGCATTGCGAATACGGAAGCCTACCAAGTTCTTGTATCCCGTGTTGCGTTCCAGATGTTCACATGCAAATGGTACTGACCAGACAAGACGGATATGAGGCAAAGATCAGAATGCAGGTCATCGTTAACTTTTGCAGAACACTTTAGTCCATAAACATGCAAGTAGTTAAATAAAACCGGCCACTATTATATACTCCCTCCGTTCTTTTATGTAAGGTGTATTATTTTCGGCACGGTGATCAAGTCACATAATTATAGACATGTTAGGATAAAATTATCCTTGGCAAATTTATTTGTTAGTGGCAAGTAAATCAGTTAGTCGAGAAAAGTATGAGATATATGCAATCGACAGAGAGATAGTTTCCTTGTTTTGCTACAAGAAGAGATACAGACAATCAGGAGAGAGATTCTTTCCCTTTTTCCGAAGGGATAACAAGGGAATTATGCGGAATTGAAAGAAATACACCTTACATTCTGGAATTTTATTAAAAAATAAATACATTTTATATAAAGGAACGAAGGTTACGTTGAAAAAAAGTATACATGAATCGCTCTTTCCCCGACCCGTTCCCACCCTAGGCGGCGGCCAATCTCCTCCGTCTCCCTGGGGAGACCACGGAGGGGCCCCTGTCATCTGTCCGCCGCTCCAGCTACGAGAGGTGGCAGAGACCCCATGACTTCGGTCCCAAGGTAGTAGAGTTAGTTATAAAATTAGATTTTGTCTCCGATGGGCAGCGGCAAGACAATGGCGTCGACGGCGGCGTAGAATAAGGTCGTTCGAGCTCACCCTCGTTCCAGTGGTATTTTTTTTCAGGAAACCGGCATAAGCACTGCCTTTTTTTATATAGAAGAAATGGCGAAAGGACGCAATTTACAGAAAGATGAGTGTTTTAGAAAACGTCGCACAAACCACAAAAGACCAAACAACCTAGAATCTAGATTAACCAATGCCGGCGGTTGGCAGGTTGCCGGCAAACGCCAGGTCGCGCTGATTAATTGCGTCTAGGGCTAGAGTCGCCACCTCGCGATGCGTCAGCCTTTGTCCAGTGAAAACTCGCCTATTTCGCTCCTTCCAAACGGACCATATCGTGTAGATGATTTTTCCACTGCGCCTCTTGCGCACTTGCTTGGACTGGGAATTCAGAGTCTTGTCCCACCAGTCAGACACATTTCCTGACTCCGGGAGGAAGCCCGAGATTGGAACGCCTTCGTTAGTCCAAGAGTTCACCTGGTTCCAAACCGCGACCGTGAAGGGACAGTCTTTGCAGAGGTGAGTTGTTGTTTCTGGCTGCTGAAAACAGAGCATGCATCTGGGATCGTGAGGCCATCCCCTCACGGCCAGCATATCCACAGTGAGAATTCTTCCGTGCAAAGCTAGCCATGCGAAGAATTTGCACTTGGACTCGGCGTTTGCGGACCAGACCTTGGTCGTGTCAAAATCCAGTGGTACTTTTTGATATTCTTGGAGGCGTGTGGAGGATGATGTGTCCCAAATCTAATTTTGTGGGTCTGCGTTTTTCTTTTGCATGCTTATCTTGGTGGCGTAGTCCTGTAGAGTGGGCAACATGGCTATGCGTCTTGGTCATCTCCGGCTCCAATTCCAACCCATGGAGCTTTGTGTTCCCCGAATCCCTCCAGCTTCACCCGAGGCGTTTTATAGGCCATGTATGAAGTTTTCTTCTCCAGGACGGCGATTTGCTACACAGATCGCGTTCGTCATTGTCTTCTAGTCTACATCGATAATTTCTCAGCCGTTGTTTTGACAAGTTCCTAAGTTTCAACAAGCTGAGGCAGAGGCACACATGCGGCGACGAGCATTGCTGCTTGGATGTATTTTCCATTTTCTATAAGGGTGATTTTGGAGGATTTGTGCTATTTAATATATGTTCTTTGGTCTTTCAACAATAATAATAATATAATTCAAAGCACTAAATTTGGCAGGAAGATGATTTTGGACCATAGTCATACAACACAACTTTTACAAATATGGTGTGCTTTGCCCTCCTGTTTCCTTTGGCAATGGAGAGGCAAGGAGGAGGAGGGGCAAGGTGGGGGCTAGGGTTTGAAATCCCGAGCCGCTCCAGGAGCGACGCAAGGCATGCGAGTCTTCGTGGTAAAGGGTCTATGGGTTGGATTGTGGTCGCCATGGTGGGGCGGGGAGGGGGGGTGAGGTCGTCAAAATGGTCAACACGACAAGTGGGTTCGATCTAGCTAGCATGTCATGGTGGTGTCCGTGTGCGGCCGCCTATCGGATGGTGGCCTCCATCACTTGTTTGGTTTTCGGCATGATTTCCCTCGGCCACTAACATTGTCAATCCAGTTTTGGCTCTCTTCTTGATGAATTGCAAATATCTTGAATCTTTGGGTTTTCAGGGGAAAAAAAGGCAAAATCACAAATTGTGCGTGTGCTAAAGGCTCAACCATTCAATATTCTTTGCACACGCAATTCGACCATTTCCAGGACACAGAGTTTCTGCTGTCGAGAACATATGAACCCGAATGAACAGTAAATTCGAAAACAATGATAAAAATATCCAAAAATCAGATTTTTCTTTTGTGGCAAGCATTGGTGGATGTTCAGAGTGGTTGAAAATACTGGCATTGCTTTAGCATCTTGGAGCATCGATTTTTTATTATTTTTTTGCCACGACTTCCATGATGAAACTTTGCAACAACTGAACACATTCAGCAATGTTTTATACACATATAAAAAGTTCATATTCTTTTGAGAAAATTTACCATTATTTTTGAATTTACTGTTCACGGCAGGTGCATATATGTGCTCGAGTGCGAGTTATTTACCCAAAATCACCACATTATGGGTTAGGGTAACAGATCGGTACCACATTTGAGGCAGTGCACAAAAAACCACCAGAATTGCGCCTAATACGTAACGCGGAGCACTGATGCTCGAATTTGGCCACAAAAATAGCGGATCTGACCGGTTGGGCCCACTTGTCGGGCCGATGTGGCATGCCTACATGGATAATTTGCTGAGGTGGTCGAAGGCCCACATGTCGGCCTCTCTCTTATTCCTCTCTCTCCCCCTCCAAGCCTTCTTCCCCACGACCGCAACCACAGCCAGCCATACTCGCGCCGCCGCTGGAGCCTTAGCCCGACGAGCCATCACCGGCGAGCCTCCCCGCCGCTCAGCTACCTGCCATCCGTTCTCCAGCCGCACTTCCAGCTACCTGTCATCCGTCTCGCCCAGATCTGGCGAGGATCCGCCCCGCCGCCCAGCATGCCAGAGTCGACGGCGACCGCGGCATCCACTTCTCGTCCCCCGCCGCTGCGCCGAGCGCCGGAGCACGATGACCGGGTTGAAAGGCGCGCAGTCGCCCCCTCCCCCACTTCCGACAGAGGCGGCCGCGGCACGGCGACTGCAGCGGAGGCGCACGTCGTTGGCGTGGTGCGCGCGCGGGCGGCGGAGGTAGGCGGGGGCCGGTGGGGTCCGCCTCATCTCCTCGAGGAACCCGCCGCCGCAGTCCGGGCAGGCGAGGTCGACCCCGTGCGGCCTGACCTATGCTGGCGCGCGTCCGACCGCAGCGGCGAGTCTGTGGCGTCCTCTCCGCCCGAGCCCACCGTCGTCCTCTCTGCAGCGCCGCCCGAGCTTCTCCTCACCGCAACTGCCTTCGGCCTGCTCCCCGGTGCGCCGCCCACGCGGCATAGCCTGGTCGTTGCGCTGCTCATGACACGCCCATAGCCTGTTTGCTGAAATGCCCATGAGAAATAAAAAGAAAAGGTGAAAAAGGATAAAGAGTCATTGACAGGTGGGACCCTTTTGCCACCTAGCAAATTATCCACATAGGCACGCCATGTCAGCCCGACAGTTGGGGCCAACTTGTCGGTTTCGCTGTCTTCGCGAGTAAATCAGAAAATCAGTGCTCCGCGTTACGTATTAGGCGCAATTCTGATGGTTTTTTGTGCATTGCCTCAAATGTGGTACTGATCTGTTACCCTAGCCCATAATGTGGTGGTTTTGGCTAAATAACTCCTCGAGTGCAGAAGAGCATTTTCGCCATGTCCATTGCTTTTAAGTGTCAGTACACTTTTGTTATAATTGCACTGAACCAAGACGACGCGCCTTCTTTTGACGCAAACACCACAAGTTACCACGTAGTTCATCACTCCACCACATACATGGCTCACAAGTAAACAGCCATAACCCTGCACTTTCCCAGAGAGAAAGCGATTTGAGAGGGAGAGAGATGAGACGAGGAGAGAGCGAGAGAACTCCCTACATACTACGAGTTAAATTGCCGTCCACTAATTCGCCATTGTGGACTCACCATCTGCTATGATCCACTCCTATAAAGCCAGCAGCCCGCGCAACTTCTGGCTGGAATTCGTTTTGAACGAAAGCGGATCACGCGCGTACGTGGAAGCAGACACCAAGCCATGCCAGCCATGTACGCGCTGACCCCCCGCTGCACCCTCCCGCCGGTGCACCGCCGCGCGCCGCCGCCGTGCCGGGCGGCCTCGCCGACGCCGGCGGCGCTGGCCCGCGCCGATCCGGACGAGCTGCGGTCCACGTGGCCGCAGCGCGCGTGGACGCTGGCCGGCTCGGCCGCCGTGCTCTCCTCGCTCTCCGCGTCCGCCTCCCTCGCCGCCGACTCCGGCTCCTACGCCGAGCCGCTGGCCGCCGCCCTCGCCGCCTACACCGTCGCCGACCTCGCCACGGGCGTCTACCACTGGCTCGTCGACAACTACGGGGACGCCTCCACGCCCCTCGTCGGCGCGCAGATCGCCGCCTTCCAGGGCCACCACCGCCACCCCTCCACCATCACGCGCCGGGAGCCCTGCAACAACCTGCACGCGCTGGCGCGCGCCGTCGCGCTCGCGCTCCCCGCCGTGGAGGGCGCGGCGGCCGCCGCCCACGCGCCGGCCGCCGCGCACGCCTTCGCGGGGACCTTCGCGGCGTGCGTGGTGCTGAGCCAGCAGTTCCACGCATGGGCGCACGAGAAACGCCGCCGGCTGCCGCCCGGCGTCGAGGCGCTGCAGGCCGCCGGCGTGCTGGTGTCGCGCGCGCAGCACGCCGCGCACCACCGCCAGCCCTACAGCACCAACTACTGCATCCTCAGCGGCGTGTGGAACGGGGTGCTGGACAGGCACAAGGTGTTCGAGGCGCTGGAGATGGTCGTCTTCTTCCGCACCGGCGTCCGCCCGCGGTCGTGGGACGAAACGCAGGCCGCCTGGATGGAGGACACCAGCGGCGCCGCCGCCGTCACCGCCATCGCTGTTACTGACAGTTCGTAACATACATCGAGCATCGTTTCTCGTGATGGCTTGTACATACATACATTGATACATACTACGATTCAAAAGGTATGCAGAAGGATGAGCTGGGATTGAAAGGATTGAAGTAACAAGTTAAGATTATAGTTAGGCGGGAAAAATATAATATTTAATGTATATTTTAGGTTGGTTTTGAGGATGCAAATCTTGTGGTGTATGCGAAGAGAAGAGAATTTTTCATAGTTGAAAATGTGATGATTTTTTATGGTCTTCAGTCTGTCTACGACAACTTTTGTTACCCACAGCTTTCTTGTGGTGCGAATGCTTTCGTTCTGGTGGCATGTTCTTCGGATATCCAGTATCCTCTTGTCCACTTGCCAGAAAAAAGCACAGCCAGTTGAGATGATCAACTCTTTGCAACAACATTGGCACGAAGGCAAGTCACACAGCCACACATGCATATGTCTTAAATCTGCTTATATCTATCGAATATGTGTTAATCCATCCACCAAAAGGGTGTACAACATCGGCTAAAAAGCTTATTTGAGGCTCAGACCATCTGATCTTGATTCAAATGGCATGGATGTGAATCACATGTCTAGAGATTCTATTTTTTGGCGCCTCAATCTCGAGCATCGATCCTGGATCAGGCAGATGAAGCAACAGAAACAAGCTGACACTTCCAAAACTGCGGGGGTGGGAGCCAGAGGACGGAAGGCTGAAGATGAATCCTTCAGCTGGAAGTACTGCTGACCGTGGCAACCGCTTCCAAGCAAGGAGATGCTGCTGCATACCTTATAAATTGTCTTTTTCTTCACACAAATAGAACATCACTCTCCTGTTGTGCGGTCCACATAATCTCGAGACAAATTACTTCAGACAGCAGCAAGAAATATTGACAAGCAACTAGATCATTTCCTGTAGACTGCAGATCCTTATGTTGCTGTAATCTAACGATAGATGGTGGCATTCTCCAGTGAACGCATCTCGTGGAAGTCATACAAGTCATCCAAGCAGCAGGCCTGCTTCAGCAAGCTGCTACTGTGAGTCCTCCTGGTCCAGCTTCACTGTGGTGGAGAAGTACAATGAGCTGAAACAGAGTCCTCCTGGTCCCGCTTCCCTCTCCAGAGAATAATTTGTTCATCTTTAAATAATATAGGAATGCATGGAACCAAATCCTATGAAATCGAAGGAAGCAAAGAGCAAAGTTAAATAAGCATTCCAACTGCGATGTTTTCAAGACATAAAGGAGCATCTGGTTTCTATAGTAAATTCTCCAGTGGTTCTACTGTTGTGTTGCAAAGGAAATGTCTTCTGTCCGAAATTCTAAGCAAGTTCTAAGGCATATTATACTTGGCTGCATCTATGACGAGCTAATTGTAAACTGCAGGAGGGTCGTTATATCTCAACTGCAAGCTAACTACTACACCAGCAAACTTGTTTGATTAGAACTTTTATTGAATTTATTTATTTTCCAGGCTTCCTTGATCTTTCTTATGAATGCAAGACTAAAGGGATTAATTCATAGAAAGTATTAGAATGTCACAACATACCCGCAACTTCACACCAATTCTTTTGCAATCACTAGTGCCGGTGTGAGAGCAATCTAGTCTCACAACTTCCGAAGTCTTAAAGGCCTCTCTCACTTTGTCAACAACATTAACATAAACACCATTCCTAGCTGCACAAGAGAGAAATATCACAACATAGGAGCGACAATATATTGGCAACAAGATAATGAGATAGAAGTATGCGTTTATGTGATTCGAAATGGTCTTGCTAGAAATATTCCAACTTACTCAGTTTCATAAGCGGTGGCGAATGTAATCCTCTGTTTCTCATTTCTTTTGTTTCCTCAAAAGTCAACCCTTCCGCAACATTTTGGACAACCTTAGGATAAATAGGAGCCAATGGCTTCCACAACATCAATGGTATGACAGGCCGTTGTTTTGGATCATAGTTCCGGCCACGATATAGGATGAGTATATTTATGCTACGGTATATGATTATCCCACCTGTTTTATCCTGCAAAATGGTGCGCTCACATCAGAAATTGATAGATAATTGAATTCAACAGAAAAAGAGAGTTCAATCCCCAATTTTCTCAAGCATGTGGCAACACATTATGACCTCAAGATGGAAGCATATATTGTCCATGTCAAGAGTTGCAACCCCAAGACATTTGATTCTGACCGCTTCTGCACGTCTCCAGTGGTTGTGGATGTCATCGAGCATATTATGAGTTACACCACCTTTCCCTGAGAACATGATGCATCATATTTATAGCAGGAACAAGGGAATGCCTTCGAAGATAAATGTAATTTTTCCTGAGCTACACGAATGATCAAATGTTCAAAAATAGCAGTTGCAACAACATAAGCCGCACAAAAATGCACAATGGCACTTTCCATATACTATGCAAACAATTGATCCAAATTTTATTACAATGTAAAATATGCAATCTTTTCTCACAGACTTGACCAAATTCAATGCTAAAAATTCTACTTGTTACTCCCTCATCAATCAAACAAAATGTGCAATAAGATTGGGAGTTGCAATGCGAAAGCTTGGACAACTAAAATCATCAGACAGAAATGCCATTTCAGCACTGAGTTGAGCACTAAGAACTCACCCAAATTGATCTGCCGGGAGCAGTCGCTGTGCCGGTACCTCTCCACGAGCTCTGCCACCTCCGCTTCCGACAGCGCCTCGCCAAGCACCTCATCCCTACTACTCGCACTGCCATAAACATCCTCTCTGTTCCCTTCGGCACGCGCGGCGACGCCGTCCCAAGGCCGGTCAAGGCGGCCGGGGCCAAAGGGCGAAAACCGGGTGGGCTCGCGGAATCCAATGGGCTTCCAAGCCGGGTCAGTCTCCGAGTACGAGTACTGGAAGTCGAATGGAAGGTCGGAGTGTGCCGGCTCGTCGGGGCTGATCTTGGCAGGCTGGTCTTTGGGCTTCGGCGGCGGCGGCGGCGTTGGAGCTCGAGGTGGACTTTTGGGGATTCGTGTAAATGGGGGATCATCATCGTCGAGGTTGGTTGGGTAGAAGGCGCAAAATAGGCGGCGGAGCAGAGCAGCCTGGGCTTGTGACTGTCTGGGGCACGGCCATGAGAGAAGCTTTGGACTGAAGAGCATGGTGGGATACTGAGATGGGAGCCAGTTGTGAAGCCAGGACTGAAGCAAACACCAACTTCTATTTCTGTAAAATGAATCAATCGAGTTCCATCAGCACATTAGACATACAGACATACTCACATACACAATCCATTCCATTTAAATTTCAGTTCGACGTTTACATCGTCTATATATGCAGTGTGACAATCAGACAATGCATACACCAATTCACCAAAAGACCAAACCACCAGCGAGAAAATTACCAGCCAGAGAAGGGGCTCCGCGGCGGCAGTAGGCAGAAGCAGGCCACACAGCCGGCGGCCGCAGAAACACGGGGCCGGGGGCGCAGAGGAGGGATGCCGCCGTCGCCACGTCGGCTGCTCTGCTCGTCGCCGCCGCGGGGGGAGGCCGGCTGGCCGGGGCCAGCAGGGGGCGCACGTCGCACCGCAGCAGCGCGGCACGGCCAGGCTACGCGGGAGACGTTGACCGGGGCGGGGGACGGCGCCGGCGGAGTGCAGACACTGGGCGGCGGCGTGCGTGCTCGTGCCGTTTGGGCTGGGATGCGTTTCTCGCGTTAGGCTGTTCGAGGAGAGAGGAGGGAGAGAGCAGGGCCTGCGCTGCGCCGGCTGAACTCCAGGCCCATATAGAAATTTGTGTAGGTATTTTTATTTCATGAGAGGTACTCCCTCCGTTCCTAAATATAAAAGCATGATTAGTTTGATATCAAAAATTGGCATGCCAACATTTGGCAAATGCCAAATATTGGCTTGTGCTTGATTGGTTACGAATTTTACTTGACAGCCTCATAAGAAGTTGCCAATTTTTGGCAACTTTTGATATTGCCAATTGTTGGCTTGCCAAGTATTGGCAATGCCAAATGTTGGCATCAAACCAATTAGCCTCTAAGTCTTTTTAGAGATTCCAAGGAGCAAATTGAGTGAACCTACACTGTAAATATGTCTATATACATCCGTATGTTGTTGTGCATTTGAAATGTCTAAAAAGACTTATATTTAAGAATGAAGGAAGTAGAAATCTATGTAGATGGGGAGTTCAAATGATTCCTTTTTTCAGGGTAAGTCAAATAATCAAAATCACTAATTAGGGGGTACCCTTATAAAGGTCACTCCCCATCTTCTTTGATGCTGATAAGTGGTGCACTGCGTCAGTTGTCTCAACCTGGGAGGTTTTTTTCGTATATTCGTTTTTTCCTTTTCAAAATGCTTTATCTCTTAAACCGCGCGTTTAAATCACAAACCATTTTCACCGTTCAGTTTCTCGCGTCGAAATCTTTGAAACTAGATCTTATGTTAATAGGTTTCACGGACATTTTTTCACAGAAAAATCAAAAAGAAAAATAAAAAAAAGACCAAAACCAAAAACAGATATATAAAAAATCAGAACCCAAAAACACAGTTAGGCTTTATTTACTTTATTTTGGAAAGCACAAAATGTACTTTCGGCAAACACAATTGTGCTCCACGCGAAAGCACAAACTATGCTTCTCCCTTTTCGGGAAGCACAATTATGCTTCTCATAGAAGCAGAGGTTGTGTCTTTTCCTTTTTCGGGAAAGCACAACTATTTTTTTTCTTTCTTTTTGGAAAGTACAGTTTGCTTCTCATAGAAGCACATGATGTGACTTTTTTGGAAGCACAACTATGTTTTTCTTTTCTTTTCAGGGAGCACAGTTATGCTTCACATAGAATCACATATTATGCTTCTCGAAGAATAGCACGACTTCCCCAAGAAGTGAAATTGTTTTTTCCTTCAACACCTAGGGTAAACCAAGGAAAGAACAACATAATCTGTAAAAGCCGAAACTGCGTGCAACAAAAAAACCAAAATCCTAAGGGTACAGCACGCAACACATGGCGACGGCTAAGTGCAGCACGCAACATGCTCCAGCGCCCGCTAGAAAAGCCCCGAAGGGGTAGCCGCCAGTTAGTCTTTTTTTTAACACAGTACAGATGCAAGCGCTCATATAAACGCGTATACACTCACCCCTATGAACGCACACACGCACACCCTACCCCTATGAGCACCTCCGAGAGACTGAGCACCAGGATTTGAACTCTGGTGGGTTGGGGATACCACTGTCCACCTAACCATCTCAACCAGAGGTTGGTTCACACCAGTTAGTCTTTTTAGGGGTGGTAACCATCAGTTAGTTGCCATCCCGCAAAAAAAACATCAGTTAATTGCCCTCACAAATAATTCATATGCCAGTTTCAGAAAAACATGCCTCAGGGGGCTTTTTTTAGCGTGGCCTAGGTCGCGGCCCATTTAATTTCTTTCGGGTCGCTCGTCAGACCACTCACTCAGCTGGCTGCGTTTTATTCCCCCTCCTTCTATTCTGTTGCATGCTCGCTTAGGGAAAAAAAAACTAGATTGGTGAAATAAATTATGTTTCACGAATTTTAAAAATATTCATGGATTTTATTCAAAATTTCAATGAATTTTAAAAACGTTCACAAAATTTAAAAATATTAAATAATTTAGAATTTAAAAATTATTCAGGATTTTTACAAATGTTTGTGAATTTATAAATGTTCACGAATTTTAAAAATGTTCAAGAGTTTAAAAAATATTAATTAATTTTAAAAAATTTAAGAATTTTATTTTTTGAAAGTAACTAAAAAGGAAAAACCAAAAAAACTAGAGGGAAAACCAAATAAACAAAGATAGAAAAAGATGAAAGATAAAACCATCTAGAAGCTTCACAAAACCGGTTGAAAAGGAACCTTTATATGGTCGGCAATCCCGGCCCTGAGGGGGGGGGGAGGGGCGGCCGCCACGGGCCCCTGAAGCCATATGGTCGGACCACTTAAAGAGTGTTTGCTGGAGCGTTGTGGCGTGCATATGGGATGAGTACTAAAGCGTGAAATAGGAATTTCTGCTTGAATCCTAGGTGCCCGGGGTCAGCTCCACCTTTGATGGGAGCGAGAGGAAGAGAAGAGGAAATTGGATATTTTTCACTTCGGACTCGCCACCCAACTCATGGATACCTTCATTGCCATACATTTCCCCCTTTTAATTGATTTTCTTTTGTTTTTCTATTTACAAGCACTTGAAAAGACCAGATTAACCCTGACTCTTCCAACCTTATTTGTTTTGTACGTTGCTTTGTTGGTCGGTATGCTCCGATGTTGGCTCGTTGATGTTGCTCACAATCGTAGCTCATCCACACCTTCGCACATCAACAAAGTTTGGTGTTGCTATCGTTCTCTCAGTAAGGTTCTGCCGCCACTTGGTTTCCACTAGATATTCTCTCATGAGCCTATGGTGCCTTAGTGGCACCACGAATGACCTCACAGCAATATATTTTGGTCCTCTCACAGCCACGTCACCGTCGTGAGAGGAGCTCTCTAACGCCGGCGTGGGATCATCCATGTAGCAACACTGTCGACACATAAACATTCGTGGAGCGAAAATGATGAAAAAGGGGAACCAAAAATAATATGAATGACTAAAATACCAGAGTTTATTTTCATGTCTGCCCACGAAGTTTCAATTTTGTGTGTGGAAATTTATAGTATGACCATGAGCATGGTGGAGCTACAGTGCCTACTATGGGCGGGCCAATACAAAGAAAAGCCCACTATTTTCCTTAAATCGGCAAAGTCTAATCTCAACCCACACTGTTTTTGCTTTGGGCTGGGCGGGCCATGGCCGATCCGGCCTTGCTATAGCTCCGTCACTGAACACAAGGTTGAAGTTTAAATATCAAAATTTATGAAATTCATCGGTCCAAGTTGCTGAGACCCACTTGCATGAGTTAATCTGTAGATAAGCTCAAAGTTGCTCCTTGGCACATGTGCGTTGCTCATAACTCTATATATATTTGCTTAAATTCATGTCGAGATAGAAATTAAAATACCGAAGTTTAACGAACATCATCTTCACAAGTACATATGACATACTTCCATGAACTGGTCCACCAATAAGCTAAAAATCTCTCCTAGGTACATGGGTAGTACCCTTGTGTCTCACATTTTCTTCTTATTCGCTCCTCTGTATTGCTCAAAAAAAAAGCTCCTCTGTATGTTGACAATGTTGATTAACCCGGGAAAAAGGCAATGTTGATTAAATTTCAGTTTATTTCGGAAAAAGATGATGTGCAAACACGAGATTCAAATTTCAAACACGCAAAATCGTAGAGTGAATAACTTTGTTTTCCATATGACATCCAAACATAAATACATGAACTGGAATCTTCTAGAATCACACCAGAAATCCTATCAGAACTGAATTTGGAACCTAACTGAATGAAACAAATTTATTTTCCAGGAGAAAATGAGGTAGATTGAGCAACTAAAACACTATCATGTTTTTTTATGAAAGTATTTTCAAAGGGGCATGCTAAATCTCAGTCGATTGAGATTTTACGAATGTCTCAGTCGGTAGGCAACCCGCTCGATCGGTAGATTAAAAATCGTGAGCGATGCTGCTGGCTGTAGTTTTCGAGTACGTCAAGGGGACCTCCTATGTGCCGCTCTTTGCGGCGAAGAGACGTGTGTTTGGTTCCCACCCTGGGCCGCTTGCGTGGAAATTTTCAGTGCCTGGCGTCGGCCTGGTAAGGTCGACTTTTCCCGCCTGCCCGGGCTAGCCTGGCATCGTTGCGTTTGGTTCATCCCTGGCATGTTGCTGCCCTGCTGCAGTGTTGCTTTGTCATTTAGCGATTAAAAAAATCTTAAGTAGGAGCCAGGCATCGTGCGGCATGGGCCAGGCGAAAGAAACAGGACGCCTGGGGCCAGGATAATCTAGCTGCCTGAGTTATCCATCTTTTTTTCATTTTTTATTTAACTTTACCAGGCTAACCACAGGCCTCCATGAGCCAGGCCAGGCATGCATCTATCTCTCAGGACACGAACAAAACAACTGCCAGGCAGGCTTCACGGAGCATCAGGCCAGGCGTGAGGTGGCGTGGATACCAACCAAACACGGGAGCAACTAATTAATGAGCGCTTCTTCGGAAGACTCACAACGATCAGTGCCACTTGGCGTGTTCTCGGTCATTCGCCACGTGTCGCGCTTTCGACGCTTCTTTTGATTTTTTTTATTTTTTCGCACGTGTTTTCGGCTTTTTAAACGGGTTTTTTCTTGGGGTTTTTTACGTTTTGGTTTCCCCCGGTTCCTTAGCTTTTCGATCAAATTTTTTTTTGCGTGAAAAAAACACGTTTTTTTTCTTTCGCGAAAGTCACGGTTTTTTTCCGTGAACGGCACGGTTGTGCTTTAGCGAGAGTCACGGTCGTGCTTTTCGGAAACGAAAAAAATGCATTTTCTGTTTGTTTTTCTTTCGCGAGAGTCACGGTTTTGCTTCCGCGAGAGTCACGCCGTGCCTCTCAGAAAGGGAAAAAATACGTATTTTCTATTTTTTTTCTTTCGCAAGAGTCGCGGTTTTGCTTCTGCGAGAGGCACGGTTGTGCATTCGCGAGAGTCACGGCCGTGCCTCTCGGAAACGGAAAAAACACGTTTTCTGTTTTTTTTTCCTTTCACGAGAGTCACGGTTTTGCTTCCACGAGAGGCATGGGTGTGATTTCGCGAGAGGCACGGGCGTGCCTCTTTCGGAAAGGGAAAAAAACATGCTTCCGGTTCGGTTTTTTCACCCTTTTTTTTCTTCCATTTTTTCGTGAAAAAGAAGTTCATCAAAACCTATCAACATGGGATCTAGTTTTGAAGATCTCGGCGCGAGAAATTTAATGATGAAAACGGTTCAAGATTTCGAAAATTCTGACTGGGCCGGCCCATGACTGCCAGCAAACCTCTATAGCTAAAAAGAAATTCGCGAGAGGCACGGGCGTGCCTCTTTCGGAAGGGGAAAAAACATGCTTCTGGTTCGGTTTTTTCGCCCTTTTTTTCTTCCATTTTTTTGTGAAAAAAAGTTCGTCAAAACCTATCAACATGGGATCTAGTTTTAAAGATCTCGGCACGAGAAATCCAATGGTGAAAACGGTTCAAGATTTGAACGCACAATTTACAAAATAAAACATTTTGAATAAACGGATCTACGAAAAAAAAATTTCAAGTTACAACAAATGGCACGCTGCATGTGTGCCACTTGACTTTGTTGGGAATCAATCCAGCGATCTCATGCTGCCAACGACGAGCCGCAACCAGCTGAGCTAGCAAGATTTTCAGATTAAGCGACAGCGCAACCTTTAAGAATCAATAGGCAACGCAGATCCGAATTAATTTCGGAATTTCGAAAGCAGTTTTTTTTGAAACTGAGTGTTTTGTGAAACGCAAACACTGTTCAAAATTGCGAATTGTTTTACAAAATTGAAACACTTTTCGAAATCATGAACGCTTTTTTCTGAAAACAGGAACATTTTTCGAAATTCCAAATGAAAATTGTGCAAACGCGAACATTTTTTAAGCTCCCGAACAAAATTTGAAAACACGAACATTTATTTTAAAAAAATAAACTTTTTTTTAAAAGGTAATATATTTTTAAACACAAAAAATTAAAACATGACATTATTTACAAACGGGAATATTTACAGAAAAGTTGTGAATTTTTTTAGCAGAAACATTCCGAACTTTTTTCTAATATGTGAACTTTTTTGTATTTATGAACAAAAATTGAAAGCACAACCTTTTTTGAATATTGATCGATATTTAGAAGCAAGAATATTTCTTGAAATTTCTGAACATTTTTCAAAATAAAATAACGTTGAAAATATAAAAAGAAATAGTTCAAGAACAATTTTTAAAAGTGCGAACATTTTTCGAATTTAAGAACAAAATTTGAAAAGACAACCTTTGTTGCATTTTGATCATTTACATAAAAGTATGAACATTTTTTAAAGATGCGAACAAAATTTGAATTTTCTGAACTTTGATGAATTTCTGACTTTTACTAAACTGGAACATTTTATGAAAAAACGAACAAATTTTGGAAAAGGCAAACATGTTTTGAATTTTCGAACATTTTTAAGGGGAAAATGAAAATGAAAGAAAATAAAATAGGACTGAAAATAAAAAAGAAATGTGAAAAAACATAAAAAGGAATGAAAAAAGAAACAGGAAAAAACGAAAAGGAAAAAGGAAACGAAAGAAAACATGGTTCTGGATCTTCTAGATGGTTCGCAAAAGAGAAATAAACCGGCTGGAAACCCGTGGAACATTCCCAAAACCGGAAACCGAGAGGTTTGCATGCAGTCATGAAATGGGCCGGCCCAAATAGCTCGATGTTGCGTTGCAGCGACAATTTGCCGCAACGTGCGGCAAATAGGAAATTTTTACGGCAAGTGTGTCCTGCTTTTTTTCTGGAGTTGTGCAGGATGCGTGTGATGGGCTGGGTAGCGGGAGGGCCTTTTTCCTTGACTGTCAGGCCTTTTCCGTTTATTTATTTATTCCTCTTTATTAGTTTTTTCTGGTTTCTTTATTCTCTTGTAAGTGTTCTTATATCATCGGTGTTTTAGTGAGGTTTTTTATTTTGCATGTGTATTTCATTATTTCTTGCTAAAGGCATAATCCCTGTTATTTAATTAATTTGTTAAATAATAAAATTATTTTTTGTGTTCTATAAAATGCACGAAATGCATTTTTTATGGATCAAGCTTTTTGAACCATTTTAGTGTCTGCCTTTTGCACACATGTTTCCTGTTTTTTCTTGTTTCACGTTTTTTTCTTGTTGTGTGAGAAAGTATCTTAGTGTAAGTGCTTGCCACAGATCTAGTTAAGGGTTTCAACGGTACAAAAATTCTCAAAAATTCTGAAAAAATACTGAACCAACACACCTATAATATAACATGATCCAATGAAGGGATTAAAAAAATACGATTGTATGTGTCCTAGACAAAAAACCAAATAGTTCAGTATATATTTATGTCGCAGTGAGCTGAAATGCTTATTATTTTTGCTGAGGACACATAGATGCATATTTTGACAATCCCTTCATTGGATCATCTTATTACATTAGATAGTTGTTCCCATATTTATTTCATATTTTTTGATAACTTTTAAACCGTTAAAAGTTTAGCGACCCTTAACTAGTTCTGTGGCAACTATGGTAGACACAGTTTTATCTGGATGAGGAATAATTATTTTTAAGGATTGACTATTTGTCACCGTGGGTGAGGAATAGTTATTTTTCACCCACCTCTATTTTAACATCTATGCATCGTAATTTTATGTTTTGTAAATTTTGTCTTATTTTAGACATAAAAAGAGAATGTAAGAAAACCTATAATCATCGTAAAAAATAATTTTATGTTACGTAAAATTATAAATGTAAAACATAGTGTAAAATGTACAGAAAATACAATTTTTTGCCTATATTTTTTTGTTATGCGATTTATGCAGTAAATCAATATGGATGTAACTATGTGTATTTCAAATATAATTTATTTATGAAATGACCGTAAGATTACCTCGGATGAAGAATAACTATTCCTCACCCAGGGTGACGAATAGCGCGACCCTATATATATGGTGAAGAATAGTTATTTTTCACCCCCCTCTATTTTACCATCAATGCACCATAATTTTACGTTCCGGAAGTTTTTCTTATTTTCAACGCAAAAAGGGACCGTAAGAAAATATATAATTGCCGTAAAAAATATTTTATATTATGTAAAATTAAAAACGTAAAAACATAGTCTAAAATACACATAAACTACAAATTTTCTTATCTTATAATCTATATTTTTATTTTCTTATGTCAAATTTTACGTAGTGAATTAATAGAAATGTAACTATTTGAATTCCAAACGTAATTTAATTATGAAATGATCGTAAGATTACCTCCGGTGAAGAATAACTTATTCTGCATCCTGAGTGATGAATAGTAACACTATAGAGTCGCACTATTCGTCACCTTGGGTGAGGAATAGTTATTTTTCACCCTCCTCTATTTTACCATCAATGCACCGTAATTTTACGTTCCGTAAGTTTTTTCTTATTTTCGACACAAAAAGGGACCGTAAGAAAATATATAATTGACGTAAAAAATATTTTATGTTATGTAAAATTGAAAACGTAAAAACATAGTCTAAAATACACATAAACTGCAAACGTAAAAATAATCAACATATATGCATGTATGTTCCATTGTAATAGAAATAGCAGCATACATGTTCAGTGAAGTATATGACATGGAGATAGCACTTGTATGTTTGTCACTAGGCACACAACTCTAAGTGTCGCCCTCAACTGCAACTGCATGTTTTCAGTGTGACTGCAACTTTGTGGTATTTTATCGGAGGAGGAGGGAAGTTGCATGTCTATCAGTAGGCATGCAACTGCAAGTGTCATGCCTTGACTGCAACTTTATGTCTTCAAGGAGACTGCAAACTTTGTGGTATTTTGTTAAGAGGGACAATTGCATGTCTGCCACTAAGCACACAAATGCAAGTGTCGCCCCCTACTACAACTCGGTGGTGTTTTGTCAGGAGGGGTAGTTGCATGTCCACCACCAGGAATGCAACTACAAGTGTCACCCCGACTGCAATTGCATGTCCTCAACGCGATTTGCAACTCTGTGGTGTTTTGTTGGGGAGGGGCAGTTGCATCTCTGCTACTAGGCATGCAACTCTATGGTGTTTTGTCGGAAGGAACATGTGTATATCTGTCACTAGGCATGCAACTATAAGTGTCACCGCGAACTACAACTTTGTGTCGCAGGAACAGGCAGTTGCATGCGTGCCACTAGGCATGCAGCTACAAGTGTCGCCCTTGATTGTAGGTGCATGTTATCATCGCAACTGCAACTCTATGGTGTGTTCTCGAGGAGGGGTAGTTGCATGTATTTCACTACGCATGCAATTGCAAGTGTCAACCACAATCGCAACTCTGGGGTGTTTCGTCGGCATGGGCAGTTGCATGTTTGTCACTAGGCATGCAACCGCAAGTGTAGCCTCGACTGCAGCTTTGTGTTGTTTTATCAGGGAAAGGAGCGGAGGCATGTCCGTCACTAGACATGCAACTGCAAAGTGTCGTCCCCAAGTTCACTTGCATGTCTTCAACACGACTGCAATTCCGTTTTGTTTTGTTTTTCTCGGGAAGGGGCAACTGCATGTCTACCACTAGCCATGCAACTGCAAATGCAACAATTTTTCATATTTTTTATTTTCTTTTAATTTTTTTTCTTTGCTAACGGTATGATTCTTGCTACTTTTTTGGTTTTCAATTTTATATTAAACAATAATATTTTTTAAAAAAATTCACCATCCGGTTGCACAATCGCCCTTGACTCTAACTTCATGTGTTCAATGCGGCTGCAATTCAATGTTGTTTTCTTCTTCTTTTAATTTTAGTTTTATACCGCTCTTTGAACTTTTAATATTGCAAACGTGTAACCTAGCTTCATGTCCACTGTGTGTTCCACTGGATATACTTCACCGACATGGTAGGTGGTTTTTGTTATTCATTTTCCTTTATTTTATTCTATTTTATTCCTTGTTTGTGCACCAATGGGACGCACCTACCTGCATGCCGGTCATACGTGTGCAACAACATTATTATTTTTCTTCAATATATTTTCTTGTGTTTAAATCCTTGTATTTTTCCATGAATGAAAAATGATAATAAGTTGCAAGTCCATCTAACAAAACCTACAAGCGTCGTACAAAATATACAAGAATTTTTCCCGCAAAAAATGCAATGATTTGAAAAAAAAAGTTAGCTCACTCGTTGAGGTTGTAGCTTTTTTTTAGTGGACGTTGAGGTTGTAGCTGGATAGCAAAACGAAAACACATATACGTGCAGTTGTATAGCACATGTACAAGGGAGATTAAAAAATCGGCAACAAAGTAAAGCCCAGTAGGAGTACAAGCCAGCCCATAATGGCAGAACACATGCAAACAGTTCCAAAAACAAAAGTGGCCTACACATACTGATGTCATCAATCGACTGAGACTTAGACAAACCCATTTCCAAAACGAAAAACAAATGTGGACCGTTACTGACATTGCATTGCCCGAGGAATCGTTATGTAGGGTTTCGGATGCATGGCGTCTGTGTTGATCTAGGTAAGATCGTCTATGTACCATGGTTGTGCTGTTTCGTGATTGAGTATGGAAGTACTCCCTCTGTAAACTAATATAAGAGTGTTTAGATCACTACTTTAGTATTCTAAACGCTCTTATATTAGTTTACGGAGGGAGTATTAGCCAAATAAAGAAATAAAGTGTGCTGGGATGTGAGCGTGTACGTGCACGACAAATAAGGCCTATAAATTTCTAGAATAGGAATATCATAGAAACAGAAAACTTATAGGAAATGTGATGTCATGTGTCTTAAATTCTATGGATAAAAATAGAAAAAGATATTTCCTTCACATCATCTATTTTTTCATTGAGTCTAGATTAACATTTATTTTTCTTTAAAATGTGAAGACAGAAATATTTCCTACAAAACAAAAAAATTCTATCCTATAGAATTGCTAGAAAATTCCTCTAAACAAAAAAAGGGCTAAATATGCGGGCGCTCTGATCTGCCAGCTGTGTGCTTGATCATTTAAGACATTTAATATGTGGGACTCGCAAGTACCAGTGGTGTCGACCAGCAGGCCATGCTGTACGTCACATTCCATCGAATCAAATCTCAAGAAAAAATCTCCTCATGTGTGTGTCTGCTCATAGGATGCTGGATATGGACATTTGGGGATGCGATGAGAGGGGAAGTAGCAGATGATATCATTCCTTAAATGCTCCCATGATATCAATTTTAAAAAGATAAATTTAAATGTTTAAAAATTCAGATTTTTTAAATGTTCATAATTAAGGAATGTGTCTACAACCCCTTAGTATGGCCCACTTTAGTCACTTAGATTAGTTAGACTTGGACTTTCAAAAAAAAGAAGATTAGTTAGACTTGGTTGTCCATTTTCCCGGGAGAGCGAACGTTCAGCTGTACACATCGTGTAGCGCATTGAATTAAATTCGTCGGAGCAAACAAGAGCTCGCTCGAACGGTTGGCTGTACACATCGTCGTGTCCGAGTCTGCTTTATACGGCTCGGTCCTTACATCCATTTCGATGCGGTGTCGCATGATCGACGATTGGTTGGTTGACGGATTGATGGAAGCACTACAGTGGTCGTCTTCAATGTGATGCGTCCGTGCAAGCCTGCCACGGCCGACGATCAGCAGGCCGATGGTTCGGAGATCAACGGCCAGCTACCTGCAAATGTACACGCACCGTTGCATGCTGGACTACATTACTTGTCGGCCACCACACTCGCAAATGCACAGTTGTACAAATAGTTCATATGTACCGTCCTATTTAAAGCATTACAACCGGACGCCCCAAACCTGTCTCACACGCCCGAGCGGACGGTCCGGTCATGAAAATTCGACATAGACGAGCACCTTAAATGGGTCTCAAACGCCCGAGATGACCGGTACCCCGCATATCCAGCCCAAATATGGGGCGGATATGAGAGCGCCCGGGCGCGTCCGCCACATCGGACCTGACAGCCCGACTCCATTGGAAATTGCACCAAATCCACCCCCTCAATCTATCAGATCCATTTGATCTCTCCTTTCTTCTTACTCCTTTGCGTCATCCGTCTCGCAGCTCCGTCACCATGCGCGCTCCGCGGCCGTTCCAAGCCTCTACACCGGCCAGCACCGGCACAACACTCCTGTCTCCTGTCCTTACCGCCGGGGACGTCGTCGTCGCCGGCCGGGCACCGCCGCCGGCTCGGACGCCACGCGGTACGTTCGGCAACTCCCAAGCTCCCTCTTGCACTCTATGTGTTCCACACATTGTCCGACCTAGTTTTTTGTTTTTAGGGGAAACGATGAATTCTGATTCTTCCTCGGATGAGGAGTATGGACCGACGGAGCTTGATCACATAATTCAAGATGAGTTCTTCGATTCCTCGGATTTGAACGAAGAAGTGGATATGATCATGCTCATGAGCATGCAAGAGGAAATGGGCCGACAAGCGGAACATATTCTCAACTTCAAGGGCTCAATCAAAGGGAGAACAGTGATCAATCGGGATAGGGTGTCCGGACCACGGCAACTAAAGAAGGACTACTTTGCTCCGAACCCAACTTTCTCGGACGATCCATGGTTTCGTTGCCGTTTTCGTAGACCGAAACCATTGTTTTTGCGCATTGTGGAGGGAGTGAAGGTACACGATGACTACTTAAGCTCACAATGGATTGTTGTGGTCAACTTTCTTTCTCTTCCAAGCTGAAGTGCACGGCTGCTCTAAGGATGCTTGCACTTGGTACTGTCGGAGATGCCGTTGGCGAGATGGTCAGGATGGGGAGAGCACATGCCTGAAGACTACTGTCAAGTTTGCCCGCGCCATGGTGAAGGAAATATGCCCTAGAGGCAATAATAAAGTTGTTATTTTATATTTCCTTACTCATGATAAATGTTTGTTATTCATGCTAGAATTGTATTGATCGAAAACCTTAATACATGTGTGAATACATAGACATACACTATGTCCCTAGTGAGCCTCTACTTGACTAGCTCATTGATCAAAGATGGTTAAGGTTTCCTAACCATGGACATGAGTTGTCATTTGATAACGGGATCACATCATTAGGAGAATGATGTGACGGACAAGACCCATCCGTTAGCTTAGCATAATGATCGTTCAGTTTTATTGCTATTGCTTTCTTCATGTCAAATACATATTCCTTCGACTATGAGATTATGCAACTCCCGAATACCGGAGGAATGTCTTGTGTGCTATCAAACGTCACACCGTAACTGGGTGATTATAAATATGCTCTACAGGTATCTCCGAAGGTGTTTGTTGAGTTGGCATAGATCAAGATTAGGATTTGTCACTCCGAGTATCGGAGAGGTATCTCCCGGCCCTCTCGGTAATACACATCATAAGCTTGCAAGCAAACGAGTAAGGAGTTGGTCACGAGGTGATGTATTACGGAACGAGTAAAGAGACTTGCCGGTAACGAGATTGAACTAGGTATGCAGATACCGACGATCGAATCTCGGGCAAGTAACATACCAGTAGACAAAGGGAATAACGTATGTTATCATAACGGTTCGACCGATAAAGATCTTCGTAGAATATGTAGGAACCAATATGAGCATCCGGGTTCCGCTATTGGTTATTGACTGGAGAGGTGTCTCGGTTATGTCTACATAGTTCTCGAACCCATAGGGTCCGCACGCTTTACATTCGATGACGATATTGTATTATATGACTTATGTGATTTGGTGACCGAATGTTGTTCGGAGTACTAGATGAGATCACGGACATGATGAGGAGTCTTGAAATGGTCGAGAAGTAAATATTGATATATAGGACAATGGTATTCGGACACCGGAAGTGTTTCGGAATGTATCGGCTCTTTATCGGAGTACCGGAGGGGTTACCGGAACCCCCGGGGGAGGTATATGTGCCATATGGGCCATAAGAGGGGAGCACACCATCCCACAAGGGGTGCCCCCCTTGGTACATGGCCGAATTGGAGAAGGAACAAAGGGGGTTCGGCCCCCTTCCTTTCTCTCTTCCCCCTTCCTTTATTCTCCGGTGGAAAAAGGAAAGGGGGCGCCACTTGGGGAAACCCCAAGTAGGATTCAGATCCTACTTGGGGCGCCCCCTGGCTGCCTCTCCTCCCCTCCCACCTATATATATGAGGGGAAGGGGGCGCCTAGAACACAGAACATCAATTGTTAGCCGTGTGCGGTGCCCCCCTCCACAGTTTACACCCCCGGTCATATTCTCACGGTGCTTAGGCGAAGCCCTGCACAGATCACTTCACCATCACCATCACCACGCCATCGTGCTGACGGAACTCATCTACTACCTCGACACCTTGCTGGATCAAGAAGGCGAGGGACGTCACCGAGCTAAATGTGTGCATAACTCGGAGGTGCTGTACGTTCGGTGCTTGATTCGTCAGAGCTAGAAGAAGTTCGACTACATCAACCGCGTTGTCAAACGCTTCTGCTTTCGGTCTACGAGGGTACGTAGAGACTGAAGGAAATATGCCCTAGAGGCAATAATAAAGTTATTATTTATTTCCTTATATCATGATAAATGTTTATTATTCATGCTAGAATTGTATTAACCGGAAACATGATACATGTGTGAATACATAGACAAACAGAGTGTCACTAGTATGCCTCTACTTGACTAGCTCATTAATCAAAGATGGTTATGTTTCCTAGCTATAGACATGATTTGTCATTTGACTAACGGGATCACATCATTAGGAGAAGGATGTGATTGACTTGACCCATTCCGTTAGCTTAGCACTTGATCGTTTAGTATGTTGCTATTGCTTTCTTCATGACTTATACATGTTCCTATGACTATGAGATTATGCAACTCCCGTTTACCGGAGGAACACTTTATGTGCTACTAAACATCACAACGTAACTGGGTGATTATAAAGGTGCTCTACAGGTGTCTCCAAAGGTACTTGTTGGGTTGGCGTATTTCGAGATTAGGATTTGTCACTCCGATTGTCGGAGAGGTATCTCTGGGCTACTCGGTAATGCACATCACTATAAGCCTTGCAAGCATTGTAACTAATGAGTTAGTTGCGGGATGATGTATTACGGAACGAGTAAAGAGACCTGCCGGTAACAAGATTGAACTAGGTATTGAGATACCGACGATCGAATCTCGGGCAAGTAACATACCGATGACAAAGGGAACAACGTATGTTGTTATGCGGTTTGACCGATAAAGATCTTCGTAGAATATGCAGGAGCCAATATGAGCATCCAGGTTCCTCTATTGGTTATTGACCGGAGACGTGTCTCGGTCATGTCTACATAGTTCTCGAACCCGTAGGGTCCGCACGCTTAAAGTTCGATGACGGTTATATTATGAGTTTATGTGTTTTGATGTATCGAAGGAAGTTCGGAGTCCCTGATGTGATCACGGACATGACGAGGAGTCTCGAAATGGTCGAGACATAAAGATTGATATATTGGAAGCCTATACTTGGATATCGGAAGTGTTCCGGGTGAAATCAGGATTTTACCGGAGTACCGGGGGGTTACCTGTGTTGGGGAACGTAGCAGAAAACAAAAATTTTCCTACGGTTTCACCAAGATCCATCTAGGAGTTCATCTAGCAGCGAGTGATTGGATGCATCTACATACCTTTGTAGATCGCGAGCGGAAGCGTTCAAAGAACGGGGTTGATGTAGTCGAACACGACGTGATCCAAATCACCGATGACCAAGCGCCGAACGGACGGCACCTCCGTGTTCAACACACGTACGGAACGGATGATGTCTCCTCCTTTCTTGATCCAGCAAGGGGGAAGGAGAGGTTGATGAAGATCCAGCAGCACGACGGCGTGGTGGTGGATGCAGGGCGTCACAGTAGCAGGGTTTCGCCGTGTACTATGAGGGAGAGATGTAACAGGGGAGAGGGAAGCACCAAAGGCTGAGGTTTGAAGTCCTCCCTCTCCTCAACTATATATAGGAGGGCCAAGGGGGGGGTGTGCCAGCCTAGGAGATCCAATCTCCTAGGGCCGGCGGCCAAGGGGAGGTTTCCCTCCCCCCCAAGGCACCTAGAGGTGCCTTCCACCATTGGGACTCTTCCCTTAAGTGGAACCCTAGGCGCATGGGATTTTGGGGCTGGTGCCCTTGGCCCATCTAGGCCAAGGCGCACCCCCTACAGCCCATGTGGCCCCCCGGGACAGGTGGCCCCACCCGGTGGGCCCCCGGGACCCTTCCGGTGGTCCCGGTACAATACCGATGACCCCGAAACTTGTCCCGATGGCCGAAACTGCACTTCCTATATATAATTCTTTATCTCCAGACCATTCCGGAACTCTTCGTGACGTCCGGGATCTCATCCGGGACTCCGAACAACATTCGGGTTACTGCATATACATATTTTCACAACCCTAGCGTCACCGAACCTTAAGTGTGTAGACCCTACGGGTTCGGGAGACATGCAGACATGACCGGGACGACTCTCCGGTCAATAACCAACAGCGGGATCTGGATACCCATGTTGGCTCCCACATGCTCCACGATGATCTCATCGGATGAACCACGATGTCGAGGATTAAACAACCCCGTATACAATTCCCTTTGTCAATCGGTATGTTACTTGCCCGAGACTCGATCGTCGGTATCTCAATACCTTGTTCAGTCTCGTTACCGGCAAGTCACTTTACTCGTACCGTAATGCATGATCCCGTGATCAACCACTTGGTCACCTTCAGCTCATAATGATGATGCATTACCGAGTGGGCCCAGTGATACCTCTCCGTTATATGGAGTGACAAATCCCAGTCTCGATTCGTGTCAACCCAACAGACACTTTCGGAAATACCTGTAGTGCACCTTTATAGTCACCCAGTTACGTTGTGACGTTTGGTACACCCAAAGCACTCCTACGGTATCCGGGAGTTACACGATCTCATGGTCAAAGGAAAAGATACTTGACATTGGAAAAGCTCTAGCAAACGAACTACACGATCTTGTGCTATGCTTAGGATTAGGTCTTGTCCATCACATCATTCTCCTAATGATGTGATCCCATTATCAATGACATCCAATGTCCATAGCCAGGAAACCATGACTATCTGTTGATCAACGAGCTAGTCAACTAGAGGCTTACTAGGGACATATTATGGTCTATGTATTCACACGTGTATTACGATTTCCGGATAATACAGTTATAGCATGAATAAAGACAATTATCATGAACAAAGAAATATAATAATAATACTTTTATTATTGCCTCTAGGGCATATTTCCAACAGTCTCCCACTTGCACTAGAGTCAATAATCTAGTTACATTGTGATGAATCGAACACCCATGGAATTCCGGTGTTGATCATGTTTTGCCCTAGGGAGAGGTTTAGTCAACGGATCTGCTATATTCAGGTCCGTATGTACTTTACAAATCTCTATGTCTCCATCTTGAACATTTTCACGAATGGAGTTGAAGCGACGCTTGATGTGCCTTGTCTTCTTGTGAAACCTGGGCTCCTTGGCAAGTGCAATAGCCCCAGTGTTGTCACAAAAGAGTTTGATTGGCCCCGACGCATTGGGTATGAGTCCTAGGTCGGTGATGAACTCCTTCACCCATATTGCTTCATGTGCTGCCTCCGAGGCTGCCATGTACTCCGCTTCACATGTAGATCCCGCCACGACGCTCTGCTTGCAGCTGCACCAGCTCACTGCTCCACCATTCAACATATACACGTATCTGGTTTGTGACTTAGAGTCATCCAGATCTGTGTCGAAGCTAGCGTCGACGTAACCCTTTACGACGAGCTCTTCGTCACCTCCATAAATGAGAAACATTTCCTTAGTCCTTTTCAGGTACTTCAGGATATTCTTGACCGCTGTCTAGTGTTCCTTGCCGGGATTACTTTGGTACCTTCCTACCAAACTTACGGCAAGGTTTACATCAGGTCTGGTACACAGCATGGCATACATAATAGAACCTATGGCTGAGGCATAGGGGATGACACTCATCTCTTCTATATCTTCTGCCGTGGTCGGGCATTGAGCCGAGCTCAATTTCATACCTTGCAAAACAGGCAAGAACCCTTTCTTGGACTGATCCATTTTGAACTTCTTCAAAATCTTATCAAGGTACGTGCTTTGTGAAAGACCTATGAGGCGTCTCGATCTATCCCTATAGATCTTGATGCCATTATATAAGCAACTTCTCCAAGGTCCTTCATTGAAAAACTCTTATTCAAGTAGTCCTTGATGCTGTCCAAGAGTTCTATATCATTTCCCATCAAAAGTATGTCATCTACATATAATATGAGAAATGCTATAGAGCTCCCACTCACTTTCTTGTAAACGCAGGCTTCTCCATAAGTCTGCGTAAACCCAAACGCTTTGATCATCTCATCAAAGCGAATGTTCCAACTCCGAGATGCTTGCACCAGCCCATAAATCGAGCGTTGGAGCTTGCACACCTTGTCAGCATTCTTAGGATCGACAAAACCTTCCGGCTGCATCATATACAATTCTTCCTTAAGGAAACCATTAAGGAATGCCGTTTTGACGTCCATTTGCCATATTTCATAATCGTAGAATGCGGCAATTGCTAACATGATTCGGACGGACTTTAGCTTCGCTACCGGTGAGAAAGTCTCATCGTAGTCAACCCCTTGAACTTGTCAATAACCCTTAGCGACAAGCCGAGCTTTATAGATGGTCACATTACCATCCGCGTCTGTCTTCTTCTTAAAGATCCATTTATTTTCTATGGCTCGCCGTTCAACGGGCAAGTCATTTAAAGTCCATACTTCATTTTCATACATGGATCCTATCTCGGATTTCATGGCTTCTAGCCATTTGTCGGAATCCGGGCCCGCCATCGCTTCTTCATAGTTCGAAGGTTCACCGTTGTCTAACAACATGATTTCCAAGACAGGGTTGCCGAACCACTCTGGTGCGGAACGTGTTCTTGTGGACCTTCGAATTTCAGTAGGAGATTGATCAGAAGTATCTTGATCATCATGAATAACTTCCTCTCTAGTCGGTGCAGGCACCTCAGGAACATTTTCTTGAGTTGCGCCATTTACCGGTTCAAGAGGCAATACTTCATCAAGTTCTACTTTCCTCCCACTTACTTCTTTCGAGAGAAACTCTTTCTCTAGAAAGAATCCATTCCTGGCAATAAAGATCTTGCCTTCGGATCTGAGGTAGAAGGTATACCCAGCAGTTTCTTTAGGGTATCCTATGAAGACGCATTTTTCCGACTTGGGTTCGAGCTTTTCAGGTTGAAGTTTCTTGACATAAGCATCGCATCCCCAAACTTTTAGAAACGACAGCTTAGGTTTCTTCCCAAACCATAATTCATACGGTGTCGTCTCAACGGATTTCGACGGAGCCCTATTTAAAGTGAATGCGCCAGTCTCTAAAGCATAGCCCCAAAAAGATAGCGGTAAATCGGTAAGAGACATCATAGATCGTACCATATCTAAAAGAGTGCGATTACGACGTTCGGACACACCATTACGCTGAGGTGTTCCAGGCGGCGTGAGTTGTGAAACTATTCCATATTTTCTTAAGTGTGTGCCAAATTCGTGACTCAAGTATTCTCCTCCACGATCTGATCGTAGAAACTTGATTTTCCTGTCACGTTGATTCTCAACCTCACTCTGAAATTCCTTGAACTTTTCAAAGGTTTCAGACTTGTGTTTCATTAAGTAGATATACCCATATCTACTTAAATCATCAGTGAGCGTGAGAACATAACGATAGCCACCGCGAGCCTCAACACTCATTGGACCGCACACATCAGTATGTATGATCTCCAATAAGTTGGTTGCTCGCTCCATTGTTACTGAGAACGGAGTCTTGGTCATTTTTCCCATGAGGCATGGTTCGCATGTGTCAAATGATTCATAATCAAGAGACTCTAAAAGTCCATCTGCATGGAGCTTCTTCATGCGTTTGACACCTATGTGACCAAGGCGGCAGTGCCACAAGTATGTGGGACTATCATTATCAACCTTACATCTTTTGGTACTCACACTATGAATATGTGTAGTAATACGCTCGAGATTCATTAAGAATAAACCATTGACTATCGGAGCATGACCATAAAACATATCTCTCATATAAATAGAACAACCATTATTCTCGGATTTAAATGAGTAGCCATCTTGTATTAAACGAGATCCTGATACAATGTTCATGCTCAAACATGGCACTAAATAACAATTATTGAGGTTTATAACTAATCCCGTAGGTAAATGTAGAGGTAGCGTGCCGACGGCGATCACATCGACCTTGGAACCATTCCCGACGCGCATCGTCACCTCGTCCTTCGCCAATCTCCGTTTATTCCGCAGCTCCTGCTGTGAGTTACAAATATGAGCAACGGCACCGGTATCAAATACCCAGGAGTTACTACGAGCACTGGTAAGGTACACATCAATTACATGTATATCAAATATACCTTTGGTGTTGCCGGCCTTCTTGTCCGCTAAGTATTTGGGGCAGTTCCGCTTCCAGTGACCCTTCCCTTTGCAATAAAAGCACTCTGTCTCAGGCTTGGGTCCATTCTTTGACTTCTTCCCGACAGCTTGCTTGCCAGGCGCAGCAACTTCCTTGCCGTCCTTCTTGAAGTTCTTTTTACCCTTGCCCTTCTTGAACTTAGTGGTTTTATTCATCATCAACACTTGATGTTCCTTCTTGACTTCTACCTCTGCTGATTTCAGCATAGCAAATACTTCAGGAATGGTCTTTACCATCCCCTGCATATTGAAGTTCATCACAAAGCTCTTGTAGCTTGGTGGAAGCGACTGGAGGATTCTGTCAATGACCGCGTCATCCGGGAGATTAACTCCCAGCTGAGTCAAGCGGTTATGTAACCCAGACATAGTGAGGATGTGCTCACTGACAGAACTATTTTCCTCCATCTTCCAGCTGAAGAACTTATCGGAGACTTCATATCTCTCGATCCGGGCATGAGCTTGAAAAACCATTTTTAGCTCTTCGAACATCTCATATGCTCCATGTCTCTCAAAACACTTTTGGAGCCCCGGCTCTAAGCTGTAAAGCATGCCGCACTGAACGAGGGAGTAGTCATCAGTACGTGTCTGCCAAGCGTTCATAGCGTCTTGGTTCTGTGGGACGGGTGGATCACCTAGCGGTGCTTGTAGGACATAATCTTTCTTGGCAGCTATGAGGATGATCCTCAGGTTTCGGACCCAGTCCGTATAGTTGCTGCCATCGTCTTTCAGCTTGGTTTTCTCTAGGAACGCGTTGAAATTGAATACGACGTTGGTCATTTGATCTACAAGACATATTGTAAAGATTTTAGACTAAGTTCATGATAATTAAGTTCATCTAATCAAATTATTAATGAACTCCCACTCAGATTAGACATCCCTCTAGTCATCTAAGTGTTACACGATCCGAGTCGACTAAGCCGTGTCCGATTAACACGTGAGACGGACTAGTCATCGCCGGTGAACATCTTTATGTTGATCGTATCTTCCATACGACTCGTGTTCGACCTTTCGGTCTCTGTGTTCCGAGGCCATGTCTGTACATGCTAGGCTCGTCAAGTTAACCCTAAGTGTTTTTGCATGTGTAAAACTGTCTTACACCCGTTGTATGTGAACGTAAGGATCTATCACACCCGATTAACACGTGGTGCTTCGAAACGACGACCTGTAGCAACGGTGCACAGTTAGGGGAGAACACTTCTTGAAATTGTTGTAAGGGATCATCTTATTTACTACCGTCGTTCTAAGTAAACAAGATGCAAAACATGATAAACATCACATGCAATCAAATAATAATAGTGACATGATATGGCCAATATCACATAGCTCCTTTGATCTCCATCTTGGGGCTCCATGATCATCCTGTCACCGTCATACTCATCGACATGTAAGTTGTGATTCCTTGTACAATAGCATGAACATCTCATACATCACATATAGATCATTCATCATTCATCACAACTTTGGCCATATCATATCACAAAGCACTTGCTGCAAAAACAAGTTAGACGTCCTCTAATTGTTGTTGTAGATTTACGTGGCTGAAGTAGGGTTCTAACAAGAACGTTTTCTTACCTACGTGAAAGCCACAACGTGATTTGTCAACTTCTATTTACCCTTCATAAGGACCCTGTTCATCGAATCTGCTCCAACTAAAGTAGGAGAGACAGACACCCGCCAGCCACCTTATGCAACTAGTGCATGTTAGTCGGTGGAACCGGTCTCACGTAAGCATACGTGTAAGGTTGGTCCGGGCCTCTTCATCCCACAATACCGTTGAAGCAAGATAAGACTAGTAGCGGCAAGAAAGTTGACAACATCTACGCCCACAACAAATTGTGTTCTACTCGCGCAAGAGAACTACGCATAGACCTAGCTCATGATGCCACTGTTGGGGAACGTAGCAGAAAACAAAAATTTTCCTACGGTTTCACCAAGATCCATCTAGGAGTTCATCTAGTAGCGAGTGATTGGATGCATCTACATACCTTTGTAGATCGCGAGCGAAAGCGTTCGAAGAACGGGGTTGATGTAGTCGAACACGACGTGATCCAAATCACCGATGACCAAGCGCTGAACGGACGGCACCTCCGCGTTCAACACACGTACGGAACGGATGACGTCTCCTCCTTTCTTGATCCATCAAGGGGGAAGGAGAGGTTGATGAAGATCCAGCAGCACGACGGCGTGGTGGTGGATGCAGGGCGTCACAGTAGCAGGGCTTCGCCGTGTACTATGAGGGAGAGATGTAACAGGGGAGAGGGAAGCACCAAAGGCTGAGGTTTGAAGTCCTCCCTCTCCTCAACTATATATAGGAGGGCCAAGGGGGGGGGGTGCGCCAGCCTAGGAGATCCAATCTCCTAGGGCCGGCGGCCAAGGGGAGGTTTCCCTCCCCCCCAAGGCACCTAGAGGTGCCTTCCACCATTGGGACTCTTCCCTTAAGTGGAACCCTAGGCGCATGGGCTTTTGGGGCTGGTGCCCTTGGCCCATCTAGGCCAAGGCGCACCCCCTACAGCCCATGTGGCCCCCCGGGACAGGTGGCCCCACCCGGTGGGCCCCCGGGACCCTTCCGGTGGTCCCGGTACAATACCGATGACCCCGAAACTTGTCCCGATGGCCGAAACTGCACTTCCTATATATAATTCTTTACCTCCGGACCATTCCGGAACTCCTCGTGACGTCCGAGATCTCATCCGGGACTCCGAACAACATTCAGGTTACTACATATACATATCTTCACAACCCTAGCGTCACCGAACCTTAAGTGTGTAGACCCTACGGGTTCGGGAGACATGCAGACATGACCGGGACGACTCTCCGGTCAATAACCAACAGCGGGATCTGGATACCCATGTTGGCTCCCACATGCTCCACGATGATCTCATCGGATGAACCACGATGTCGAGGATTAAACAACCCCGTATACAATTCCCTTTGTCAATCGGTATGTTACTTGCCCGAGACTCGATCGTCGGTATCTCAATACCTTGTTCAGTCTCGTTACCGGCAAGTCACTTTACTCGTACCGTAATGCATGATCCCGTGATCAACCACTTGGTCACCTTGAGCTCATAATGATGATGCATTACCGAGTGGGCCCAGTGATACCTCTCCGTTATATGGAGTGACAAATCCCAGTCTCGATCCGTGTCAACCCAACAGACACTTTCGGAAATACCTGTAGTGCACCTTTATAGTCACCCAGTTACGTTGTGACGTTTGGTACACCCAAAGCACTCCTACGGTATCCGGGAGTTACACGATCTCATGGTCAAAGGAAAAGATACTTGACATTGGAAAAGCTCTAGCAAACGAACTACACGATCTTGTGCTATGCTTAGGATTAGGTCTTGTCCATCACATCATTCTCCTAATGATGTGATCCCGTTATCAATGACATCCAATGTCCATAGCCAGGAAACCATGACTATCTGTTGATCAACGAGCTAGTCAACTAGAGGCTTACTAGGGACATATTATGGTCTATGTATTCACACGTGTATTACAATTTCCGGATAATACAGTTATAGCATGAATAAAGACAATTATCATGAACAAAGAAATATAATAATAATACTTTTATTATTGCCTCTAGGGCATATTTCCAACAACCTGAACCCCCCCGGGGTTATTGGGCCTACATGGGCCCTAAGGGAGAAGAGGAAAGGAGGCAAGAGGTGGCCGCGCGCCCCTCCCCTCCCTAGTCCAAATAGGACAAGGAGAGGGTGGAGGCGCCCCCCCTTTCCTTTCCCTCTTCCTCCTCTTTCCCACTTCCCCTTCTCCAACTAGGAAAGAAGGGAGTCCTACTCCCGGTGGGAGTAGGACTCCCCCTTGGCGCGCCCTCCTTGGCCGGCCGCCCCCTCCCCTTGGCTCCTTTATATACGGGGGCAGGGGGGCACCCTAGAAGACACAAGTTGATCTTCGTGATCGTTCCTTAGCCGTGTGCGGTGCCCCCCTCCACCATATTCCACCTCGGTCATATTGTAGCGGTGCTTAGGCGAAGCCCTGCGACGGTTGAACATCAAGATTGTCACCACGCCGTCGTGCCGACAGAACTCCTCCCCGAAGCTTTGCTGGATCGGAGCCCGGGGAGCGTCATCGAGCTGAACGTGTGCCAAGAACTCGGAGGTGCCGGAGTAACGGTGCTTGGATCGGTTGGACCGGGAAGACGTACGACTACTTCCTCTACGTTGCGCCAACGCTTCCGCTTCGGTCTATGAGGGTACGTAGACAACACTCTCCCCTCTCGTTGCTATGCATCACCATGATCTTGCATGTGCGTAGGAAAATTTTGAAATTACTACGTTCCCCAACAGTGGCATCCGAGCCTAGGTTTTATGGTTTGATGTTATATGCACGAGTAGAACACAAGTGAGTTGTGGGCGATATAAGTCATACTGCTTACCAGCATGTCATACTTTGGTTTGGCGGTATTGTTGGATGAAGCGGCCCGGACCGACATTACGCGTACGCTTATGCGAGACTGGTTCTACCGCCGTGCTTTGCACACAGGTGGCTGGCGGGTGTCAGTTTCTCCAACTTCAGTTGAACCGAGTGTGGCTACGCCCGGTCCTTGCGAAGGTTAAAACAGCACCAACTTGACAAACTATCGATGTGGTTTTGATGCGTAGGTAAGATTGGTTCTTGCTTAAGCCCGTAGCAGCCACGTAAAACTTGCAACAAACAAAGTAGAGGACGTCTAACTTGTTTTGCAGGGCATGTTGTGATGTGATATGGTCAAGGCATGATGCTAAATTTTATTGTATGAGATGATCATATTTTGTAACCAAGTTATCGGCAACTGGCAGGAGCCATATGGTTGTCGCTTTATTGTATGCAATGCAATCGCCCTGTAATGGTTTACTTTATCACTAAGCGGTAGCGATAGTCGTAGAAGCATAAGATTGGCGAGACGACAACGATGCTACGATGGAGATCAAGGTGTCGCGCTGGTGACGATGGTGATCATGACGGTGCTTCGGAGATGGAGATCACAAGCACAAGATGATGATGGCCATATCATATCACTTATGTTGATTGCATGTGATGTTTATCTTTTATGCATCTTATCTTGCTTTGATTGACGGTAGCATTATAAGATGATCTCTCACTAAATTTCAAGATAAAAAGTGTTCTCCCTGAGTATGCACCGTTGCCAAAGTTCGTCGTGCCCAGACACCACGTGATGATCGGGTGTGATAAGCTCTACGTCCATCTACAACGGGTGCAAGCCAGTTTTGCACACGCAGAATACTCATGTTAAACTTGAGGAGCCTAGCATATGCAGATATGGCCTCGGAACACTGAGACCGAAAGGTCGAGCGTGAATCATATAGTAGATATGATCAACATAGCGATGTTCACCATTGAAAACTACTCCATTTCACGTGATGATCGGTTATGGTTTAGTTGATTTGGATCACGTGATCACTTAGATGATTAGAGGGATGTCTATCTAAGTGGGAGTTCTTAAGTAATATGATTAATTGAACTTAAATTTATCATGAACTTAGTCCCTGATAGTATCTTGCTTGTTTATGTTGATTGTAGATAGATGGCCCGTGCTGTTGTTCCGTTGAATTTTAATGCGTTCCTTGAGAAAGCAAAGTTGAAAGATGATGGTAGAAATTACACGGACTGGGTCCGTAACTTGAGGATTATCCTCATTGCTGCACAGAAGAGTTACGTCCTGGAAGCACCGCTGGGTGCTAGGCTTGCTGCTGATGCAACTGACGACGTTAAGAACGTCTGGCAGAGCAAAGCTAATGACTACTCGATAGTTCAATGTGCCATGCTTTACGGCTTAGAACCGGGACTTCAACGACGTTTTGAACGTCATGGGGCATATGAGATGTTCCAGGAGTTGAAGTTAATATTCCAGCAGAATGCCCGGATTGAGAGATATGAAGTCTCCAATAAATTCTATAGCTGCAAGATGGAGGAGAATAGTTCTGTCAGTGAGCATACACTCAAGATGTCTGGGTATTGTAATCACTTGATTCAACTGGGAGTTAATCTTCCGGATGATAGCGTCATTGACAGAATTCTCCAATCACTTCCACCAAGCTACAAGAGCTTCGTGATGAACTATAATATGCAAGGGATGGATAAGATAATTCCCGAGCTCTTCGCAATGCTAAAGGCTGCAGAGGTAGAAATCAAGAAGGAGCATCAAGTGTTGATGGTCAACAAGACCACTAGTTTCAAGAAAAAGGGCAAAGGGAAGAATAAGGGGAACTTCAAGAAGAACAGCAAGAAAGTTGCTGCTAAGGAGAAGAAACCCAAGTCTGGACCTAAGCCTGAAACTGAGTGCTTCTACTGCAAGCAGACTGGTCACTGGAAGCGGAACTGCCCCAAGTATTTGGCGGATAAGAAGGATGGCAAGGTGAACAAAGGTATATATGATATACATGTTATTGATGTGTACCTTACTAGAGCTCGCAGTAGCACCTGGGTATTTGATACTGGTTATGTTGCTAATATTTGCAACTCGAAACAGGGACTACGGATTAAGCGAACACTGGCAAAGGACGAGGTGACGATGCGTGTGGGAAATGGTTCCAAAGTCGATGTGATCGCGGTCGGCATGCTACCTCTACATCTACCTTCGGGATTAGTATTAGACCTAAATAATTGTTATTTGGTGCCAGCATTGAGCATGAACATTATATCTGGATCTTGTTTGATGCAAGACGGTTATTCATTTAAATCAGAGAATAATGGTTGTTCTATTTATATGAGTAATATCTTTTATGGTCATGCACCCTTGAAGAGTGGTCTACTTTTGATGAATCTCGATAGTAGTGATACACATATTCATAATGTTGAAGCCAAAAGATGTAGAGTTGATAATGATAGTGCAACTTATTTGTGGCACTGCATCGGTGTAAAGCGCATGAAGAAACTCCATACTGATGGACTTTTGAAACCACTTGATTATGAATCACTTGGTACTTGCGAACCGTGCCTCATGGGCAAGATAACTAAAATGCCGTTCTCCGGTACTATGGAGAGAGCAACAGATTTGTTGGAAATCATACATACAGATGTATGTGGTTCGATGAATGTTGAGGCTCATGGCGGATATCGTTATTTTCTCACCTTCACAGATGATTTAAGCAGATATGGGTATATCTACTTAATGAAGCATAAGTCTGAAACATTTGAAGATTTCAAAGAATTTCAGAGTGAAGTTGAAAATCATCGTAACAAAAAAATAAAGTTTCTACGATCTGATCGTGGAGGAGAATATTTGAGTTACGAGTTTGGTCTACATTTGAAACAATGCAGAATAGTTTCGCAGCTCACGCCACCCGGAACACCACAACGTAATGGTGTGTCCGAACGTCGTAATCATACTTTACTTGATATGGTGCGATCTATGATGTCTCTTACATATTTACTGCTATCATTTTGGGGTTATGCTTTAGAGACGGCCGCATTCACGTTAAATAGGGCACCATCAAAATCCGTTGAGACGACGCCTTATGAACTATGGTTTGGCAAGAAACCAAAGTTGTCGTTTCTTAAAGTTTGGGGCTGTGATGCTTATGTGAAAAAGCTTCAACCTGATAAGCTCAAACCCAAATCAGAGAAATGTGTCTTCATAGGATACCCAAAGGAGACTGTTGGGTACGCCTTCTATCACAGATCCGAAGGCAAGACATTCGTTGCTAAAAATGGATCCTTTCTAGAGAAGGAGTTTCTCTCGAAAGAAGTGAGTGGGAGGAAAGTAGAACTTGATGAGGTAACTCTACCTGCTCCCTTATTGGAAAGTAGTACATCACAGAAACCGGTTTCTGTGACACCTAAACCAATTAGTGAGGAAGTTAATGATGATGATCATAGAACTTCAGATCAAGTTGCTACTGAACCTCGTAGATCAAACAGAGTAAGATCCGCACCAGAGTGGTACGGTAATCCTGTTCTGGAAGTCATGCTACTAGATCATGATGAACCTATGAACTATGAAGAAGCGATGGTGAGCCCAGATTCCGCGAAATGGCTTGAAGCCATGAAATCTGAGATGGGATCCATGTATGATAACAAAGTGTGGACTTTGGTTGACTTGCCCGATGATCGGCAAGCAATTGAGAATAAATGGATCTTCAAGAAGAAGACTGACGCTGACGGTAATGTTACTTTCTACAAAGCTCGACTTGTTGCAAAAGGTTTTCGACAAGTTCAAGGGATTGACTACGATGAGACCTTCTCACCCGTAGGCCGTAGCAATGCTTAAGTCTGTCCGAATCATGTTAGCAATTGCCGCATTTTATGATTATGAAATTTGGCAAATGGATGTCAAAACTGCATTCCTAAATGGATTTCTGGAAGAAGAGTTGTATATGATGCAACCAGAAGGTTTTGTGGATCCAAAGGGAGCTAACAAAGTGTGCAAGCTCCAGCGATCCATTTATGGACTGGTGCAAGCCTCTAGGAGTTGGAATAAACGCTTTGATAGTGTGATCAAAGCATTTGGTTTTATACAGACTTTTGGAGAAGCCTCTATTTACAAGAAAGTGAGTGGGAGCTCTGTAGCATTTCTGATATTATATGTGGATGACATATTACTAATTGGAAATGATATAGAATTTCTGGATAGCATAAAGGGGTACTTGAATAAGAGTTTTTCAATGAAAGATCTCGGTGAAGCTGCTTACATATTAGGCATTAAGATCTATAGAGATAGATCAAGACGCTTAATTGGACTTTCACAAAGCACATACCTTGACAAAGTTTTGAAGAAGTTCAAAATGGATCAAGCAAAGAAAGGGTTCTTGCCTGTGTTACAAGGTGTGAAGTTGAGTAAGACTCAATGCCCGACCACTTCAGAAGATAGAGAGAAAATGAAATATGTTCCCTATGCTTCAGCCATAGGCTCTATCATGTATGCAATGCTGTGTACCAGACCTGATGTGTACCTTGCTATAAGTCTAGCAGGGAGGTACCAAAGTAATCCAGGAGTGCATCACTGGACAGCGGTCAAGAACATCCTGAAATACCTGAAAAGGACTAAGGATATGTTTCTCATTTATGGAGGTGACAAAGAGCTCATCGTAAATGGTTACGTTGATGCATGCTTTGACACTGATCCAGACGATTCTAAATCGCAAACCGGATACATGTTTACATTACACGGTGGAGTTGTCAGTTGGTGCAGTTCTAAACAAAGCGTCGTGGCGGGATCTACGTGTGAAGCGGAATACATAGCTGCTTCGGAAGCAGCAAATGAAGGAGTCTGGATGAAGGAGTTCATATCCAATCTAGGTGTCATACCTAGTGCATCGGGTCCAATGAAAATCTTTTGTGACAATACTGGTGCAATTGCCTTGGCAAAGGAATCCAGATTTCACAAGAGAACCAAGCACATCAAGAGACGCTTCAATTCCATCCGGGATCTAGTCCAGGTGGGAGACATAGAGATTTGCAAGATACATACGGATCTGAATGTAGCAGACCCATTGACTAAGCCTCTTCCACGAGCAAAACATGATCAGCACCAAGGCTCCATGGGTGTTAGAATCATTACTGTGTAATCTAGATTATTGACTCTAGTGCAAGTGGGAGACTGAAGGAAATATGCCCTAGAGGCAATAATAAAGTTATTATTTATTTCCTTATATCATGATAAATGTTTATTATTCATGCTAGAATTGTATTAACCGGAAACATAATACATGTGTGAATACATAGACAAACAGAGTGTCACTAGTATGCCTCTACTTGACTAGCTCGTTAATCAAAGATGGTTATGTTTCCTAACCATGGACAAAGAGTTGTTATTTGATTAACGGGATCACATCATTAGGTGAAAGATCTGATTGACATGACCCATTCCATTAGCTTAGCACCCGATCGTTTAGTATGTTGCTATTGCTTTCTTCATGACTTATACATGTT